>NC_134831.1:157565303-158807052 GCF_004210375.1 Tachypleus tridentatus
TTTATTTTCACTTTTAAATGTTGGTCATCCTATACAACGCAGTACTGTTGTAATCTGTACATCGTCTGATTTTAATTAAATAATTATAAACGGTTTTTCATAATAATATGCAGGAAGTTCACCACACTCTTGTATCTTAGTATATTTAATCAACTAACTGTTTCTATTTGTCTTAAACATTTAGAAGGTGAGAAAACTTCGAGTGTTGGAGAAATTTCTTTTACTGTCATAGGTACCGCAATACAAGTTTCTAGCCAAATTGTCGAGAGTTTTTGTAAATCTTTCTTGTATGCACGTGCTTCTAGTTTAATTCTCTAGTCATTGTATTATTTATTTTTGACAATATATTATGAAAAGGGGTTCCTTCTAAACTATTTATCGAAAAGTAGCTTCGGTTTCTTGTAATCGAATCGACATCGAGTTTATTTGCAGTTTTAAGTAGTGAATTACTTTTATAGAAATTAGTCTTAAATATGTTTATTGATTTCTTTAAGGTACAATTTCCATCATACTGGGAAGCATTTCTGCATTTACGATTGTCAACTCACCAAGCGAAGTGGGGCTTCAAAGTGGCGTGGAAGTAGACGAAAAAAAGAAAGATGGTAAGGTACTGAAATAATGTAAGATTTTTTTGCTTTTTTTTGTTTAATTCCGTACAAAACTACCCGGAAGCTATTTGCACTAGTGGTCCCTAAATTTGAAGTAACAAACTAGCAGGAAAGTAGCTAGTCAACAACACTCATGAACTCTTGAGCTACTTTTTTTACCAACGAAAAGTGGGATTGACCGTGACATCTAACACCTTCCATCTAGTCTTACATTGCTAAATTAGGGACGGCAAATAGCCCTCGTGTAGCTTTGCGCGAAATTAAAAAATAAAAAAACAGGATGTGTCCTTTCACACCCCTACATTACGTTCTAGGAAGATTTCTCCCAGATTATGTTTCTTTCCTCCCTTACATAATTTGTGTTCTTTATCGGATGGGGATTCTCCCCCTCATGTTTCTTTCACTCTTTACTAGCTAGAGTTCTTTCATTCATACTATATCTAGTTATTACCAGCTTGGTTACTTCTCCAATCTTGAGGTGAAAAACAAATTTATTATTTTAAAAGTCGGAAAAATATGTTGGTCATCCAGAGTATATGAATGAGTTAAATGATCTAATGAACGATTGTCTTCTGCTGTTAGGAACAGATCGACAGAATCAGACAGCGACGTTTGTGGATTTACTTCGTAGCCCTTTTCTTTGGTTAGTTTCCTTCAGCTACATGGTTGTCTTCTGTGCCAAGACCAGTGCTGTAGATTGGGGTCAACTGTTTCTTATGGAGGACAGAGGTCACTCTCAGTACGTAGGTAAGAGACTAAAACTAGGTTTCGTTGTAAAATGTTACTAATCTTGACATTACCTACATGTCAACTTCAACCACAACCTTCAAAATTTTATATAGTTTAATCATTTGGCTTGCGTTACAGTATTTTTCATTAAATATAATGGCAACATGATAGTAATTATTCTAATATGAATATTCAGTAGTAGTAATATAATGTTATACCTGAATAATATTTTAAGCATTTAAGAAAATGAAAGCGAAAAAGCTAAACGTAATTTTTCAACTATCAAACTACCAACCACTTAGCTAAAGATATCTGTGTGGATTTTCAGGCAGTGCTTTTACTAGCAGCGTAGAATCTGGTGGGTTTTTTGGTGGTGTTGTTGCTGGTTACCTGACTGACTGGGTACTTAAGCAAAGTATGAAACAGGTGAGTGAACAACAGGTGTTAAAAGCTGAGATTTAATGACTTAATAAGCAACTGGGGAGAATGTAGAAACAGATAAAACAGTGTTACATTATGTAACTAACAGAGTAAACTGTGGAAGCAGTTAAAAACAAGAATATGTTACGTAAATATCTGTCAAGTATGTGAATAGAAACCTATAGTAGCAACTGGAAAATATTATGGAAATAGATACAATTAGGATCAGACGACTGATGGTTTATTAGATGTATAAAAGATGAATGGAAATCTCATGACTATATTTTTCAGTCAAGAGTGATTAATTCGTCAAGTCAAAACCTGTAAGGTAAAACAAACCTTCAGAGAAGTATAAAAATAGGAAAGAAATTACCAATGGTGAGTAAACGCTTTACTTAGACCTAAGTCACCAATTATGTAATTAAGAATGTTAAAACACCAACAAACTCTAAACAAAGTGCGCAAGAAGTGACAGAGAACAACCTCAGTGAGTATTTTACTTGGGATTCATTGAGATGAGCCCACTGAATAGTTGCTTAAGGATAGTGTAGAAGTAAATAGGTCACGGCCTTGATTGTAATTATCTTAATTAGTAGTATGTAAATACTTTGGTATTACAAGGTCCTTTTTGATGAATAACTGAAATGAATAACGTTCTTTCATTTTATGTAGTTCTTATTAGTTTACCATAAACTGTAATTTAAATTGATTTAGATATGTCAATACTGTTATGATATGGCGCCTAATCCATTGTTTGACATTATATAGTGGACCAACTGTTTAATAATTGCAAATGAGTGATAAAGATTCCTTTTTCATCAAAGGTAAAACTATGTAGTGGATTAAAAAATCATAAATATTAGATAAACATCATTATTATATGAGACCTAAATGTATTTCTTTGGTTTGCTTTAGGACTCTATGTCATAGACTATCTTTTTAATTTTGCCTTTGGTGAAAACGAAAAGAAACATTTAACGCATATATACAAAGTTCTTTTTATTGGGGTTTTATAATTAAAATTAGTACAAAAACGATTAAAATGCATAATGACTATTAAAGTTGTAAAGTACATCATTTGTTATTCTTTTTTTTAACACTGTTTTAGTAAATCGTATGTTATTTTTTAGGGTAAAAGAGGAAGAGGGAATCTCCGCATGCCAGTAGCTATTGCTTTTATGATTGGGGTGATGATCTGTCTACACTTATTACAATTTTTTGTCTCAGCCACATCGTCTAAGGTAAAGTGCGTCAACAAATAGTAAGCCTTAAAGACAAAAAAAAAAAAGACTCGGCTTTCTCG
Organism: Tachypleus tridentatus; assembly: GCF_004210375.1. Taxonomy (NCBI): domain Eukaryota; kingdom Metazoa; phylum Arthropoda; class Merostomata; order Xiphosura; family Limulidae; genus Tachypleus; species Tachypleus tridentatus. Next base: position 157,568,364 of record NC_134831.1, read on the forward strand.
TTATATGAGAAACCCTGAAGAGACGACACAATCAGATTACTTATTTTTCATGCAATTTGAATTTCGCCAGATATTTATATGTTCGAATTGTAAAGATGCCGAATCATTGTTGTTTGTCTTTTTGTCTTTATATTAAATTTTTTTTTTCTAACTAACGATGAATGAATTATAACCATTAAGAAAGCTAGATGATATACCCGAGGTGACAACAAAAAAATAGTCCAGCATATGTCTGATTTTCTTCTTTTCAGTTTTGGATCACGTCGATAGGATTTGTGCTTGGAGCATGTCTATATGGGCCAATAGCAATTTTTGGAGTTGTAGCCACAGAGTCAGCTCCTTCTCATCTGAGTGGAAGTTGTCATGCTATAGTCGCTTTAGCCGCTAATGGTGAGTATAATGCTACATAAAGTGCGAATGACGTCTTGTCAATAACTCAACTTTTAGTGTTTACAACTACTATAAGGTTTATGTATAGCAAATCGGCAATCTGTGTTAGTATAAGTAGGGAGTGGCTTAGCGACTCGTGTGTTGAGCTGCAAATATAAAGATTCGAGCCGTGATATAAGGCTGCACATATCAAGCATTTTCAGCTATTGGGAAAATACGATTGCAACAGTCAATCCTGTTATTTCGCTTAAGAATAGTATTATATGCAGCGGGCATTGTTGAGTTATTACCTACTCAGATTAGAGGTTTTAAGTTAGATATGTCTCTTTTATATGGTAAATAAAAGTAACGTTAGCGATTATCTGTCTTTTTCGTGTGTCATCATCCATTCTTAGACTGATAATTGCTAGTGTTCAAGTTGAGAAAATAAAAAATTGTATAGCGAACCTGTAAGTAACCTACTTTTAAAACAGTGAATTTTAATAATGGTTGAAATTTCATGATGACATATACATTTTTTTATTTATACCAACATGTATTTAATAGTTTACATTGTTCTAAAATGGATTTTTTTACTTAAAAACAAATGTGATATACGTGTTTATTTACTAGGAATTGATTAGTACCGCTCTTTAGTCCCATTTTTAAAATGTGTGTTATTTCAGTGGGGGCAATAACGTCTGGCTTACCATTCAGCTACATTGCTAAGCACTACAATTGGGAAGCCATCTTTTTCCTGTTGGAAATCATTGCTGGTATTACAGCAGCCATCATGTTTCTCACGAGGAATCTCAGCTCAGCTATTGGTCATGTGAAGCAAAACTGAGGACACTTGGAATGATTAAAAATAGACTGGAACACTTTGTGGGACTTAGGACTAGAATTTTAAAATTTTCAACTAAGAAGAATTGCAACAATACGATTTTATTTTGTAATAAAGGCAACTCTTTTTATAAGTCTGAATTTACTGTTTTAGAATACTGACTGGCATATGTCTACCAATATATGAAATGAAATAGGTTTTTGTAAATCTAGATTTATTGGTTTTGAACGTTTACTGGGATGCCTCAAACCTTTTTATTGATTTAAAACATCTAATGGGATATCTCAAGCCTTTTTAAAGATTAGCTTAAAGCATTTACTGATATATTTTGAGCAATTTAAAACCTGAAATAAGTTTTTTCCATTTATTATCAAATGATGTTTCACAGCTTTACTACACAGTCTTTAATACTAACACTACCAGTACAATGAAGTATAATTTAAGCTGATTCATCTACAATTCGAGCATTTTTGAGAAAAAAATAACAACATGTTCCAAAGGTTTTGGGTCATTTTTTATTAATTATAAAACTACAGGCTGTAGTGTTGAATTAGAGCGGCCTTTCTTAGATTCTTTGTTTCGGTTTTATTGTAGTGCAGTGATTCAAAAATATTTAACCAGAAACACTTGCGTGCTCATTGGTAACATTTCTGAAAGAGCCATATTAGAATATGGCGGTGTGTTGGTGTCGTAAAATGTAAGATTTGTTTTCTCTTTTGCCATAATTGCTAAGTACAGTTTTAAGCGAAATGCAAAAATTGTTTTCTTTGTGTTTGTTGTAAGAGAAAAGCTTGCGTGAAAATGTTGAAGATGTTAATCCCCGAATTATTGACATATTTATATAATTTTCAAAATAAATGTGGTTCACATGTTGTTTCGTATTCTGTCAGTTTATATTTTTGCTTGTTACAACAGTTTGTGTAAAAACTAATAAAAATTGACAGAATTACCAAGTTTCTGTTTGAAATACATAAGGAACTCCATTATTATGACCAGAATTAATTACAAAATGTATAGTTTTTTTTTAAATTTTACGGTAGCCTTTACGTTATCACATTTATAAAAAAGCAAAAAGGTGTGAAAGGATTGTTCTTCACAATTAAAGAATAAAGTTCACACTATTACTACGTATGAAAATGTGGGGATTTATAAACACACTCGTCACGTAAGTCACGTGTGAAAATAAAATAAAATAACTGTTAAAGATTAACATATATTAAGAAATTTCTAAGATAACTGTAAACGTTTTTGAAAAGAAATAGTAGAATCGTTAAAACGTACACATTAACAATTAAGTTCATTTGAGCGAAGTGTAGCTGCTTAACAATATTATCATGTAATACTTACTGATCATTATGTACATGTGAAATCACTTTTTTTTATCAAAGGGTGTGAAACAATAAATTAGGGTAAGTGAAGCCCCGTAGTAGTACTTCACATCCACAATAAGTGTGTGTGTTTTCTTATAGCAAAGTCACATCGGGTTATCTGTTAAATAAACCGAGGGGAATCGAACACCTGATTTTAGCGTTGTAAATCCTAGACTTGTGAGTCACATGTTTTGTGTTTAGAAAGTTAATAAGTCATTCATCAACAAGCAGTTCGGTTCAGAAATAATTTGGAAAAATATAATTAAAAGGTCGTATGGACTTTATCGCTAGTTCTTTAATATTCCAGTTGTAATTATAAAATTTCAGGTGTTCACCAACATCAATGCTTACTTTTTTGTCTCAACATTACTTTATAACTTTCGTCTACTACAGTTCAGTCTGGTGATGGGGGGGGGGCAGTTGCCCTGAAATGTCATTGCTCCCTCCCCAAGCTAATCCATTAAATTAATTTAATTTTAGTCTTATTTTACATCTGTCTCCCTTCTATGTCTCATTGACTCTCTCCCAGTTAAGATAAAACAGAGCTAGGGTGGTTACGACCTATTGTGAAATATGAAATAATACGAAATGCTTATATTAAAAAAGTGTTCGTTGAATAGAATAGCATCTCTGGTCATTAAACTTCATATATACTTTACATTATTAGCATTTTATCATTAATAACATTCAACACGCATAACCACTGTATATTCTATATACAGGAACAGCTGCTGTCTGTACATTTTAGAATTTATTTAACAAAAATTCAAACTAACCAATCATTTTATAGGACAGAGACTAGCATCTGGATTTGTTCCCGTTTAATTTCAAATGCGAGCTTTACTGTCTAGCATTAGTTGTGTGCAAAAAGAAATCATTAACAAAAAAGACCTCAAACCGAAGTCGCTCGGGATAAAAAATTTGATTATTTTTAATAAATAAACCAGGTGGCGCTGTAAATCAATACCTCCAACACGATCTCTTTCTCCAATAGAGATGTCGGAATTACAGAAACCAGAATGTTTTCCGAAGGCCCGGCATGGGTTAAGGCGTTCGACTCGTAATTTGAGGGTCGCGGGCTCGAATCCCGGTCACACTAAACATGCTCGCTCTTTCAGCCGTTGGGGAGTTAATGTGACGGTCAATCTCACTATTCATTAGTAAAAGAGTAGCCCAAGAGTTGGCGGTGGATGGTGATGACTAGCTGCCTTCCCTCTAGTCTTAAACTGCTAAATTAGGAACGGCTAGCGCAGGTAGCCATCGTGTAGCTTTGCGCGAAATTCTAAAACGAACAAACAAACAAGTTTTCCGAAATTCAATTTTGGAATAGCTTGGGTTTTCCTAGTTTCTTCAGCTTCTCTAATTATTTCAACTTGCAATCTGCGGGTCATAAATTCGAATGCCATCAACAGACAGGCTCACCATTTCGACTGTGGAACTGTAATAATATGACGGCCCACTTTTCATTTGTAAAAGAATAATTTAAGAGCTAGCTGGAAGTGGGTGATGTTGACTAACTTCTTTTCATCCAGTAAATCACTGCTAAATTAGAGACGGTTAACGCAGATAGCCCTCAGGTAGCATTGCGCGAAATTTCAACAAGAGAATCGTATCATTAAAAGGTAATTAAAGTTTATTTATTATTGGAATTACTACCTCCAGCTTTTAATGTTATGCCCCCTAGGTCGTATGAACAATTGATGTCGTTCCTATTGCAAAGCTAATTTTTAAAAATATATGTAAGATGTTCATGTAACCAATTCTATTCAAAGCTTATTCTCTTTACTAATAAAATGTGCATAGATGTAATAAATGCAGTTTAAAATGCATTTGAATATTTTCGCTAAGACAAATTATCTTCAGCTATGACCAATTAGTCTAAAGTACGCTACAATAAACATAATATTCTTCTCTGCTTATGGTGTATAAATCAATAAATTATACATATATACGTATAACAATACGTTCTGGGACAACATGGGAATTATTGGTCAATCTCGTCTGTTTCATCCTCAAAACTCAATTAAAATAATTTTAGAAATATCTTAAAGCCAGCCCATGTGCTTCATATACTTATAAAGCCTTTTCTTAAACTCACTTTGAATTTTTGTCTCCACAACATTCGAAGATAACCCATTACAAAGCCAACCACTTTGTTAGAAAATTGAAATTGAGATGAAGATGACTCATACACTGTCAAAATTTATACTTGTGTCCCCTAGACCTACTATTCTCACTGTTATGTATGAAACTAAGATGATGCGTCAATACTATAAATTCCTTTACAAACATAAACACCTTAATCAGATTCCTCTTACCTTTTCTTTTTCAAGAGAAAAGAATTTGAGAGATTCAGCCTCTTCTCATATGACAACCTCTCCACCCCAGGCACCAATTTAGTAGCTTTTCTCTGAGCCGTTTCAAACAATTAATTACCTGAGGGTGTTTTCAAAGCAGTATGGAAACTGTAACAATAACTGATTGCCTCATACAAGCAGCAAACAAGTCAATACCTAAATAAACTCTAAACAACCTTCGACAACGACGGAAACCACACACATAATTGATTAATTATAGGAAAGAACGAAGATAGTTACGCAGAGTATGCGTAGCTACAAAAATCCATTAATCAAAACCTATATAAGTACCGTATGAAACAAAGCTAAAAGACTGAAACAGGATAGTTGGAATGAGTTCTGTAATTAACTTAACAGACTACAAACAACAGTGGAATCACCTCAAATACTTAGAATAACAACTCACAATATCCAATCCTAGTTTTAAGCTCAAATATAGTTCAAATAAACAAGGGAAAACCAGAAATGCTTAAAATACATTTTCAAAATATCTTCATGACCAAATGACTCAGACATTGATGTAACCAGATTAAAAAGTATGTATCAAAAACACACGAAACCAACACTTCATAAATCCCAATCAGTTTCATCAAAGATTCACACCTACAGTGAAAAGAATAAAATCTGCACGCACGTCAAGTGTTACAATCCATTAGAAAACAAAGAAAAACACAAGGGAATGACAAAATCCAAGCTAAATTTCTGAAAAAAAAAGACACTTAGTTATTCTTTAAACTTTTAACAGCATTATTTAATTTATCACTTAAAAAATAGGATATGTTCAAGTTTTTTAGAAAAAAAAACTAATACAAATGTTCGATAAGGAAGGAAAACCAGTGAATAAACAAAATAGTTACCAGTCAATCAGCCTGGCCTATGTAGGAAAAACCTAGAATGCATACATAATAACTATACAATTATAGTTATAGAATAACTATTTATATAGAAATTACAAAAAAAAATTACCAGAAATCTGAAATGGTTCCTGAAAATTTAGACAAGTCGATTACCCAGTGAGATTAACAGAAACATTTATTGATAGTTTTGAAAAAAAAACTGCAGCTTGCTTCCTTCATACTGAGAATATATTCGACCCTGTGAGGATTAACTGTCTCAGATTCCGCATGTCTGAAATAGAACTCCTGCGTGCTCTTATTCGCTGGTTATTAACTTTCTGGAAGACTGAATATATAGAATTGAAAGTTTCAATTCCCCGTACCAGCTGTCTTGAGAATACATTTTTTATTTCAAGGTCATTTGGAGTTTAACTTTGTTTTAATACCCCTACCAGCCGTCTTCAGAATACATAAGCTATAAAACAAACCGTATACAAATAAGCACAATAACAACAGGTACTTATTCAAGCATGGATTACAAAGCTAATACACTCCAGCATAAGACAATGAAGTACTTCCAAAAAAAGTCTGTATAAGAACAACTTACTAAGTGGAGTACGTAGATACATTATACTTGATGGAATATTACCTAAGTGCCTCTCCCCATTAAATAGCTACATATACTATTAAAGGGTGTATTAAAGGGTATTTATGTAAATAAACTTCTTGCAAGCTAATCTAGTGAAAAGTTAGCGATTAACAACTGGCTCTTAGCGAGAGTGTACGATTATCTCATCAGTGAAGTGTCAACGTACAAATGTTAATAGTTTATCACACATGGACATGGCCCTATGAAAGTAGTTGGATGAAGTATTTCAAAGAAATACAAACTCTAGTCCTCGTGTAAAATACAGTATTTTTACAAGTGAAATAACATGAACATTAATAAATAATTATACAAAAAAGGGGAAAGAGGTCAGAACTGTACTTGATAACCCAAACGTCGAGACCGAAAACCGATGAGGATCTTGACATCTTCGCGTATAAAATTAGTAAATAGTATAATCAGCAAAGTAATCACGTGTTTTGAAAAGTGTCTTTTCATTACTTTTGAGAGAAAAAAATTTAGGTAATATTTTCAGTTCTTTATTAATCGCAAACTTTTCACTAGATCCAGATAAGAAAGCAAGACAACCTTGATAGTTTCTACGAAGATACCTAAGCCTACTTTAAACTACTATTGTCGTTGTACCACAGCTTATACTTCCCACTCACTTGTTTCTTTAAAACATATTACTATGATTTAGAAACATGAGTAGTACTGGCTACTCGAAACAGAAACGTATTTTCAGGACTAGGAGATAACTAAATTCGGAAATTCTTTTCTATACTTTCATTTTTTCATTCCAAAGGAAAACATTAATAATAGTTGAAATTAGGATTAGGTACTGTTCGCTTAAGTAAAAAGTTTAAATAAAAATATTTCGCTTATCTCAATGATATCTCATAAACATAATAAAACCGTTGCAGATGTGGTCATGACCTATAAAAATCCAAAGTATCAGCCATGTACGAGGCATTGGTTGAAAACGAAAATCGTTAGAAAAGTGACAAAAAACAAGGTTATTTATTTGTTTAATGAGCATAACACCCGTTTCAGCGAAGTAGTACACGAGAAAGCAATAAATACGAAACATATAACTTAAAATAACTGTATGTAAGGGAAGTTGGGGAAGACAATCACCTTGTTTATGAACATAGAATTTGCTAATTAAAACGAAGGCATGAAAAAAAACAACTTAAATTGAGGCTATTACTAATAGAATGTAATTTCTATTTAGAAAATATTGAGCATAAGCCTTTTTAAAAATCGAAAATATTAAATTATTTTTGTCGTTGGGGTCATTTTATCTACAAGGTCAATTAGAGCACTCACCAAAGGTGAGGTAAAATGAAAAAAACATCTAACTCAAAATAATTGCAATTTAAAATAAATATTGCTTTTAGCAACTGCGTTTAAGTAATTTAAATCATCGCTTAAATTTTCTCGATCGGACAGCGTTATAAAAGTAAACAGATATTAAACACAAATGAAAACTTTGCATGGTTACATGCTGGATTAAAACAGTCCCCCCTCATCGTAAACTACTCATCTTAAAACAATTGCACGTTATCGAAAACCAAAATTTAAAGTTTATTTATTTTACGTCATATTAGTTTTGTATATTTAATAATTGTTTGAAACAGTAAATTTAAATGTCCTGAAAAATCTGCTTTGCAATGATGCAAAGTTCAAAGTGGTTACTTTACATAAAATCGTTCAAAATCGCAAACTTGAAATTGTGCCCTTCTGCCTATGTATTTATGTACCTGATCATATGAACAATACTTATGTATAATTCAACCTGTAAGGCAATACGTATAAACTGACAATATACAGAGAGAGGTGACTATATAATCGAAGAGGGACCGTTTTACCTCACCCTCTTTTATGTGTAGTATATTCTAACAATCTATGTCTTGCTATTTTCTTTGCTAATGTGTATATATATGTCTATAACTAAAATATATAGCTAAACGAAACATTTCTCTCTTTTTTCAAATTTTAAATAAACACTCAAATATCAATATAAACAAATATTTAACCTTACTGAAATACGGTTTCTGTTGCCTGATACATAATTTAAACAAAATCTATGAAGAAAATAACTTAAACTGTGTAATAAGTTTGACCTCAGCTGACGTACTTCATAATATTTAGTAATTCTTCATAAATTTCTTTCAAATTGTTGACATGAATTCTGACATTTGCAAAATTCCCTGAGTTTTCCATCTCTATAACTGATGACTGGTTTCGACGTTTTGTAAACACAAACTCATAGCTAGAACTTAGATATCAAATTGAGTCAAAAACGCATGTGTCAACATGAAACTTTGAAATTTATCTAATATTATTCATTTTCAATAGAGTCACAAACGCTTAAATGTCACCATGAAACTTCAAAACTTATCCAACGATGTTTCTTTTGATAGATGTGTTTCTAAATAAGGAAAGAGGTAAAATAGCCCACTTTAATTAGATGATATATAAACCTTACCTTTTAATTTTTTTACAAATATTTAATTAATTTCGGATATTAACTCCAAAAATTCTAGTTTTTACTTCATGTACAATTCACTATTTATTGAATCTATTACCAGTCAGATTTATCTGTGTTTCTGCTCCGTTTTCTGTTTCCATTTCTGTTGGCACATTTACCAATGACAAAGATTTTGTTGTGTTTCAGTCTGTCATGATGTTGGGATGAATAGATTTTGTCAGATCCGAAATTTCATGTTGGAGCTCACAGTGAATATGAAAGTTATCTTTCATATACGTTAAGAAATAGTTCATCATAATTTAAATAGCATGTGACTGCTATCTCCTGCGGGATATTTGGATATTACACTAGCTACTAAGTGTACTAATCTGTTGCAAAACGAACTGAAACAATACAACTAATTTATCTTTCTCTTCACTAACACCCCCAGTGGCACAGTTTTGTTTCTGCGGACGTATACTACTAGAAACCCTGTTTCGATATGCGCGATGGGTAAAACACAGATAACCTTATGTATAGCTTTGTGCACAACAACAAACAAATTCTAAAGTGTATTATTACAATTCGCACTGTTAATAGTATATAAAAGTTTGGAAAAATACTTTGACGATGAAAGTTTCTACTTTCTCATTCTTGTCCTGTCGTTAATAATCCTAAGTCCATACAGGCATTTAATTCCAAATTATTCTTTGTTTTTTTATTTGCACGATTTTGGTTTTAATTTATAAAGAAAAGTATTTCTTATTTTCTGAAATTCATTTAATATGATTTGTTAAAATACATCCAAATTTTCTTTACTAATCTTCAATATGATCTAGTAGTTATGACTGTCTGATCCTAATGACTTGTGATAATGGTTGTTTGACTCGTCTGGCTTTCAGTTAGGGCTGTTAGGGCATAAATTTAGAAGCTATGACTAATTGTCCACATTCTCATCGAAACCTAAATTGTCCTTTATTCCTGAAAACTGGCGCCTTTTCTGTTTCAATTTAAAAAGAAAAATATTTAATATTTTCTGAATCTCATTCAAAGTAATTTACTGAAATAAGACATGACTTTTAGCCATAGCTCTTTGACACATGATTTGTAGTTATGGGTGTTTGACCCGCATTTCTTGTAGTTATAGTTTTTTTTACTCTCATGACTTGTAGTTATGGTTGTTTGACCTGCATGCATTGTAGTTATGGCTATTTGAACCGTATGACTTGTAATTATGGCTGTTTGATCGCATGACTTGTAGTTATTACTATTTGACCCGCATGACTTTAGTAGCTATAGATGTTTTTCTTAAAACTGTAACTTTATGTTTCTTTTATTTTTGTTGATTCCATCATACTATATATTTCTTGTATTTGAGATAATCATTCTTTAAATATTGGCCTAACTGATCAAAGTTTAACAATTTCAAATTTACAAAATCATAGAGAAGACATATTTTTAGCACAACGCACAGTTGACGTGAGAACGTTTATGTTTCAGTTTCCATAACAGAGTTATTGCAGCAATATTTATGTATATATTTGGACCATTATTCCTTTAACAGCCAGCACAATCGTATTTTGTAGTATTGTAGTATTTGATTGGTTATTTTCAATCCACAGAAGACACTATCATGTTTTTTCTAATTAACATTGACTTCTGCAAGAGTCATGAGTCTTCTCCAATTTTGAAAATAATTTTAATGTTAAAAGTACACAATAAACCTATTTCTCCTTGTATACTGAAACATTTATATATGAACTAGTATATTTCACTGTATTTAATACAAGTTATTTTGTTAAAGCTAAAAATACAAAAAGGTAAAAAAAGCGGTTACAAACTTTAAAATATCCATCAAAATCCTTTCTGTAGTATGAATCATAACCTTTAGCAGCTTTTATCGTAGAGAGTTTGTTGTTGAAATAATCAATTATTATTATTTATTAATAATTATTATTAATGTGAACATTAATATTTTATCACTACATTTGCTTTAGAGCAAAGCCACGTTGTACAATTTGTTGCATCCATTACTTGGCAACGAACCTCATGTTTTAGAGTTTGAAGTCTATAGACTTAAACGCTGTAAAACTGATGAACTCTACTTTATACTAAACAGCAAAGCTTGACATTAAGAAAAATATTTGTCTGATGACCACTACTGAATGCTCACCGCTAGTTGGATCGTGTCGTTACGTAAGTATGGGTTATATGTACTTTCAAGATCAGCGTGGCTGATCAGAGTCGGGAAACCCCATCCTTTATTATTCTTCTCAAAATGACGATTAAAGCAATCTGGACATTTATCATAAATTTCTTTGGCATCGAAGGTTAATGACCAGTGATTATTGTTACCTGTCTGATCCAGCACGCTGAACGTAACCTGCATAAGAATAGATAAATATTTAAATCAAACAGTTTATGCTCTCTTCACACTATGTATGTACTTTAAGCTAATTCAAGTTAATACACACAAAGGTATGTGTATGTTCATTAATTGTATTAATGTTATTTCCTACTATATGATAAGGATCGTTTGTTTGTTGCTAAGAAGTTATAACACAATGGGCTGCATGTGATGTGCTCACAACAGGTACGTATCCCGTTTTTAACATTATGAGTCATAAGATTTGCTGCTGAGTGTGTGTGTGTGTTTCTTATAGCAAAGCCACATCAGGCTATCTGCTCAGCCCACCGAGGGGAATCGAACCCTGATTTTAGCGTTGTATTGCTGCTGAGCCACTGCGAACATGATAGGTTAAGCCTAAATACTGATCTTGTTGTATTTAGTATCATAATTCTGTAAAGTAAATGTTATTTATCTCAAAAGTGACCAAAAACAACAGTGAAATAACTTTAAAGGTTCACATAACAGTCGTAGAAAATATTCGTATTTTCACACGAAAATGTGACGTCACTTTCACATACAAACGAACAGTAATAATATCATATTCTGGTGGTACTTCTTAGTTCTACACGTGCAACATCATTTCACACGTAGAATAAGATAAAGATGTGTTTTTATACATTGAGTCACTTTTTATCTATAATCAGTTATTGATTTAAGTGAAAACAGCAAAAATAAAAATTATATACATTGATACTTCCTGTTTTATTAAACCTAATAACCTAAAGACATGTTATGTAGTTATACTAACCTTTTTGCTGAAGGGCCAAGACAAATCACTATCGTATTCTCCTGGTTGTAATAACATGAATATACCCAAATAGTTTCTATCTTGGAAACTCTTTAAAAACAAAACCAGTGATATTCTGTAACCATACGTGCTTTCGTAAAATTCTTCACCTCTAATTAATTCGTAGTTAGCTTTCACACTCCAATAATTTCGTATTGTCCAAACTGTTGCGCTCTGGTATAAGTCAGATTTCTAACAAAAAGAAATGTAAATTATAGTGAAAACAACATTTCTTTAAATTGTTTAGTGGAAATATTTCAAACAAACTAATGGAATTAACTAGAATGAAAATAACATTCATTTAAATTGTTGAGTAAAAATATTAGTTACTTAACCTTTAAACACTTACACTTAAAAATTATTTTCGGAAGTTTAGATTAAATAATAATGTCCATATAAGACTGTTGCCATTTATTCTAACGAATTTACATTAAAATTTTAATTCGCCTACCTTTTTGTGATATTTACATATTTTTTATCCACTCTTGTTTCATTCATGTTACTGACTTGTAAATAACATCAACTTAAAAGGTCACATACGATAAAAATCTCATTTAAAAATCTGTAAAATAAAGAAGATTTACCAACATTTTTAAATTTTTTAAACTTGTATTTAGAAAGGTTGTGACTATGTTCAAGTTTTCGTTGTTCTGGTTGTTAGTTACTATTTCTTATTCAAATAAGTGTATTAAGAGAAGAGTTTGTCTCATCATACTTAAATAAATTGTATTGTTTGATCTCTTTTCGTCTTTTTCTGTTTGATCGTTTAGACACTACCTGTAGATTAATGTTTCCAGAAAGAAGTGGTAAAGCATTGCTTTCCTGGACTTTAAATTCTACATTATTTGGTCCTCCTTGCCTTTCTATTGTTGGTAATCCACTGTAAAAACATAGCTTCGTTAGATAAATAATTCAAAATATTTTTTAACGTTGATCACATCACAGTCTTAATCTAGTGCATAGCAAGTTAACCTTCTAAAACATATACGCCTACACGTGCTGTCTAATGTAAACGAAGACGTTTGTTCACATCTGCTACCACGTTTCGTTTGACATTATAAATTATTTTCAATAAAATATTGTCTATCAGAGGTATGATATTAATTTTTACTGTAATTTTAGCTTTCTTTAAAATTGTGTAATCCTAGTCACAAAAGTAATGTACAGAATACAAAATTATATGTAGGTATGGAAATGATGTACAGAATGTATGATATATGTGTAATTCAAGAAACAATTAAGAGAATACATAAAATATACGTAGTTATATAAACAATATACAGAATATCTAACAAAGCAATAATAATAATATTGTTAACATAAAACAAACTGAAATGTTACTCTTACAGGAATAAGGGGGTGAGAGCCAAAAGCCACACTATTGAAGCTAACATTTTTATCGAAATCATGTTCCTCTCCAGTAGTAACTTTCTTTTTAATTATGATCTCACTTTTTCGCTTCTTTTATACTCTTCAGATAAGAAGTATCTGAATTTCTTATGTCGTCATAACGTTATTGAAAATGTTGACTAACGTTATAACCAGTGTTTTCTAATCTCTTTGAAGTAATACGTAATCCAAATGATAAATAAAAAAATCGATAAATGAAAACATATCAATTAAATATTGTTCTTATTTACTGCATGGCTCACTAGAGGACAGGATAGTAGCAATTAGACATAAAGCACTGCGGTGTGTAGAGAAGCAGTAATTCATCATAGTTGTACAGCCATAACTTCTGAAAGCCAAATATTTAAATTGAAACATAAGGTAACAAAATAAAGTATTTAATATTACGTTAGGCACGAAGTTCAAAGTGTTATCATTGTGAAAATATATAAAACGCAGTCAACACTCAACAGAAATCGCTGATAAGCAGAAAAGAAGTGAGATTAAGTGTACAATAGACACCTTAATTCATGTATGTTTTTGACAAGACCAAATTTCGATGAACTTTATAAAAGCTCAAAGTGCTTTGGAGACAATAGACAATATGTTTTGAATTAACGAACCTGTTTTGTCCTTGTCCAATTCACCTGGCACGGAAACTTTAAAACATAAAATAGAAACTCTTGGTTTTAAAAATAAGTTTAGAATGATCGACTACAATATTTATATCGAATGGTGGTATCCAGAAAGAATTATAGTTAATTCTATAAACACGTTGTTCTGCCTGAAATAGGTCAATCTTATGTTTAAAAAGTAACGAAACTTAATTTATTCTACATTTAGGGATAACCTGAGTGAAAAGTAACAAAACTAGCATATGAAAATAATCTTAACAAAAATGTCTCGCTATAATTGACGAGAATGTGTGATCAGCTAGTTGACTGACTTAGAGGAAAGCCACAATAAGCTATTTGCTATGACCACAGTAGAGAATTAAACCTCGGATTTAAAGTTCTAATTACTAAACATACTGCTGTCCCATCGGACGATCTGTAACGAAATGAAACAAGTATATCGTCGTTTTCGATTTTAAAATAAGGTGGGTTGTTTATGGAATTTAACATTCATTAAAATATTGTTGGTGAGTCTTTTCTGAATTTGTGAGTGTATTCTTAATGGAATTGACCATTCTGTACATTCTATACATTTTACTTTGGGAAGAAATAAAACAAATGTCACTTTTACTTCCTTCAGTTTATATGGTTTGTATGTGTCAACATTTGTTTCTTATCATTTGAATGCTAGTTCATTACAGAATATGTGGCATAACGGGCGAATAGTATGATAAGTACACTACATGGCCAAAAGTATGTCGACACCCGACCATCACACCCATATGTGCTTGTTGAACATCTCATTCCCAAACAATGGGCAGTAACATGGAGTTCGTTCCCGCTTTGCTGCTACAACAGTCTCCACTCTTCTGGGAAGGCTTTTCACTAGATTTCGGAACATGGCTCCTATTCGGCCAGAAGAGCATCAGTGAGGTCGGACACTGATGTTGGGCGAGAAGGCCTGGTTCGCAGTCGGCGTTACAATTCATCCAAAAGGTGTTCGATGGGGTTGAGGTCAGGGATCTGTGCAGGCCAGTCAAGTTCTTCCATACCAAACCATGTATTTACAAACCTTGCTTTGTGCACGGGGGCATTGTCTTGCTGAAACTAAAAAGGGCCGTCCTCAAACTGTTGCTACAAAGCTGGAAGCACAAAATTCCTTAGAATGTCGTTGCATGCTGTCACATTAAATTTTTCCTTCAATGGAACTAAAGAGTCTAACCCAAGTCATGAAAAACAGCCCAAGACCATTATTCCTCCTTCATAAAATTATACAGTTGGCACTATGCATTCAAGCAATTAACGTTCTCCTCACATCTGCCAAACCCAGATTCGTCCGTCAGATTGCCAGATAGTGAAGCGTGATTCATCATTCCAAAGAACGCGTTTCCACTACTCCAGAGTCCAATGGCAGTGTGCTTTACACAACTCCAGCCGATGCTTGGTATTGCACATAGTAATCTAATCCTTGTGTGCGGCTGCTCAGCCATGGAAACCCATTTCATGGAGATCCTAACGAACAGTTTTTGTGGTGACGTTGCTTCTACAGGCAGTTTGGAACTCGGTAGTGAGTGTTGCAATTGTGGACAGACGACTTTTACGCGCTACGCGCTTCAGCATTCGGTGGTTCCGTTCTGTGAGCTTGTGTGGCCTATTGCTTCGTGACTAAATTGTTGTTGCTTCTAGACGTTTCCATTTCACAGTTGACCAGGGCAGCTCTAACAGGGCAGAAATTTGACGAACTGACTTGTTGGAACGTTGACATTTTATGACAGTGCCACGTTGGAAGTCACTGAGCTCTTCACTACTACCCATTGCACTGAAAATGTTTGTCTGTGGAAATGGCATGGCTGTATGCTTGATTTTATGCACCTGTTAGCAATGGGTGTGGATGAAATAGTTGAATCCACTACTTAGAAAGGGTGTCCACATACTTTTGGCCATGTAGTGTATGTTTAGCAGTTTGTTTTCTGTAGGAAATGAAATTGTATTTAATATATATATACACTTCAAAAAAAGAAACGCAAAAGGCAAATTTTGAGACAACTTGTTAACAAGTTTATTCCGGGTAGTTCTGTATGACATGTGTGAAACTTTGCACATTCACTGCTGAACATCCAAAGTCTGCAAAGGCGAAGTCCACGCTCACTAGGTGAAGTTTAACGTCACTCAACGTCAATAACGAGTATGCCCCCCGTGAGCATCAATAACTGCTTGGCATCTCCTGCCCATGGAAGCGATGAGGTGACGAATCACATCCTGTGGAATGGCTGTCCACTCAGCCTGCAAAGGTGCTGCAAGCTGAGGTAGAGTCTGCGATTGAGGTTGTCGCCGTCGCAAACGTCGGTCCAACTCGTCCCAAAGATGTTCGATGGGGTTTAAATCTGGTTATCTGGAGGGCCAGGGAAGAACGTTGATGTTGTGGTGTCTCAAGAAGACAGTGGTGAGTCGGGCTGTGTGAGGGCGGGCGTTGTCATGTTGAAAAACGTCGTTGACGTTCACCATGATGGGTTGCACATGGGGCCTAAGAATCTCGTCGACGTTCGTTGAGCCGTAAGATTCCCTCGAATGTGCAAAAGGTCTGTTCTGGCATTGTAGGCGATGGCAGCCCCCATCATGACGCTGCCACCACCAAATCTGTCAACTTCCTGCACACAGTTTGCTGCAAAACGTTCACCTCGGCGACGGTAAACACGTGTCTTTTCATCCTGCCTACGAAACATAAAACGAGATTCATCGCTGAACCAAACATGCCTCCATCGTCGATGAGGCCATACCCGATGTGCCCGAGTCCACTGCAGCAGTGCTTGACGATGTTGCTGGATGAGGATGACGCCTCTGACTGGACATCGAGGTCGGATTCCTGCATCTCGTTGACAGTTGCGTACAGTCTGATCGGAAATCCTACGCAGCCCTGGTATGGTTGAGGCAGTAGACGTTGCAGTGGTGGTCCTATCCTGAAGGTGACGTAACCGGATGTAGCGATCTTGTGCGGGCGTGGTCACACAAGGTCTGCTAGATCGTGGACGGTCACGAGTTGATCAATGTTGTTGGTGACGATTCCATAGCTTTGTGATGGTGCTTGAGTGGACATTCACAGCTCTGGCAACATCTGATCGAGATTTTCCTGTTTACAAGCGACCAATGGCGTTGTTGCGTTGTGCTTCAGTCAGTCTTGGAGTAACTGTATTGCGTGTCGGTGGCTTAACAATGAGCTATGGAAACCGAGAACCCGTCACTTTTATAGGGATTTTGCACATGTTGCACTTTCAGAACATGCAGATCTCTCAAACAAATTTATTGGACACGAATGCGTTTTGGCGAAAGATCCGATGTTTTCCTCCGTTTTCAAAGTGCACAACTTTTATTGTCATTTTGGTCTGACAATCAGTGCCTTATTACGTGTAACATCACATACTCTGAGCTTGTAACGTTATTACATATATTTCTCTTTAAAATAAAAAAATATCCCTTTTGCGTTTCTTTTTTTGAAGAGTATATTATATTATAATAAACTTCATTAATAGACTTTTATTTATGAGGTAAAACTTTAATTCTTTAATAACTTGATAAGTGGACTGTAATTTAGCAGATAAAACTTTGATATTATAATTAATTTGACAAGTGGACTACGAGTTAGAAATTAGGAGACAAAATTATAATATAATAAACTTGATACTGGACTTTGATTTTACCTATCCTTATTGTATGGTAATCAAAATTGTTATAATTATTATTCAAGTAATTCTCCTGCTAAGAATATATAGTCCCTTTATATAGTTCCTTATGTAACTATATTATTCTGCAATAAATAAGCTCAGCTTTCCTGTTTTTCAAATTATTTCAAGGATAAAACCAAAATGTGACCTGGTGCTATAACCTATATTAACCCACTAACTAAAATATATCTATGACTTATTCCGCCAATCTATTCAGCAAGTCTTGCAGAAAATCACCACAATAAAACAATGAAAAGTTCCCGTGTGTGTATTTTTATGTAAAAATATATTCTTTGTGATTTTTTGTAATCAATGTATGTGCTTATGAATGTGTACATTTCTTAATGTGTTTCGTAGCCAATCCATGTGTTTAAGTTTAAGTATATATATATACACTTCTTGATGAGTTTTACACAACAATGTGTTTGTAATATCTTATTTGATGGGTTTTCTAACCAAGGTTTCTGGAAGTATAACCTACTGTGGCCTATCTAAAACCTAAAAAAAAAACTAAATTGAAGTGTTTTTATTTTGTTTCCACTCAGAGTTGACCAATGACTAAACACTTCTTAGACATAACATAATACATGAAAACTCTCTACGTTTACGTCACTGAATAACATAATACATGAAAACTCTCTACGTTTACGTCACTGAATAACATAATCAGTATTTTGAAATGTATTTTAACTTGTTTTGTTTTAATATATCTTTATTTCACCTTACGACAATAAAACAGCGGCATTTACATTTTAAAAGAAGATCGCTAGCTCTAGTTTAATCTAGTTCGTGTTTCAATATACATGTTCGTTCTCACACAACTAAAATTTTTGTTGGTTTTGTTGTAAAGTGCAAACCTACACAACGGCCCATTTGTGCTCTGCTGTTTTTAGCGTTTTCAATCATAAACAGTTCATCAAATGATAATTTCATGTTGCTGATATCTCTTGTTTGTCAGCTTGTAACTACACCTTTAAGTTCTGCTGGATTTCTGGATATTAGCCTATCTATTATTCATACCAACTTGTTAAAAAAGAATTAAAACAATACAATTATGTTGACGTATTAACCAATAGCATAACAATGGGCTAACTCCATCTTATCGGATTGCAAGCATTATGTTGGAAACACAGAGAATATAATTTCATGTTCCAGCCTAGAGAGGATATAACGTTATTTACTCATTCCAGTAAAGAAATAATTTATCATAACCCATATTATGTTTCTGATATCTATTGTTTTTATCTTGTAACTACAATCTTTGATTCTGCTGAATCTCTTGATGTGTTGAAAGTTGTCACACAGACTAGCAAGTTATTAAATAATGAAGACTATAACAAGGTATCTGAAAAGTTCTGAACCACAAGCACTTCAAATAATTTTATGGAATTTGCAACATGTGTTGTTCTTGTAATTCGAAACAAGTTTGGAGATGTTATTTCCATTCTGTTTGAACACTGAGAATCATGCTCATGTCATTCTCAGTGGCCCACACTACCAGTATCCTTAACTCTCCCATGCTTTGACAACATCAAAATTAGTCACGTATCTGAAATTTAAAAAAAAAAAGCTAAAAATAGCCTATGCTTGCGGACTTTTGAACAGCCTGTCATTGTCGAACAGTACATACAGTTTTATATATAGTTCTTGGTAATACACTACGATAATGAACACCAGATTGTTTTGAATTAAAACAATAGGATAAACTGAAGTGTATCATTACAGTTTGCAATGTTAACACTATATATAAGTTTGGGAAAGTGCTTTATCGATGAAAGCTCCTATTTTGTCCCACTTGTCCCGTCGTTAATAATTCTAAGTCCACACAGATAATAAAGTTCCTATTATCTTTTTTTTGTGTTTTAATTAACACCTTTTTGGTTCCAATCAATATATAAAAAAAAGTATTTCATATTTTCTGAAACCCATTTAATGTGATTTGTTGAAATACGATCGTTTTTTTTCTAACTGATCTTAAGTGTGATCTTGTACTTATGGCTGTATGACCCACACGACTTGTAGTTATGGCTGTTTGATCAATATGATTTCGGGTACTATTATTGACTCGCATGAATTTAGAATATATGACAAATTGTTCTACATAACTTCTAGTTATTGTTGTTTTATCCGCATGACGTTTAGTAATGAATGATTGACTAACACTCATGCCTTTCCGAGCTTTCGACTCTTTACCAGCAAGACCTTAGGAGTTATAAATGTAGTTTCGTGTTCATTTTGATTTCATTAGAATCCAATAAAAATATTTCTTGCATTACAGAACAACGTTCTTTATACATTGGCCTAATTGGACAACGTTTGACAATTTCAAATCTACAAAATCGTAGAGAAGACAGATTTTTTTTACCTTATGTACATTTGAAGTGAGAATGTTTATGGTTTAACCTCCATAACAAGAGTTATTCCGGCAATATGTATATATATATATATATATTAAAAAATTACTATTGCTTTAGCATCCAATAAAAGCGTATTTAGAGTGACTTAATTGCTTGTGACGAAACCAGTGAAAACTCTATAATTCGATGCAACCGTATTTTGAAGTACTATAAATATCTGGTTGAGTGTTTAGAATACAATCAAGACACCGACGTATTTTTCTAACAACATTAATTTCCCCAACAGTCATGATTTTAGAAACTGAAAGGTATTGATTAAACCTCTCTCTCTCCCCGTTTATAGAGAAACTTTTGAATCTACAACAGTATACTTCACTACTTTGTTTGTAATTAATCACAAAGCTACACAATGAGTTAACTGTGCTTTGCCACCACGGGTATCGAAACAAGCTTTGTAGCAGTGTGAGTCTGAAGACATTCCAACGTGCCACTGAGGGACGTATTTCACTACATTTAATACGAGTTATTTTGTGAAAGAACAGATAGAAATTCATATACATTAAGAAAACATTCTATAAAAATTGCTACAAACTTTAAAGCACCATTAAGATCCTTTCTATAAAACGAATCCTTACGTTGAGTAGTTTTGAACGTAGTGAGTGAGTTGATTGGTGAGAGAATTAAGTATATCTTATTATTATTTTATGGCCAACACTTTCTACTTATTTTCATGATATTCTACCTCAATGGTTGTTTGTTTGTTTAGTGCAAAACCACAATGAGCTATCTGCTGTGTTCACTACAATGAAAAGCAGTGATTTTTTAGTTCTTTGTTCAGAAATATCAGATATCAAGGTCGTTCAGTTTGTAAAGTTTATTACTGAAAAATAAAAAATATGACATAAAGAAACATCTTTTTCACTACTGAGTGATGATCCTTAGTTGGATCGTGTCGTTACGTAAGTATGGGTTATATGTACTTTCAAGATCAGCGTGGCTGATCAGAGTCGGGAAACCCCATCCTTTATTATTCTTCTCAAAATGACGATTAAAACAATCTGGACATTTATCATAAATTTCTTTGGCATCGAAGGTTAATGACCAGTGATTATTGTTACCTGTTTGATCCAGCACGCTGAACGTAACCTGCATAAGAGTAGATAAATATTTAAATCAAACAGTTTATGCACTCTTTGTATTATGAGTGAACTTTAAGCTAATTTAATCTAATTTATATGTGTGTTCATTGGTTGTACTAACTCCGATTACGTGGCATGTAATTTTCTATGATAGTATAATGTTTATTTGTTACTAAGCGTAAGATCACACAATGGGCTATCTTTGCTGTGTCTACAACGGATATTGAATCTTGTTTTTTAACGTTATGGTTCATCAAACTTGCCGCTGAGTCTTTCCGAACTTGATAGATTAAGCCTATGTTCTGATCTTGTCGTATTTAGTATAATAATTCTCTAAAGAAAATGTTATTTATATCAAAGTGATACAAAATACCAATGAATTAAGTTTAAAAGTTTATATGATAGGATAATATTTGATTGTTGCTAAATAGAAGTTATAACACAATGGTCTATAGTGCTGTGCCTATAACGGGTTTCAAATTCCGTTTTTTTAATGTGAGGGATCATCAGACTTTCCTCTGAACCACTGGGTACGTGGTAGGTTAAGCCTGGATTCTGATCTTATTGTATTTAATATCATAATTATCTAAAAAAAAAACGTTATTCATTTCACACTAACTCGAATGAATGAAACGTTAATCTTCACATAAGAGCGTTAGAACACTTACGTACACACCTACGAAATGTGTGACGTCATCATCTGTGCTTCCGTTTGTGTCTTTCTAATAGATAAGCGGCTTTTTTGGTTGTGTGTAATTTCCACAGATACATTATCAATATTTAAGATAATGTCGTATTCATGTTTCCACAAGTAAATCAATATACAGATACTTTCCTATATATTGAATCAAGTTTTTTACACGTACTTTCATGGTCAGTTAATTTAACCTATTAAATAATTATTTTAAGTGGAAACAAGTAATTTATTTTTAAAGTTTTATATTGATATTTAATGTTTTCTTCATTAATTATTAAAGTTATTATTTATTCTAATGCAAACAAAATCTTTACATACCTTTAACTTATAACAATATTCAAATATATATGGAGATATTATAGTACAACACTTTTGTGTCCGATACGTGTTGTTTCTATATATTAGTTTATTTACGCATTTAGCAACACATCAGAAGATATTATATACACACTCTTATTTTTTACGAGATGAATGGGTAAAAAAGGGTAGGGTGCTTAGAAGGAGAAATGATAGACTTTGTTATCAACTATTAAATCCACAAGAAAGAAAAATTCCAATCAACAATGGTCACTACCGACTCTTGGGCTAATGTTTTTTTTAAACTGAATACCAGGGTTTGACAGTCACCACTGTAAAATTCACTCAAGGCCTCAAAGTGCAGAAGCGATTTTTGTTTTGTAATTATTTGCTTTGGCGTTGAACACCAGAATAGACCTCATGTACGACACCTCAGCTAATGAGCCACGGTACCATGTATATTCGAGACTGATGGAGGAAATAAAGACTAAAACTGTTTCATAAACAAGGTTTTCCTTCAGGAATCATTGACTAGTGGTAATATAACAGCGCATGCTTCAAAACGGTTTCTTTCTAAAACTAAAGGCACTATCTTCTTCAACATATCCTTGAAGTCTGATTATATTAAGGATGATCTAACTTCAGCTAAATAATTCATAGCTCAGAAGGTCAGCCAATGACTAACTAATTGCTGTCTGAAAAAAAGTCATTATAAAGGTAATGGGTTAATATATAACAGAATGATCTACACATTTTCTCAACTTCCATATAAATTTCTTTTTTTACTGTACACTTAAAATAGAGTAGAATGAGCTAAAGAGCTGACTGACCCCCTTTTCGGTTATCAAGCCATATTTTTAGCATTGTAAACCCTCTGACTTACTGCTTAGCCATACGGAACAAAACTTACAGAAAATATTATATGCGCTCTATCCAACATAAAGAATTTAATCCCGGAATTTAGAGTTGTAATCCATAAACTTGCTACTATTCTACTGAGAAGGATAAAAGTGGGGAGGAATCAAAATAAAAATTAGAAAATTGATTTATTTGGTTTATTAAACCTATTAACTTAAAGACATATTATACTAACCCTCTTACTGAAGGGCCAAGATAAATTGTTGTCATATTCCCCTGGTTGTAATAACATGAATATACCCAAGTAGTTTCGGTCTTGGAAACTCTTTAAAAACAAAACCAGTGATATTCTGTAACCATACGTGCTTTCGTAAAATTCTTCACTTCTAATTAGTTCGTAGTTAGCTTTCACACTCCAATAATTTCGTATTGTCCAAACTGTTGCGCTCTGGTATAAGTCAGATTTCTAACAAAAAGAAATGTAAATTATAGTGAAAACAACATTTCTTTAAATTGTTTAGTGGAAATATTTCTAACAAACTAATGGAATTAACTAGAATGAAAATAACATTCATTTAAATTGTTGAGTAAAAATATTAGTTACTTAACCTTTAAACACTTACACTTAAAAATTAATTTCGGAAGTTTAGATTAAATAATAATGTCCATATAAGACTGTTGCCATTTATTCTAACGAATTTACATTAAAATTTTAATTCGCCTACCTTTTTGTGATATTTACATATTTTTATCCTCTCTTGTTTCATTCACTGACTTGTAAATAACATCAAATTAAAAGGTCACATACGATAAAAATCTCATTTAAAAGGCTGTAAAATAAAGAAGATTTAGCAACATTTTTAGATTTTTTAAACTTGTATTTAGAAAGGTTGTGACTATGTTCAAGCTTTCGTTGTTCTGGTTGTTAGTTTCTATTTCTTATTCAAATAAATGTATTAAGAGAAGAGTTTGTCTCATCATACTTAAATAAATTGTATTGTTTGATCTCTTTTCGTCTTTTTCTGTTTGATCGTTTAGACACTACCTGTAGATTAATGTTTCCAGAAAGAAGTGGTGAAGTATTGCTTTCCTGGACTTCAAATTCCACATTATTTGGTCCTCCTTGCCTTTCTATCATTGGCAATCCACTGTAAAAACATGTTTTCGTTATATAAATAATTCAAAAAATGTTTTAACTTGTTCAAATCACAGACTTATTTAGCAAGCTCTCTGTAGATCTATACATAAATGTTCACACCCACGCAGTCATATATGTGTATGTACGTTACAAAAATTGCACCTAATATTAATGCAAACAAACACCTTTGTTAACATTTGCTATCATATTTCGTTTGATGATTTTATTTATCAAAATATCGTATTAATTTATGTAGTAATGTTGGCCTTTTTGAAAATTGTCTATTCCTAGTCTAAAGTCATTAGATACATTTAATATAATGCTATCATTAAAGCTGTTACTTAAATTGTAAAGATGATCTAGTGCTATCCTTATTAATACCACGTTCATTGTATTGTTTGCGTAATATTGTCTTTAAATCAATAATACTGAAATCACCTTGTTAGTACCTGATTAGATCTACTATTGTTTTTCTGTAAAACTATATTTGATGTTCTGCACTACGGCCAGCTGCATCATAGAAACAATGAATAGAATACGTAACATTCGTGTTGTCTAAGAAACAATGTACCTAACACATAACAAAGTGAGAACAGTAAAATATATTGTTAATCTATAAAAATTGAATGTTGCACTTACAGGGATATGGGAGAGAGAGCCAAGAGCCACAGTTTTAAGGCTAGCATTCTTAATGAAATGACGTTTGTCCTCAGTTGTTGCTTTCTTCCTTATTATCTCTCCTTTTCTCACTTCTTTTATAGTCCTTAGATGGTAGTTCACGGAATTTCTTGATGTTATAAGTAAGTCGGTGATAACTCGTGACTATTGTTTTGTTATCAGTGTAATTTGTTATCCAAATCATACACAACGGAAAAAACCAAAAAACATATTAATTAAACTTTGTTCTTAGTTACCTATAAGAATGGCTCACCAGAAGGCAGGATGCTGTCAGACATAAAACACTAATTGATCTGAATTTGCAAAATCACATTTTAGGATCCGGAAATGATCATAGGTCTTTTTTACAAGCATTATGTTTTACCTCAAAGAAATCAGTCCTAAATATAAAAAGCAATAAAAATTAAATTGCAGTGCATTTATGGATGACTTCAGCAAAAAGTAACTAATCTAACATATGAAAATGAGGCTAGCAAAAATGTCTTTCTACAGTAAACGAGAATCTGCAATCGGTTGGTTGCTCGATTTAGAGCAAACCACATTTGGCTGTCTGCTATATCCACCACAGGGAATCTAATCTTGGATATTAGAATTCCAAGTTCGTAAATTTACCGCTGTTCTACCAGATTACATGTAATCAGATGAAACAAGTATGTTGTGGTTTTCAACGCTACAGTCGTGAAAGAAAAAAATACATGCTGTTTTAACTTTGGAAGAAATAGTACTCTATTGTTTTGACTTAATTTCATAGTATTTTATGGTGTTTTACTTTGTTTTTAAATTTGACAATACTTGTTTTTGAATCATTTGAAAGTAAACTTATTAGAAAAAACGCGGAATAACTGACTAAGAGTATGATAAGTATATTTACCATTTTCTTTTGTATAGGAGACGGAATATTACATAATAATTAACTTGATAACTGGACTTTAATTTAGGAGTTGGAATTTTAATATTAGAATTAACTTGATAATTGTATTGTGCTTTTCACTAACTTTATTGTATGGTAATCAAGTTATATACATAAACATTGAAAAATAATTATCACTGACTTTTTATGTAAATTTATAGAACATTTACTATCAGTAAATAATGGTTTGTTTATTTCAGAACAAAGTCGCATTGCGTGATGTTGATAGAAAGTTAAAGAATAAATCTTATTTTCAATTATTATTTGAATCTTAGTCACATCTTTGTAAACCAGAAGCCAACAAAAATCCGGTAATGCATTTCGAAAATTATCGTAAAGTTGTGAGAATCTTTATTATTTCGTACACAATCGTGATTTAGTGTGTTTATTAACATATATAAAAATAAGTTACCTTGCACGAAAAAATATTTTAAAATATTATATATTATATATTTACTTTATTTTTCTGTACAAAATTATCATTGAAGAATTATTCATGCTGTATAAAAAATTAAAGTCCGTTTTTGTAACTGATATGTGTGGTTAAGTACATATATTTCTTGATGCGCCTTTTTGACTAATGTGCGTCTTTATGTATATACCTGTCTAACCCGGAAACCGCGTTGGGCGGAAACCTATGCAAGCCAGAAATATCAAAATTTTGCAGCATTATCTTAAGAATTTTCATACAAAAGGCTATCTCTATGGCGAAACCTGCGTAATGTGTACGGTAAAACATCTTTCAACTATTAGCAAGTATTATTAACAAGTACCTCAACTATTAACAAGTAAGATTAAAACCTGAGTAAGGCGGAAAAATGTTTTTGATTAAATATTAATTTCTTATTTAATTAATAATTTGTTTAAATATTAATAAATTCTCTGATATTTTGTCACAGTAAGTATTGGTTAAATATGTTCTGTTTTTTTTCTGCCGTCATTATTTTTTAAGTTAAATTAGATTCATGATTTGTAGAAATATATTTGTCTTTAAGTGCAAAATTCTACTCTTTAAATAATTCTCACGAAAAAAGTAAATTCCTATCTTCTCTAATTTTAAAATTTAGGGAAATTTTACCATGGGTAATAGATAAAAGAGAAAATCCGCGCTGTTTCAAAAATTTAAGGACAAATCAACTTCCTATGGAATGGAAAGCGAATAATAAAGTGTGGATGACAAGTGCTATATTCGAGGAATTTTTGAACAAATTAAACAAAAGAATGGAACAAGACAATAGGAACATTCTACTTTTCCTAGATAATGCAACTTGTCACCTAAAAGTTCAACTTTCAAATGTTTGTTTAGTCTTTCTACCTCCATGTACAACATTAGTTATACAGCCACTAGATAACGGAATTATACAGTGTATAAAACTGAAATGCGGAAAATTGATGCTTCAGCATATTATTGCAAACAAGGACGACTGTAAGTGTTTTAACAGAAATTGATGAAATTGATTTAAAATCTATAATAAAATCACAAGATGGTAACAGTGTGAGAGATTCAGAAGATGAACGTAATGGAAAATATAGTGAGGAAGTAGAAATTCCTACTTTATCGCAAGTGTTAATTTATATTAACGCTATCAAATTGTATGCAAAAATGAAGGGGGAAAATGAACTTCATGAAAAGGCCGTAGAATTGGCGTTCGCTATTAACTGCATGAGAAAACCCATTAAAAAAACAAAACAGATTTTGTGTACTTATGTATATTTTGAATGCCTATTTTTGTTTTTATTCTAATAAATAGCATAAATAGTATAATAACTTTATTCACAAACGTCTTACTTTCCTTTGGTCAAGTAAGTATAACGTTCCGCTCAAAAATTATATATAATTAAGGAAATGCATGTTCACTGTGCCTAAGCCGGAACTTTTACTCGGTCCCGTGCGATTCCGCCTTAGACAGGTTTTATTGTATATATTTCTTAGTAGGTTTTATAACCAATGTGTGTGTTTATGTACATAAATTTCTCATTCGGCTTTATAACGAAGGTGCGCATTCGTGTTTATATGGGTTTTATAGCCAAGTGTTCTATACATTACCAATTACTGTGGCCTGTTTAAAATTAACAGAAAAGTAATTTGAAACTACCACTTTAATAACTAGGAAATCATATAATTATCTTTTTTAAACGTTTTATTCAGTATGTAAAGAAAGAAGTTTGTTTGTTTTGGAATTTCGCACAAAGTTACTCGAGGGGTATCTGCGCTAGCCGTCCCTAATTTAGCAGTGTAAGACTAGAGGGAAGGCAGCTAGTCATAACCACCCACCGCCAACTCTTGGGCTACTCTTTTACCAATGAATAGTGGTATTGACCGTCACATTATAACCCCCCCCACGGCTGAAAAAGTGAGCATGTTTGGCGCGACCGGGAGTCGAACGCCTTAACTCGCTTGGCCATGCCGGGCCTTGTAAAGGAAGATCTTTACTTTCTTGTTAACTTTTGAGAGCAAAACTATTCATTTTCATAATATAAAAAAATGTTACTAAACGACATAATCGATGGTTTTTTTTGGAATCTCGCGCAACGCTACACGAGGGCTACCTGCGATAGACGTCTCTAATTTAGAAGTGTAAGACTAGAGGGAAGGCATATAGTAATCACCACCCACCGCCAACTCTTAGGCTACTCTTTTCCCAATGAATAGAGGAATTGACCGTCACGTTATAATGTCCCCACGGCTGAACATGTTTGGTGTGAAGGGGATTCTAACCCGCAACCCTCAGATTGTGAACAAAGCGCCCTAATTACCTGACCATGCCGGGCTACGTGATCAATCCAGTAAACTCGTGTTTTGAAATATGTTATTATCTTGTTTGGTAATAATCTGTTAGAACAATAAAATAATTTTACGTTTTCTAAGAAGAACGCCAACCCTAGTTTACAGTAACTGGCGTTGTAATGCACCTTTTCGTTCCCACACTTCTAGTACTTTTATTATCGTTGTTGTTGGTAGTTTTGTTGTCTAGTGCAAATTTACACAACGTACCATCTGTGTTCTGCGGGTTTTAGCGTTATCAATTCACAGACTTATCGATGATCAACTGGGGTACAGTATTTGCAAATAATTTTCAAACATATTGTTATGATTTATAAATAATACGTAAATGTCGCTGTGAAATATACACAAAAATGTTCCGCTCTGTGTTCTCTATTATAAAACTACTCGGTTTTATTTTTGTACTAAAAATGCTTGCTTATCTTACTAGCCAATTACCTATTTCAAGTAAGGTAAATAAAAGGCGGATGTAGATATTTTGTACAACAACATATTAAAAGCTTATCAAAGTTTCTAAAACGTCTAAAGTCATAGAATGACATTATACGTTTATTAATTGACAGTAATAATTGCAGTAATATTTGTTTGTTTGTTTTGTTTATGGAATTTCGCACAAAGCTACTCGAGGGCAACCTGTGCTAGCAGTCCCTAATTTAGCAGTGTAAGACTAGAGGGAAGGCAGCTAGTCATCACCACCCACCGCCAACTCTTGGGCTACTCTTTTACCAACGAATAGTGGGATTGACTGTCACATTATATGTCCCCATGGCCGAAAGGGCGAGCATGTTTGGAGCGAGGGGGATGCGAACCCGCGACCCTCATATTACAAGTCGCACGCCTTAACACGCTTGGCCATGTCGGGCCCCACACTCAAGATGATACAGTAAACCAAATAAAGAACGTTCTCTAATATATTGAGATTAGTGAGAATAATGCAGTGAAAAAGATTAAGAACGTTGTCTGTCGCATTAAAATTAATCAAGATGAAGCAATAGACCACATTTTGAATGTTCTCCATCTTATTAAAATTACTCGATACGATACAGTGAACCATATTAAGAATGTTCTTGATCGTATTAAAATTACTCGATACGACACAGTGAACCATATTAAGAATGTTCTTCATCGTATTAAAATTACTCAATACGGTGCAGTGAAGCAGAATAAAAACGTTTTCTAAAGTATTAACATTACTTAAGATGATGAAGTGAATAAAACCAGGAACGTTCTCTACCATATTGAAATTAATCATGATAATACAGTGAAGCGGATTAATAACGTTCTCTATGGCATTGAAATTAGTCAAAATGATACACTAAATCAAACTAAGAACGTTCTCTATAATATTAATATTCCTCAAGATTATGCAGTGAACTAAGCTAAGAAAGTTCTTTAACGTAATAAATTACCTAACATGCTACAGTGAAACAAACTAATACCTTTTTCCGTCATTTTAAAATTACTGAAGATGATACAATAAACCAGATTAAGAAAATTTTCTATCGTATTAAATTTACTCAATATAGTAGAGTGAACCAGATTAAGAACGTTGTCTATCATATTGAAATTACTCAAGATGATACAATGAGCAAAACTAAGAAAGTTCTTTACGGCATTGAAATTACTCAACTGGGTAGAGTGAACCACACTAAGAACGTTCTTTATCGTATTAAAATTATTCACAATTATACTGTGAACCCCATTAAAAATGTCCTATATCATATTTAAATTAGCCAAGATTCTACTGTGAACCATATTAAGAATGTTCTCTATCTTCTTAAATTACTAAAGATGACAAAATGAACGAGATTAAAAACATTTTTATCATATTAAAATTACTCAAAATAATACAGTGAATGAAACAAGAACGTTCTCTATTGTACTGAAATTACTTAAGATGATACAGTGAACCAGTTCTCCATCATATTAAAATTACTAAATATAATACAAGAAACCAGATTATTGAAGTTAGTTAGAATGATACAGTGAACCAGATAATAATTTTATCTATCGTACTGAATTACTAAAGATGATTCAGTGATACAAACACGAAACTAAGAAGTTCTATATCGTATTAAAATAACTCAAGATGATATAGCAAACGAAACTAAGAAGGTTCTCTATTGTATTGAAGATAGTTAAGATGATACAGTGAGGCAAACTAATAAAGTTTTCTCTCGTATTAAAACTTCTCACGATGAGAAAGTTACGTTATAAAAAACATGAATAGAACGTGGTATTTTTATTCTGTAAGACATACAGTAATTCACTTTGAAACTGAATTTCAGCCACAAGTAGTCAAAATTATGTTGTTGATTTACATTTGACCAGTGAAAATGATCCGTAAGATTAAAAGAAATGTGTTAATAGTTCTATAGGAAATTCATGTTGAAGCAATAAATGTCGATAAAATATCAATTAAGTATAAAAACAGTAATAACATCACAGAATTAATAGAAAATTTCATAACATCGCTCTCTGGGGTTTTATTGAGATTTCAATTTTTGTCGCTAGTCGGTGCTGCTGATATAACTGGATCCCAATTTTAGATTTGTAGCTAAAATCAGAAGTAATTTGTCTGTCAAATAAAACTGTAGGAATATTTTGTTATTGTTGTTTGTTTGTTTGTAATTTCTCCGCAAATATGGAATAAGTTTGTTTCGAAGGAGATGACTGTCGTTATCGTGTAAATGCCTAGCTACACAACGGACTCTATGCACTCTGTCCACCGCTTGGAATAGAAATCCGGCTTTTTGCATTAGAAGACTGTAAACAACGAGACTCGATGAATTAGCCAGTTAAAATATTTATATTGTAGTTCAATTTCCTTAACACCCTGTTAGATGAAACTTAGATAGCATAGAAACGTTGAAAGACGAAACCATTCCATAAAATTAATAGAAGCCTGAACTAAAAAATAAAAAAGAGGTTCAGTTTTAGTTTGGCGTTTCTGGTTTAAAAGAAACGTTTTAATTTCGATGTTGAGTTCAAAAAAACTATGTCAAGGTGGTCGTTATATCAGGTATCAAAGTTTCCTTCTTTATTTTTGAAGAAAAACGTAAATTTTACTATCAAACAGTTTATCGTATCGTTGTCATTTTGCATTAGGTTTTAGTTTTGTTTTCCTTGTCAAGCATATCAAATGTTGATTTAAAAGTATTTTTTTGTAATTCTTAACACGTCTAATATTCAGTGAAACATGTCGAAACTTAACCTCCGCCATTCATCATTCAGAAAAAAAGGCAGAAGCAGTATAAAATGTGAAAACACGTTTTTTATATAACAAAGAAATCAGATTCAAACCGTGAGAGGTATCCTGTTCTGTGGCCTCCAGTATGATGAAAACTCTAACCATTTGTAAGAATAGTTCTTGACCGTGAGTTTTTTACACATTAACATTAAAGCAAAACGTTCACTATTGTTGTTGACGTTACTTAAAATAGGAACAACGACAACGTCTAATCTCTGGATCCGTTGTGTTTTCTTAGTCCAAAGCTATAAAATAGTTTCTTTTTTTACACTCTGTCCATCGCGGAGGATCAAACCCCGTATTCTGTCATTGTAATTTTGTAAATTTACTTCTGATCAACGCGACGAACGTTAATTCATCTACTCTTTCATACCGTCTCCCAACTATTTTCATATGTACCCTTGTCGGAATTTATGTAAATTCATTATTAATGAAAGGTTATCTTGGGACACAAGAAATTGCTTCCCTTATATATAATTGTAAAAAACGCAAATATACCCATAAAAACTTCAAACACAAAATTTGAATATGAGAAGTTGCATGTATCTTCGCATGGATGTAATAAACCTCCATATCAAAGTTGTTGACAGTGTATCCAGAGAAAGTGAGGTATTGGTGAAACACCTCCCATAAAAACTGCAAAATGCAAAACTGGAAATGTTCGTGTATCTTACTATAGACTTAGTGAACCTCCATACCAGATTTGATGAAGATACTTCCATACCTTGCGAAGTGGTTAGGTGGACATACAGCAGATAACAGACAGTACTACTGCATTTATATAAATACGTATTATGATTATAATGGATTTTGATATTTATGTTTATTTCAGTTTAATAAATGTTTCGAAATGCGCGTACCTTATACTGTTAAATTTGTATTGCAAGATTCCCACCTGTTCTCCTATGTTTATTTCAGTTTAATAAATGTTTCGAAATGCGCGTACCTTATACTGTTAAATTTGTATTGCAAGATTCCCACCTGTTCTCCTACGAAAATACCAGTATTGTTGGGCCAACTGAATTTTCGAGCATCTCGCCTGATGAGTATATAAGTTAGCCGTCACAGTAAGCTAAGAGACAGAATAATATTGTTGGGTTGCTACAGTTATTATACCATAAATCTCGGAAGCTGTAATTGTCATCAACAATTATTAATCGAAAGACTACATATGTTTAGCCAGGTAGATTTAGAACATTACGAACTGTTTAACTTCAAAGAATTAACTTCCAACGTTAGTATTTTCACAAGGACATTGTATGACTTCAGTTTTGAGAAATCTGTGTGAGACTGCAGAGGAAAATAACTAGCTAGCATTCCCGCCAAATGCAGTGTGCCTGTATTTCAACGTCAAATTACTTTGCTTTCCGTGAACCATCGATAAAAAGATTCGGTTCCAGACAAGAAATAAAACTCAGTATTGTCTTTAAGGTTGTAAAGCTGTTGTATATAAATCTTTATTTATTAAAACTATTTCTAATAATTTATACTATAATTTGTTTTGTTATTAGCATATTAAAATATTTTTGTGTTAAGAAAGAAAAGAGTGTGTATCAATATTGTTGGGAAAGAACAAAAAATTTGATACGTGTTGACATTCAATTAACTTCTAAACTCAAATTAAAACTCCCGGCTATTTGAAATTGTAATAAGTAACGTGCGTAACATAGTAAGTCGGAAACTCGTCCGAGATAATACTGTAATACATGATTAATACTCGAAAACAGCTAATGGCCAAAAACAAAATGCAATATGAATTTCGTCAAATGACCAAACCCTGAAATTAACTACTATAGTAGGGATTTCTACATTTGAAGTGGTTTTAACGCGATGTGATAATTTCGTAACGACCAAAATGCAAATAATAACATTATAAAAATCACACTTCGGGTTCTTAATTTCAGTCATAGGTTTTTTTGCACCATCAACATCTCAGTGTTTTGGTTTAGTTATGTTTTTCTTCATTGACCATCCTTAATGTTTTGTTCTACGGATCCATTAGCCTACCACTGGAGTTCAAAAATCTGTTTCAGAAATATCTTTTATAAATCTTTCTCCCAATTGTCCAGCGTTAATTTTTTAGACTTGTTGTTTGTTTTTGAATTTTGCGCAAAGCCACTCGAGACCCATCTGCGCTAGCCATCCCTAATTTAGCAGTGTAAGACTATAGGGAAGGTACTAGCTGCCTTCACTTCAGTGTTTTCATGTTTGGTGCGACCGGGATTCGAACCCGCAACCCTAGGATTACGAGTCAAACGCCTTAACACGCTTGATCATGCCGGGCCCTTTTCAGACTCACAATGTTGAATTCGGAAGTTGAATTCTACACGGTGTATAGAACCCATATAGGCTATTTGCGGTTTTGCGCTTAAACACTTACAATGACAACAATTTAACAAACTGTTGTCACATCGTTTGATATTTTACAAATAAAATATGCTTTGTGAATTAATAAATTTTGACTTGCTAATCTGTCATTAATTGGCAGTATTGTAGCAAAATAACAAAAAAAAACTATATTAGGCTGTCATTCACTCAAGTTTTGATTTTCAAAGAAAACATATAAACTTCACTTAGACAATTAAAATACTTTGGTTTTCATTAAAGGTGTCAGCAAAATAAAGTGAGGATACTTTTAAAGACATTCAAAACTGATGAATCACCTAGGTAACATTCAGAGCGAAGAATGAAACTGTTAAGTGCACATGTTGCTCACATAGCTGCCGTAAGAGGGCAACATTAACACAAGCAATGAACAGCGGCACAGTTTTAACAACTAACTCTGTGCAATATTTTCCCACCGAAAATAGGCCCGGCATGGCCAGGTGGGTTAAGGCGTTCGACTCGTAATCTGAGAGTTGCGGATTCGAGTATCCGTCACACCAATCATGCTCGCACTTTCAGCCGTGGGTACGTTACAATGAAACGATCAATCCCACTATTCGTTGGTAAAAGAGTAGCCCAAAAGTTAGCGGTGGGTGGTGATGACTAGCTGATTTCCATCTAGTCTTACACTACTAAATTAGGGACGGCTAGCCCAGACAGCCCTCTTGTAGCTTTGCGCTAAATTAAAAAAAATAGCAAAAAAACAAACCCACCGAAAATAACCCTAAAATGGAATTAATAACTGCTACTTTTACGTTATGTCACCAAGATAATTTAGTAAATTCTGAAAATCATTAGAATCTCTGGTGGCTCATCCATGTGTGAGGGTTCGTAACAGTGAAAACAGAGTTTCGATGCTCGCGTAAGACAAAAGAAGATAGTCCGCTGTATAGTTGTGCACTTAACACCAAACAAAGGAAATTAACAGTCACATCACAGAAAAAGACTTCAGTCTGAAAAACATTATATCTCAAATCAGTTCATTAACTATAATCAAAACCAAATAACTCGGTGATATCATGTCTGTAGTCTAAAAGTAAATGTTTAGGAAATAAGCTATAACTTTTCCTATTAAAAGAAATGTATGGCATTATCTATATAGAACGGGCATAGCCTTGTAATTAGTCTGGCGGGCTGCGTACAGAAAATTATGCTTCGAGACGTGATGCTGTTGACCATGGTTCTCACTTTCAACTGTAAACACATTATAAAGTTGCAGTAATTCACAATCATTCTACTCAAATAGGAGAAGAAAGCATTTGGGTGCTGCTGGCTGGTTGCCATCATTATGGCCAGTAATTCAAAATTATGAACAGATAACCCTGTTTTTGACTTGCCTCTTATCCTAATGAAGATGCCTTTCAGTTTGATAAATCCTAATTTATCTTATTCCAAAAACAGGGTATCTTGTTTGTTCCAGAGCAACGCCACATTTGGCTTGCTGTTGTGTCCACGGATTTTACCTCTTGTAAGTCTTTAAACTTACCGCTCTCTCAAGAGAGTCTCTTAATATATTCTGATGAAAAACAACCTTTTAATTTCAGTTGAGTTGTAGTAACTGTGTGGAAATACTCTTAGTAACAGAATATGCATATTTTTAAAAACTTTGTTTATAAAATCATTTATATTTGTTCGAGAAGTATGTAACATAACTTATTTGTTCACGAAGTTTGCTTACAAAATTACATATTGAAGGAGTTTTTTATAAAATAGCATATTTTTTCAAGAAATTTGTTTATAAAATGTATCTTGTTCAACAAGTTTGTTTACTGAATATCATCTATCAAGTGAAACAAATATACCAGTAAAGTTTGTCTAACAATGCTGGAAACGCTTGAATGACAAGAAATGATTAAAATAACTGACAACGATTTTAAATGTTTATAAATTAAATATTTAATATTGCATTAGAAACAGAATAATTGGGCGTGCAACGACCTCGGAACGTCAATATAAAGGTTTGTGCCCTAGATATTTTTAATAAAAGGTCAATGACAAAATACCTGCTCATAAGTGACCCAGATACCTATAATGCAACGCCATGAAATATTTGTAGAAATTGATCCATGTGTAATTATGTTTTATTGCTTAGGATAACACTTTGTATCTTTATCTTTAAGATTAACGATTATTTATGGAAGATAAGAAGAACAAAAAAATTGCGATAATTGATTCAAGCCTCTTCCGCGTTCTATTTTCTGTCTTCTCACCTATCCCCAGAGTCCTTCTAACAATAATTACATCATTGACAGATAATAAGGTGGGTAAGGCAAGTACGCCTTAAGAGCTACGACCATAAATATGTTTCTGCTATTCTTTAGGCACGATTTAGAAAGTAAGGACAACAATTATAGCGAGATAATTACATTGATTAAATATGTAGCGTATTGTTAGTAATATCACTGTGAAAAGATGTACTGGTTTCTATGAAAATAATTCCCAATGAAATTATGAATGAGTTTTAATGTTCTATTTAAATAAATAATAATTCGTTCCCTTTTTCTTTACTTCCATCCATATCCCTTCAACGGTGCACCCAGTGTCACAGGAATAAATCTGCAAACTTACAAAGCTAAAAACTTAGTTTCGATACCCTTGGTAGGCAGAGCATAGACAGCCCAATATGTAACTTTGTACTTAAACTGCAAATAAACAAATAAACAAATCTTTTAGTAGCTCATCCATAAGGTTTATTAATGCTAAACGTCGGATTTGAGTGCCGTAATGTGCAGGGCATAGATAGCCCGTTGTGTAGCTTCATGCTTGATAACAAACAAATCTACGTCAGATTTAATCTTGTTTGTAGTACTAAGCCAAATATTTTTAAAAGGTTAGATCAACACGAATGGAAAGATTCAAGCTCTATTATTATTTCAAAATATATACACTAGGAAAATATATAGAATTTCAATTTAGCGGTCAAAAAGAGATGCTATTTTGTTGGTGATTTATCCGGCATTTCTCAATATCCGTATGCAAGTTGCAAATTCGGTGCCAAAAGCATTTATTGTATTTTGCTCCTTTAATTTAATAGGTGTCTTTACGTTGAGAAAAGCAGCAGTGTCCATATCGTTTGTTCACCCGGATGTCAAAACTCACAAAGAGCTAAAAGACTAATTCTGAGAACCTTACAACCTTCTAGAATTTTTAACTTAGATAAACAGTACTATTTAGCCAAACCCAAAACCCGAGTGCTTTTAGAATGTGGACTTTCCCTCATCAGGAGTGAATAAAAGTCTTTTTTTTTTTCAAAACACTCCTGTTATTTAGTTTTCTTCTAATATTGCAGTTGAATGTCATTTATAATTTACCTACACTGGAAATGTGAAGTGTGTTCAAATGATACCTGACAACTAGGCCACGCCCCGAGCTGGCAGAATTATAAATGTTCATCGAAATTTTGTAATAAAAATTGTCTCGTGTCTGCCTGACAGCATTTTAAAATTTAAGGCCTACCAGTGATTCAACGATCAGTCAGTAAACTTATAAGAATAAAAATCAGGTTTCGACACACATTACTGGCAGAGCACAGATAGCCCTTTGTATAGCTTTATGCTTTTTAACAAATGACAAAACAGTTTAGAGTACTTTTCTAAATAGAAGAACAGGTATCAACGTATGTTTCACTTATTTTTCCATCTATGATTATATAAATATGGAATATATTTGTTTGTTTTTGTGTAAAGCAAATAATGTTGAGCGATTTGCTGTGCCCACGTCCAGAAATCCAACCCTGGATTTTAGCGGTGTTAGTCGGTAGACTTACCGTTGTCCCACCAGGAGACCGTAAAATATGGGAAAACGTAAATTAGAAATAGTTTTTTTCGTGATACCAGACCCTGTAGTCGACTTTTAATCTATTACTAATCACCAGAGGTCTGATCATGTTTAGACTTTTGTCATACCCCCTTCACTCTATAGGTAATGAATTTACTTTTATATATAAAACCGGCATTAAAATATAGTTAAGTTACCAAGAACTATTTATTGAAGATTGAATAATTTCTGAAACGTTGCTATGTAAACTATGTTTGTAGTTTTGGATCATCAGTGTTCAATAAGACTGACAATTATATTCCACTATTCCAACTATCTGCTCTGGACTGATCAGTTCTTTACTTAACAATCTTATGAATCAGTTTTGTTCTATTTATTCATGCTTCCTTATCTACATTGATCTAAGTAATTAACAGTGAATATTCTTCAAGGCATTATTGTTATTTCTGTAGCTTCTTATTAAGATGCATTCATTATTTGGTACTTCGGTAGCCTCTTATTGAGATACATTCGTTATTTAGTACTTTTATTTAGCCCAGTATTGAGGTATATTCATTATTTTGAAATTTTATGATGAAATATCATTTTGATATTGTTCATCAAATTCCACAACTGAATTACTTTCGTGTGTCCCACGAAGTTATTTATTGCGATTGTTCCATCATCCAATTACATGCGACCAAAGTATACCAATAGACATTCTTAATTAAACTTGTATACATATCAGCTGTAAATAGGTGGGAGAGTCATTTGTCAGTAATGATTCTGAATTTAGCCATCTGTTAAGATATAGACAGTCTTTAGCTGTAGTGTGCAAGGCTGAAACAACAATTCAGTTTAAATTCTAAATAACTTCTGGCTTAATCCAAGAGTCACACTGGGAATCCATAGTTTATCAGCATTTAGACACCTGTTCCTGAACTGAATCCATAGTTTATCAGCATTTAGACACCTGTTCCTGAACTATTTACTTTCCAACTTGATACCGAATCCATATCATTGTAAGATACTGGGACCTTAACAACATGTGGGTAACACATACAAATTTAAACGAAAATAATATTAATATTACACTTAACATCACTCCTAGAACTTCTTGTGTTGCTTACATTAAGTGTTGTAACAAACAAAACAATGTAAAGTAGCACGCCACGACATGAGCGATAAAAATGCATTGATTTTACTTGTGATGTTGATATCATTTCAAACAAACAAATACATATCACGGAAATTAAAATAACCTTTACACGAACTGTAAAATTTTTGTACGTTCTAATGGTCAACAATATCTGTCTGTATGCTCCATAAAACGAAAGTTTATTTATTTATCTATGGAGCCATATTCCAAACAAAACTTGTTTAAATGGCTGGTAATATTATTTACATCTATGAATATCTCCATTTCGTTTAATAACTTAAATTAGGGGACGCAAGTAGAAACAAGGAATGAGTTAAAAATTATATTTTTGTTTCCTGATTATTAATCATTAGAACATCGTGCAACATTGTCAAGGCAACAGCTTCAAGAGGTAGAATATCAATATTTATGTTTTGATCACCGCTCTCAGGTTGGATGACTACATTAATAAAATCTTAATTTTTCCCATATATGGTGTTCGTTCCACTTTGTACCTCAATAAAATATGCACTCGTTAGATTTTACGGTTATACATTCTGAGTGGTTGAATCAAGAAATGAATCTTCCTTCAATAATAAGCATTGAGGACGAAACGCATCAGTGGTTACTTGTGTGTTCATTATTTTTATTACAGAAACGAAATTCAAGGCCATGTGACCATGCATGGCAGAGAGCAAGTTGTATTTAGAAATGAGATACCTTAGGTCATCCACCATATGAATAACCAACCGATGAAAATTTCTTTTTCGCTCCGTGATTCCTTGTTTCGAGTTTTGTAACACGAAACACATTTGGTACGTGCAGATGACGAAACAAAGATTTCTCACACCTATTGCTTTTTAGGATTTTGTCTTCTAAAGTTACACAAGATACCATCAACCAAATCAGAATTAAAATATCTCTTGACCTCGCTAAACCTCTATCGGCAAACATTTCTTTCATTGTCGCATATACTGCTAATGTCCAAATATTTGCAATAAGATAAATATGTTTCAGAAACAGTGAGATATGGAAATGTAACATGTAAACTATGTGTTCTTCAAACTTTTACGATAATCAGTTATATTAGGTGTTGGCGATAAGATGGGTTGCTAATAGAACTTCAACCACACTATGCCCATCTCAGACATCGCTCTGTTGGAAAAACTCTAAGAGTCAGAATAATAAAAATGAAACGTTGAAAAACGCAATAAGCCTGATGCTATTGTCTTATGACAGAGATAATTTATTATATTCATGCGTCGCCAGAAAAATTGTTCACATCCTAACATTTATTCTTCAAACAAATGTTTCCGTGGTGGTTTAGATAGAGCGACTATTATTCATGAGCATGTTTCCAAGTACAGCTTGTTTACAAACAACTAAAAGTTTCTATGTTTTGAGAATGAATATAACCAAGTATAAATAATTATCTTATTATCAAGTAAAAACTGCCTCTTCTTGCACATAACATGACTAAAATAATGATTTAAAATATGAAATTTAAAAAAAATTCTGTTAAAAGTTCACTTAATGAAATTTTAGGAACATTTTAACCAGTATTTCCTGACCCTCTGAATATGTTCATTTGAAGCAGTTTCAGTTCTGCTTGTTTTTTTTTTTCTATTTAGTGTAATAAATCACTTAAATTGAGATTCTCTTATCATGAAAGTAGTCTAATTCAGCAGTTGACTTATGACTAATGGAGTTCCTATTAAACTGTCAATTTCAACTGTTGAGATTTAACCAAAGAAATTTTTTATAAAAAAATCTAAATTAACAGTAAGTTTCAGATTAATTAACTTTCTTATAAAGTAGACAATCCAACTCAACATTCGATTTCTATCTAGTAAACTTCTTTGTACTAAGTCCAACAAATCCGGGGTTAGATTCTACACAGCAGAGAGAGTACAGACAGTCCTCGGTTTCGCTTTGCACTAAGAGAAACAACAACTATGTTCAACCCAATAGTCATTCTCTGACCAGCGAGCCTCATTAAAGTATACTGTACCTTTATTTGTGTTGAAGTGAATAACTACAATTTAGCTTATTACATGTGTATTTTTCTGGACACAAAATGTCTGTTTTTAATGTTCGTTTCATTGGTCACGATACCTTTATATTCGTTGTCACACTTCTCTCGTAATCGCTTCAGTAGTTGTTAACAAAATAACTGTAATGTTATCATCACGGACACATTGAAAAAAGTCTATTGTTCCTGTCAACAAATTCTTCGGAATGACTACCATT
Source organism: Tachypleus tridentatus (assembly GCF_004210375.1). Classification (NCBI taxonomy): domain Eukaryota; kingdom Metazoa; phylum Arthropoda; class Merostomata; order Xiphosura; family Limulidae; genus Tachypleus; species Tachypleus tridentatus. The sequence goes on from NC_134831.1 coordinate 157,609,777, forward strand.
TAGAGATCGTAAAAAAAGAATTATTGTCCAACGTTGACCCAATCTACCAAATGCCACACCTTTTTAGTCTTGTTACACCTTTCATCTCAAAGCACGCAACCTGACGAAACAATACAACTTACTTTTAATGAAAGATTAAGACAACTTTTGTTTTTCCCTCTGGGCATTCCTCTTTGATAACACAAGAAATTATACTTCAAAGATAAATTTATGGTCTAAAAACTGTGAAACATTTGTAACAGAGTATTACATACTGTACCTAATTCTCAACGTTTATTCTGACCGGATAAAAACGCAATACAACTAAACTATTAATCAAAGAACCTGTGCATTTTATTAAGGATTCATTACTGGTCGAGCTAACGTAAAACGTAACAAAGATTTCTTTCTTAATACACTGCTAGTGGAAAGTAGGACTTGTTTGTTTCTTTAGTTTTAATTTTAATTAAACAGATTGGGCAAAAAGTAAAGGAAGAACTTATTTTATGAAAATTAACATTTTATATCCACTTAATGATGTTAGGTAAAAATATACTACTTGTTTTGTCTCTAAGCAAAGCTTTAAGGTTCCTGGACCTTTCTGGCAACTGCCTTTTTAAAGTCTTGATAGTTTGTTTGTTTCAGAAATGTGAGAACAGAAAGAACTTCATGGCTATCTACGCATACCTGTCCCTAATTCTGCACTAATACATTATAAAGAAGGTAACTAACTAAACAACATCTTTCACTGATAAATCTGGTCTGATCGAATTATAGGATTTTACATTCACTATCACAGCGCACATATGGCCTCAAAATGTAAAATAATGCTGCAACGGGTCGCGAACCATAACGGCTCGAAATCACCATCAAGACAACGTTAACCAATAAACTACGCTTGGACGTATGTTGTAATCTAATTATTAAAAAGACTTTCGTCATTGTGACACGGTTTCATGGGCCTACTACGTCATCAGTTATTTGATATAAAAGCCATGTATTGCCCTTTTTAATAAATCAGCACAAGAAGTTTTAATAGTGGCTTGGTTTTCTATTTATTTTTCCTTTTTTTCAGATACATAATGGTAAGCAGTAGCTTAAACTTATGGCATTACATGAACAGCTGTTAGGAGAGGAAGCCACCGAACCACAAACATTAAACTAAAGCAACAAAAGCTTCTAAATTTTCCAAGAAAGGTAGGGATGTCGTTAGAAAGTTAGAATCTTTGCAAGGAAGTTCTTGTGTCAGTGGTATGACATATGCATATATCGCAAAGACGAATATCTGTAAAGTATCCCATCTTCTACCTAAATGCAGTTGCCAATTTGGAGTTATATCTTTATGTCTTCTCCTGATACCACTGTTATATGGATACCAACAACATCTTCCATCTTCAGATTTTATATGACTGTTGAAATGGAGGTATGTACTGATAACTTGTCTTGGTAGCGCTGTTATATGGATATCTGTACAATTCTTCAAAGTCTTAAATTTAGTGAGATATATCTGAATAACATTTTATCCTTATGAGTTTAAAAGTAAATCTGGTCTTCATTAAAACTAAACCTAATTTTTTTTGTAATGATAATATTGATTTTTTTAATTATTGTTATATCTAGATGCACCCCTTCTTGGAGTAATAATATCACAAAACTCTGTATTTCATCAGTGAGGTGTCGCTGTGACAGTCTTTTCACCTTTGTTTCATATATTGCACAATTTCATATGGGCGGACAACCACATTTTGGTATCTTTCTCACTTCTTACAGAACGTCTAATAGTTTTATTATTGAATCACAGAGACTCTTCTGGTCCGGCATGGCCAGATAGGTTAAGACGTTCAACTCGTAAGCTGAGGGTCGTGGGTTCGAATCCCTGTCTCGCCAAACATGCTCACCCTTTCAGCTGTGGGGTCGTTATAATATTACGGTCAGTCCTACTATTCTTTAGTAAAAGAGTAGCTCAAGAGTTGGCGGTGGGTGGTAATAACGAGCTGCCTTCCCTCTAGTCTTATAGTGTTAAATTAGGGACGGCTAGCGCAGATAGCCCTCGTGTAGCTTTGCACGAAATTCCAAAAAAACAAATCAGTCTTTCACTGGTGTGAAAATATTCTTGTGGTTTCACAGTTTCTTATGCTATTTCTAAAACGTTTTTCGCAATCAGGACGTTAGAAGTTCTTGCTTGCAGTCTCTAACAGTAACGCTTCCCAAACTGAACTGAAGAGTGCCGCAAAAATGTCTATTTTTCTGTAAAAGAAAAAAACCACAATGAAATACATTAAAATAACAACATTATTCTGATAACCAAGTGAAACTACGATCACAATCCAATTTACGTAGCACTGTCTACTTTTCGGGTTTACGTGTATGACTTTATTCTCACTTTGCTATGGGTCTTGTTATTAATTATTCCAGATATGCCACTGAAGAAGAGTAACAGGGAAAGATGTGAAAATACTGCTCTAATGTTCTTAGATGGTTCCATATATTTCCATCGCTTTCACATTTCAACACATAACACATCTACTCACCACAATAAGTCTATTTATGGCGTGGGGTAACACTATTCTCACGTCTTTATATAATTCTATATATCTTCTACTTCACTACAATAAGTCCTTTTGTTCACACTTATATAATAGCATATAATGAATAACAATCCTTAGCTATTTCCATTATGTTCTCTTGTAATAGCCCAGAAATTCTGATTAGATCATGTAAACAGCAACCCATGCAGTATAACAGTTGTCAAGAAATAAAAGGAATGTTTCAAATAAATATATGTAATGATACAATTGCTTTGAAATACTTAGAGTAAGGTTCTGACGACTGGATATAAATCGTTGTCATTGTTAGCAACCTATAATTAATTAGCTACTTGACAGAGAGATGGGCTCAGGATCGAATCCTAGCTACTCCAAGCGCAGAAATAGTCCTTTTCAGAACTTTCCTGAAGACGGCAGAGGATTAGCAGCTGAAACGTAAGCCAAGAATTTGTTAATAATTAGTATCTAATGACATAGAAATAGTTTCACTAATTACAACTAATTATACTTAGGTGATTGTATAGGCCATTAATTAAGAGAACTTTACTTGAGCTACAATATCACCGCACGTTTTCTATTACATTCTTCTTTTTGTAGATAAATTGATATAAGTGCATAATGACATTCATTTGGATATACAAACTCATCGCGGCATTAATTTATTTCTGTTAAGATACAAAAAATAAAAAAGTAAAAGATTAAATACAATGGTAGGATTTTTCACTTTATAATACTCTATTGTTCTACTTTATCAGCAAATCTGTAATACATAGCTTTCAACTAAATCTACAGCTGTGACCCTTTTATTACACGTGTTATCAACTTTATCAGTATATCTCTGAATACTTAGGGTTAACTTTGTTTTACAATTGGAGGTAGTTATAATTCATCCAACAGTATTTTCTTTGTCCAGTACCACGCCTAACAAAAGGATTTCTTGGCCCAGTTAGGGTTAACAAATGCCCTCAACTTGTCATTTGTCTTGACAACTTTTCATTACTTATTGCAAATAACTTATAAAATAAATAACCTGAGCATTTCGTTCAACACAGGATGTCAGCAGGTTAATAATAACATTTTTATCGAGTTAATAAAGAATTCTTTTAATCATTATTGCATAAGTTTTTAACTAACTGGATACAGGTTTGTACAGTAATTTATGTATTATAGTTGGCTGAAAGTATCGTAATGTGTTTCAAAATAATTAATGTATGGTGTAGTCTATTTTTGAAATACCCCGGGAAAATACTGATTCCTTCTAAATGTGCGTGAGGAAACATTTACAGATTTAGATGATTTCACACTGGAAACCATTACACCAGATATAATACAAAAAGTCAAAAGAATAGACTACTTCACCTCGGAAAGAAAATGCTTCGAAGGTCGCCAGGATCATTTCTAAGGTAAATTTAATTTAAACATCTGATTTATTAAAAAAACCAAAAAAAAACACTTAATGGCTCAAGGGTAAGTCTGGTGCCTTAATTTACTATAAACCGAGTTTCGATACCCATAATGGGCACAACACAAATAATCCGTTGTGTATATTAGCGCTTGACAACAAACAAATTGTTTTGAAAATAATCAACACAGAAAATGAAAGGGAATCTTCAATAGCCACGGCACATTAAATTATTTGATGTTACTCTATGATCCGGACATTATAATGCAAATGGGTTTAAAAGATAATTTCAGAGGACCCAGACCGCGGAAAATCAAATGAGACTACATACGGGACTGGTTCCGTACAGTAATATTTAAAACATGCCGTCAACTATAAAAGTACCATTTCTGGTATGACAACAGCCGATTTTCAAAAAATATTGTAGCAAAATCTGGTTGTGATGAGCTTTGAAACCAGCTGCCATTAAAATACATTTTTAAAATGGTATTGCTAAAATCTGAACACAAAAAATCACGGTAGTGATACCGCTGTGAACGTTTCCATCTCCACTTACAGTGTACCTTTGTAAGTTTATACTGAGCCATGTAAAAACTACAACACAATCAAAATTACCATACTGGTTCAGGGAAAAAAAAACATGCTGTTTGAATTACCAGCATCTCACATCCCGTTTTCTGAACAAAATAATGCTAACTGAAACACACATAGTGAAATTGTGAAGATTTTTAAATCAAAAGGGAACCCTCCATAGCTGCGGCACTTGAAATTCTTTTAGGCAGGATAAGAGTAACTTCATCCATGAGATATTTTTTTCAGGTATATTCGTGTCACTTTCAAATCTAGTTCCAGAACTTAGCTTATCAATTCAACAACATCATAAAATTCACAAATTATCAAACTAAATGGAGGCATACCAGATTCAGTTTGAAATTATTTCCACAGTGAATAGGTGTAACAGTGAACAACAAGCTGTTTTTCTTTCTGCTGATTTATGAGTACCACTTTTGACACAAATAATGACGTTGCTCATTATAGATAAAATATGCACTATTTTTTCCTCCTAGATAATGGTGTTATTAAACAAGAGGAGACTCTCAATAGCCGCGGCACTTGCAATTCTTTTAGACAGTGTTAGAGTGCAGTAAGTTAACTTATGCAACCTTATTTTATTTGTATTAGGTATATATTTGCATTATCAATCGTAAATATCGTCTATATCCGATTCAAGTTTATTTCTCATCAAGATCTCTACCAGCATACCCACAAATTGAAATTATTTTACGCAAGACTAGACTAAATTAATCTATGAGACTGAGGGCGTGTTCAAATACATCAATCGGAATTTTTTACCTCTTGAGTTCAAAACTATAATAAATTTCAAATCTATCAAGAGACGACGAAGCTATAAGCTAAACGTTTGAACTTGAAAAGGGGGAAGAGAAATAAGAATGATGATGTCTTATTTTGTGGTCCAGCAGGTATTCGAATAGAATTGTAGGTTTTAGGAAAGCCAACATCAACTTTACTGTAAGTGTAAATATCGTTTTCTTTAATGTTTATTATTGGGCGCCACAAAAAAAAATATTATGTTGAGTTGGTTACTGTTGACTACCTATGACCAAATAAGGTCATTTTCCATTTCCATTAGAAAAGTTAGTTTAATTGTATATTTCCCAGCGTTCTGTTAATCATTTCTTACGGATATTTGTTTTCAATATTAAGACGTGTGTTTGCTTGAAATTAAGCACGAAGCAACACAATGGGCATTCTATGCTCTGCCCATCACGATTCATACTCTCGTCAAATGCAAAATCTCTCTATGTTAACTTGAAGAAGACCTAAGATGTTTGTTTGTTTTGGAATTTCGCGCAAAGCTACTCGAGGGCTATCTGCACTAGCCATCCCTATTTAATAGTGTAAGATTATAGGGAAAGCAGCTAGTCATCACTACCAACCGTCAACTCTTGGACTACTCTTTTACCAACGAATATTGGGATTGGCCGTAACAATATAACGCCCCCACGGCTGAAAGGGCGAGTATGTTTGGTGCGATTAAGATTCGAACCCGTGACCCTCAGATTACGAGTCAAACGCCTTAACCCACCTGGATATGACAGGCCCCGACGACCTAAGAAGATCGAAGCGTTGTTCTGTACTTCATTTTAATTAAAGTGTTAATTACCATACCAGCCGTATTGAGAACACTAGCGCTGGTTTGTTTGAAGTTAAGCAGAGAGCTACACAGCTTAGCTGAGGCTACCTGTGCTCTGCCCACCAGGAGTGCCGAAACCCGGATTCTAGTGTTGAAAGTCCGCAGATATGCCGCTGTTCCACTGGAATAGAATATTAAAAAGAATATTAAAGAGTTATGTAATACAAAATAGTCGATAAAAACATTCTTAAAATCGTTTTTGCTATTTTAAATGTTTACTGAATACAACCACATTTGACACACTGTAGCTGGATGAAAAAATATCCTTTAGAAAAACAACCAAAATCAACAAACAAAATATACATAACTTAGGTTTATTTTAAATTTCGCGCAAAGCTAATCGAAGGCTATCTGCACTAGCTGTCCCTAATTTAGCAGTGTAAGACTAGAGAGAAGGCAGCTAGTCATCATCACCCACCGCCAACTCTTGGGCTATTCTTTTACCAACGAATAGTAGGATTGACATTATATAACACCTTCACGGCTGAAAGAGCGAGCATGTTTGGTCTAACGGGAATTCAAACCCGCGACCCTCAGATTACAAGTCGAGTGTCTTATCCACCTGGCTATGTCGAGCCAGCAGCAATGACACCTACAAACAGTTTTCTTGCCATTTCAGTCGTGGAGACACTGTAATGTATCGCTCAATCGCAGTTTCGTTGTTAGGGTAGTTAAAGAGTGACAGTAAGTGTTGTCAACGTGCTGCCTTTCTTCTAGTCTATCACTTGAAAATTTTTGTTTCATCCCTACCATCTTCGTACAGTTTGTTAATATCCACACGAGTGTATAACAAATTTACAAACTGTTATAAATCCTATACATTTGTGTTGTTTACTACATAGTCACTGGACCATAAGAAAACAGCTACAATTTTTGCACCACGTGTCACATATTTTTTAGTCTATTAGAATATATTTATAATTCATGTACCATATATCACACAGTTGTTGGACTCTCAAACAAGACCGGCAATTCTTGTACCACGTGTCCCATAGTTGTTGGACTATATGAACAAGACGGACAGTTCTTGTACAACGTGTCACATATTATCGAATTATTAGAGAAGGCCAACAATTCCTGTATCAGGTATTACGTATGTTATGGACTATTAGTACTTTCAAATTTAAAATAGTTAGAAATCAACCTATATATTGTAGTTAGTCTTTACCGACTGAAAGTTTTGCAAGTCTAATACTTTCGTACTTAAAATACTTAGAAATAAATTTATATATTGTGGCTAACTTTTACCGTTTTACCGACTTAAGATTTTAAACATCTAATACTTTGAAGAACAAGGTACACACATATATACTCATCCTGATTGTTGTTACTTTTTTACCGGTTTATTATTTTAAATTTCTAATACTTTCAAACTTAATACACTCACAAACACACCCTGATTGTGGCTCCGTTTTTATCGACTTATGACTTTGTTTGTCTAGTACTCAGTGCAACCTATAATAATTCATTTAATTCCCTAAACACTGCCAATATGTTAGCAACTGTTTATGCATAATCCGGTTAATTAGATATAAAAACAATTTGCTAATCATAGCATCTCAATTTCATCCTTGAATACAAACACCACAAAAAAAAAGAAGTGAAAGCAAACTAGATCGCCCCTCAGTCTTCTGATATTCTTGTAAAACCGGCTATGAATTGCAGGCATTTCTTTTAACTTCTTCCGTACATTAGGGTGGTCCAGATCTTCAGGTGTAGCAGCGAACCGTGTCCCGCCAGCAAATTGGGCAGCACTGCAATACAGCCAGTATAGCGTTTCATACTTAGTTTGCTTCTATTTAAATTTAAATCTAGGTCAGTCCAGAAGTCCGTATTCCGTAACGTTATCATATAAAAGGCGAGTTCTTTAAGCGCAGTTGCATTTGACGTGAAGAACATAAATGAAACCCGTCTCCTTCACGGTAAGTTTCTCTTCAGTACTTGACCCTTTGAGTGCTATCATTGTCAATACAGTTCCTGCAAGCTCTGTAATAATTATTTCCAGCGTGTGATAAAGGCAAAGTACTACATAGCATTTCTCTTTCTGTTAGCTTTTTATTAGATGATTGGTGTATCCAACTATTAACAGTTGTACGAATTTTACTAAAACACTCACGTTTCTAGTATCCCTAGTTTATTAAAAGTTTTAATCTATCTTGTTCTTCTGTTAGAATTAAAGTGAAATCGCTAATTTCGGGTGATATTGAAAGTTAGGTAGCGTATTTTTTTTATCTGAAGCTATTATCGAATGTAAGTGTGTATTAGTATGTACACCGCTCTATTTTTCACATTTACTAACATAGAATAATAATTTATAATAACATCGATCCAGCTACACTGACATGTCTCGAAACTTCCAATAACAGTGTGTTATTTGCTAGTTTACTTGAAGAGGAAGGTTTTCAACTACAATCTGTAGCATAAAATAAGTGGTTTTGTGTTTACTTTTGATATTGTTATATTTGCGAAAAAGCTACACAATGAGTTATTTGCGCTCTGTCCACCGTGAGGAATCAAATCCAGATTTTAGATTTGTATATTCGTTCGTACTCATGACTGACACATCGGGTGACTAGTACCTTGTTGCGTGATGATCATATATTTTAACATGTTAACCTCAGAGACTGTTTTCTCTTTTGACCAGTATAATTACCAACATCAATAGTATTCCAAATTCCGATAATGTAATTTATTTCTTTATCTTCGAATATCAGTGTATATACTAAATTTAAACTGTACTTCCATATTTGCATAATATTTATATATTCTCTTTTTTGAGTGAAGTCGTTTTTGTTGTTTTTTTTATCAATATTTGATTGTGTCGCTTCAAATTACCATACTGGGTCACTTAACACAATGCTACTTAACTATGTACTTAATATTTGTTTCTAGTGGTTTAATTAATATTTGCGTATTTCGTAAAGCTTATTATAGGCTGCTTCTTTTGTTTCATCCAAGAAATAATCAAATTTTATTCAATTCATTCAAGTAAGGCTAAAGTTTTTTACACAGTTCCTATTACCAAAAATATACGGCTCGTTTTTTGTGATAGGCTACAGACAAATTGAGTAAGCTGTTAAGTTGGTCTAATGAATGCCTTCCGAACTTTTTTAACATTAATTTAGACGCAATAGTCACTTTGGCAAACGCAACTTCTTCAGTTTGGAACACAGAATCAATAATCGTGCAGTACTTAGAAACAAATTACAAGATTACAGAGCAGCTAAAATTAAAAGTGATTGTTTAGCTTGTAGATTCGAGATCAGAGGAATACATAATTTCAATCTTAAAAGATTGGTTAGATTTTAGAAGCTTTAAAATATTTTTAAAGAGAAATAAAATTAATTTTAATAGTTCATATTAACGTTTAAATAGTAAGTGTTGTAATTTATTTCATTTTAATAAAGGGTTTTATTTTTATTTTCATTTTGTCCAATGTTCCATTTGTGCTTCACGATATTTTCAGTTGTTTTTCTTTTTCTTTCAGTACTTAAAAAAAATATCATTAAATGAACTTTTATTATTTCCTTTTAATAATAACTGTATTTCTTTAAACCAGCTTGTAATGTGTGGGTCCTAATGATTCATTTTAAAATAATTTTATTTCTAGAATCAGTAACTGATGATGAGACTTTTATTGTGTGTCTTCTGTGTATATGGTAAGTGTTTTCTTTATGAAATATTGACGTGTATTTTTTAAATATAGAGATGTGTTTTTACGTAGAGGTAAAGTTTCTGAATATTCACTAACCTTTTTGGTGTGTTTTAGAATCGGTTGTTTCTAAAAGAACCAGCTGGAGATTGTGGTGTTAGATTTAGAGAAAAAAAACAAAATCGTTTCCTTAAATCCAGTTATTACTCATATAAAATATCACGGAAAGCGATTTTTTTTTCATATGTCAATTGAGCATTTATCTAGGTGCACTTTAACCTAACACTAATAAAGTCTCTCTTGCAGGAGTTTACGTCGCAGCCGAAGAAAGGGTACGTAAAACAAATTCTATCTATCAGTGATTTAGCTTAATAAAATCAGTTAAAACATAAATATAATATCAGTGATATTTTTATCATTCTACAGTGAAAGTCAAATGTCACTGGTTATATAAAAAATTAACAGTCTCGTGTTTTAAAATAATGATAATAGAAAGGGTAGAAAATAGAATTAAATATTTTCTCCTTGAGTAAAATTAACAATGAAATGATAAGAATTCCAATGTTTGGCAAAATTTAAAAAATTAAAAACCTATAAATATTTTGCTTTTAAAGGAAAACTGGAAATTAAATATAATTATCTCCTATGAACGCACCATTGACGAACAATACATAGATAAAAATTGTTTTTGCTAATATTAATGTATAATGATAATAGTTATGTTTCTTTAAAAACAAATAATGAAAATATAAAATTGAATTTAATTATTATCTATGAGCAAGATTTTCTGAAAAGGATAAGCTCTTGGATGTATTTTATCAGAGAGAACAATTGTCGTGAAATCCCAAAAATCTAAAAATAAACTTTATCCTCTGCAAAATACCAGTGTACGAACTAAAAATTAATATTTCTACAAAGAAGCTAAGCCTAAGAAAATTTAAATTCTGTTTCTCTGTTTTCAACAGGCCCGGCATGACCAGGTGGTTAGGGTGCTGGACTCCAAGAGTCCCAGGTTCAAATCCTTGTTTCACCATGCTCGCCCTTTCAGCAATGGGGTGTTATAATGTTACGATTAATCCCACTATTCATTGGTAAAAGAGTAGCCTAAGAGTCAGTGGTGGATGGTGATGATTAGCTGCCTTTCCTATAATCTTACACTGTTAAATTAGGGACGGCCAGCGCAGATAGCCCTTGTGTAGCTTTGTGCGAAGTTCAAAAACAAACTGATCTCAACAAAAACAGAATTACGCAATATTTAATTTAGCTTTTTTACTTTATTTCTGGTTCTTTTAGTTTTCAAGATCAAGTTGAGGATATTTTGACGCAGGTGGCACATTTAATGTAACCATGGCTACCAGACCTGTCTTACAGTGCATTGGTACATAGTTCGACTGCCATTAAGTGTATAACTTCGCAAGCTGTGTGGTTCGGAATCTTTTTCTTTGAAGAGAGTCTTTATAACGTTCAGTCTGTTTCGAGAGTTTTTCATGATGCGCACGATCTAAAGTAGGGCAATTTTTATAAATTATTTTAAATCGTTGTTACTGTGGCGGAACAGATTGATGTGTTTGTTGTTCATTTTACCCCATCAGGAAAAGCGACAAGCAAAGTACCATTTCCCGGGTCCTAGGAACGAGATTAACCAAGGCGATACAAAGCTTTATTCAGTTCCACAACACCAGCTTCAAGCCCACCTGGCGCAAGCCTATTCTCCACCTCGTGATATTTCCAGGAGCCAAGCTCCAGGGGGTCGTAAGGTAATATCTCACAATTTTAGCCTACTGTTAAATCGGTTGTTTCATGAAATAAAATTCAGACTATAATTTGTGGGACATCCCTTTCCAAACTTTTTCCAATATGAAGTGTTAAAAAAATCGAAGTCTTGAAGCAAAATATACATCTTTTTAATATATGAAGGTTAAAAGCAAAAATAATGTACTGAAGACTCAATCTTATAGTGTACAACGCCCAAATCCACTTAATATCAAATCTTATAGTGTACAACGCCCAAATCCACTTAATATCAAATCTTATTGCACAGAGCACTTGTTCACATCGTTATTAATAGAAATGTCTTTCGCACAAACTCAGAACTTTAAAAGTAGGCTAGGCTTAAAAATCACTAAGTCTCAATTGAAGCACTATTCATATCTGTCATTTATAAGATATAAATTCTTATTATATATAGGGCCCAGCAAAGAAAGATTTGACAAAAGGATTATTAATCTTATTGTAATGCAATGTCACACAAACTACCTACAAAATGAATTTTACCGTAACTTTGTTTTTAATTACACATACTTGATGGGGTTCATATTACGTTCTGTTTTTTTTTTAAATCAATATTAAATTAGTTCATTACCATAATTTAATAAGTTTCCGACATAGTTTATACTTTAAAATTTGTTAAATTGGAAACTGGCTTATAACTGGTACTATATTCATTCTCTCTGTTTTGGTGAAATGGTAACTGATCTGAATTTATTGCATGAAATCCTTCTTCATGTTTTAATTATGTGTTTTTTTTAATATTTATTAATTCATGTATAAAATCCTGATGTGATAAATGAAAAGAAAAACTTCCAGTTTTATTGTTAGTGCTTATAGCAGGAAACTGTAAATACCTTTGTTTAATTTTGATAAAACTAAGCGAGAATAAATTTGTTCTCTCACCGTTTGGAAGTTAAAATTTAAAGATGCGAAAGTAGCATCAAAGCTGGACATTCAGTGTATAAAGTCCCTTCTTCACTTTATATTTCTAAATATGTTAATACATTTATATCCTTCAACATACTATTGCGTCTCTACAGCATCTAGATGAAAATGGTCGTTATGATGACGAAGAAGAAGGACCAACTACTCCAGACCCTCTTTCCTTACTCTTGGCAGACTCCAAATTTGCCTGTTCTGGGAAGAAAGATGGCTACTACGCCGATGACAGCGTCAATTGTCGGGTCTTTCACTATTGTGTAGGGGGCGATCGTCACTCATGGATGTGTCCCACGGGCACAGTATTTCACCAGGTTCATCTGAACTGCGTGCCATCTAATCAAGACATATGTGATCGATCAGAGAAATTTCACATAGTTAATGACTACTTGTACAAAGTAAGCTTTGCTCATCAAGTAAATACAGTAGCATAATGTAAACTAATGTTGTGACCAATACTCATTATTAATTGTTGAGTGAATAAACACTGTAGCATAATATAAATTGTTGTTAGGACTGATACGCATTACTGTCTTTTCATAAAGTTAACACAGAAGCGTAATAATATAAAACTACTGTTGGGACAAATACCCATTAATACCAGTTCGTTAAGTAAAAGAGTTGCACAATGCAAACTGACTCTGAGACCAATAAACATTGTTATTTATCTTAGTAACGTTACTGATTTAAAAATTTAAAATAAACATAACTTAAGTACAATTTTCTCATAAAACCTCAAAAAGAGCGAATATTTTGGCACAGTTACTACGTTTATACAATATTTTTTATATTTGATCGAAGTTTTTCATAACATATGATGTGTATCTAACAGTCCTTGGTAAATATTTTTATTTGGTATACTTTCCATTATTTTTCGTATTATTTGAGTATTTTTACTTGTTTAAAGATCAGTGTGTGTTTAAAAAATAACATTTATGTTTTTAAGTTACGAAATAGAGTACTCACATTGTAACTTATGCATTTAGTGTGTAACACTAACATAATATTTTGTTTCAGCCACTCGATTTTAAAGGTCCCAACAAAACTGCTCGTTACTACCAACGTTACTACCCTAAAGAGTTTCTTCTAGGACCTCCTACTCCAACCCAGTTTGGATTTCCACCATTTTCTCCTAGTAATTCCCCTGGAGGGGTTTCTGATGCCAAGCCAGCGTCTCAAACTATTGTATATGGTGGTGATTCTTCATCCAGACCTGCACCTCAACCTCAGTCAGAAATTTATGGCGGTGGACCCTCTCCTAGACCTGCTTCGCAGTCAAAAATTTATGGTGGTGGTTCTTCACACAGACCTGCATCTCAACCTCACATTTATGGTGGTGGCCCTTCACAAAGACCTGCAGCTCAGCCTGACGTTTATAATGGTGGCCCTTCACACAGACCTGCAGCTCAACCTGGCGTATATGGTGGTGGCCCTTTGCCCAGACCTGCACCTCAGCTGGACGTTTACAGTGGTGGTCCATCACCAAGACTTATACCCAACTCTAATGTCTATGTTGGTGACCTTCGATCTAGACCCGCACTTCAGCCTACTTCCTATGGTGGTGACACTGAACCCACACTTGTCGCTAGCCCAATATCTCATGGTGGTGCTCCTGCATCAAGTCCTGTTCCAACGCCTAGCTCCTATGGTGATGATCCTGCCTCAACACCAAACTTTTTTAGTGGTATTCCTGCTTCTCAGCCACAACCCCAATTCGTGGCTATTTTACCCCAACAGTCCTTACGTCCTCGGTCTCGTACACGTTATATCCCCCCCTCTCGCCAGGCTTCTGTTTATCTTAGCCTTCCTGAGCTTCCACATCTCCCAGAAATTCCCAGTATACACCAGGTTCAGCTGAGTCCTCAAAGAGATGATGATCCAGGACCCAGAATACCTAATAGATACAACCCCATCGCTTATAGGCATTCCTTAGGACCCCAACCACCATCTCGAAATGATGACAGCGCTCGTGTACGCTATGATGACAAGTACAACTAGGTCAACATTTTAATCATTGTTTTATCATTCGTGTTTGATTCCCCACATTCCATCAAGCTATATCTAATCAAGTGTTGATTCGCTAGACTCTTGGCATACCAATATAGATTTTAAATGAGTAACACAGTTAATGTGATAGTCAACAAACTGGTTCAGAAGTACATTTCTATTTACCAAAAGAACCTTTTTTTAACCTTGGACGCACTGTTAAGGTAGAAAAAAACTGCAATTCGAAGAATTAAATTTCTCGGTGTATTTTTATGTTTAACGATTATTCATAATATATCTGTAATTTAAATTCTTATCGATGATTCGGATATTTAACAAGCAGAGCATGAAGTTCCAGAAACTTCAGATTTTGAACAAACCACGCGATGATACAAGTAGAATATTATCACTAATTTCCAGGACGTCGTTGTGTGCTTTTGGAATTCATGCGTAGCCTGAGTTCTTGCATTTCTTACTAAGATTGAAGTCCAATCAGTTAAAGTAGAGATCAAGAATACATCTAGCTTAATAGGTTTATTAAATTATAGTTATAAGTAAATATAAAAATTTAGTAAAATATTAAATGACATTAAAAGTTACTTAATCATTAGTTAACATTAACAGTTGATTAACGTTTAGTTGACATAAAAGAATTAGCTTCTTTGTAGTTAATCACAAAGCTATATAACAGACTATCTGTGCTCTGCTTACCACGGATATCGAAACCCTGTTTCTAACGTTGTATATGAAAAGTTAATTAACCATTAGTTAATATTAAAAATTAGTTAACCACTATTTCACATTAAATGTTAGAATCAAAATGTGAACAAATTACTTAATGTTAAAAATGGTTTGAGTATTAGTATTACAAAGATGATTAGTTATTATTTGATATTAAAACTTTGTTAATTACTAGCTGACATTTTAACAAAAAGCATTTATGATTTTTGTTCGAATTCTACTTTATTCGCCATACTTATATTAATATAGATATTTCAAAGATAAGTATTAATACCACTAATTTATTATTCTATTTTACTGTTTAAGACGATTAATTTAAAAGTAAACTGAGTTTTATGTTTCATTTTCACCCCAAATCCTACATTTTAGTAACTAGAAAAATTAAACATTTTTTTTTTAATATTTATAATGAAATTACCTTTTCTAAATTGCATTATATGTTTCGGATTGACATATACACATACAATAAAATATAATGTTCTCTTAACAATTCGCTATCATATAGGAAAAGAAAATACATTTCTGTGAATTAACATAAATTTTGTTTCAGAATTGAACGTTTTCAAATTGGTAATGACATGTATGCAACTTTTAGTAGCATCTTTTGATGCTATTCCACAGTTTTTGTTGTTGTTTTTTTGAAATTTTAAAATGTAAGAACACTTCATATTCAGGTATGGAAGATCATATTGTACTGGAATAACCAAATTTAGCATCCGTTACAGGATGATTAGTAATCATCACTATATCATAACACGCTTGAACAATTTTAAGTCACCAGTGTTTTAAAATAAAGTGCACTTCCGCTTGACATCTTAAAATGATTAAGTTAACTTCTTCTAAACATCAAGTAGAATTCCTTCACTAATATATACTGCCTTGAAGAATGGAGTTTTACTACTATTTCTCTAAGGTTAAACGTCGGGTGTTATTAAACTGGTGTACTAATGTATTATTATTATCTTTATATATATATATGTAAACATTTATTTAATGTATTTTGTGTGAATAAATATCTGTATTTCGGTAGAATTTCAGACTGGTGTATTGTTATAAGAATTAAAAGTCTTTCAAACTTCATTATCCGAACAATGATAATCAGAGTTTCTTGTTTAAATATCTTATAAAAGTAGACCGAAACACCATCATCAAACAGAAGTCCAGGAATTAGCTGCAATAATATAACCTAGAAGTTCTTTACAAATCTTTCTGTGGATGATATGTAAAAACAAATATAACAAATGATACATTGTCAATAAAACACACAAACACATTACTGACAGTCTAGTAAAATTACGTTTCTTACGTATTATCCTTTATTTCGAACGAGTCTCCGATTTATTAAGTTAGTATGTTGTTTCTGTTTCAAATAACAGGAATTTTTAATTTGAATTTAGTAGTTACTTAAATATAAATACGTATTAAATGTATTTCATTTGCCAGTAAGATTAATACACACAATTTTCCTTTTTAATACAAATATATTTTAATATACAAACACAAAAACAATTTATAATAATAGTTATTATTAACAGTTATCACAAATGATGATTTATATACAACAGTTTTAAAAACTTACAGACAACACTGAGTCTTATATCCGGTCAGCACCATATATTTTATCGATCATCCAGGCTCACGACGTCCAAAGTAATTCACTGAGGTTGAACGATTTGTAATGTTCGAAATCTATAAAGATCCTGGCCAAATTCCATAGTTTTCTTTTAAAAGGCGTTAATCACACTTATTACTTCCTAGGCCTATAGCACACTGACTGTAGCTGACCAATAATTCTTCTATCTCTCGGGCTAGCCGCATTTTACGAATCACGCGAGAAAAGTTTTAACCGTGTTCCAGTGGATTTTTATAAAACAAATATTGTTGAATCTTACTCTTAAGAATATTCTATTAATTTGATAACAGGTTGGACTTGCGCAATACACAATCAAGAATATACGTTACACGCAAAAACAAGAAAACTATAATAAAACAAGTGTAGGTATTGAAA
Organism: Tachypleus tridentatus; assembly: GCF_004210375.1. NCBI lineage: Eukaryota > Metazoa > Arthropoda > Merostomata > Xiphosura > Limulidae > Tachypleus > Tachypleus tridentatus. Next base: position 157,627,015 of record NC_134831.1, read on the forward strand.
TAACGTATAACGGTAGATTAGTTACAGGTTGATCTAATGTATATCTACAGTAGAAATTAAAATGCATGAAAACTTAAATTCTATATTCGTGTTTGATCTAGGGATACTTTTCTTGCTCATCAGTCAGTTTACTTCTAGCAAACAGAACTTCACCTGATGATCCAGATCCCTAACGCCAATTTACCTCTGATATATGTATATATACATTTCATTATGTAAATTCAAAGGTAGTTATGCATACAATTCTAAGCTTCACCGCTATGATTCAAAAAATGAATTATTTTAACAATAAAACCTTAGTTTCAAACATACGAGGGCTGTTCAAAAAATACGCGGACTGTTTGAATTGCGCGGCTCCAGTTGGCTCCAGGGGAATCCGCTTGGTGTCGTTAGGTTCGCACAGATCAGCTGATTACGAGGCCATTTTCCGATTGCAGATATCTGCATTTGTGTATTAGCTACGCAGTTTCAAGTGAAGTGCGATTTTTTCGTTTGGCGGATTTCAGAATGAATGACCTGAAGGAGCAACGACTTGCTGTGAAATTTTGTGTTAAACTTGGAAAATCTGCGACTGAAACTTTTGCTATGCTTAACACGGCTTACGATGATGTTGCTATGAAGCGTACGGCATATTTCAAGTGGCATGAACGTTTTAAGGATGGTCGACAGTCCATTGAAGATGATGAGCGTCCTGGACGCCCTTCCACGTCAACTGACGACCCACACGTCGACAAAATCAACACCCTGGTGCGGGCAAATCGACGTCTGACTGTCAGGGAGCTTGCTGAAGAGTGTGGGATATCAGTTGGACCTTGTTACGAGATTTTGACCGAAAAATTGAAGATGCACCGCGTTGCTGCGAAATTTGTGCCTCAGAAATCGTGAGATTTTGGCCAAACAACCAATCACTGTTCTTCCCCACACCCCCTACTCACTTTACCTTGCACCTTGCGATTTTGTCTTGTTCCCCCAAACTCAAAAGACCCTTGAAAGGAAGAAGATTTGAGACGATTCTCGAGATTAAGGCAAATGCGACGAAGGAGCTGGAGGACATTACAAAAGAAGCGTACCAGGACTCTTTCAACAAGTGGAAACACCGTTGGGATACGTGTGTGCGTTGGGGAGGAGAGTACTTTGAAGGGGTCCCAGACCTGTAACTTCTCAATAAAGTACATTTTGTTTTATGACGTCAGTCCGCGTATTTTTTGAACAGACCTCGTAGATGCATAGAAACATTGATCTATATAGAAGGAAACAATGCTATTATTCTATAGGACGTCATCATGGTAAAATCTTTTGTTAACGGGGTTTTTCTATATATATCAGTGTAATTCTATAAATAATTTGTGTTTTCTTCGAAGTCTGAAAACACTCTAAACTTAGGTTGTCCGAAGAACGCGTGGTGTGGCTTGAGGACCATACGACATGCAGAAAAATGAAAAAGATGTGTCTGGTGAATTACACTTAGTAAGCACGAGTAACAGATGTTTTGTACTTAGTAAGCCCATGCACTAAAGTACCCATACTTTTAGGTAAAATTATTACGTCAACTTTCGTTATTATGTCCTAGATATCGTTGCTAGGAAAAGAGAAGATCTAAAATAACAGTTAAATTGAATAATAAACAAAAGAAAACATGTTTATAAACACAAATAAACGATATGCTCATAAATGCGATATGCATGGTTCCCCTATATGTTGAAACAAACGTATGCATTTTATACGGTGTTCATATTTCCTTACGTGTTTAAACAAACTTTAGTAGTTGATAAGATGTATATGTTTGTTTGTCATATTAAAATAAATTTTAGTACCTGATGTTCTATTGATGTTAAAACAAACTTTCGTACTCTTTTTGTTGATGAATACATCAAAGAGGAGCTCCTAAATCCTGATACTGTCCTTGAAAAACAGTTGAATTATTAGTACAATGCTAAACTTTTTAGGAGTATGCTGTTCTTTAGCTATAACTAAAGAAACCCAAGAAAGAAGTCTACCTTCTGAAAGCAAGCTCGAGTTTCTGTGGTTATTTTGATTTAACCACTGTTTTGTTGTCCTGTATTTTCCATCGAAGTATTTCGTGTTAGAATTCTACATGTTATGTCATATTATGTTCAGACATCTCTTCTTAATAGTTCACTAAATATACCATGTGCGTTTAGTATGTTGTTTTTCTTCATATAAATCCTTTTCTAACTTTCCCTTTTTGCAAAAAAGAACACTTGGATTCTAAAAAGGAAATTCTTAAAACCCAGTTAAAGAAGTACAATATATAACAGCACAAATCTAGGTCACCCTGTATTCTCGAACAATTACAAAATACTCGTTTTTGTGCACTACTGATTTCTATTAGACAGTTCGTACCAGCTGCTGATCCCCTTAGCGGAGGGCATTGGCTTTTAGTGGACGATATATAGCAAACAAGTTCGATGACATACAGAAAATACTGATAATAGAACATCAATTGTCTCTACTTTGTTTCGGCATACCTTAAAATTGTTTTTTTTTACTGCTTAGTGCCAGTTTTAAATTGCATAATTTTTACTCACCAAAAATTTAAATTGGATTAAGACAAATTTAGAATATCAATAATTGTTTGAAAAGCAAGTAACAAAATCCTGAAAAAAAGTAAATTGCTTTTAAGCGATAATTTTAAGACTTTCTTAAAAGTCGGTTATACAAGTTATTGTTGCTCTTCATGAAGTTTCGTAACAACGCTGGACATGTGGATATAATTTCATTTTAGGAGGAAGAAATATTGTACATACTGTTAAATACAATAAAAACATAAACGACACAGCTTGATATTTGATTACTTGTTTATGAATTTCTATATTCAAACTATGACCAGTAGTAGTAATATGAATCTATTCTTGGCTTCCCGGGACTGAACTATATATAAATGAATAATTACAAGGAAATAAGTTTTATTTTTAATTCAAATGCAATATCGTGAAATATAATGGTTTTTATATCGTGAAAATTCAGTGTATATCTTATATAAGACTGGGTTTTGTTGAAAATTTATATCGTGCAAACTCAGTCACTATGTTATATAGGGCTGATTTTCATCGAAAATTTATATCCTGAAACTTGAATGACTATTAATAGGACATTTTTTGTTGAAAATTTACATTGTTAAACCTCAGGCACTTTGTCACATAGAGCTTTTGTTGTTGTTGTTGAAGATTCACATTGTTGAACATCAGGCACTCTGTCATATAGAGCTTCTGTGTTGGTAAAAATTTACATTGTTAAACCTCAATATCTATGTTACATAAATCTGTTGTTTATTCAATACTTATCTCCTGAAAAGTTAATATATATATATATATATATATATCACATAGGTATGGTTTCTGTTGAACATATATATCGTGAAAACTAAGTGATTACATTACTTAAAACTCATTTTTGTTAATTTTTTGTCGTGAAAACTCAATAGCTATTTTATATGGGTTGTTTTTGTTGAAAATTTATGTCGTTAAACCTGAGTGAGTGTATTATGCAGAACTGGTTTTCCTTGAAGAATTGTATCCTGAAATTTCATTAACAATGTTATGTAGGGCTCTTTTTTTTTGCTGAAAATTCATATAGTGTATTATGAAAACTCAGTGACTATGTCACAACTGTCTTGTTTTAGTTAAAAATGTATACCGTGAAAACTCAGTAACTACGTTACGTAGGGCTAATTGTCATGGAAAACCACAATATTTAACTTCAGCAGCTAACAGATTATATCTGCATGCATCTTGAAGTGTTAAAATATCCACCAAATAAACAACTAGGTTACCTAGAGGAATGTTAGTTAGGTCCACTAAAAACATTCAAGTGTTTTTATTATAAATTAAGAATGAGTAACAGTGAATATTTTTTTAATATTAAAGAATTAGAACATGTTTTAAAATATTAGTTCGATAATTGAGAATTTTTAAAGCAAATAAGTTAATTTTATGTGCGTTAAATACTCTGAAAATATTATAAATGTCAGATAATTTCTGTAAAAATGATTTTTGAATTAAATTATAAATGCAACACATCACTGAGAACAACTTCCACAATAAGTCCTAGTCTAGTACCAATAAACTGGGGAGTATGAGTTTCGATTTTTATCTGTACTAGGAAAGGTGAATGACTTAAATCTAGAAGTATATATTAACAAAAGTTTAAAAGTATAAAATAACACAATATCACTCGTTTAGAATTCCAGGGATTTTAATTTATGTCTATCATGCGAATACACTAAAGCCTGTGCTGGGTATAAACAACTGTAAAACAGACAATGGTAGTTAATGATACAGTATTAAAGATGTCACGTCTGTAAAGTCTGGTTCTGTTATAATTTTCTTTATTATTGGGTCATATTTGGAATTTCTGACTTTCTAGCTGTTGTATTCTCATACTGAACTCTTCATGAACAGTGAGAAGAAAGAAACGAACAACAAAGCAGCATGAGAAAGGTAAAAATGTTTCGTGTTAATGAGTTATTAAAAAGAAGAAACCACTTATCAAACTGTTTTGAATATTTCTTGTTACTTCTAATACTTTATCCAAACCTACTGCTACTAAATGTGATCTTTAAACCTCAAACTTCCTAACAGCTTTCTCGTTCTTCAAAAATAGCTAGATTAACGTAATTAAGTAAAGAGAAAGGAAACTCTAGTAGTTTGTTAAGTTCGTAATTAAAATTGAAAGTTAAAACTTGAGCAAAGACTGACTCCTGAACGATGCATAACAAAACAAATGATTTTACGTATTGTTGTTTTTTAAAATGGTATTTTTTATTCTCAATTTAACAACTGTTTAAACAATGTCCTTCTGTCATAACAAAAATTAAACACGACGTATGATACGCCATCTGTTATTAGATTTTATAACTATTTCGTTTCCATAGAAATTATTCATCTAACCATTCTAATGAATACACTTAAAACAAATATTATGAGTTTATGTAATATACAAATTTTACATTGTAATAATTCATAAAAACAGTTAACTTCAATAATCGGTCCTACAATAGCACTGTAGGAAGAAATTTAGGCTGCCTTTGACACTTATACTGTTTACTGCTTAAACGAAATTTTATTCAGTAAAGTGTAAAGTTTGATTCGATTATTCGTAAGTTGTATCCTTCACTTGCTCGTGTTCAAAGTAGATTCATATTTCATAAGCTTAAGTAATTCCAAATACGACCCAAGGCACAACTGAAATCTATTGTTGAAATGAAATTAGGCTTACTATATATAACTAAGCCTAACTATTCAGGAATGTAAAAGTCTGGAGAGGTTTGAATTGGTAATGAAGAAAACCGTAGTAGTTGTGTTATAGATTTTGTTATTGTGGTTTAGTTATCACATGGTAGTGAGAAAAATTCTGTTACTCTAGTATAGTTCTCACGTGGTAGTGTTATAGATTTTGTTCTTTTTGTATAGTATTTACATTGTTGTATTATAGATTTGGTTATTCTAGTATAGTCCTCATATGGTAGCATTGTATATTTTGTTATTGTTATATAGTCCTTCTATAGTTGTGTTATACATTTTGTTATTCTAGTATAGTCCTCAAGTGGTTTATTATAAATTTTATTATTCTTATATAGTCCACATATGGCTGTGTCATAGATTTTATTATTATATACCTTTTATATAAATATATATAATGGAGTATAGCTCATTTATACCTGACGTTTCTTTAATATGTTCCCTCCCGACTTGTTCAGTGGTGTCTCATCTAGCAACGCTAATATTCGGGTTTCGATAACCGCGGTGGGTAAGGCACAGATAGCCTACTGTGTAGTTTAGTACCTAATATCAAACAAATATTCTCTTATTTCACTGAAATATTAAAAGGAAATTGAAGTTTTGACTAAAAGAAATTGAATTCACTTCGAACTATTCCGTAAGTATGCGTATTATATACTGAAATCAAAGTTCAATAACATCCTTTATTTCATTAATGTTGGAAGCAATCTTTTGCTGTTATATAATGACAGAATATTAAGTAATTTATACAACGTGAAAACAAAATAAGACACTATTATAAGTCATGAAAATTAAGAGTAGTTTCTAACATTCAGCACTGTCGATAAGGCAGGTAACGGGGGGGGGGGAATTATCCCAAACCCTGGATCATCAGGGGACCCGTACAAAAGATTGCTAAACTGATTTTCAGAGTGAATTAAAAACGTTACTGTAGGTAGAGAGAAAGAATGCACAAAGAAATATTGAATATTAATCCATTTTACGAATTATTTACATAAATTATAAATAATAAATGTCTAATACTTTAAGACAAAATAGATCTTTCATAGCTTGGTGGTCGCGTGTTCGAATCCCAGCCACCGAACATTTACATTATAAAGTGACGGTCAATCCCAATATGCCTTGGTAAAAGAGTAGATCAAGAGTTAGCAGTAGGTGTTTTTGACTATTACAACAAAATTAAGATCGACTAGAGTGGATAGTTTTCAGTGTAGCTTTGCTCAAAATTCAAAGCAAAGAAATTTAAACAAAACATTACGTGACTTCAATACTGATATATAAGAGTTATAATGGCATTTGAAATCTTAAGCATAAAATCGACCGAGAGAAATATATAATTTTAAAACAAGCTTTAACTATTAAAAGACAATATTTTAAATTTTTGAACACAGAATTTTCGGGTTTCTTAAGCCTAACTTTATTTAAACGCCAAGAACTAACTAATGTTCTGTGATAGATGAAAGGCGGAAGACTTTGGAAACATCATCCTCTACACTTGCGTTTCCACAACAGTTGCCGTCCATTCCACAAAGTTTCATCATCAACTAACTAACATTTGGTGGACTATTGATTGACAATAAAATATGCACAAATATAATTTAGAATAAAATAAAGTTAAATTAGATAAATACATAATCATTTTTGTTTGATTTATTGATTACTTGGATAATTTACGCAATAACGGTATACCTCAAAAGCTTACCAACAGATAGAACAGCACACATGACACTACATGCATATAATTCAGAAATGTAAATTTAAACATTTACCAGAAGGAGAAAAAAATATATATTCGCTTATTTTTCCTACATCTCAAAACACAATGTATTCAGAATCTAGACTTTAACAAATTTAAAATACAATTTTATTTTTTTCCATAACAATGTTATTTTATCTATTTTAATATAAATCATAAGATATCACACTATATAAATCACTGCGCGGAAAACATGTTCCACTGACATAAAGAAAATACAGTAGAAGGGACAAACAGGATTTAAAATGACTTGAGTAATGAAGCTTTTCATTATAATTAGTTATTTATTCACAGCATGATTATCTCTTATTTACTGTTCTTTAGTAACTAGTTTTTTGTAGCATAAAACCTGTATCTGATGCATCAGGTGGAACTAACTTGTTTAGATCTTAACGCCGACGATGGAATTTAAGGAAATTTTGAAGCATCGGCATTAAATAAGTTTTAATATTACTGTATTTTAAACATCTATTATAAAAAGTATCCAGTCATGTGTATCATAATACCTTAGTATTGGGTCTTACATCTTTAAACACTACATTCTTAAATTAGTCCTTTAGGGAATTTCTAGAACAAAAGTTTATGACAACAGTATTCCAACCACACAATATTTGTCATATTTGTTGCCGATGACGTGTTGTGCTCAATTCAGAGGTCTTTATTGTAGCTGCTAATACACAATAGTCGAACGACTGGAAACTTATATAAGAAGCTAAGCTTACGAAATACGACTACTAACCCTTTCAGATAAATTATAATGAATTACAATTTAAAAAATGTTTTATTAATAGTTGTCATACAGTTACGTTACATTCCAAATTACCTACTGTGTGTCATTTTAAAATGATAGCGTGAAAATACTGTTTTTACTAAAATCTTTTATTTAATGCAACGAATCAACACGTTGTAATACTTGTAATACAGCATCCCTGAACTCTTTATGTGTGTTTAGCTAACATACCAAGCAATAGATGTCGCTAGATTTGTTTGTCTAATGATAGCATTATTTGTTTTCCTTTTTGTTGTTTATTTTTCTTAAAAATATTTGCTCCAATATAATTTTATATTCTATTACTCACTTTAATTACATTTTTGTTAGATATATCTACTCCAACTCTTAAATAAAATAGATAACGCTCTACTGATAACACTACTCTCTAGTACATATAGTGAAGGTATTGCTATCTTGAGCATTCCAATTAACTAAAAGTATGAGTGGGTGATTAGGATACTCGAATCCCGTCACCAAACATGCTCGCCCTTACAGCGGTGAAGGCGTTATAACGTAATGATCAATCCCACTATGTTTTTACCAAAAATTAACCGAACACGAGCAGTAGGTTGTATTGACTAGCTTCTTTCCTTGTAGTCTATTACTTCTAAATTAGGGACCGCTATAGTAGGTGGCTCATGAATTTCAACAAAAACAAATAACATAAATATTTTAACAGTTTTAAACGAATACAAATTCAAATAATAAACTTTTAATAGAGATAAGAATACTTTAGAGCTGTAGGTTTCACCATAATAAAGTGTATGAATAATATAACGGTGGTAAATAATCTCCATTAATATATCATATTACACTGATTTTCGTTACTGTTTAAGACCTATGTAGGTCTGCTCTTTGAGATCGTTACGATATGATGAAATGATCACTTATGTTCGTCATGTTTATCCAGGAAATGGTTAGACATGGTTATTTTTACTGACTTTTAAATCTTCATTTGATGCTCCTCTCAGTGACGTTACCATAAAAGACACCTCCCTGCATAAAAAGTAACTGGGCCCTTTACATGTATTCCTTTTGTACATAATTTTTAAATTTGTAAGCTCTTCGCTCCCATCGCTTTTGTATTGGCTGTGGTGATATATGTACGCCATTGACTTCTCTAAATAAAATGTTTTGTGTAATTAAAAAGACCATAACAGTGGTTTCCAAACTGTGCGCCGCGTAATATTTCAAATTTATCGAAATATCGACATCTGTCAGACACCGAACGAACTACTAGCTTGAGGTAGTTTACAGTTTTAACATTAGATCGCGCTACATTCCTTTCTATGACGTTCTCGAATGTTTGATATGTTTTTGTTTACTTGTACTTTCGGTTACGCCATAAACTTCTCAAACTTTTTCGATTCTGTGTATAAAAAACCTGTCGACTCTCTGGGTCCGTTAGTAATCGAAATAACTGAAAGGTGTTGTGATCAAGTGTATGCGAGGTCAGGAGAGATTGAGTGAATTATTTTGATGATTTTTAGTCCTTGTGCATAAAAATAGAAAGCTTTTTGAACATTAATAAGAAGTGTGGGAGTGAAGAAAAGGATGACAAACCACAGACGGAAATATGACGATAGTTATCTAGATTTTGGTTTTAATTCGGTAGATGTCAATCATGAAGAACGTCTGCAGAGTGTATTATGTTTAAAAGTTTGGGTTCCAGAGTGCATGCTTCCAAATAAACTAAAACGCCACTCACAGACCAATCATTCTAAAATGGCTAGTAAATCTCTTGATTATTTTACTAAAATGTTAAAATAGTTGAAAGAACAAAAAAGTACATTTTTGAAACAAGCATAAATACCAAGCAATGATTTACTAGCATCTTACAAGGTGGCCTATAGGGTCCAGAAAAGTAGAAAGTATCACACCATCGCAGAAGAACTGATTTTACTGGCTGCAGTGGATATGATGAACATTATGGTGATGAATCTGCGGAAAGACTGCTTTAAAAGGTGTCTTTATCCAACAATACTATCAGTCACAGAATCCAACACATGGCCGAAGACCTCAATGATCAGCTAATTGAAAAATAGAAAGGGATAGTAACAAGGATGCTACACACGGTTTATGGATGGTGACAAAATTGTGGAATACCTTCTCTTTTGTAAAAGTACCACTGCAAGTACAAAGGCTCAAGACTTGTTTGAAATCCTTGACACTTTTATGTGTGAAAACATTTTAGACTGGACTAAATGCGATGGCGTCTGTACCGATGACGGTCGCTCTATGTCCAGCTATTATGGAGGATTGTAGGCATTCATACGAAGCAAAGCTCTTGATGTATTGTGGATCCACTTCATAATCCATAGGGAAGCCCTTGCGTCAAAGCACTTGAGTCTTCCACTGAACCTAGTCCTTGAAAGTGTGTTGAAGTTGGTGAATTTTATAAAACGTCGGCCACAAAAGACAAGGTTTTTAAAAACTTGTGAGGATATGAGATCTGAGCACACATCTTTGTTGTACTACTGTAGCTCGCGATGGCTCTCCCATGAGAAAATACTGTCCCGTGTATTCGAATTATGACAGGAACTCTACTCTTATCTCGAAGAAGAAGAACACGAATATGCCAAAAACTTCTTGGAAACTGAATTTTTGTCAAAATTAGCATACCCGTGTGATCTCTTCGAAAAACTGAATGCATTGAATCTCTCTCTGCTGAAAAGTAACACGCACATTCTGAAATTCGCAGTAAATGTTTCAGCCTTCAGAAGAAAGTTACTGCTATGGAGAAGAAAAGTGAATGAAGATGGTAGCAAAGATTGTGTCCTCCTATTGCAGCAGATTTGTTACATCCAACTAAAATCTGTTTTAGAGGAACACCTAACACAGCTCAATGACTGATTTAAAAATTACCTTCCAGAAGATATGGAGAGGTTTGCCTGGATCCAAGACCCATCTGAATTTACCTCAGCAGAAGAAGAAAATCTTATAGAGCTATTTTGTGACAAAACTTTAAAAACAAAATTTGGCAGCATGGAACTAGCTGCGTTTTGGATATCAGTGAAAGATGAATATCAGCTGATAGATGCTAGAGCTCAGCGAATCCTAATTCCATTTGTGACGACATATCTCTGCGAAGCTGGGTTTTTGGCGATTGCTGTGATAAAAAGCAAGTACCGCGTGAAAATCAATGTTGAACAGGAAATGAGGCCGGCGGTGTCCAAACTGATTCCAAGGTTTGAGAACCTGTTCAGTGTTCAACAGGCGCGCAATCCTATTCATAATTGTGGTTATTTAAAATATTAATGAAAACATTATTTCTACTTTCAATTTACGTGTATTATTCTTTCAAACGGCTACTAAGTTGTTAAGACATAAATACTTATTAGGTTGTTTGGACCTATATACATAATAAACAAAACTGTAAGATTTTTCTTTTTGCCTAGGGCGCTGTGAAAATATTGCTGAGATACTAGGAGCGCCGTGAACTGAAAAGGTTTGGGATACGCTGCATTACAATTAATCTACCAACATGGTGTTATTAGCAATTCCCAACAAAGGTCACTAGCGTCGAAGACTTTACTTTATTCTAGTTTAAGTTCCGAATATACATGTATATCTTTGAAATGTGCGTTACTAAATAAAAACATGTTTTGAGAATATTTTTACCATAATATGATAGACGTTAGTTTAATAAATTCAAAGGACTTAACGGTATGTTTTATGGCAATTAGCTTAACCAAATAATTCACAGCAACCTCCTTTTTTTCATTTAAAAAAATCAATCAAAGTACAGTTAACTTTCCGTCCACTAATGTCGAATGATAGCTATTCCTTTGTTCTGTGAAATTATAATAGTCAACTATAAATAAAATTAGTATCTATTTCCACTTTTGTCAGGTTCTACATAATGTTTTTCCAAACGAAAGATGCCACAGCTTTAATTGTCTCGAATTATGGCGCTTTTTGTTTTGTTTTATAAAACACATAAACATTAATACTAATAAATATTTTACCAATAACTAAAACATGTCTTTCTAGCGATATGTGTTGAAAATTCTAGATAGCGCTGCAATCAATGTCTCTGGTCACGGCGTTATTTAGTATTCGTTAAAATGAATATTAAATTACATGATGTTTGGAAATAAACTAAGATATATGGACTTCTCGTCATAATCAGTTTTCTTATGACACAATATTTCTTGAACGTTTATATACGATTTGGTGATCTATCTACTGTTTCATATCGGAATTTCCCTTGACTTATATGACCAATGTAATATTACGTAGGGCCTGGCATAGCCAGGTGGTTTAGGTACTCGACTTGTAATCCGAAAGTCGCGGCTACGAATCCCAGTCGCACCAAACATGCTCGCCCTTTCAGCCGTGGGGGCGTTATTATGTGACGTTAATCCTACTATTCGTTGGTAAAAAAGTAGCCCAAGAATTGGCAGTGGATGGTGACGACTAGCTGCTTTCCCTCTTGTATTACACTGCTAAATTAGAGACAGCTAGTGCAGATAGCCCTCGTGTAGCTTTGTGCGAAATTTAAAAAAAAATTATGTTAGAGAAGAAACAATAATATGTGTATTTATGTTAAACGTTTATTTTTAATTGCATCGTTAGGAAAGTATAATATTATACAATACAATTGGATCCTGTACTTCGTATTATCTTGGCTCACGTATAAATGAATGCATGAACAAGGATCCAGCTCAGGTCACGTGCGACGCATTTGCAGTAAATCCCACGTGACGAACAGGTCAGTTGTTGTCATAGTAACATAATTGATGATTTTACGCTATACAACTACGACTTCTACGACGAAACAGCTGCGCAGTACAATGCTTGTAGCCCCGTTCGCTGTATAATACATGTGCATTGCAGTTTTCGCCCTTACAATTTCTGCCACGCTTACCAGATGAAAGATAGACAGAGGTCTCTGGCGTTGCTGCGCTACCAGAAAGCGGCTTTATGAATCTGACTAGACATATATAAAGTAAGATTAGATACCTGAAAAGAACGAGGTGGGTCTCACTGTCACGTAAAGTGAGCCACAAAGGACGTAAAGTAGCTGAAGTGTAAGTATGCTTTTTTCTTGTACATTTGTGATAGACAACCTAGAAAGATGTTTTTAAGATCATATTACTTATTCATGTCTTATTTGCTGTAGTTCTAGGTGCGGTGGTAGTCTTTTAACGTAAAGTTGCACAATGGCCTATCTGGGCTGTGCCAACCACGGGGAATCACACTCTGGATTTTAGTTACATAATTATTTTATAGTAAGCAATCATGGATACGATTCTAGACTGTGATGTTTATAGTTTTTACCTCGTATAATTAACATATTTTAATATAATAGAAATGTTCATAAATCAGACATGAATTGTAAATATTCAATTTTAGTATTCTGTTATTTTTTATAAAACGACAAATAATGCGTTCTTTTTCTCCACAATTACTTTCATTTACGCATGTAAAGCAGAAATATAATTTTAAAAAATCATTTTTTTGTCATCATGACGCATATGTGTACACATAAATACATACATTTGTTATCGGTTCATACTACTAGATAAGGTCATTAACTTAGTTCCTTACAAGTGAATTATTTTCTATAGTTTATTCATTGTCTTACTCTCCCAGACACTATTAGTGACTTCAAATACATGCAAGGCGATATTTAACTGCTTTTAACTCAAATAATAGTTCGTAAAGTATTTATTTTGAAATTTTGCAGAACCCAGATTTTCATACAACGACATACAAGGACAAAAAAACTATCAGCATTTCTTATCTTGGGTCGGGTCTGGCATGGCCTAGCGCGTTAAGGCGTGCGCTTCGTAATCTGAGGGTCGCGGGTTCGCGCCCGAGTCCCGCCAAACATGCTAGCCCTCCCAGCCGTGGGGGCGTTATAATGTTACGGTCAATCCCACTATTCGTTGGTAAAAGAGCAGCCCAAGAGTTGGCGGTGGGTGGTGATGACTAGCTGCCTTCCCTCTAGTCTTACACTGCTAAATTAGGAACGGCTAGCACAGATAGCCCTCGAGTAGCTTTGTGCGAAATTCCAAAACAAACAAACAAAATCTTGGGTCGACGTAGATGAAGAAAAATGAATGTGTTTGTGTGTGTATGTGTTTCAAATGTGCTTTATTATCCTTGCGTAATTGTAAATAAAAGATTCCTGGCGGCGAGATAATACAGAAATCATTTGAAGATGATTTACAGTAAGTTACCTACTCTTTGAGTAGGCCTACTTGAGGAGTTCGGTAAAATTTAAAGCACACGGGTACATAACAGTTATTACCTTCTGAGATAAGTTGTAGATCAAAACGCTAATGGTAGATAGTTGGTGTAAAAACAATCTCTTTAAGTATATATACATATATATATATATTTAGAACCGATAAGATTTGTGTACTTTATTTAGCGATAATCTAACCTTAGGATTATATCTTGTCTCAAACGACTTCAACAACGAAGCCACTCGTTCACGTCGATAAGTACAATTTACACATATTTGAGACCGGCATGGCCAGGTAGTTAGGGCGATCGACTGGTAATCTGAGGGTTAAGGGGTTTGAATCAAGTTTACACCAAAAATGCTCATCCTTTCAACCGTATGAACATTATAAGTGATGGTCAGTTTTACTATTCGTTGGTAAAGGAGTAGTCCAAGAGTTGGGAGTGGGTGGTAATGACTAGCTGTCTTCTTTGTAGTCTTACAATGCTAAATTAGGGACGGCTAGTGCAGATAGCACTCTTGTAGATTTGCGCGAAATTCAAAACATTTTGTTAGTGCTACGTGCTTGCTACACAGAAACACAGAATTAAGCGTTAAATATTCCCTTTTCATTATTCAAGTTACAGTTACACGTTATTTTTGTGTCAAAGTATTTTCACACATACGTGCACAAGATGAGAGGCTCTGCACCATAATATTGGCCATTTATTAGAACTCGGGCACATTTCAACGACAAACAAACTATTAACCAATTACTTTAAATCGTTTCAGAAAAGACTAAATTACTTTTCCTCTCGTAAAAAAAAAAGCTTCGAGCAAAAAAGCCCCGTACACAAAAGTCTCTCATACGCCAATGTCTGTTCTTATGTAAAGAACTGTTCTGAGCAAACTTTCAACATTGTTCACGTTTATTTGTGTATGTACATAATATTATATACTCTTTATTAATTTTTTCTACAGGTTTCATGACTTTGAAGGTAACTCTTGAGGAAATAGTTTTAGTGATGATCTATAACAGGGGTGTGCAACATTTTTCGTCGGTGGGCCATATAACCAACTTCATCAATCAAGCGGGGCCACTTAAAAAACAAGCTTATTCGTGTACATGCACAATAAATTAAAAAAAAATTCTCAAAATGCAAGCAATAATATTTTATATTTTTGCATGAGTGATCATTTTAGTGCGACACTTGAAATTTAGAGTCCTTGCAGAGCTTGTCAATATCAGCTTTGACAGAAGTGGTTGCCACTCTTAACTGACTGGTCAAATGTTCATCAGTCAGCTGACTTCTACATTTGGTTTTGATGAGCTTCATTTTGGAGAAAAATTGCTACCAAAAAGGGAGGCAATTCTTTGTGCATGACGGACAATTTGGGAAACTTTTCACGTACACAGAGTTTGTAAAGTCTAGCAAACTGTTTTCAGAGAATTTCCTTTAGTGTCCATGTCAGCCTGCAGTTCAATGAGTTCCATTTGGCAATCATCAGGACTGTCTTCCACTGCCAAATCAAAGGTTGAGCGAACAATTTCAATCTAATTTCAGTTTGTCTGAAATCTGGAAATCTGTTTGCAAACTCATCACGCAGCTTTTGTACACTGGTTCCATATTTGGTGCAATCCAGATTAGGAAATTCCAGTTTCCTGGTTGCAAGACATGTAAAATGGGTCAATATGGCTCTTCTCAACTGAACCTGGAAAAGTTCCAATTTCTTCTCAAAAGCACAAATATGCTCAAACAACTTATTCACAAGTTGACTTTTCCCTTGTAGTTTTAAGTTTAAATCAGACAGATGCTGTGTAATGTCTGTGAGGAATGCTAAGTCATTCAGCCAGTTCTCATTGCTCAAGAAGTCCACATTCTGACGTTTGCTTTCCATGAAGAACTTAATCTCCTCTCGCAGATTCCAGAATCTCTTCAAAGTAGCAGCTCTACTAAGCCAACGTACAGCAGAGAAGTACAAAACATCTGAATAATCACTGTCCAGCTCATCTAAAAAAGTTTTAAATTGTCGATGATTTAATCCTCGTGTTCGAATATAATTTACGCATTGGACGACATTTTTCATGACTTCTGCAAAATCCAGAACTTTGGTGCACAAGCTCTCTTGGTGAATAATGCAATGGCTTACAACTACGTCTTGTGCTCCAATTGCAGTTAGAAATTTCTTGGTGAATCCATTTGTCCTACCTGTCATGGAAGGAGCACCATCTGTTGTAACACCACATAATTTATAAGGATTCAGTTCAAACTTTTCTACAACCTTAAGCACTTGTTCACAAATATCCTGTCCTGTGGTTGTGGAGGAAAGGCTTGCCATATCTAAAACTCTTCGAAAACATCAAAGCCTGCAGTAACAGCTCTGATGAAAATGACAAGTTGGGATGTGTCATTGATATCAGTGCTTTCATCCAAAGCTAGACTGAAAGCTTCACACGAATTCAATCTCTCTTTCAAAGTTTCTTTGATGTCCTCTGAAAGATCTTTTGTCCTGCGTGAGACAGTAAAGCGGGAAAGGCTAGTTTGCTCCACCAAATATTTTTCTCTGGACATGCATATTCTGTGAATATTGTTAAACAATTTTAATAAATTCTCCATCACTGAAAGGCTTTCCCTTTTCTGCCATACATTCACAAAGCTTAAAACTCAGTTTTGTCACCAGTTCTGAATTTTTCTTGAAAGTGGTAAAACACCTTGTTGCTTTTCAATGGATGTTTTAAATGTTCAATTTTGTCCTTTCGTGCCTGACCAACAATTTCATCAAACTGGGAGGAGTGCTTAGTTGCGTAATGTCGCTTAATATTGTACTCTTTCATGACTGCAATTGTAGTTTGACAGACGAGGCAGACAACACCTTGATTATGTGGGACAACAAGATATTTTGTGCACCATTCACTGTTGAATAACCTTCCCTCATCATCAATTTTTCGTTTCTTAACTGCTGACATTTTACTAGCCCTGAAATCAAAACAAAAATTATTCTCACGAAAATAGCAAAGTAGAAAAAAACATAGAATTTATTTACACATGGAACCTCTTATGGACAGAAACACATGTTTCTAAATTGGCATCCCGATCATAGCCTTCCGGTACTTAAATTAATTGAGAATAGCAAAATACAGTGTGATCTCGCCTATTCGCGGTTCGCCATTCGCGGCCCCGCATATTCGCGGGTTATGCGCGAACTGCGTTTTGTAGGTCACAGAGACTGAAAGGGCTTTTCGAGGAGATTTCTGTTGTATTTACTCAATCAAGCCGTTTTATCAATTGTCGTCTTCACCAAACAAGATTGGACTGCTATTGGCTGACTGCCTTAGCTTCCCCAACAACGCAAACGGCAAAGCACAGCCCGGTAACGCACGGTACAATTTAGTGAAATACATAACAGTATGCAATATTGCTACATTATTACTGCATCAATGAGTATAAGTATCATTAGTGTTTGGGAAGCATTTCATATAGTATATAATCGCATACATATACGTTTTAAAACTGCATCCAATATTCGCGGTTTTCGCTATTCGCGGGAGGGTAAAGAACGTAACCCCGCGAATAACGAGGTCACACTGTACATAGAATCAGATGCATCTGAAAGCAAAAATTTTAATAAATTCAGTAAAGTCACAACAATATGCTAAATAATAATCAATTTACCTTCAATCTCTTGTAGTAACTGTAAAAGGTAATAAAATTTTCACCAATAATGAATGACGGACAGCAGAGGTTAGGGAAAATTGTCGCCAGCGGGCGAAGGCGAGGTTCAGGACATGACGTTGAGTCGTAGACAATAGTGCTAGTGCACGTCACCTATTCATGCCCTAAGGAGGCCGACCAATCGAATTCGGCCTGCTCCTCTCTAGCAAAGATAATTTTAGAAGTTTGTCGAGTCGAAGCCTGGGAATCCCGTAGGATCGATGCTTTTAAAAATATTCCATTTGCGTTGGATTACAGATCAGGCCACATGGTTAGATTACAACAACTAGGGTCACACTAAATGGCTTGGCGGGCCGGGTTGTGGCCCGCGGGCCGCCTGTTGCACACCCCTGATCTATAACAAAAACATACCAATACCGCTTTTCAACTAAACATAAATCTAAATTAAATACATGTATTTTCCAAATGTACAAACATGTGTACATATGTATTATCATTGCTGGTGCTGTTTCACTTCAGTAAATTGTGGGGTTGCTGACGTCATGTAGATGGACGTAAGATTAAAGTACCTTAAACCGTTTTTCCGGTATACTACCTCTGTAATGCTAAGTAACATACTGTCAGAGAGTAAAGGGGTTCAGATTCAAAATTTTTGATAAAGTAAAAATATTTATTAGTGGGTGGGAAATTGGTACCCTCTCATAAATCATTCTAATTAATTTGTTGTTATAATCTACTGATCAAAACTACGAACAGAAGTATAGTAATCTAAATATAATATTTTAAATGTTCATCGCTTGGTTTGTTTTGAATTTCGCGCAAAGCAACTAGAGGCCTATCTGCGCTAGCCGTTTCTAATTTTGTAGTATAAGACTAAAGGGAAGGCAGCTAATCATCACCACCCACCGCCAACTCATGGGTTACTCTTTTACCAACGAACAGTAAGATTGACCATCACATTATAACGCCCCCACGGCTGAAAGGGCGAGCCTGTCTGGTGTGACGGGGAGTCAAACCCGTGACCATCATATCACGAGTCGAGTACCTTAACCACCTGGCCAAGCCGGGCCGACGTTCATTGTATCTTATCAACAGTTAAATGTATTTGATCCATTCACCATTTGTGATGTTTTAAAAGCTTTGTTAGTAATATAAAGACATCGGTGAGTATAACAGTATTGAAATATGATATCAAAGATAGCTGAAACTGTTTCTGTGCTTATTTGTAGGTGCTCCGAAATTTAACATACGTTCAATAGAAAATGTCTTCTCCAACGTCGTCTGTGTCCAGTTTGCCGGGGAGCCAGCAAGGAACGCCACAAAGACGGGTGAAACCTAATTCTTTTTTCTCTACCATTTCTGATCCTCACGAGCTGAAATCCATTAAAATTGGTGAAGATTCTGTCTACCATCAACAAGGAGGACCGATACAGAGCCCGCCTGCAGCGGACCAATCACCGAAAAAAGAAACTGATACAACGGAGAAAAAAATCGAAAAATCTCCAGAAAACACTTGTCTTGAAGAGACTATTAGAAGGGAGAAAATAGACGATATTGAAGCTAGACCATGGGCTGGTGTGAAGCCAATTAGGGTATTGGAATTTTCTTAATTATTTATTAAGTTTATAATCGGTGCTGGCCAAAAAACACGAATACACTTAAGGTCAATGAATTTCAGATGAACATTACCGACTTGATAAAATACACACACATACATAATTTGTAATGATTAAATTTTATTAAATTTGAATCGTGATGGACAAAACAAAGACAATGTGATGGATTCATACTTTTGTTGCTTTTCTTCGAATGGGCTAATTTTCTCTTCCTTTTATTTCGTTCCGCACGACATTAACTAAATATTTAGGTGCTGTAATCTGTAAGCGGTATGAACTCCCAATGTTCTCGTTTCCCTAATTTTCTAAGTTTTGTTTGAAAGTATTTTTTATGAGTTAGGGCATCAGAATTATCTTCCTAAAAACATTTTGTCATGAGGTCAAGTTGAACCATTTTAAAGGCCTCCTGTCACCTGTTTACAAACATTTTTTTTTTATAGTAGCTCAAATTTACAACAATTTGTTTATGGTACATCAGAGGATTTACTTGATACTTCAAAAACTGTAGCAAATGTGTTCCAAGTTGGAGCCAAATTCCTTATAAAGACACACGTCAGATTTTAACTTATGTCTTGGAGAAAACATAATATTTTCAGTAGCACTCTTTTTTATTTTAGCCTTGTAGTACTTGGTTACCATTTATTTGAAGCGCATAACGGCACGATGATCTGTTTGTGCTGGGCTCATTGCAAGGATCGAACCCCGAATTTTACTGTTATAAGCCTAATAGATTACTAACACTCTAGCAATCGTTCTGGGTTACGAATTTGCTGGTAGTTTGGTTCATTATTGTGTGAAATTACTCTGAAGGTAATATCAGAAAATAAGGCCTTGCAGTAGCTTTCAAGTCTACCCTAAATATGTACAATTTCTTGCGCTTTTATCCTTTTTTTTTACTCAGGAACAAACTCGTAGAAATTAGACTGTGAAACTCCTTTCATGCACGCACCCACATAAACCTCAGAAGTTACGCCTTAAATATATATTACTAGGGTTTTAAATAAAGTGTATTTTACGTAACTCTTCTCTTTCATTCAGAAAAACAGGAACTCAGTTAATTTTCGAAACTATATTTGCTACCACAATACTGCTGCACTGTGCTGGTGTTTAAAGGCATAGTACTATATCCAGAAGTTCATATAAATACATAACATTACTTTTATTGACTTCCACCATTTATTAACTTAATAAACAAACATTCCTATGGTTTTGTAGGAGCCGTAGTTTACTCGATTTCATAACTTTCTACATTTGATCAATATACAGGATGATGATAAAGATACCTCCAGATTAAAACTAATTATGTCTTAAAAGCAGTGTATCCTGATGGTTTGTTTTTAGTTTCGCACACAGCTACACGAGGGCTATCTGCGCTAGCTGTCCCTAATTTAGCAGTGTAAGACTAGAGGGAAGGCAGCCAGTCATCATAACCCACCGCCAACTCTTGTGGTACTCTTTTACCAACGAATAGTGAGATTTGCCGTCGCATTATAAGGCCCCCACGGCTGAAACGGCAAGCATGTTTGGTGTGACGGAAATTCAAACCCGCAACTCTCAAATTGCGAATCGATCGCCCTAACCATCTAGACATGCCGGGCCAAATCATGAGGGAATAAATTCCACTAAAATCATGTTTTACATAATGAAGTTTGAAAACTTTCAAGACTATATTTTTACTGTATATCTAAATTACCCTTACCAAACTAATCAATAATTTCCATTGCCAACTCCTAGGCTACTTTCTTCTGATCTAATAGTGGGATTTGGCCGTCAACCTTATAGTGCACCTCTGATTCCAAAGTGTGGAGCGCATTTTTATGGTAAGAGGCCGAGAACCATGAAACCTAAGGTTTCATCATCCTTGTAGCCTAGCCACTAGGTCATCAATCTACTTAAATTAGCATAACGACCAGAAGACTTCTGGTGACAATAAATATGTAAATTAGTATTACAGAAGCTAAAACTTCTCATTCGTTTAGAGTTTGGCATGGCTTGGTGGTCAGGGTGCTCGACTCGCAATTGAAATCCATTGCCAAACACGCTCGTCCTTTCAGCTGTAGGGGCTTTTTTGTGACTATAGATCTAACTATTCGTTGATCAGATTTGTTTCATTGTTCTTTGTTTCAGCGTAATCTACCTTCTTCCACAACGGTAATCGAACTTTGGATCTTAGAGTTGCAAGTCTGTAAATATACCGCTGACCTACTAGAGGACCATTGGTAGAGAGCAGTCCCAAAGGTGTTAATATTTGATGTTGACTAACTCACTTCTTTCAAGATTAACAATTAAAAATTAGAGATGGCTAGCAGAAATGGGCCTTGTACTGATTTGCGCCAAACCCGACAAACAAACACATATTTACATAATGTTAAATTAATACAAAACAAGTTACAACACAACAAAGACATGTTTAGACGTGTTCCAGTAATAATACAGCAAAGAGATGGTTGCTTGTCTTCTGGTACAGAGTAATAAAGACATGACTAGTCACAACAACAATACAACAAAGACATTATTAAACTGGTTCTCATTACATTTCTAGTCAAAGTTTGTTTATTTTCAATTTCATGCAAAGCTACACGTGGACTATCCGCGCTAGACATCCCTAATTTAGCAGTGTAAGACTAAAGGGAAGGCAGTTTGTCATTACCATCCATCGCCAACTCTTGGGCTACTCTTTTACCAACGAATAGTGAGATTGATCGTGATATTATAACATCCTCACGGATGAAAGGGCGAACATGTTTGATGTGACGGGAATTCGAACCCGCGACCCACAGATTACGAGTTGATTGCCCTAACCACCTGACTATTCAGAGCCACTAGTTAAAGTAGAAACATTCATGAAGCCATGTGTTATCACCTGCATCATGAATACATTTTATAAGCTCGTTGCGAATTAAGCCATACAGCTTTTTAAAATACTAACACTTAGGAGATTGTAGATTATTATCTGTTTTGGAATGACGTAAAAGGTCTTGTGGGATTTCAGACAGAATAGACATCACGAGATTTCAAACATTATACTGAATCCGTCTATCTAGAGATTTTGTGTTCCCGCCTATATTACCTGATTTCAGTACATAATCGTGTATCTTATCTATTACCCAAAATAATATTCAAACAAGAAAATGAAATATGAATGTTACACTAATACGCATTATGTGTTCTTCATTAGGCTCGGCATGGCCAGGTAGTTAAGGCACTTGACTTGTAATCTGAGGGTCGCGGGTTCGAATCCCCGTTGCTCAAAACATGCTTGTCCTTTCATCCGTGAGGATGTTATAATATCACGATCAATCTCACTATTCATTGGTAAAAGAATAGCCCAAGAGTTGGCGGTGGGTGGTAATGACTAGCTGCCTTCCTATTAGTCTTACACTGCTAAATTAAGGATGGCTAGTGCAGATAGCTTTCATGAAGCTTTGCGCGAAATTCAAACCAAACCACACAAACAAACAATTCTCTTCATTAATTCCATTACTATGTCATATTATAAACAGTGTATTCTGTAAACTTAATATTCCAATGCAGTTATGTGATTGACCATAAAACTTCCAAAAGAACCAATGTCCTGATTAAAAGAGTCTAATATCAAATTAGTAATTTATTACTTACTTTTTCTATCATTCTATCCTCCTTCTCTCTAGGCCCGGCATGGCCAGGTGGATTAAGACGTTCGACTCGTAATATGAGGGTCGCGGGTTCGAATCTCTGTCACACCAAACATGCTCGCCTTTTCAGCCGTGGGGCGTTATAATGATATGGTCAATCCCACTATTCGTTGGTAAAAGAGTTGGCGGTGGGTGGTGATGACTAGCTGTCTTCCCTCTAGTCTTACACTTCTAAATTAGGGACGGCTAGCACAGATAGCCCTTGAGTAGCTTTGCGCGAAATTCAAAACAAACCAAAACCAATCCTTCTCTCTATACATATACATTTGTAATTCTTTGTATACTGTCAAGTATGACATTATGATCATGACCTTGGATTTAAACAGAGTATTCACAAATTAAACGTTAATGCAATTTCGTCACACTATCAAGCCAGGCCACCTGCTGGTCACGTGACTCGTACCGCGTCACGAACTAAATGGCAATTATAATGTATTTTTCACCATCATTCTAAACACTATTTCACACCCGTAAAAAAAAAGGAAAAAAAAAAAATTCCATCCCACCATATAAGCTAAACATTTTATTCTAGTGGTAATGTTTTGGCAGCCACAAGCTTCTTTGCACATGATCCATGTAGACAAAAAACACACACACTTGCTGACCAGTGATGTTCACCTTGTATGAATTTTAGGGGGAGGTGGATAGAGAAAAGATTTAAGAAATAGTTTATAAAAACACAAGTACTTTGCCGGTAGTCTTTCTTTAAGATTATTTGCCATATAATGCAGCTATACAGAGGATTATAACACTGAAAGGATAGTGCAATCCGTCCTCCTGAAAGCTTTCAAAATTATTAATTCTGGATGGAGGATTAGATTCAACTCGAAAATGTTCAGTGCCTAATTGGCTACGAAATTGTATTTAAAATCAAAAACTGAAGGAAGGCAATAGGCTAGAATTTGTAACTCACCAATAGTTTGTTTTGCCTTTGAACTAGGCATGTATAAGTGAATTTTGATTAGCTATTGGTGTAAGTCCTTACAAATAACGTACTTTATAAAACGTAGAGTACAAAACTATGATATTTTAAAATTCTATAAATTTCAACTTTTAAAAAGTTATGATTTATAGCGTACACGAGGTTTAGATGTATTCCGATTATTCCAAATAATGTTGAGTAACCTATTTACTACCAAACATTAAAGGTAACGCATCGAGATTTAGGAACGATTCCGCAGAGTTACACAAGGAGTTGTCTCTGCTCTATCCACCAGGGGGAATCGAATCCCGAATTTCAGCGTTATGAGTCCGTAAAATCTCTGCTGTCCTACTGGAAGATTATCAGGTTCTAGGTCTAGGAGAGATCTGCACTCCTAACTCGGATGATTTGTGAACGCTGAACATCTGGTAAGCCTACTGTAAACACAATGGGTGATTTTACTAAACCTTCCATTACGTAACAAGCAGGTGATACTAAATGTGAGAAATTTGTATTATTTATTTAAATTTTGAAGAATACTATTATTTCTTCAGAACAGGGTATCTATTACTTCATGAAACAAAAACAAATATTCTTGGAATTTTTTATTTACGTTTACTGCCACGTGAGAGATATTTTCTATTCACGCACGCAAAATATAATTACATTTGCAGGTGCGCATACACTCATTATCCTTTTTTTTTTCTCACCCCGTCCTGTAATGCCACTGAAAGTTCACAAAGTCTTTAGTGAGAGCCTCGTGCAACTTACGTCGTGATTTCTGGCTCCCTTCATCCTACAACACTTAACCAATCAAGTAACATTTAGAAATATCTAATAGTATTGCTCAGTGGTAAGTAGACAGGTTTACGACGCTAAAATTGGGTTTCGATACCCGTAATAGACGGAACACAGATAACCTATTGCATAGCTTTGTGTCAGAAGACATTATTCCCATATAAATATTGTTATCAAGGATTTTATAGCAGAAACAGAAAGAAAATTTGTTTGTTTATGTTTTTTGAATTTCGCACAAAGCTACTCGAGGTCTATCTGTGCTAGCCGCCCCTAATTGAGCAGTGTAAGACTAGAGGGAAGGCAGCCAGTCATCACCACCCACCGCCAACTCTTGGGCTACTCTTTTACCAACGAATAGTGGGACTGACCGTCACATTATAACGCCCCCACGGCTGAAAGGGCGAGCATGTTTGGCGCGACGGGGATGCGAACTCGCGACCCTCAGATTACGAGTCGCACGCCGTAACACGCTTGGCCATGCCGGGCCTAAGAAAGAAAACAACATTATTTCAGTAAAGAAAGGGGTGATATAAGTATTCATTAGTAGAAATAACCATTATTAGAGTTAATTATTGAGTTTGAATATACAGGAACTGACTCAAAGTATTAAAGGAATTAATAGATTTGCTGTTTGCAAATGTATATTTTCAGTAGAGAATTGATTTTCATCATAGAGTCAGTAGACTCTGCTTGTAGGGATTGCCAATAAGCATAATACATAAATTGCATGCTAAAACATCAACGCTATAAGGTGCGAAATAAATGTTTTTTTTTTAAACTTGAACACCAGTGTAAGCTTATAATGATTGCATACCAACTGGTATTAATGCTTGAGAATTTTAAGATTGGAATTTTAAAGTTAACTTATTTCATTGTACTTAAAAATGAGTTTGTTGCCTGTATAGAAAATGTACAAGATCAAAAGAAAAACAGTGGACAAGTTTTATTCAATTGCAATCGAAGTACTTGCAATGCTAATAAAATGTTAATAGCTTTCGCATGTTATTCGGTTATGCATTGACATTTCTTTCAATTAGCTTGATTCAATCTTTTTGTTATTACGTTTACATCGTTGAATAAGATTGATCTTCGAGAATGTAGCCGTTGGTTTATAAGAGTGGTTATCGCGCCGGGCCGTGGGCTGCAAGGTGAAGGAATTCCGTCTCGATAGAGTTAAACATGCTTACGCACGTACAAATGTACATGCGTTATAAGACTTGCAGTCAACCCATTATTCAAGTCAAAGCCGAAACAAGCTCTTTTGGCGGTGAGTGCTGCGCAATGGCTGCTTTCTATCTACTAAGTTCCTCGAAGCGAGGGTCGGATATATCTGAACATTAGGATCTTCTGACCTAACCGTTTAGCTCATGTGTCGCATAAGATAGTAGTCACGTCGAAAAGATGAAATATTTTATTGTTTGAACCATGTTTATTACAGCTATGTTCAATGAGCACCAGAATCATTGTCTTATATCGAGAGTTCTAAATTAGATTTAAAGTTCAGTATGCGTATGTACGAACTGAATAAACTACAAAAATAGTTGTGTAAACTATCTAAGCTTAATAAATGTTATGGTGATAGTTTTAAGATAAAATAAGCGAGGATTTTCTATACTTTTTTTAGGCTTAAATAACTAAAGACGAATTTATTTACTGATATAATTTCCAGTTTTTTTAAAGAGTGAAAAGTCGTTATACGTTGTTGTTATCAGTTAAAACCGTTATTCTCAAAGACTCAGGCCTAAAGTTAATTTACGAGAAGGTGATATAGCTTCGAGTAGTACAGAAGTATTATCTTGACCTTACGAAACTTAGAAAATAATTAATTCGAATCGTTAATTAAGGAATTTTCGTACTGTTTGGTGGTTAAATTAAAAACGACTTATCTAATACAAGAGTGTTGATTTACTATAACAATTTAATAAAACAAAGTAAAATAATGAAATTCAAATAAACTCTACATGTTTCAATCGGACCATTCATCCACTCGTCCTCAGAACAACAGTAAGCTGTGGAAAGTGAAATGGAGCTCCATGTTCATTTTTCTTTTGAGGATGACCTGGTTATAAACTTTGCAATTTAATGCGAGTGTTTCTTAGTAACAAAATATTTGGGTCAGCACATCTACTCAGAGCAGATTCTGGATGTTAATTGTTACAAACAAATGCTGAAAGAAATATTAGCTTTTCTCTATAAATTTTCTGCAGAGTCGGTGGTACAAGATTTTCCAGAACTTCTACAGCATGACATTAGTTTCACTGCGCATCACGGTTTAGAAAATACGGCCATATCTACAAAGACGTCTTGATTATCGTTGGACTGATGCTCGTTCTTCTAAAACAGTACTGTTCATTACTCCAAGTAATAGTTTGTTTACTTGTTTTTCCGCCTGAGTTTCACATTTGAAAAGCTCAGTAGGAATAAATGTGTGGTTTATGACACACGCTTTTATGTATTACCGATGAATGGCGAGTAAATGTGTTATTATGCACTTCTGGATGATGAATTTAACGCCAGACGTGTGTTTCCATTTCACATTTCGCGGGAATCGAGGAGAGATTGTTGTTGGTGGCTGCTCGATGTTCCAGACAAGCATCTCAGCTCTGCAGCACACATTATTCACTGTTGATTTGGCGGGATATTCACGCCAATCATTATTCGTTTTATAAGATTCAAAATGCCTTTTGCCCGTGCTATCTTGACTCCACCTGTTCTGTCTATTTGTAACAGCGGCTTTATCTCTATAAATTCCATGCCGCAGCGCACCATGGGCTATATAAAAATTCTGTGAAGGCTAATCCATTACTATATGTGATATGTTATTGCAATACGTTTTGGGAATATATCGTAATTGCCTGTGTAGATGTTTCTCAAATTAAAACTGTTTATTCTGAAGGTCAAAAGATCGTGTTCAGTCTGTGATAAATAACAAAAAAGAAAAGAAATAATAAACCATATTTTTATATTATATAAATGTTATTTTTCATAACCAATGTTTCTATGATGTGTTTTTTTTTAAGTTGCCTTCCCCATTTGAGATGTTTATTCAAAAGCAAACTCATTTCAGATATCTGTCTATGAGCTTTAACGTTTTATATCTTAAATTTGAGTTTTGTTTTATCTATATGCATTTTTATGTACTTATTTTCCCTCTCAACTATTTGTATGAAGATTCCAATTAATAATATTTACACTTAGGTTTAACAGAAGTTAAAGAAAATTATGGAAGAGACGAAAATGATCACTAGATGTCGCGGTACAATAGCATCTTTCCATATAATTATCAAGATTCATGCATTTGACGGTAATTTTTCTCATCACACTGTGTAAATACTTTTAAAGGTTAACAGTGTTTAACTGTTACAAAACGTAACAGCAATCTGTGATTATAACCATTAATGTAGTAGAACTAGGATATTTTTAAAGCAAATACTTGTAATAAATTGTAGTTGGTTTGAAGTTAAACATAAAGCTACACAAAGGGCTATCTATAATCTGCCCATCACGGGTATCGAATCGCGGTTTCTAGCATAGCAACTCCGAAGACATATCACTGTGCCACTAGAGAACCAAAAGCTTTTATGATGCTATATAAATTTCTGATAATACATGAATTGTATTATGAGTCAAACATACTACACCACTTATATAAGTTTATATGAAAAATGGTTTATAATTATAAACAAATGAAATGATTGAAATGCGACCTAAATATATATGTATATATTTAATTAATATAATTAATATTTAGTGTGTGTGTTTTGTTGTTCTTGTTTTACTGGTACACCACTGATCGTGACTATTTATTTTCAATGTTTCTTTTATTTCCATGTTTATAGTTTGGCTTATCACTGATATTAGTTCTTTTACAGTACGTTAGTGAGCTTGGCTGCGGTTCGAACCGTGATATGCTGGTGATCATACTCTGTATTTCCAACTGTGGAAGAGTTATAATAGTGACAGTAAAATCCGTCATTTGGCTAAGAGTAATTGCACAGACTACTGACTAAGTGCCCACATTCTGGTCAACAGTTCTAAGTTATTGATGGCTTTATCTGACATCTGTGGATCTCTCTGTCTTGGCAATTTTAATAGATGCGTCACGTAAAGTATTGTTCAAGTTGGAAATACCAATCTCCAAATTACATTGGATTATCAGCATCGGAAATTAGTTTAAAATGCACAGGAAACCGTATTTAGAGGATAAAGTATATTTTTACACATCTTGGCCCAAAACCCTGACACTGAATTTATCCTTTGAAAAATATTTATCGTTTGTACCATTAACCAATGTTATCTCTAATGTTTTCAATCCATGTGCGTAATTCATTTTTTTTTACTAGTATCAAGACAATGTGCAGAGGTGCGCTACCGTTTTTTGGGGAGTGGGAAGTATTTTTAGACCACTGATCCTATTTTGATCATTAGGCCGCTTTGCATGTTGGTTACTTGGGCTTAAAGCCTATCGACTGCCAAAATCGTTAAGGTTCCTAACCATTAGTGCGCAGCTGTAATAATGAAGTGCGTGGCCGCACAGCTTAGAGGGAACACTGATCTGCACTCTGATAAAGAAGTGAAAGTGTTCTCCTATTATACCACATGCACTCAATGAAAAGTTAATAAACATACGGTATGCATTAATGGAAAAACAAATAAACATACTGTGTTTATTCATGCTAAGTTTGGTTGTTGTTAAGCATAAAACTGCACAATGGTCGATCTGTGCTGTGGCCACAAAGGGGATGAAACCCGGATTTTAGCGTTATAAGCCTTCAGATTTACAACTGAGCCACTAGGGGGTTTCCTTAAAAAGTTTGTTTTTGAATTTCGCACAAAGCTACTCGAGGGCTATCTGTGCTAGCCGTCCCTAATTTAGCAGTGTAAGACTAGAGGGAAGGCAGGTAGTCATCACCACCCACCGCCAACTCTTGGGATACTCTTTTACCAACGAATTTTGACCGTCACATTATAACGCCCCCACGGCTGAAAGGGCGAGCATGTTTGGCGCGACCGGGATGCGAACACGCGACCCTCAGATTACGAATCGAACGTCTTAACACGCTTGGCCATGCCGGCCTCTTTAAAAAGTAAATAAGTATGTTTATCACGGTGTTTAACTTTTTAAGAATTATTCAAACCAAGATCCATAAACAAATTCGATCAGACAGACATTGAAACTCATGATTATTGTTACCTATTTAACTTCGTGCATGTCCAGTACATCAGCAAACGATATGGTTTGTTTGCAATTAAGCACAAAGCTACACAATGTGCATTTTCCCACCTCGATAATCGAAACACGATTTTTAGCGTTGTAAGTCTAAAGATATTACGCTGTGTCACTAGAGAGGGCATCAACATACGAAAAATAAATATTTTATAGCAAACAAACAAACACACACACACGTAGGTATATAAAGAAAGATTGTTTAATGTTGGACGTAAAGCTACATAAGGGGATATTTGTGTTACACCTGCCATGGGTATCGAAACACGAGTTATAGTGTTATAAGTTTTCAGACTTAGCGCCAAACCACATAGGGAGAGAGAATATTTTGTCGCTATTAATAAGCATATAGTAGCCTTGAACATGTCCAAGCTTTCCACATAACTTCTATTAAGCCCAGTACGTAAATATACGTTTTAAAATTTACATTAAGTTACTGCTGCACTTTTTAATTCTTGATCTATTACCTTCTGTAATTTTAATGTATTAGTTCCTGTAATAATTTGTTATCAAATGATCTAAAAAAATCCTTGTAACAATATTTTCGTGAGACACGATTGCTGTTTCCATACAGTAAGAATCTTTGGATAAAAGTTCCTTAAATTTCTTTAAAAATTACATACGGGTTCTTGTTTTTTCATTCCCTACTTCTAAAATTTTATATTGTGCAGTTCGCTCCAATTTTACTATTACTAAAGTACGAATGCCTTTTTAAATATTGTTTCATTCAAAGCAAACACGATACTGGTTCGGAGACCAGAACATAGTTATTTTTTCGAATACCATTTCCAGAAAATCAATGTTGAAATTTGATATAATTCTCTAGTATTATCTGAATTATCTAATGATGAAGTAAGTCGTTCTGATGACATGCGATATTCCATGTTTTCAACTTTAAATAACCAGACAACAAAGCTGTGATCTTCAAAGAACTGGTTAGCTCGCTAGGTTGCTTTCTAACAGACTGAAAAAAGGATGATGTCATTTGTATTTAATCACGACTGGAGTCAAAAGTCAAAAATATAATACCTACAATCCTGTGCAGGTGTGTTACTTGCGTTGTAACCTTTCTAATAAATCTTCAACATGTGCTAAGGTGCTTCTGGTGAAGATTCGTAGTTCGTGTTTTTCTTTTCTTTTTCTTAAGACAAATGTGATCTGTGCCATTCTCTGATTGGTTCCCTAAATTATGCTGTAGGTTGGTGACTTTGAAGCTCTCTTAAGAAGTTTGTTCATTTCTAGCCAATCTCAAAGAAAACGTGCTGAAAAGGTACGAACATGAAGGAAGAAATGTTCACTGTTCAGGCACCTGCCCGTCTACAGGTAGGGTTATCTATATCCGTCTATATAGGTAGGGTTAACTACTCAGTCTTTCCATTTGTACAGGAATAAAAAAACGGAAACTGTTTCTGTTGATATGTCTTTATGCCGCGATAATTTATTTTGTACCTGGTAAAAATCAAACAAACCACCGGATGTTTGATGTTCTCTGATCCAAGAAAACAAGCAACCGTTTACCCATTGTGTTCACAGGACGAAGATAACAAACCTTTAAAGACAAATAACTTATAACTGATAAACTGCTGTTTTAATATGAGCCTCGTAGAAAACTGTTGTTGAAACGTCATCAGTTATCAATCTCTAACGAAAAATAACGATTATGAACGTTGCTTTAAATTATTTCTGTTTTACAATCAAAAGCTGATAAGCTGCAATTGTTTTTCATTTTGGCACTTTTTTATTTGGCGTCTTTGATTAATAAATATAAATTATGTAGGTTACAAAAATTAGTTAGATGTTTGATACAACTATACTATCATGTGAATTAAAAATGATTAAACTTATGCATACATGAGGTAGATAACTAACGTCGTGAATCAAACCTAAAGTAAAACATTTATACTTAAATAACTTTTTTAGAGATAATAAACTATTGAAATCTTAGGCAAAAATCGAGGACTTTTAATTATCTGTTATTTAACTTTCCCTTTTATGCGTTCAACTCCATGATAACGTTCATCACTTAAAATTCCTTGTTATCTGTTCTGCTGAATGATAAACGACATCATTTAAAATTATTATTTACTTATTCTACTGAATGGTAAAGTTCATCACTGAAATTTCATTTTACTTGTTCTACTGAATGATAAGGTTCATCACTTAAAATTCCCTTTCATTTTTATACCGAATGAAAAGTTAATCACTCATAAAATTCCTTTTTACGTGTTCTGCTGAATGATAAATAACATCACTTATGATTATCTTTTACTTGTCCTACTAAATGATAAAGTTCATCATTTATAATTCTCTTTTATCTTTTCTACTATATGATAAAGCTCATGACTTAAAATTATCTTTTACCTCTTCTGCTGAATGATGAGATTCAAGCTTTCATTACATTAATCAGTTAGCGTGAAAACACGACACAGGTCAGTGTACGAGAGTCCTTGTATACCTTGAAATCCATCGAAAAATCACCCATACTAGACTATACATTCCTCGGGACTCAGCACATGAAACAAAACAAAAACTCGACATACTAAGAAACCAAATAAACACAGCCATAAAACTATGCTCACCAGATAAAATTAACGATGAATTAGACAAAATAAAACAATACTTCATCAACATCAATAAGTTTCCTCCACAAACCGTAGAAAACATTATACGCACACACTTAGACAGAAAGCAAAATCAACCAACAAAAGTAAATATATCTCACGAATCAAAAAATCACGAAACCATATACTGCTGCATACCATATATTCCCGACATCAGCAAACAAATAACCAACATTTGTCAAAACTAGTAACAAAATATGACATTCCAGTTAATATCAAATTTATTCAAAAACCAGGCACAAAATTGAGGTCTATACAATGTAAAAACTACACTGACAAACACCACACCAACATTATTTATAAAATACAATGTGATAACTGCCACGATTTCTATATTGGAGAAACAAGTAGAAAAATGGAAACCAGATTCAAAGAACATAAAAGTCACCTTCACACGTTTTCGAACACTGCAAGTCAAATAAACACAACATAATCATAGAAATCACTCAAATACTAAATAAAGAAACAAACATAAACAAACGCAAAATTAAAGAAGCCTTACTTATACAACAACTTAAACCCAAAATAAACCAATATAAAGGGACGCCCTTATACCTATATTAAATATAATAAAATAAAATTATATATTCAAACATCTAACACCGCCCTCTACATTTTGACACTCAGTTACACAACCCCTTCCAAACATGTGGTCAGCTTCCGGTCAGTTACCTCTTTCTTTCTTTGTGAACCTGACGATGACCGAAGAAGGTCGAAACGTTGTTCGCTCTTCTACGTAAAATATTTTCTCAACCCAAACGAGCCGTTTTTGCATATATATTCCTTGTATACCTGAGCTATGTAGTTTAATAAACGTTGTCTTTAAACGTCACTACTTGATTTAGTTCATTAACATTAATCGCATTCGTTTAACAATACCTCATGAACAATATAGTAATAGTTTTGTTTTATTATCTGTGTACTTATTATGAACTTTCTTACCCATGAATGAACTTATTCCACACGTATAATTCTAATAACTTATTAATTATGGTGCTGCACAACTATATTAACGTTTAACTGAAAAGGGAGTTAAACTGCGGCTTTTACGTTACACTAGGTGTGGCTCAGAATACTTTTATTAGAGCAGTCATACCAATATTTATATACTATTAACAAACTGTTCAACGTGTTTTAACGCTTTTGTGGTAATTTTGTATCCGCATTACAATTTCTTTATGATAAAAATTAAGATAGTATTAATGTGTTTATTAACTCCAACAAAGGACTAAAGCTAAAGCATCAAGGAATATGTTGGTATGTTAACTTCTTGTTCAAGTGGTTTGCCTTTAAAGGCTTCGGTCGTAGAGCTTCAACATCAGTCATGACGTCAGAAAAATCGTGTCCGTTTATCGTTACATACCGAGACAGCTGTAAATGTATGTATCCTCATTTCTCATGTTAGAGACTGCTATAAGTAACTTCTGATCGAAAGTAATCTGTATATAAATCGGAACCAAAAAATAACTTTTAAATTAATCAGATTGTTACATTTTAGTCACGAGATTTGGCCTGCTTAAAAGATTTAATTTAGGCCAAAATCTATATATTAAGCTAACGATTTGTTTGTTTATTTTGAATTTCGCACAAAGCTACTCGAGGGCTATCTGTGCTAGCCGTCCCTAATTTAGCAGTGTAAGACTAGAGGGAAGGCAGCTAGTCATCACCACCCACCGCCAACTCTTGGGCTACTCTTTTTACCAACGAATAGTGGGATTAACTGTCACATTATAACGCCCCCACGGCTGAAAGGGCGAGCATGTTTGGTGCGACGGGGATGCAAACCTGCGACCCTCAGATTAGGAGCCGCACACCTTAACACGCTTGGCCATGCCGGGCCATTAAGCTAACGACCGAAAATAATCTCCATGAATGTAACGCGTGAATATAACAATGGAGTTGAAAATGAATTTTAAAAGTATAACTAATAACATTAAAGAAACTACCTTAAAAGAAAATGAAGCGTATTGTTGTTTATAAAACACAAAAAACCAGGTGTTTATATAGATTTGATAATAAATCTTCTGAACTACAAACGTTCTAAAAAAGAGAGATGCAACTAAAACTTCCTGCATATTTTAAAGTCCACTAACCACATATTTAATAAAACAATTTTAAAAAAAATGGGTGATAATTGTTGTTCTTTAAAATACAAGGTAATTTTCTTGATGTGAAAATTTTATAATGTGGCAAATTTTAGATAACATATGGGGTTAAACGAAAAGACAGAAGGATGCAAGGTTTCGGTTTATTCAGCACATGAAGAGGGTACGCGTTACATCTCTCTCAAAACCGGGTCCTAAAAAGATACGTTAGTGTCTCAATGGTCTTGAGTCCGACAGTGGATAGGGAGTAAGTTTAGGGACTTAGAGCTCTAAAATACGTAGTTCGGTTCCCGATATTTCTCTGGGAGTTGTGCTGAAATAGTGCTGATAGCCTTTTGTACAGCTCTGCCATAGAACTCCGGAGAGTGGACAATGAAATTTGTTGGGACCCCGGTTCAAATTAAAGTATTAGTTTCAAAACTTCAATGAATGAGAAATTAGGAAAACTTTTCACAAGCATTTTCCAATATTGAAAGAAAATATGCAGTGTTGATTATGAGAATGTAATGAATGAGAGTGAAAAATCGTTCTAATAATAGGTTGACCACATTATATCTGCTATATTCAGTGCCTGCAAAAGTATAAATTTTCATTATCTGATGTTTGTGTACAAGAGTACCTAAATCAAGCGAGAAATATGGTTATCATCTCATTATTAATAAAATATTCTCGAGTAAGAAGTTCTCTGTTTTCTTACTTTATTGGAACTTCGCACTAGAAAGGTTTCTTGCACTTTAGATACATATTCCAAAACTCCAGTCATACTAAGTGGAAAAACCACGTTACCGAGTCACATTCTTTTATGAAGTTTTGGATTCAATGAAACATGTTATTGATCCACCGATTGTTTAGTGTGTCTAAATGTGGAGTCAAATCCTATGTTGCAAGTCCTGGTGGCTTTCTATGTAGTCAACGTCAACTGTGGAATTCTGGTTTCTGAATACAAATTGTTTTCTTGATAGGTTGTTAAAGTCGTCAAGCCTCTAAAACAGAAAGAATTTTGTCATATTTTCTTACCTATGATAAAGGACAGAAATGTGTCCAAACATAGGCTTTCTTTTTCACTTGACTATAACTCTGCCAATTATTTTGGCGAGTACTTCTCTGTTGTAAAGCTTGTCAAGGGCTCTGTAGCACCACGTCAGAGTAGTGTTTCAGTATTTGGTGGTGTTGGTTAAGTGACTATATGTGTTATTCATGATCGTTTCTGGAATTACTTTACTCTTGATCATCAGTGAAGATAAT
The DNA here is from genome assembly GCF_004210375.1 of Tachypleus tridentatus. Lineage (NCBI taxonomy): Eukaryota > Metazoa > Arthropoda > Merostomata > Xiphosura > Limulidae > Tachypleus > Tachypleus tridentatus. Next base: position 157,662,861 of record NC_134831.1, read on the forward strand.
TTTTCGCCCGTTGTTTGTTTAATGTTTTCGCTGTGTTTATCATGTGAACATGTTGTACGAGCTCTTAATATGTATATTGTTCCCTGTACCAATTATACAGATACCTATACAGAACATTTTGGCCTACACTATGATACGTACTTCTGTTATATAAAATTTCTCACTTATCATATATATAAAGACGGAACTTCTACACTTTCTAGCTGCATATAGCCGAGAAAATACATGTACAAATAATTTTGTTTCAGTATCCTCAAAATACATCATTGCGCAATGCTCCCTCATACACACACACACATCTTCCTTGAAGGCTCAAAGCGTTTTTTCCTCTGTGAAATTATCATTAGAAAGTAGACGTAACGGATCGAAAGTGTTTTATTTTTCTTTCTGATCTATACATGAAAAGGCACATGTTAAGGGACAGAAACATCATTCGTCTGTAATTTGTTGACAAAAAGGTACGTGTTACTGGATCGAAACGATGCTCTTCTGTGAGTTGTTATTAAGAAGAGACACGTTAACGAATTGAAACGATATTTCTCTATGAGTTGTTAATAAGAAAGTACACGTTAATGGATTGAAACGATGATCTTCTGTAGTTTGTTAATGACAATGTACACGTTACTGGATCGAAACAATGCTCTTTTGTGACCTACTTAGTAGAAGGAATGTGTTAGGAAATTGAATATAATTCCCTCTGTGACATGTTCATCAGAAGTTTACATGTGAGAAGACCGAAACGTCGTTTCTAGGTGTCGTTCCTTGACTGTCTTATCAGCAAGCTGCAAATTCAAGGCCTTTGCAACCTCATCACCAGTTCAATACTGTTATTAACTCGTAACAACATTAAATATCATCTATTAACCTGAAACAACAGTTATTCACCATTAACCTTTAATATCAACTGATATCATTCGTTATCCTATATTGAACACTGTAATGAGGAGATATCAAAAGAAAAGCCCCCCAGTGGCACATCGGTATGTCTGCGGACTTACAAAGCTAGAAACAGGGTTTCGATACCCGAGTTTGGTAGAGCACAGATAGCCCTTTGTGTAGTCTTGTAGTTAAATAAAATACAAAACAAAGACAGGTGGCTACAAAACTAATGTAGCATTGGATTGGTGGATTTGTAGAAATCAATATTATGTGTGTTTGATGTCGATGAATAGTGAGACTTACAAGTGAGAACCTAAATGATTTTTAAAGATGAAAAAAACAAAATAAAAACTAGTAAATAAATGGCCTTTTAACGGACGATTGAGGTTAAAAATAATGAAAAATGAAATCTTCGAGTGACCATCTACCAGGTGATTTAGGAATGAAAAGCGCGAATTACGACCAACAAAACTTGTTTTGGTTTTGATACAATGTGAATATGAAATCTTCATATGATCATCAACCATCGGATAAACGTAAAAATCATAAGAACACTAGAGTTACTGGTGGTAAATGTGATTCAAGTAGAGACAGATTACGAATGTTCATTTCGTATTTCCAGAGATGCCAACCATTACGATTTGAGCGTAATCATTACGATTTTGGTGTATACATTACGACTATACACTCATACAAACAAATATTACAACTTGTTGCAACTCCCAAATTATTATATATTAAATAGGCCTATACAATAAAGTGATAAATTGTTCCCCCAGAAAAGGTGTGAAAAGAAAATTTCTAGTGAGATACAAATAAATTTTGATAATAAATAAAAGACATAGTTCAAATGGCTACTTGCGATAATCATGTTTGTGCTTGAAATAATAAAAATATTTGTATCTCCGACGTCTACCAATATTTTGAGTGCGGTGCTCTTCCATACTGGGTACATGGGGAATCCATAGTTACGTCATCAGTGCTTGTCAGCCAATCAGCGCTCGCGTAGATGGGTATTTCTCATTTTCTAAGCGGCATAGAAACACCAATGCGATTGTTCACAAGATGGAGAAAGAGGCCTCGTTCACCAGATTGTCTTGTTTCTGACAAATCTAAAAGGACTAAAACTTTGAATCAAAAATTTAGGAAAGAGTATAGTGCAAAATATCCGGTCATTGCATCAAAAGTCTGTGACAGTCATGCGTTTTGTACAGTTTGTCACATCGATGTTTCTGTGGCGCATGGCGGGATAAACGATTGTTCCAGACATACAAAATCAGTATCTCACCAACAAATGGCTGAGGCGAAGACAAAAACGATGCAGATAACAGTTATGAGTAATAATTCAGAATATGAAACTATAAATACAGAAGAGATGTTCACGCAATTTGTCATTGTTTATGATTTACCCCTAGCTGTAGCCGATCATGCAGGACATCTATTCAGAAAAATGTTCTCAGACTCTGATATAGCGAAAAAATATGGCTGTGCTAGAACCAAAACTACAGCTATTGTACAAATGTTGGGTTGTGAAAATGACAAAATGATTTTAAGCATACTTACTAACAGTGTTTACAGTTTAGTCACAGATAGATCCACAAACATGGATGACTCAAAACTGTATCCAGTGGTTGTACGATATCTTGATCCTTTGCTTAGAAAAATTGTTTGTTCCCTTTTGACAATGGTGGAATGGAAAGAAGCTTCAATGGGAGAGAATATTTTCAAGCTTTAGGACCATGAACTGACAAAGAGAAAAATTCCATGGGAGAACTGTGTTAGTTTTTCTTCAGACAATGCCTCAGTTATGTCTGGTATAGGTAAAGGTGTGATGGGACACATATCAAGACGACAGTCTAGCATTTACCTCATGGGCTGTGCCTGTCACCTCATGAATATTGCTGCCCAGAAAGCTTCCAGAGAACTGCCCTGCCCAGTTTTTGATATATTGATAGATATCTACTATTTTCTGGACAAAAGTGCTAGCAGAAAACATTTCAAAGAGTTTCAAGGATTGTATGACAAAGAAACAAGAAAAATTCTACAACTTGTTAACACAAAATGGCTATGACATGGGGTGTGCCTCAACAGAATATTGGACATGTGGAAGCCATTGAAGAAGTATTTTCATTGTGAAAAGGAAATATTAGATTCAAAAGGATCTAAACGTCAGGCAGCTCAGTCAGGTAGCAAGGCTTTAACAGCCAGGATATCCTCTCAGTCACACAGGAACACAGTCAAGACATCCTCTCAGCCACACAGGGACACAAGATAACAGTCTCTAAAGGCAGACAAAGAAACATTTTATATAACTCAATATATGTTTAGGCAGTCTGACCTTGAACTAAAGAGGAAACAGTCAATGAAAAAAGAGAAGACGAAAGCTAGCAAGGAAGTAACCAAGAAAAGTTATGCATAGAGCAAGTTAGATAAGTTAACAGTTTTCTTGGACAACAAAATGAACTTGTTATTTTGCCTTTTTCTTCAGTCTGCAATTCCTCTATTTGAGCAAACCAATTTGATATTGCAAAGAGAAGAACCTTGCATACACATTATGCATAGAACTCTGATTACACAAGATAAAAATATACTTGTCAGATACATCAAGCCAGAATATCTTGAAAGCAACATCACTGAACTTGACTACTTACACAAGTCTGATGAAGCAGTTTCTATTGGAAATGTTGCCAAGGAATACATTGTTAAATATGAAAAGGACCTGGATCTGATCAGCTTCTACACAAGTGTCAAGAAATACCATATTGCAGCGACAAATTACGTGATGAAACATTTCTCTCTAAATGATGAACTTCTGATTCACCAAGTGGTTGCTGATCCAAAACTGAAAGTCAGCAAAGATTTCTCTTCTTTACGCTTCTTCACAGACAAGTATCCTGTCCTTGTCAATACACATGAGCACGACACTATTGACAAGTTGGAAAGGCAATATTTGAACTATCAAATTGATACTTTCTCAGAAACTGTCAGAAACACGTTTTGGGTTCAGCTGTCTGCAGTTAAGGATGGAAATGGCAACCAGAAGTACGACATTCTGTGTAGGGTTATGCTTGGAATTCTTACAATCTTCCATTCTAATGCTGACAGTAAAAGGGTATTTAGTTTAGTGACTAAAAACAAAAGCAAGTTCAGACCAAACTTGAGCACCTCAGTTTTGAACAGTATTATAACACACAAAATGTGTATGCAGTCAAATGGACAATGTTGTTATAACTCCTAACCATCCAGAGACATTTTCATGAAAGCAAAGGCTGCAACAGCTGCAAAACTATTGCAATAAGTGTCATAAACATGATATAAACTAGTCCTTACACAAAGGCTTTTTCTGCTTACTCTTTGTGCATGTTGAATGTTGTTTTACCAGTATGTTAGTTAGTTAGTTATCACCCTTAGATTCCATCTAGGAACATAGGGGCCGCAATCGCTTGCGGATTCTTCAACAAGTATTTAAGTGAGTAGGTTGTTAGCCCACTGCACCGAGCCGTCCCTAATTTAGCAGTGTAAGACTAGAGGGAAGGCAGATAGTCATCACCACCCACCGCCAAGTCTTGGGCTACTCTTTTACCAACGAATAGTGGGATTGACCGTCACATTATAACGCCCCCACGGCTGGGAGGGCGAGCATGTTTGGCGCGACGCGGGCGCGAACCCGCGACCCTCGGATTACGAGTCGCACGCCTTACGCGCTTGGCCATGCCAGGCCTAGTATGTTTGTTATTCTGAACTAAATAAAAGACATAATTTCAAAATATTTTTTAAAATTTATTTATTGAATACACAAAACACAGTCATAAATGAGCAATCTATAGCAGTAATAAATAATAATAGTTATAATAATAATATAGTAATAAACAGCTTAGAGACATTTGTCAGGCCTAGTAGCCGCAAATGATAAAGGGCTCTGTCTACAATCATTACGCTCAGTCATTTGAAATAGTTGGCATCTCTGTATTTCATTGAAAAAAGATCCCAGTAGAATACGTCCTGTAACTTTTCAGTAATTTGTAAATATAGTAAATTTTCAAGACTGTTTGTTATTAAGCACAAATCTATACAATATGTTATCTATATTCACCCCACTACTGGTATTTAACCCTGATGTTTAGCGTTATAGGTTCACAGACTTACCGCTGATTCACCGGAGGCTTTTCATCCACGAACGCCAATACATGTGAGGGCAAGGAAGGTACATGCTCATGCGTGTGTGTGTATGGGGCCTCTAACATATGACTTGTTCACAACATGAACGTGCATAATATTTGCTGTGTACATCTTAAGTTTTACTTATGATAAATTATGAGATACAAATGCTGTCTTTCAATCAGTTCGGTGTATTATATGTACATGTAGCTGTTTATAAATATCTGTTACCAGAGTCTAAATTACAATGACTAAAACTGAAGCTATAGTCTTTATGACGTAACATCTAGCTTAATTTTGTTATATTTTTTACCCTTCTTTTTATGATTCACAAACTTCTTCCCTCGCACGAGGAACATAATTTTCGCTGCCGGTAAAGCAAACGAATACGTGAAAAGGAAACTCGTCACTGAAATTATTACTAGAGGACAAACGGGAGAGACAGCTAGAAACCACCGCCTCCTACATGACAGTGCAACACCTACATTTCACAGGTTATAAATCAATTCAATTCTCAGTTTAGGACTAGGCTATATAATGTTTTCAAAAGATTTCCGCTGCTTGTGCTTTCTGACTTCTTCACATAAATCTCACTCATTGTTCTTTCTGTGATTATCGAATATTCACTAACATTCACACTATATTTGCCACGTCCAATGCCGATGAGGCCTTTCGTTAATACCAGAATTTATCATACTGGCTGGAAGTGGCCTTTGTTCACACGAATAAACTAATTTAAGTATTCCTAATTAACAACAAAAGGAATAGCCCGGTAGGCTTGAAGAAAACTTAGGCCCAGAGATAATGTTATCCTTTAGAATTAACGCGTGCGTGATATTACATCACAATAAAAATTGATAACAATATTAATATCACCACTCATCACTGTCGGTCATATCACAATGTAATATCATAAATATATGATGCCACTAAATATCATGTCCCTCTTCCTCCAGCTAGGAAGTTCGGCACCTTATGACTTGGTGTAATCGTTGTTTAAGACATATTTTACCGTGAAATAATGTGTCTTTTAACGATTAATCATTTGGTCATTAGTTAGTAGTCACCGTTTCTCTGACTTGGCTTTAACTCAGTTTTAATTTAAAAGAAATTGTATTTACCCACACTTGCCACAATCTAATTGTTTGGTACGTGAATTACATGAACTTTTACTGCAGAGTGAAAGGTCCAACTTCTGCCGCGATATCTCGCTTAACAAGCTTCATACTTTCAGCTGTTAGAATGGTGAGGATTGTGAGTAGCTTCATAGATGGTGGGTGCTGGTGACTGGTTATGGTTGCCCTTCCTTGGGTCAGCAGTTTAAAATTAGGAATGATTGTGCCTTGATGGTCTCTGTCATATACTGAAAATACCAAATATCTGTTCAACCGGCAACGCAAATGTAAAAAAAAGTTTAAGATATTATACAAAGGTAAACTCTGTTAGTCCTTTGGAATCAGTCGACCTCTCCATCAAATAAGTTCCACAAGAAAATTAATGAGAGAAACTTCATTTCCGTTATAAATCTTTAACTGATAAGCTTTAGCTCATTAGTTTGGTTTAACAGTTTTCCCTTCCAATTTTAATAGATAATTTTCATTCCTTTAGAGACGTTTGTTTGAATGAATTATACGAGAATTTTCTGAAACCATACTCTTTGATGTGCAGCCACAAAATACACAGAAATGTTGTTATTTCAGTTGATTTTCTTGTCACCAAACTCGGTTTCTTTGTTGTTAGTGAACTACCTTTTTCCTCTAAAATGTTTATTGCCATCCAGTTAATAAAGTTCCCCGCTGGAACAGCGGTAAGTCTTGAGATTTACAACGCTAAAATCAGGGGTTCGATTTCCTTCGGTGGACACAGCAGCTAGTCCGCTGTGGCTTTACTATAAAACACACACATACACACAAACAGTTGATAAGCTGAACAACTACTGATTTTCGAAAGGATGTCTTACTAATCGTTATAAGTAAGAATGATAGATTAAAGTAGCTATATTCATTACGGGATTAATTTTTGTTCTGATCAATATGGGTAACTTTGCTTTGACCAGAGTTAATGATAAAATACACAAAATTAAACAAAAGCAAGACAAAAGTCGCTATTCTGGATTCCTTATACATTTAAATTTTTGAGTCTAACATATTCTTTATATCTAACGTTTTAACCGATAGAGTGAAACTAGAAAAAGAAGAGGGGAGACAGAATACCAAACATACATCTTGCGAATTGCGGAAGTTTATTCTCATTACATGTTTTAACAAAATTGGTAGTTCCAAATTACAGTACCGATTTTCTGTCACACCAATCGCCACGTGTACAATGGCGTGCGAAAGATGTACGTAGTATAGCAGTCCTGATCAATGTAAAGCAATTACTTGAGGGTGTTACCATCGGTACTTTTAAGCACATTCGTTACCCCAGGATATTCAAGTGTTTGCAGTTTTTATCCACGTGGGCAGCACATGCTTTACTCTAACACCATACCATGTTTAACTCTTTACTATGTGTACATGTACAGAAGTATTTTCGTTTTCTTTTTACTTTTTGAAAAATACAAGTCAGTAACCATCCATGTCGTCTCCCTCACAAAACAGTCATAAAAATAAAAACGTATAAAAATTATATTTATTTTAAAACGTGTAAAAGACCTGGCCTTCAGAAATGGAATAAAGAAGAGATAATAATTCAAACACCTTTAACAGATCGATTCTACCATTTTACGTTTCATTTAGTTCTATAGAATAAAATAGGCAGATATGTGAAAAAGAAAAATACAACTTCCCTTACCGCGTTTCAAAAGGGAAAAATTATTACATAACTTACAAATAGTAAAATACCAGTAACTTCACAACTGCCACAGTTAAATATACAAGATTAGCCAAAGCTGTAATGACTTTACTATTTATTTGTTCACCTGAACTGCACATTATATAAATAACAGGCTTAACAACCGGATCTTCTGTAATTTGGAGCTGCAGACAAACAAAAACAAACATGAGTAAATATCATGTAATTATATATGTTAGTGTTTCAGCATTGCTATAAGATACAGTGTTAATGTGTAGTTTCTGAAATGAAACCAGGGGTTACGGTAATATTTTAAGGGGAATAAGATTTCCCCTAAATATTCTTTAACCTCCTCAGTAGCCCCCACGACCAACGAACAATGCAATATTTCAAAGCTGGCACAATTCATAAATATTGCGGTATGTGTTCCCACCAGATGTAGAGTGCAATTTACTTTATTTTTTTGTCGACCCCTTCGCAGACCCCTTACTGGGGAGAAGCTGGCGCTCCCTACGAAATGAACATTAAAAAATACATCAACTCGCTGTTGGCTTTCCAACTATATTGCCTCAATTTCGAAGATGGCTATATAAATAGAACATTTCCTTGCTGACAACACATAAAAACCTAGAGACTGAATAACCTTCAAACACGACTTCAATTGATGTTGTTTGAATAGAATGATGTCCTGACCTCGTGGAGACTGGTTGTTCTGCCTTGAGTACTTTCCATGGTGTGACAACTTCAGCTCACACTTCAAGTAAGAACGTCCCGAACAGTTGATAATTAAAGTATCTGCCAACCAGTAAAAAGGCAAAGACAACCATCCTACGTTCGATTGTGAAAATTATTCATTTCCTTTGCTTTTCATTCTGTGGATATATGAAAACCTGTTATCGAAACGCATAGTTACAGAGACTATATCCACATTTCACTTTATGTTTCTTCGTTTGTAGTTAAGCACACAGATACATAATGTGATATTTGTGCTACGTCAACCACGGGTATATACTCTTGGTTTTAAGCGTTATAAATCCAAAGACTTATCAGTGTGCCTCTGACTGTTTGTCTTTGGAGCAAAGTCATGTTAGGCTAACTGCTATATCCACTGCAGGAAATCAAACTTCGACTTTTTGTATTGTTAAGTCAGCAAATTCAGAGATGCCAACTATTTCAAATGACTGAGCGTAATGATTGTAGACAGAGCCCTTTCACAGTTTTAGTCCTTTTAGATTTGCCAGAAAGAAGACAATCTGGTGAACGATGCCACTTTTTCCAACTTGTGAACGATCGCATTGGTGTTTCTATGACGCTTAAAAAACTAGAAATACCAATCTACGCGAGCACTGATGACGTAACTATGGATTCCCCCACGTACCCAGTATGGAGAAGCACCGCACTCAAACTATTAGTAGACGTCGGAGATACAAATATTTTTTTATTATTTCAAATACAAACATGATTATCGCAAGTAGCCATTTGGACTATGTCTTTTATTTATTATCAAAATTTATTTGTATTTCACTAGAAATTTTCTTTTCACCCCTTTCAAGCCCTGGGAGAACAATTTACCACTTTATTGTATAGGCCTATATAATATATAATAATTTGGGAGTTGCAACAAGTCGTAATATTTGTTTGTATGAGCGTATAGTCGTAATGTATGCACTAAAATCGTAATGATTATGCTCAAATCGTAATGAATGGCATCTCTGCAAATATACTGCTATCCAACCGGGGACTTGTGCCACTGGCGGGCTTTTCAGAATCAATAATAAAAAAAAAAACTTTACTTAGGTATATTTTGAATTTCGCACAAAACTACATGAGGGCTATATGCGCTAGGCGCTCCTAATTCCGCAGTGAACAACTAGAAGGAAAGCAGCTAGTCAACATCACCCACTGCCAACTTTTGGGATACTGTTTTACAAAGGAAAGGTGAGATTGGCCGTCATATAATAATGCCACCATGGCTAAAACAGCGAGTATTACTGATGGAACGGTAAGTTAGTCAGCATCATAGGCCCGGCATGGCCATGCGGTTAAAGCATCCGACTTAAATCTTAGGGTCGCGGGATCGAATCCTAGTCACACCAAACATGCTCGCCCTTTCAGCCGTGGGGGCGTTATAATGTTACGGTCAATCCCACTATTCGTTTATAAAAGACCAGCTCAAGAGTTGGCGGTGGGTGGTGATAACTAGCTGTCTTCTCTCTAGTCTCCCACTTCAAAATTAGGGACGGCTAGCGCAGATAGCACTCGTGTAGCTAGCTATTGTGCAAAATTCAAAACAAACAAACCAAACAGTATCATAGCTTCAGAAATCTCGGCTAGCTCTACTCCATTTCACTTATAGAATATCTTGAAATTGTATTTAAAATATTTATTAACATTTAAAGGATCTTTGCATGGCCTGGTGGTTAGAACGCTCGACTTACAATCTATTGATCAAAGGTTTGAATCCAATCGCAGTTCACGCTCGTTCAGTCCTGGGAGTGCTGTAAAATGACAGTCAATGTCACTGTTCTACAAGTAGCCCATGAAGTACAAAGCAAACAATTTTGTTAGTACTGGGTGTTCGAAAAGTCACTGTGCAGTTTTGAAAGCAGCGATAACAGCATTCATTCAGTCTTTTTCAAGCCAGCAACTGATAGCAGTGTTTAGAAAATAAGAAGAATCCAGGCCTGTATTGATGCCAACGGGGATCACTTTCAACATTGTTTATAATTGTCATTAATATTTACCTCCTGTATTCTATATTGAAACATGTCTGTTAATAAATATATAAGTGCACAGTGACTTTTCGAACACCCTGTATATTATACTAAGAAAAACCTGCCACTTGGAATACATTATCACAAAATTTTGATATATATCATTTAAGCAAAAAATACTCAGGATGGAATTAAATATATTATTTTACAAACAAAAAGCTATATGCTAATAACTACCTGTATAATTTAGAATATTCAACTTTCAGATACTGTTATTATTATTAACGACATTTTACATTATAATAACAATGCAAACAAAATTCACAAATGTGTTTTTAAACATTTACTTTTATAATAACTTTTTTAATGACTACTACAAGTAAATTAAATATTTAGCTGAACTAAGGCTTAACGGAAAGAGTAATCTACATTGATCCGTTATCAAACTTTAGGGTTAGCTAACACACGGATGTCAAATCTGTCATTGTTGATATTATTATCATATTGCCTGGTATGGTTTTCCTGCAGAATTGCAGTAAATTCAAATACTCACAGATTTTTCGGTCCTGTACGATAAGCTTCTTATTTCGATCTGTCAAATACAATTTTTTTTTCTTGGAGCCGCAGTACGTACTATCGATCGTTTATCGTCTGCATGAAGATAGCATAGGATATACGATGTCCGGGGCGACAGCGGCGCTGCAGGGCCATTTTCTTCCATCAAGCACCACCAGAGCAGGAGTGGCATTGAACGCGTGCGTAGTCTGTTGGGTTTTGCCATATTAGCAATCTGTTCTTCTCTTATACAAATTAAAAACTCTCTCCTAGCTTTTAGCTATTGCTCTAAGATATAGGAAAATAATTTATGTGAATATAAGCTAGCAGAATACGTCATATTGCGAGTGACGTCATATGGGCGTTAAATTCTGAATAGCTTCACAGCTCTAATATTTGACGGAGGAGTTATCTCATTTCGTTATAAAACTCAACACCACACCATATAGTAGATTTGAAGTAAAAAAACAAACAAACACTATTTCATCTTTCTCTCAGCACTTTAAGTTTTCAAAGGTTGTTTCTCCACCTGTTTAGTACTGGGTCGCTTGCGTGTACCGGAACTAGAAGTGTATATACATTGGTAAAAGCGTGGGAATAACTGCACCCAAATTTTCATCCCCTGTCTCTTAGACCTGAGTGAACACGTGAAAATTTACATCATGTCGAAGACTGTTACACCAGTTAAGAAAGTTCCGATCCATTTACAGGTAAGTTACTCTTGTCCTATAGCTATCGACCTTAACTAGTGTATAAAACTCTGAAATTAATTTGCTATCTAATAATCCAGTGTAAAGAAAATAACAAAATCGAACAAATACATTGGATATCGTTATCATTATTTATTAATCAAAACAAGTTTATCATCAATACGTATATGCTCTGATTGGTTCTTTTTTTTTCAACTTTATCTACCTCAAGTAAGCTGGTTTCAGGTTATTAATTGAAAACGTGTGTTAGGTTTTAATTTATGTACGTGTGATGTACGATTACTAGGTGATTATTCTGCTTTCGCCACAACTATTAACATTCTACCCTTCTATGTTGTTAAATATTGTAAGAAAAAGAAATAAAAATGGTGAACATATTTTAATGAACTTCACACAATATACATATATATGTATAACTTCCAATTGATTGATTAATTTATGGTGTAAAATATCACATGACATTCTTAAGGTAAATGCTACAGCAAATGTCTGCGGCCCAACATGGATACAATAAGTCTTTTTCCGTCGAAAGAATAACATTTTATGTATGGTATACAAATCGGTGATATTCGTTCCATAGCGACGCTGCTGTTTATGTAAAAGTGAAAAAATGTATCTTTGAACATTCACATTTTTTTACTAGTGTGTATTTACCGTTAAGAGAACTGCATTAATCTAATAAGATAATTCATTGACATTGTAAACATTTTTATGTTTGTGTGGAAAATAAAAACCATTGACCAAACCGAAACCTTCCCCTCATATATGATGAAACCACGCATGCGCAAGCATCTCTTTGCATGAAAATACGGGGTGTAACTTAGACATTCTTAGACATATTGAGAGGTCATAATATATATATATCATTATCTTCAAAAATTTACTTAAAGCTTTACTAGTGTTATCCGCTATTAGTTTTGACTGTTATTAACACAGCTGAGTTAGGTGAGGATAAACTAAGCTTGCTATTTAGCAATATTTAATTCTTGTTCATCAGAATCTGTAAAACCTTGTGATCGCAGCGATTCAAAGTAAACTGTGCATGAACAGCTAATACGAATTTTTGTAGTAGCTAAACCTTTATATTTATTAATCGAAACTAATTGATCATTCATTGTCAGCTGTTCCTTGTCATTAGCGTCACTTGTTCTTCTCTGAATGTCCACAAAACTAAAATATTACTTTTTGTACTGCAAAATACAGGTCTGTCACGATTAACTTTTAGCTTAAAATAATATGGCTAAATTTTCAGTTGAAGATCGTTATAGAATTGCGTTTCTGGATGAAGAAGGAAATATTAAGTGAAACATCTTACGTCACTGAATTTTCAAGGTGTTGTATTTAAAATATAATCAACAAGTACAGGAAAACTTTATTTGTAATTAACAATTTCAGGAATGTTGACTAACAAGTAGGATAAATGCTTGAAGATAATATTCTTAAGGAATTGAAAGAATGCAAGTGTTGACTTGGCAATAGAACTAACAGAAGATAAGCGTTAACTTGGCAACAGACCTGGCAGAAATATGTGATGTTATAATTCATCTATCAATATTATGAAGGTTACTTTCGAAATCGGGACTTAAAGGATATTTTGTAGGAAGAAAATTTCTGGTAAAATGGGTGAACAAAACTAAAAAAAAAAAGTACACACAAACACTGGAATTGGACGACCTAACAATGCTTTGAATGCTTTGAACAGACCAGTCAAAATTTCAATCACTTAGATCTAACAGAAGACAGTATGTAAGATGACGAACAACTGAAACTTATAAAAAGCCTTGCTTGAAGGCAGCAGTGAAGCATTGAGAAGATTCAGTTTAAGTTTGGGGATACACATCCGCAAAGAGTGTTAGGAAATTTCCGAAAATTGATGGTACCTTGACTGCAGCAAGGCACAAACAAATTTTAATTCATTATGCTATTCCCAGTGATGCAAAACTTCATCTTACAGGAAAATAATGATAAAAAACTTATTCGGAATAATTAAAGCTTATTTGCAAAAGAAGGAGGAGGTTAGAGGCCTTCAACGAATTTAATGACCTTTTCAATGCCCAGATATCGATATCATTAAAGCTGTAAAGGACTAGTTGAGTAAAGAAGAATTAAACAAGAATTCTATAAACTTTTATGACCTTTAGAAGATCTTGAAAGAAGCGTGAAATACCATTCAAGAAGAGTTTATAACAACATTATTTGAAAGTTTTCCTACAAGATCATAAAAAATTTAAAGGAAACTATGGACATACTTGCTATCAGTTTATTTTAAGGTATACTGTGTATAAACCGAACGTGGTTATTTGAATAAGATTTCTCTTTCATAAAAACCTATTTGCACTGAACACAAATTCTAGTTTTTTTATGCACTATAGTAGAAAATTGCGAAATGTTTAATATTTATTCACAGTAGTATATGACTCATTGGCTTCTGGATTGAAATTACTTTAGTCTTTTTTTCTTTGTTGTTGGTGGTCATTTTAATTTCTGAAATAAGTTTTATTCTGTCAACAATTATTCATTGGATTCGGCTTCTACGTGCCTGTAATTCTAAAATAAAGTTATTCTATGGTAAAAATTCCAACACTTGTCACCCATCCGATGGTTCAGCGATAAGCACAACGCAGATGTAACTGTGCGCTTAAATTAAAAAAGAGAAAAACTTATCTGTGGTTATTTTTTTCTGTTGTTCTGCCTTTTAATTACGATTTAGCACGATATAATGAATTTATGTTGCTGTCAAGTTTATGCTGGTAGGTAAAAACTGAAGAGATCCTGTTACACTTTGTATGCAGTAGATAAGTTGGATAACTGAAGTACTACACTGATTAAAGCCACTAAATAAATATGGATAAGCTGATTTCTGTCAGATATTGCAGTTCTTATGTTCACTGAGAAGAATAAGGCAGTTTTGTAGATAGGTACGAATTAGCTTATTTTTCACCATAACGAAATATTACAATGCTTCTTAGGTCATCTTCAGGTTAACAAAGATGGCCTAGGGAGGTCAAAATGTTGTTCTATGGTTTATTAGTAAAAGTGTTAATACAAGTACCAGCTGTTCTGAATTGCATTTTTACTTCAAATGGGTTTCTCGTCATCAAGAGTTTATTTTGTAAATTTCTTCTATTAAGCTATCGCACTAACCTGTTTACATCTACTCTTATCAGATGCAGATTATTAACGCTTTTATTATCAATTGTATGACATGAACGAATAAGGTCGAAACGTTGTTCACTCCTCTGTTAGTGCTTTCTCTACCCATACCAGCCGTTTTTTAATTTAGAAGTAGATAAGTTAAGTATATCTTAATTGTAAAGTGATGGGTGTTGAACTCGTTAAAATATGAGTATTATTTTGTTTGTTTGTTTTCCAGATGTTCCACTAGCATTATCTATCAATAGAAAATGTGATGTGGATTCAGTTCATGAATACGATTCAATCAGCTTTACTTGTTTCCAAATATAGTAGTCAAGATTTAGCTCTAAAACAATCCTTCAGTCTTCATGGTGTTTTAACTACAAGATGTTTGTGTTAGCCAATAACCTTAACACTGTTTCAAATACAAATATCGTAGATCAGATCCTTGTGTAACCTAGTAACTTTCGTAATGTTTGACATTCAAGTGTAATGTAATCTTCTATCGTTCAGTAAACTCAACCTTATCTGAAGCTCAAACCTGCCTATTATCCAACAATTTAATAAATAGATAAAAAATTATGCAGAAATATTTGTAGTTATTTTTTATAGGACATCTGTTTGTTAACGAACTGGTAGGAACGATTTTGGCTTGGTTTGTTTTGAAATTCACGCAAAGCTACATGAGAGCTATCTACGCTAGCCGTCCCTAATTTTGTAATGTAAGATTAGAGGGAAGGCAGCTAGTCATCACCACCCACCGCCAACTCTTGGGCTGCTCTTGTGCCAACGAATAATGGGATTGACCGTCACATTATAACTCTCCCACGACTGAAAGGGTGAGCATGTTTGGTGGGACAGGGATTCGAACCTACGACCCTCGGGTTACGAGTCGAGTGCCTTAACCACCTGGTCATGCCATACAGTAAATGTATTAGACCGACAGTGAATTATTTAACATATCTCTTTCTATTGGGTATTGGTCCTCAAGTGAGGGTGAAGAATTTTGTTATAATCCTCTTATTGACATATCTTTTAATACTTGTCATTTTATCTATAGATGTATAACATTCCCCAAATCGCATAATCTAAAACCAAACAAAACAGCACCCAAAGTTTACAATTTTTCTCCACTTTAAAATCTCTTGGACTTCGACAATTAGGCCTAAAGTGATTTAATGATTAACTTAATTAAGCCATGAATCTGTGGATTCTTGCTTTAAGGCTAGATGCTTCATAAACGAGCTCCGAATGTTGGAGCTGTAAGTGTGTTATAGGTCAAATCTCACTACTCAGTTACATACAGTATCTTATGATCTAACGATGGGTGTTGTTGACTAGCTACTTTGGCTGTAATCTGTAAGTTTAAAATTAGTTACAGTTATGCTTAGAAAACTCTTTGTGAAGCTTTGTGTGAAAATTCTGAAAGAGAAAGTAACTTAACAACCGGCATTATTTTTGTTTCTTCATAAATAATTAAATAGGCAGTATGTATTTATATATTGTTTGTAACGTGGAATTATAATTCCCGACACTTATAACTGAAATTACTATTTTTAGTTCGTTTCTTTCTCAGGTAGATTAAATGCTTTTTTCATTAGCCTACGTATTTAAGTTTGTAAAAACGAGAAAAATTGAAAAAGATTAATAACAGAAAACGCTCTAATCATGTTGTAAGTGGCTAGGACTAAATATTTTATCAGTTCCTTATTGTTTATTACATTAATCGACTATTTTGTTATTCATTTTAAGCACTTCTTGGAAAATATGGTGCTTCACGTTCTCAATGAACGCACAAAGTGCTAAACAGTCAGCACTCCGTGCTGTACAAAGCGGTAGTCTTCATTACCTCTTCGCACATCATTTTATAAAATATGGTTTGCTACTCCCTCTTATATGGAACACGAGTAATGACGTACTTCATTTTCTAGTTAATTTAAATAATACTATTAATGATGATTTTTTTCCTTTAATATAGTTAGCCTACTTTTGATTAGCTCTTATTAACTATGTAATACAAAACTTCTGCATCACATGTTAAAGTCAGATTAAAACTAGCACGTTTTAAATGAAATCTTCCAGAGTTGTGCTATAAACCTGACAAGTTTAGAAGCTAAAAAATACCGCTTCTGCAGGTACGTATACCAATACGTCACTTTTTCAGTTCCATTTGCTGATATATAACTTATGCAACTCCGTATACTCTTATATAACTTACTCGTTTTATAACTTTTGCAGCTCCGTATACTGTCATGTCACTTCTGCAACTCAGTATAATGTTATGTAACTTCTGCAGCTGCATACACTATTATACACTACATGGCCAAAAGTGTGTGAACGCCCCTTCTAATTAATGGATTCGACTATTTCAGCCACAGCCATTGCTAACAGGTGCATAACATCAAGCATACAGCCATGCAATCTCCATAGACAGACATTGGCAGTAGAATGGGATGTACTGAAGAGCTCAGTGACTTTCAACGTGGCACTGTGAAAGGATGTCACCTTTTCAACAAATCACAAATCAATTCGTCAAATTTCTGCCCTGCTAGAGCTGCTTCGGTCAACTGTAAGTTCTGTTATTGTGAAGTGGAAACGTCTAGAAGAAACAGCATCTCAGCCATGAAGTGGTAGGCCACACAAGCTCCCAGAACAGTACCACCAAGTGCTGAAGAGCGTAGCGCGTAAAAATCGTCTGTTCACAATTGCAACGCTCACTACCGAGTTCCAAACTGCCTGTGAAAGCATCACCACAAAAACTGTTCGTTAGGATCTTCGTGAAATGGGTTTCCATGGCTGAGCAGCCGCACACAAGGATTAGATGACTATGTGCAATGCCAAGCATCGGCTGGAGTGGTGTAAAGCACATTGCCATTGGACTCTGGAGCAGTGGAAACGCGTTCTCTGGAGTGATGAATCACCATTCACTATCTGGCAGTCTGACGGACAAATCTGTGTTTGGCGGATGTCCGGAGAAAGCTACCAACCTGAATGCATAGTCCCAACTGTATAGTTTTATGGAGGAGGAATAATGGTCTGGGGCTGTTTTACATGGTTTGGGCTTGACCTTTTAGTTCTAGTGATGGGAAAATTTAATGCTACAGTATACAATGATATTCTAGATAATTGTGTGCTACTAACTTTGTGGCAACAGTTTGGGAAAAGTCCTAATTTGTTTAAGCATAATAATGCCCCCGTGCAATGAGCGAGGTCCATAAAGACATGGTTTTCCGAGGTTGGTGTGGAAGAACTTGACTGGCCTGCACAGAGTTCTGATCTCAACCCAATCGAACGCCTTTGGGATGAATTGGAATGCAAACTGCAAACCAGGCCTTCTCTCCCAACATCAGATAGTCGAGTGTTCATATACTTTTGGCCGTGTAGGGTATCTCTTCTGTAGCTCGGTATACGGGTATATCACTTCTACAGGGCCGTATTTTGATGTGTTACAAATCGATCTTTTTTTGAATGACTCGTTTCGTTTCACATTTGTGTCACGCTTTTAAAATATTTCACTTGACGATTTTAGCATCATTTGCAAGAAATCATTCTCTCTCGTCATCTAGTTTAATTTAGTATTAAACTGTTTGTTTTCTCTTACATTATATATACTTCGTACAAAATTATCTTTCATGGAGGAAGCGTGAATTAAAAATAAAATCTTAAGTGAAATATTTCATTATATATATATATTTTGGAAGAAGAAAACTGCCTGAGCAGAGGGCGTTGTTATGTTGTGATATTTGGTGCTTGTTATGCCAGTGCATAAAGTTTTTTCTCAAGGTGAAAAATGTTGAAGATGACGTGTGGTGTTTCCGCAATCTTCTATCGACTTTGTTTGACCAACCACTGTAAGTCACGTACAAGCAGTCACGTTATACGTAACAAACATTGAAGTACGGAAAATACGTGTTTCCGTACCTGATTTCTCTCTCCTTTTTGACCTTGAAAAACAAAATCCAGTTTAAATTATTGTATTCGTTAATTATAGGATTTTCACACTTTGTTAAAAAAATAACATACAACCCATAAGGTACTCTAGTTAACACAAGAGACGGAAAGAAACGCTCGGAATTTTTGTCTCCATTCAGTCTATCAACCTGAGGAAAGTAAGATGGTTCCTTGTTTCTGTTTGACACATATGGTGGAGATTTTAAACTTTGTACGTTATTTGTTGTTCCTAGAAGATATCATTTAGACTATTACAACAAGAACTGTCCTTCTTGGGTATCGTAGCAACCTTCGAGAGTTACAATGCTAGAGTCAGGAGTTCGTTTCCCCGGGGGAGAACAGACTGCAGACAGCAAAATGTGCAGCTTTTAAGAGAAACAAAAGGAGAAACGATTTTTGGAAACAAACGTCTGAAAAACCTGCAACAACAAAAAAGTTATCAACTGTTTTTATGCTTACATTTGTCACCCTAAACCTTTGGTTCAGATCATGTTCGTCTTATTCTTGCTGCTTACCCCTTGCTAACATAACTCGCTCGTGCATAGGTCAGTATCCTTCTACTTTCGATGGCTGTATAGATAACAAGTGTAAACACTGTTCAAGTGGCTATGCATATCATTATCATGTAGTTTTGTTTATTTTACATTGGAATAAATTATAAAGGATATAGCAGCCTCTTCCCATATTACGCATTGTTCATGATATATGTAGATAATGTTATCTATTTACTACTAGTCAGGAAATATTCCTGCAATAACTTTAGAGGTTGTTGTTATCTGTAATCAAGCATAAAGCTACAAAAGTTATCTGTGCTCTGCCCACCATGGTATCGAAACCCGGTTTTTAGCGATGTAAGCCGCAGACATAACTGTGCCACTGGGGAAGGGGCAACTTTCGAGGGATTTAAACCAAATAAGTAGCCAATCCTGGTGAAAGACTGAAGAAATGAGATGTGTTTTACTTGTAGATTTCTTGCATAAATCCGTATGTAAATTTTTAAAGCATAAAGATGAATTGGTGACAAGTTGAACAGTAAACATACTTTTACTTTCAGACCACATGGATATTCCTTGAAGGTTAACAAAACAGTTTTGTAAATATATATCGCCGGCTGTTCCTGCAATGTACCCTCGTAAAATAATTAAAGTAATTGTAAGTAGCCTATAACCAGTTTGATCTTTCAAACGGGTGGAACGTGAATAGTTAATGAGATGTAATGACTGCGTTTTGTTTTGTTTTTCATTTATAATAGTTTAAAAAATTTCAGGCCTTGAAAAACTACCGAATAGAAGTAGCGCGTGATTAAATGACTCGCCGACTTTTAATTTTCGTATTTTATCTGACGTTGGTATCTAACTGTGGAATATTGTTCTCATTTATTTTAAAGAAATACACTTGTGCAGAAAATGTCAACACCTTTGATGAGCTAGATATAAGAAATTAATCAACGTTAAACTAAACTTTATTTTCTGCGAGCACCGTTGTAGAAGTTTAAGGACGTTTACAATGACCCCAGAACAAGCATGGCCTAATAGTCGTCATCATGGTCTGTGTGTAGGAAGAATCCAAGGTTCTAGCTACGATGCTTAAGAATACGCTTTTCACTTTTATCTGTGGGTGCGTTATAAAGGTGACAATCAATCCCATTATTCAATTGAGAGAAACTAAACAAAGCTCTTGTGGTAGCAAGTGACATTAATTGGAAAATGGTTAAGAAGTACCTAGGCTTTGTTGCGCCTGAACTTAAGCCCATGTGCGCATGAGATGCCATTCATATTGAAAAGTCAATATTTTGAAAACGTCGAACTTACAAGACGCAAATACAAATATTCAGTATCTTATGCGTTTAGGCTTTTTTTAGCAACACCTAGCGTGCAGTTTAGAAAATTAAGTGTTTCAGAAATATTGGGAGTACTAAGTACATATATTTTGAGCAAAATGTCACAGTTTCGCCCATACTAGCACTGAAGGATAATTATTATTCCACTTTAGGTGACATGTCAAGGAATTAAAGACATTATTTTTAGTTACATTATGTGTTATAAAGTTATAAAAAGCGAAACTGCTTCAAAGTCGCCTTAGCCGAACAGTAGAGGACCTTTCAGGTGTGGAATAGACACCTGTATATCAAAGTTTATGCTAAAATAATAATCTTAACTCCAGTTCAACAATTATTTTGCTCGATGGTATTTTGGAATTTTTTTTTGCCATTTTATAATTCGCAACGAAAATGTTTTTATCAATATTCAAAATTACACTTCTGTAGGGTTCTCTGGTGTCTCGCCTGTAGACACACATTTATCGATTTATTTTATAGACTAGAATTCTGCCTATCCCAATATAATATAATTATCAATATTTTGTTTTTCACGTAATTCTTTTCTCTTCCTCTCATTTTATTAATACAACCTCTTGTTCACAGTCTCTTTTGACTCCACAGCATGCGATGTGAAAACTAATGGAACTAAGCTTTGAAAATAGCTGCAGGCGAAGTTTACATACGATTGTAATCAGCAGATTGTAAACTATTTAGGTCAGTGTAAAGTAAATGAAGTGGTGTAAGAAGTAATGTTTTTGGATAAATGCAGCTCTTGCAAAGAAGAACAACATAATTTAATGAGAAGTTTAAGAGATTAAAGCACTAACTACAGGTCTGGGAATATTGCTGTAGTGTCTTTAAACGTTATTTTTATTCTAAAACATTTTAGTTTTTAAAGTATATTTGTTTCAAATTTACGAAAGTTTTCTGCTGTGACAAGACTTGGGACAAGCTTGTTTATTTTGAAACGCAGAACGACATAATGTATTGTGCCTATCACGGGTATCGAAACCCGGTATTTATTGTTATAAGCCACCAAATTTAACGTTGAACCATTTGCGGACATCAGGTGAGCCTAATTAGGCTCGGAATGTACGATAGGCTACGACAAACTACTCTTATAACTAATATCGTCATTTTTTGAGAATTGTTGTCAAGCTTATAAAAATAAAACAAATAAAAAGTAAGTTGTAGTTATTAAATATAAATTGATTTAGACCAAGAATATTAGCAAAAACATCGTTACTTCATCTGATGTGGCCTGATAGGTATGTATGTATATATATATATATATATATGTAAATGAAACTATCTGGCCAACGATAGTAAAATAAATAAATTTTCTTCAACACGGTGTCTCCCAACTAAATATGGAGATTTCGCAATCGTAAACAATGGTAAAAAATTAAATCAAATTATACGGTTTTTTACAAACCAAAACTTAGATCTTATTTTGTAAGTTTTTTTTGTTTGCTTGTTAAAAACAAGCAAACAAAAAAAACTTTTATCCATACAACTTTTTATCCATACAACTTGGTCAAATATTTCCTCAGTGAAAACAAAACAGAGTGTATAAATTAGACTCTCACGACCCGGAGAGTTTTAGGTTAAACAAATGTACATTAGCTTCTCGTTTTTTTTTATTTACCTTGCTATTTTATCACAGTCAGGTAATGCTTAGATGAAGATTTGGGAGCATTCAGCTACCCACGTCCATTGAAGGTGCCATTACCAGCTTTGAAAAGCGTTTCGCGGTTTACTTCATCGTTAAAAGAGTAAAGAATGATTAATTTTCAATGTTAGAGATATTCGATGAAACATCATGCTGTTCAAACTTGAGTTAAAGCACTTTGAGGAAATGCTTACTTAATCCTATACCAAGTGTGAAATTCTTCTCGTCCGTATCTGCTACGCAGATCATTACTTGTAAAAATTAGTTAAGTAAATGTGACTGAGATGTATTGGAGACAAAAACGTGGGCGTATATGTGTATGTATGTGTGTTATATATAAACAGCTGTTTCCTTCATGATATAAGTTGAAGGAGTCATATTGAGCCGGAGGTGAAAAAAGATATGTGTCTTTTTGTTTCCGTGTAAGCATGTACGTGGACGTGTTCTCACCACTTGTGTCTGGCTGGGTTTACATTGTGTAGGTCAAAACTACAAGCTGTACCACGCACATTATAACTTTGTTTCGCATAATGTTTTCGGAAAGAAAGTTTGGTTTGAATTTCGCTCAAAGTTACTTGAGGGCTATATGCGCCAACGTATATTTAATTTAGTAGTGATAGACTAGATGGAAGATAGCTAGTCAACACCACCCGCCGCCAACTCTTGGGCTACTCTTTTACCAAAGAATATTGGGATTGATCGTACATTATTATAACGCTTCTACGGATGAAAATGCGAACATATTCGTTGGGTCGGATTAAAGGCAACTGATGCCCTAAGCACAGCCCAACAATGGTGCCCCCCTCAGCCCCTCCATTGCTTAACTGACAAAACATTAAGACTCAATATGTGCTGAAATTGAAATAAAAGTTTGAAAATTTGTAACCCTTCTTCAGTTTTCTTCCAGGCCAGACCACACAACAATATTAAATAAAAACTTTTTTATTTTATTTATTTTACAGAATTGGAATGGATCAAAATCAAGCAATAACTGAGGCCTTTCATTTAGAAATGATGAGGGAAATCACTTCTTTGATTAGTGATAATTAAAAATAATTATTTTTACCTTACATATGTTTTCACTCTGAGTTAACAATTCTCATTTTGATGTTAACAAATTCACACTTTGACGTTAAAAATTCTTACTTTGATTTTCACAAATTCCTACTTTTATGTTAACAAAAATGAAAAATTTAGTCAAAACCCTTTTATTCAAAAAAATTCTTATTTTAATATTAACAATTTCTCATTTTGAACTTAAAACCCTGCAAGCAAATTATTTACTTACACCTTAATATTTATTTAAATTATAAAATGTTTTCTTCGAGATTTTTTACTTGCAAAGTCTTTGATCAAGTCCTCAAAATTAATTTGGTGTAACAAATCTGCTTCTATAGCTAGCAGAGAGAAGGTATCCAGCCTGTCTTGTCGTATAGTTGTTCTTTTGAGATTTTTAATATTCTTGAGTTGAGAAAATGAATGCTCAGCTGTGCAATTTGTGACAATTAATGTTAAAAATATACGCAATGCAATGTTTACGTTTGGAAAAGTAGACTCAATTTTTGTCTTCTGAAATTATTTTATAAAGTTCAGCACGACAGTTTTTACAGTTTCTGTTGCACTGAACTTACGGCGCACATTTAAGTGAAACTGCTGAAGCTCGTCAGAGAGATTAGTATCCAAGTCATCTGAGTAAGCATCAGTTAGCTTTGGGCACTGAGAGTATCTTTCAGTTTCAGCAGATGAAGTGACATCACTTGGCACATCACTAAGGAAAGAAAATATGTTTGTATTTCTTTGTACACCTCTCCTCTTCTTATCTGGGTTTCTAGTTTGTTAGCAATAGTGTAGAAGGTGGTGATACAAAATTTATCTCTGGCATTCAGATCTACTTTTTGTGCATCTCCGCCATTGAGTACCTTCTTTCTGACACGCTTGCGAGTTTAAGCTGCATTGTAATCAACATCTGGTAGTAGTTCCTTTGCAACTGCTTCAAATCTTTCAAAGTAATTCCTTAAAATGTGTTGTTGGTCAGCTAATGACCCATACAGATCTGCACATGTTTTTAAGTTCACATCTTTATTTTGCAGAACTTGACTTGCTTTATGAAACTTTTGCAAAATCTCATCCCACATGATCAACATCAAAACAAATTCTAGCTCTTGCATCTTATTTGCAATACTGTCTGCTTCTATTCTAGTGTCTCCCTTTTGTGACTGGTCTTCATCCAAAATATTAAAGAAAGACTTCAAAATTGCTGTTGTTGCCATAGCATGTGTTTCCCATCTTGTATCAGAGAGGGATTTGAACACACTTTTATTTCCAAAACAAGCTTTAAGAATTTTCCACCGGCTGGGTGAGGCTGAAAAAATATAGAGCAAATGTACTGCAGAGAAAAAAATTAACTACCACTTGACATTAGTCAACAGTGCTTCGGCCTACCAAATTTAGTGAATGAGCTGCATAGGGCACATATATGGCAAACTTATTTTCTTCTAAAATATTTTGCTGCATCCCCCTATAATGCCCAGACATGTTAGCAGCATTGTCGTAAGACTGATCCCTACGTTTTGAAAAATTAAGCTTGCAAACTTCACGTAAGTACTGCAATACCTGGTTTATCATTTCCACACAGGTATGGCTTTTTAGTTCCAGAAAGGTTAAAAAGCGCTCATTAGGCCGCTCGTCTTTTAAGTATTGAATTACAATACTTAACTGATCTATATGTGATAGATCTGGCGTCGATTCAACTGAGAAGCTAAAATAACTAGAACAATTTACTTCATCAATAATGAACGCGTGGACCTTCTGAGCCATTGGTTCAATGAAATCTCCACATGTGGTTTTGGACAAGTAAGAAATATTTCGAAATGTGCCTAAACCTTGTGTGCGAGTTAAGTATGTTATCACAGAGTCTCGATGAGTAGTGCTTCTTTCATGATGATCAATTACAATAGTGTTTCGCCAGTCACTGAATCCTTCTCTTTCAACAAAACGCGAGGAAAATTTACGGGCAAAAGGTTTATAAACAAAGCAAGAAACTGACCCTGTTGATGGTGAATACAATAACCGCTCTCTCTTCTATTGCTCACTATTGGCCTACCCCAAAGAAAAGTTTTTGCGAACCGTATCTCGTTGGTTTGCCACTATTGAAAGTCCGCAAGACTTGCCAAATGGCCCATCGTGGTGTTGACAGTCAGTGGGTCCACAAGGAATTCAATAAGCCACATCATCAGCAGAGAAATCGAGACATAATCCTAGATCTTTTGCTTTAGTTTCTTCATCTTTTGTAAACTGAAGCATTTTCCCATAGTCCAGTAGATTTTTATTTTCAGCAATTATTTCAACTTCACACTGTCTTGAAGAGCAGCTTTCATCAACATTAACGCGAGAGATATCTGGAAAATTTACACGCAAGGTAAGATCAGTTGTGAGACTTGAGCCACATTGTGACACCTCAAATCAAAACATGTACTCACACACGAAGGTTTTTTTTTTACAGCAAGTTGTTTGAAGCCAAAAAAATTACAGCTCACAAAAGCTTCAGTGAGAAACATTTATAAAAATATTACAAAACACACATAAATAATGCAATACTGACGGAAATAAAACTGAAACAAACGAGACAATAACCCAAATATAACGTACGAAAACAGAAGCCGAAAAAAAACGTTTGTTTGTTTGCTTTGAATTTCACGCAAAGCTACTCGAGGGCTATCTGCGCTAGCCATTCCTAATTTAGCAGTGTAAGGTTATAGGGAAGGCAGGTAGTCATCACCACCCACAGCCAACTCTTGGGCTACTCTTTTACCAACGAATAGTGGGATTGACCGTAACTTTATAACGCCCCCACGGCTGAAAGGGAGAGCATGTTTGGTGCGGCCAGGATTCGAACCCACGACCCTCGGATTAGGAATCGAACGCCTTAACACGCTTGGCCATGCCGGGCCATAATTAAAGGAGTAGTTTGAAATCGATGATTATCGCAAACCTTTTCTTACTTGAAAGTTAGTTTGAGAGCCTTAAGTAGGTATTTCTTTTTAAGTGTTGTTTTTTTTTTTTTTTTAATTAAGCACAAAGCTACACAATGGGCTATCTGTTCTCTGCCCACCACGGGTATCGAAACCCGGGATTTAGCGTTGTAAGTCCACAGACATACAGCTGAGCCATTGAGGGGCTGTGAAAAAAAAAACAACCAAAAAACTAGCCACGTCTCTGTACACATCTGTCACCATTTCGTTTGACTTATTTTTCTGTAGATGTGACTGAATAAAGCAGTAAAAGGTAAAACAAAATAGTTCCACTGCCTGTAATTTCTTACAATTAGCCACAACAGAAGGAATGATTAAGAAAACGCTAAAATCTGCGCTTCGATTCCCCTCGGTGGGCTGAGCAGATAGCCCGATGTGGCTTTGCTATAAGAAAAACACACTCCTTACAGTAATCTTTTGCAAATCAATGACTTCAGATACATATTTTAGTAGTTTCTCGAAACTTTAGTCACTCACCGAGCCAAAGAAAACGTTATTTAACAATGTAGAGTAAAGTCGAACACGGCAGATAAGGACAATTACAAAAATATCGGCTAAAGTTGTGTGTAGCAGTGAAAGAGTTAAGGGCATCATAACTAGGGGCAAAACTCTGTGGTGCCCTAAGCACGTGCTTATTTTGCTTAATAGTTAATCCAGGGCTGTATATTCGGTGCGAAGGGAGTTTGCGATGGCGAATCGAGGGCAGTATCCACCAGGCCATTCCAGGCTTGAAAAAGAAATAAAACCCTTTAATATGTGACAACAACAGAGGGGAGGATGAAAAATATATTACATCACATTATTCTGAAAATACTATTTGCATGCCTGTTACAATATGTTTATCTTGTGGTAATCATAAAGATAAATGCCACACTTCACTCTACCATCATACTCTTCATAATAGCAACTATATTGTTATATGCTATATTTTTAATATGGATGTTTGCTAGAGGGTGCTTTACGCTAAGATAAAAAAGTTTATAAAAATTAGCCTAGAATCTTCTAGATGACGTCAACAAATCTAGTACCTTCAACGAATATCTATCTAGAAGTGAGATATAAATACCAGTGAGTAAGTTAAGTAGCTGCTTGTTACGAATCATTGCAGCACTCATTAACTATTGTTTTCAGTTCGTAGAATGCCAGTCATTCAGTGTAGTATGGATTGGTGTTATCGCATGTTTTCAGTTTGTCGATTGATTAACCGTGAATAATTGTACAAACAAGTTTATTTTTATGTTAGTTTTGTACCGTTAACGAGACCTTTCCGCATGAACGTCATTTGTAAACGTAGGCCTACAAGCTCAAATAACATAAGAGTGAAGGCAGCTTGTAAAAACTTTATGGAAGAAAGAACCTATGTTTATAGTAACGTGGATTGGACTGCGAATTATTTTCACCAGAAAAGAAAAAAAAAAATTTAAAAGACTCGCCAAATCAAATAATAACGTAACAACAATATTATGAAATTAAAAAGTTGTACTGTTTTGATGAAAACACCACTGACATATAAAGAAATAAAGAAACAGTTTTGAGCAATAATTATTTCGTATAAAGAATAATAGCTATACATATTACAAATGAAAGTATTTTATAAGAAGCTATGTAAAATGCAACAGCCCTATAGCTATTAAGATTTTAAGAGATTATTTGTATGGTATACTAAGAATTAACACTGCACTAAGGTTGTAAAAAAAATTACATAGAAGCCTATAATAATGTTGTAGAGTATCGAATGCTTTCTTAGTATAATGAATCGGATATGAATGCCACCCCCTTTCCCCCCTTTAGTTTTAACTCTACTGTTTTTATTACAGACTGTTTTAGTCGTGTCCTAGCTACCACATTTTGTATTTTCAACTTTATGCGGTACCTTATGTGACACTTTGACTGAATAGACATGTTAAATTACCCAAGCTTCAGATTCAATATAACCCCTTATTTAAGACTAATAATCATAGAGAAAGGGTTTTAACTTCTTTACTCACTTCCCCTGAGAAGAAAAGCTAAGGTATGTACTTATAAAAGTTATTACACTTCCTAAAGGGGGTGTTAAGATGTTATATTTTACAAAAGTCAATACTTCCCCATTTTTGAGGGATTTCGTTTGGTTAATTTATGAAATCACACGTGTTATGTGCATGTATACAACCTCTGTTGCGATTTTTTATGACTCAAACTTAAATTGACCATTGGGTAATTTTGAAAAGGGCACTCAGTATATGAGGGTATATGCATATGAGTGTTTTTGAGCACTTTTTTAGCGTTTGTACAATAATATACATATTATCTTGCCATTGTTTTATAGATTTGTTGTGTGAGGGTTCTGATGATGAGTCTCAGTACCAATAAAAAAATAAAATAAATTAACGTGCTGACATCTAGTGAGACGTCATGCAATATGACCTGTTCATTTATTTTATGGTGTTAGCATGTAAAATATTTTTATTCCGAAACTGAGGATTTCTTATTTATACAAAGAGTAATATTTTTCTTGTAGGTTTGAGAGGTGTATCCCTGTTCTGTTAAAAGAAACGAACAAAATACCAATTCATATTATTTTATTAAAATGATTTGGCTGTAATAGTCGAAAATCCATGTCTGCAGATCAAGTTTCTTCGTCATATTGACCACGATGTAGTTCAAATAACACTTTCTCTTAATAACCTTTTCGGACTCACAACACTAGAAACCGAGTTTTGATACCTGTGTTGTGCAAAGTACAGAGAAATCATAGTGCAGCTTTGTGCTTAATTTCAACAAACAAATATAATAACTTTTTTTGTAAACGCCGAACTAGTCAGAGAGTGTTCATTTCTAGGATTCTGATTTTTGTGTATTGTAGCTATGGGTTTTTTTTTTATTAGAATTTATGTATGGGCATACCTGATTTCGAACTGCTAACCAAACGATGAAAAATCTCTTACCAGTGACTAAAACATACATGGGAACTGTTAATCGAATAGTGTAATTATAAGTTCTATAACTAGCCTACACCTGAAAGTGCAAAAAGCGTGTTCAACAGTATTACTTTTCGAATTTCGTAAACAGTAGGCTACACACAGTAATAAAGTAATCAATAATTTACAAAAGAATATCTCTAAGACTTTAACACGTTTTCTGAAACTTCGTTTTACCGTTCTTCTGTTTTGTCAGTCGAATCTTTCTTTCCATGTGATGTGAGGTTTGATAACTGATACTTCGAATTGATTACCTCTCATATTAACATACTTCTGTTGAATTAACTTCTTTCACACCCTCTGTTAATTTAACATTCCGTCTATCACATGCAAAAGTACATGCGATAATACTGAAATTATTTTATTTCTCCTTTTTTTATTTCTTTCAGAGAAAATATTCACTTGAATAATAATTCAAAAGAGAAGAAAATAAAATAATAATAATGATTAAAAAAGAAAATAATAATTATAAAATAAAAGCCTATCTGCTGTATTGGCCAGCTTGTGTTACATTTCTTAAATATATGTTAAAAGGGAGAGGTATTTAGTACCACCGCAGATAATCTAACCCTGGATTTTATCTTTGTAAGTCTTTTAATTTACCGCTACCCCACTAGTGATCATTTTCTTTTAGTTCTATTAATAAAACGTAAGATTACTTACGTTATGCTCATCAGTAAAATAATGTTAGTAATTCATCTAAAATTAGTCATGTCTTTTCTATTGCCAAAGAAAGTGGGGAATATTAGTGCAATTTCAAAATATGAATAGTAGCTTAACCATAAGCACTTTGAATAAATTGTAGTAGACTTTTGATGAATTTTAAATTTTATTTAAAATCCATCCTCAGTTGAGTTGTTGGTATAAGAAAATAATGCGCCGCCTTTCCAAGCAAATCATAGACGTTCTTTCTCGCACTTTCATATAACCTATTTATAAAATATCTTGTGTAAATTATTTTTACATAGTACTTGCTGTTACTTGATCATTTAATTGTAGTAATATTTGTACAGTAGTTTTATAGCCTTTTTTTTTTTGTTTATTTGGTTTTTACTGCAAATGCTCCTGTAATCGTAGGTGCGCGCCCTATAGTTTACGCCTCACCCGTGAGTGTAAGTGTAAACAAACCAGCTCAGTTACTATTGAACCAAATGATGAGAGATACGAAGTATACTTAAAATAGTGTGCAAAACTGGCTTTCTAATTTCAGAATTATGCATAGTTTATATGTAAATATTTACTACGATAAGTCACCAACACAGTCTAAGTAACTTTTTAAAAGTGGCGAGTATTTATTTATACAATAAAACGAATCAACGGAAGCTAATGTATTTCATAATATTTATTGGTATTCTTGGTTGTACAAAAACCACAGAAAATTCCAGCTGTTTTTAAGCAATAATTCCATGGCATCGTCATAGTTGTAAGCCCTTGTATATTTTATACATGACAAAACGAAATTTACTAAATTAAGATATTGCTTGTACGTGGCACCATCTACCGGACATTTGTTGACTGAATTAGCGTGTTACTCGTCAAATAACAGAAACACAAAAATGTTTATTTATTGTTATTTTTGTCTGTGACGGAAAGCCACACAATGGACTACCTGCACTGTGTCCGCTGCAAAGAATCGAATCTGGATTTCAGTATTATAAGTTTGCAAGTTTACCACTGACCCAACGGAAGTCAGAAACATAAATAAATCAGGAAGTTAGATTTTTTGCAGAAATTATCAACCAATGTTCTATGGTAATTTTTAATAGATATAATTCTCAGCTTAACATGAAATAGAAAGTATAAATATAAAGTACAAACATTTAGCTAATAGCTCTATCATCTCTCAACCGATTTGAGACCTAATTACGTTTTTGGAGTCAGAAGGTCAAACTCTTGAAGATTAATTTACTCTAATCATGCCTAAAATAATTTCCATTTAAGGGTAGGCTGGAAAGGATCCTGATGAGTAATAAAATCGAATTGGGTATAGGCGCGTCCCACGCTTGGTATTGCTGGCGCACATCAGTGTAGCTGATAAAAACTGAAAAGAATAAAAAGGTGTCTTAGATTAATTTACTCTAATCTTCCATGAAAGAATTATTTCAAGTGCCGTGGCTATTGAGGACTCCCTCTTATTTTTGGCTTTTCATGGCTGCAACCATAACTGTAACCTTAAAATATACAGCTATGTATACAGTAGAACTGTATGAACAGATATATGCTTATTATTTTGGACTCTTTAAAAACACGAAAAATATATCTGTTTATACAATTATAATGTATATATAGTTTACAGACTTACCTCTGATCCACCTGGAAACGATCTTTTTGAATAGTTAGTATGTTAACAACCTTGTTAGTAGGTCTATTTTATTGTGTAAAATAACGTTGAAAACTTTATACGGGTTTATACTTCACTTACTCCTTACCATGCAGTGTATAGCACATTATAAAAATATTAAATTTACCATATTATGTTACCTCTTGAGTTAAATTGAGATCTTGAACAGATAAAATGAAATTTGATTTGACTTTAGTAAGCAAAAGGACATTTCCATTGGCTCGTATACTGGAAATCAGGGTGTGCTTAATTTGTTATAAGAAACAGAAATAAATGTTTGGTATCTTTTACAACTTCGTTTAAGAAACAATGATAAGTGAAGGAGGCATCAGTTTTAGTTAAATCACAAAAGACAAACAGCAAATACTGTCCTTAAAATTAAGTGTAAACCAAAGATCAAAATGTATGACACGTCTAAAGCGTTGGTTCCGATCGTTAATCAATTAAACATAGAGAACAAAGAGAGGGCAGCCAAATATGTCCATCAAATACCAGTGGAAAGTGTCCGGAATAAACTTTAGAGGGATTTCAAAAAGTCTTAGGCTCTTCAGAGAAGGCACACACACTGTCAGACTCACTCTTCTTGAATGACAATGCGGTATCCATTATTTTGGACTGTTTATTCAAAAGTTGAGAATAAATATATGCGTGTAAAGTTTGAAAGTTATGCTAGTTTTCGTATTTTGTTTTCGTTTTAAATAAGAGATAGACTTTGGTCGACTGTTTGTGTTTGGGTTCCGAAAGGTCTTAAAGTTTAAAGGTAAGTCATTTGATTTTAATGTCAAATGGGAATGCATGCCAAGTTTGAAGATTCTATCTCTGTAACTTTAACGTTAAGCCTACTCTAATAAATATTCCTTTGAACATATTCTCATAAAGACAAGAAAATAGTAATAGTTTGAAAATACGCCTTGCATTTCCAACGTTAAGGGTCAATATTCGTCTACAGTAGTGAACATTGAGCGGACGAGAATGTATGCAGGGTTGTTATTGGAGCCTAAAATGGCGCGGGCAGATATTTGAAATCAGGATGATATATATAAAGAGAGATGTACAGCAGTTAGTCAGTAGCACTGGGAGAGTATAACCAGGCTATCACTCTATTGACCCAGGCGTCACCGGCCCACCTAAATGTAGGACAAGCTCGAACGCTCACTGTTTTCGTCGTAGTAACGTTAAGCGGAAAAACTATTTCAGTCTGATGTTGACGGAATTAATGTTAAACGGTCATGCATGACTATCCTGAAATCTGTACATCTTGTGGATGTCACAGAGAAATAGAATAGGATCAGGGAGTGAAAGAGAGATCTTTAAAAATAATAATAGTTGAATGAATTTGGAAATTTATCGCAGAAGCCGTATACAATGACTGCTTCTGTCTGTTAGTATTCTAATCGTAAGCCCAATGCCCATGTATCAAAAAACACACTAATTCTTTGCTCTACATGTCTCTCGTACGATCTTTAATCCCCGCTTAATTAAGAAAAGCCCCCAGTGGGCCAACGGTAAACCTAAGAACCTGCAACGCTAAACTCCAGGGCTCGATTCCCGGCGGTGTACAAAGCAGATAGCCCAATGTGGTTTTGCTCTAAAACAAACACAACAGTTAACTGTAAAAAAATGTCTTTGCACACTAACAGATATTTCGTTTTGTATCATTTTTAGATACAGATTCGAATTTTCGTAAAGTTAAACCATCAAGATACATTATCTGAAACATCGATTTATCATTACATCTTTAGACTCTGTTGTTCTCCTAACAACCGAATACACGTACAAGAGTTGGGAGAGTAAAAACACTACACATGTACTGTTTCTACAAACATAATTTTAGGACAGTGACAAAACGTTCTCCTTGAGGAGAGGCATCCCTCGTCATCAGTAGAAGTTTAGCTCTATATGTAGTTTGGGTGCCAAGGTTTATTTTTAGCTTAATTTAGTCACTGTGCTCTAAAACCGTATGCAGGTGGTACTTCACTAACACTACTTGTTCGTCGTTGTATAAGCACTGCTGATGTTGAAGAATATAGAAAACCATGGAACCAAGACGAGCAGTAAGTTAATGATTTATATCATGGTTTCTTCGTCAAACATCGTGTTTTGTTTTCGTTACTAATATCATCTAACACTTTGTGTCTCAGCCTGATGGGCGATAACTTTACTTTCGCTTAACGGAGGAAAGTGTGGAAACGCGAACTATAACAAATATAAACAGTTTTACAACTTCATTAATAGTGTTTTCGTAGGTTCAGTTGATGTTATTATAACCTGACACTGAAACTTGCAGTATCGAATCAAGCCGAGCTTTTTACTTCCTATTGAAACACAAATAAACAGTATGGTAAAAAAACAGTTCAAACACACATTGATGTGTTGTTACGGATATGTCCTAATTTTATCTTTCCTAGTCATTGGCATTTAGTTAATGTAGCCGAACAGTGAATCTTTGGGTTCATGGTTTGCGACCCGTTACCACAAAAAAAGTTTTCCGTTTTCGTGGGTTGATTGTAAAAGTGACGATCAGCTCTCATGGTTCGGTCAATCAGATAATAATGACTTGTGGTGGGTACTATTGACTAGTTGCCATTCCCACATATCCTGTTAGTTCAAAATTACGAACAAATATGCCTAGGTAAATATTGTGTAGCTTTGCGCAAAATTTTGAAATAAACATATAAAGTAGCACGATATTTTATGTGAGAGTAAATCACATTTACAAACAAAATAACACAGAAATATATGCATATTTTTAACTACTGGTAGTAAAAAGTAATCGGTCCTGGTCAACACTCTTTAATTAAGGAAAATAATGGTTGTGGTTTAGGGTTGAGATTGATTTACACAATTCGTTTCATTTTCTTAACATATTTAGTTTGTGACGTCACATTTTGTAATTAATCATATGACCTCTTCTTCTGGCTATCTAATGTAACATTGGCGTATCCCTGAGGGTCCATAATTCATGACCCGGTATGGCCAGGTGATTAAGGTACTCGACTCGTAATCTGAGGGTCGCGAGTTCGAATCTCCGTCACACCAAAGACATAGCCTTCCCTCTAGTCTTACACTGCTAAATTAGGGACAGCTAGCACAGGTAGCCCTCAAGTAGCTTTGCGCGAAATTCAGAACAAACCAAATCAAGCCCTATTTCATTCCTGATAAAGTTGGTGTTCTTTTTTTGAAGTTTTAAATGAAGTTTTGGGCAACGAAACCGGGAGGGGAATGACGAGGGACATCTGTCCACAGATTTATTGATCTTTAAGTTGGAGATAGAGACTTTTAAATACGTCTCTATATATAACAGGGAAAGGAACTACTGTTTTAACTTTGAATTTAATGGTCGCTGTTAAAATGGCAAATAAGATGCCCTCAATCCCCCAAATTCAAACTTATTACACCGCTTATGGTTTTGAGATCCATGTCTTTAAAGTGAAAATCATGAAACAATGATAAAGATAACCTATTTATGCTTTCCACCTATTCATATCTTTCTGTGTATAAGTGTAATAATTCGATATATCTCAGCTGATATTCAGGAATGATTCACACACAAACACATATAATTATATGTATGTGTTTAAAGTGAATGTCTGGTGTTTGTTTACGAAATCATAGTTATAACTAGCGTCCATAACACAGGAATAAGTTTGCTTCTTCGTCTAATTCAAGGTTGGTAATCTCACCCCTTCAGTAGCGCATTTACATAGGGGCTAGAGAGATCTCAGCCCCAGGGCCCATGGTCTTAATGGGGTCCATTGATAATTTTATTATATGAAAAGTTACATGGATGTAGGGCCCACTAAAATTATTAGCCCTTGGTTTACACAACCTTAAATCTGCCACTGACACCTCTTTGCAAAAATAAAACATTCCAGTCTCAGTTTGTTTGTTTGTTTGTTTTTCCCGTTAGGCGATAGTTACTTTCGATGTGACGTTATACAGTGTTCAGAAAATACAAATTCTTTAGTATTATGAGCTAAAGGTAGAAACACAAACAGTTACTTTACTTATACACTAGATTCGTATTGCTAAATATAATTTTGGCGCTGTTGAGGTATGAAGAGACCACACGTAAAAATCATGATAAACTTTATTTTCATACACAAACATGAAAGTTAGTATGAAAGCTCAACACAAAGTTTTTTTTTCATATAATCTTCGCTTTCAATGTAAAATCCAGGATACGATTCTCCGCGGCAGACAGAGTGTAGATAGTTCATTGTTTAACTTCGCATTCTATGTGTATTATCTGTCTATAATGACTATCTACATCTCACCATGACTACTATGTAACAGCTGTATTCAAATCTTAAAAGCCTAATCTTAATTATGCAACATTTGTTTCTTCCACAACAGCCAAATACTCATCACTAAAATACAAGCGTGTTGAAACTGATTAGAATAAGTCCTAACGTTCAGTCAACTCTTCCAGTGCACTTCAACAGTGATGTCTTGAACATCAGCATGTTAAGAGTATTTAAAATGTATAGAACATGTTGAGTAAGTCTGAACTTACTCAAGTGTTTCAGGTTCTGTGTCGACAATAAGAATTTGCCTTTAAGAATTCACTACATGTGTAAGTGTGATACAAAATAATTCCTGACCTTAAATACAGGTTTCAACTTTTATGTTTTACTTTCGTACCTACAGAAAACATATACATTTTTCTTTTATGTTTCCTCACGTAATTCAGTTTCATTTTACCCAATATTATATAATTGTTTCTTTGACTGAAAGCAACTTATTTTGACATGAAAATAAGCGATAAATATACTTCCTGTAAACTAATAAAAATATTAATACTTTACACTTCCAAGAATAAACCATTTTACAAATCATTCGCGTACAATTGATTTAGGTAAAACAAAACGAATGATTGATTACTTTAAGGTCTAAGTTTATGTCAGTCAAAAATAAATAAATGTTCTTCTGTTTGTGTCAGAAATCATTTGTAGTTCTGAGGTCAAAATTTTGGAAATAACATATTTAAAATACTCGAGACCGTAGCAGAATAAAACTCGAGTTATTGTCACATAATTTTTAAAAACGTTAGAAATAATGCGTTTAGAATACTAGTACCCAGCTGGGACAGCGATAAGTCTACGATTTATAACGCTAAAATCAGGAGTTCGATTTCCCTCGGTGGACACAGCAGATAGCCCGATGTGGCTTTGCTGTAAGAAAAACACACGTATCCAAATACTAATACGACGTTTAGACAGACGAATTTTAAATTAAATATGTTACAACGTCCGTTAGATATGTGTTCAATATAATCATACTGAGCGAGGATTCGTGGTTCGAGTGCCATTGCTGTAAAATTTTCTTCTACACTTTGGGGGCGCTTTAAGAGCGATAGTCAAATCTCGTAATTCAATTAGAGTAACCTAAGCAAGGGTGTTATGTAGACATTCTGTTTGTTTATAGTTAACCACAAAGCTACACCAAGGGCGACCTGCGCTAAGCCCATCACGATTGTCTAAACCCGGTTTCTAGTGTTGAAATTCCGCAGACATGTCGCTGTGCCACTAGGAGGCAAATTATTTATCTCTTTATATAAACGTAATTGAAATATGTTCGAAAACAGGAACAGGTAACGCTGATAGTCTTTTTTGTAGCTCTGCAAGAACATTTGAAACAAACAAAAATTAATTGCATTAGAAACTATCAGGAGTGAAAAATGCTTTAGTAAATTATTAGACAATCATTGAATCTTGAGAGATTATTACTTGTATTTATTCTAAAAACGCGATACATGTAAAATTTAAACCTTTTTTTACACCATTTGTAAAAATATTACAGTATTTCTACATAGTTTCTTTTCTCGATTATGAATATGTTTGTCAAAAATTTTATTATTTAAAATATTATGATAATTTTGTTTTTATAAATTTGTATCATTCTATTACACAATCATGTGATAACAACATTACAGTTTTGATAATTTGGCTCACCGTCACTATGAGACACGCATGTCACAATGTGACGCGCGTCTAAAGTACAAATAAATATTCACGATAACAAACAAATAGAATAAGAAAACGGTAAAACTTTGGAACTTTCAGCAAGTTGGCCTATCCTTTTCAAGGGTAAAGAAAGAATGCCATAGCAATACAATAATATTGATTCCTATTTTATTCCCCTAAACTACCTTTTGAGAATTAACGACTTGCAAAAGCTATAAACACAAATTTGCATCATGTTATTCATATAATTGTAAACATTAAATTCAATATGTTGTAATTACGAGTAACGATAGAAAGTGTTAACGTTTACAGTAATAAAGAAAAGTCGAAACAAGTTGGAACTGTAATAAGTGTTTGTTTGTTTTTTTGAATTTCGCACAAAGCTACTCGAGGGCTATCTGTGCTAGCCGTCCCTAATTTAGCAGTGTAAGACTAGAGGGAAGGCAGCTAGTCATCACCACCCACCGCCAACTCTTGGGCTACTCTTTTACCAACGAATAGTGGGATTGACCGTCACATTATAACGCCCTCACGGCTGAAAGGGCGAGCATGTTTGGCGCGACGGGGATGCGAATCCGCGACCCTCAGATTACGAATCGCACGCCTTAACACGCTTGGCTATGCCAGGCCTATGTAATAAGTGTACAGTGGCACTGTTAATGTATGTAGACATCTATTGACAAGGAAGTGCACTATATATTAACAAAGTTAAGTGTATAATTTATAAATTGAACTTACTGACACGTATAAGAAGAATTCCTGTCGTTCGTCGCTTACAAATAAATATTAAAAATAATACATACAGCACGAGGTAAATTTTGATACCAAAATTTGTCTAAACAGAGTGTCTACAAACTACTTTAACAAACTTACGACATAAGTAAACAATTTTGTTAAGTGTTTGAAATCGTGTGTGTGTATATGTATCTATATATATATATCAGAATTTATTTATTGCTATATTTCTGCTACTTTTGTATTTAATTTAACAGAATTTATTTATTGCTATATTTCTGTTACTTTTGTATTTAATTTAATATTCTTAACTATATTACATGTATTATTTATTAGAATGAAACTAACGTTTTCCAAGAAGTATACGAAGCCAGAACATAGAAATGTTTTTATTCATTTCTATTAATACTTTTTGAATTTGCATGTTTTTCTAACATCGGAAAGGAGTCGAAACATTTAATTCTACAAACATCTGTTTGCACAGGTGGCGCTCGAAATATTTATTTGGAATTGTGAAATTACTAAGCAAGGTAGGGATATGTTTGTGGGAGGTTCTTGATTAATCATTTCTTAGTCGGTAGGCCTAAAAGCTAATGTGAAAAACAGGACGTTTAAGCAAAATATCACTGATATTTAAATATTAAAAAGTAGGAGTCACTGTTAGCGTACATATTCGCATTACATTGAACCTGGTGAAATTACGATTGCAAATATTAATCGAAAACACTTGTGAGTTGCATGAAAAGTTTCGGCCATAACCTTATCAAACAGTTGTTTTGATAAAAAAAAAAGAATAGCAATTAAAGGGTTAACAGTTGGTTAGACAGCTAAACACATACACACACACACATGTTGACTATAAATATGCACTTGAACTTTAACCATTAGTTTCAAACATGTGACTGCCTTATTATAATGTGTAGAAGTTGTTAGAGCCAAGTACTCTTTTTAAGAACTATCAAAACTTGGTATTTGTATTTCACAGTCTAATAATAAACTATTAGCAATACATCATTGTTTTTAAACGTAAATTGCATCTATTCTATGAGAAGATAATAAGAGTGTGCCACTCAGGTTTCAAATGAAATAAATTACCTATTGTCTACTACATCATCATTTAATATATGTAAAACAATATACTCCACCACCCCATAAACAATTAAAAAAACTACAATGTATCACTATCGTCTGGCCTATAGGGACAATATTGAGCATTGCCAAATACATCTTTCTTTAATATACGTTAGACAACACAGCTTCCCTCTCCTAAAAAGTGAATAAACTACAATGTTTCCAAAAGATCTTGACCGTAAGGACAACATTTTTCATTGTCAAGTACTTCATCCCATTATTTTAGGCTATATTATTTCACAGGTATTAATATAAATGTTTTCAATTTACGAACTTGCAAAGCTAAAAATTCTGAATTCAATTCCTCACGGTAGACAGAGTTCAAATTGCACATTTTGTTGCTTTACTCTAAGAAAGCAATGAAAATAATAACCTTATGAAGTTAAACGTTTGGAATGTCTTAAAGATGCCTTTGCTTGATAGTATTCATAGAATGTTTTCATCATAGCGACTGTGTACAGTGCCATCAGTGGAAAGTACAGAAAACAAGATATTTTTCTAACTTTCATCAACCTTGAGTAGTAGTTAATCTTATAAAAGAAAACTTATCATATGCAAACGTTTTTTATATAGTGATTTTTCCCTCATGGTAATTTTATCAACTAAACACTTAACAGAAAGCTACAAATTCGCACATTAATCATCCATCCAGTCTCTAAAAGTTTATAAAGCTAATTGAGGTATTTTTTAAACTTCTTGATATTAAAATATCTAGAAACATGAGTCCTTATTAAACTCCTAAAAACCCTTTTGGAAGCATATTATTATATGTAAATGACAAAAACTTAATGAAGTTACTTTTGTATTGTTGCTGTTGGGTTTGATAGGAAATCAATAAATATTATTTATTGTTAATTGTAGAGTTCCCAAACCCGGCTACTAATCAAAGGAGGGAAGATTGTCAATGATGATTTAATGTTTGATGGTGATATTTATGTAGAGGATGGAATTATTAGGTAAGTTTACAATTTCAGACTATTCTACATTTCAATAAACTAAAGTAGTCTTCCCTGTTTGTTTTTTTATAACTTATTTATTGTGCAATCATTTCAACGTTGTGCTTCTTTTAATTGTACGTGTATATATATATTCTGCATCTAGTGATGTTGAAATACTTGTAGTGAATATAATCTTAATTTTACAATCAGTATATAAGATTCTTAATAGTAGATTATACACTGGATTTTTTTTTTTTTAATTTTAGAAACTACGTTGCTTACGTTGAACGTGTTGTAAATGTGTACTATTCAGATAAAACAATGTCCGGCGAGTTCAAATGTCAAAGCCCGGTGGGTTAAGGCGTTCGACTCGGAATCTGAAGGTCGCGGGTTCGAATCCCAGTCGCACCAAACATGCTCGCCCTTCCAGCCTTTGGGGCGTTATAATATTACAATCAATCCCACTATTCGTTGGTAAAAGAGTAGTCCAAGAGTTGGCGATGTGTGATGATGACTAGCTGCCTTCCCTCTAGTCTTACACTGTTAAATTAGGGACGGCTAGCGCCGATAGTCCTCGAGTAGCTTTGCGCAAAATTCATAAAACAAACACTCAAATATCAAGCAGGTTCCGGAAGTGTTATGAAGATAATAAATTGAATACAACTGGATGGGAGGAGAACTAACAAAGACAAGTGAACAAATAAACTCAGATCATTAATATTTGAAATACTTTAAACCTCTATTGATTATTCTTCAATTCCTGGGGTAAAGGACAAAATTAAAATGAAAGCAAAAGATAAAGTTGTGTGGATAACTCGCTTTTATAGTTGGACTAAGGTCCTCAATGTGTTATCCCACAGTTTCCCAAGTAACATGCTTTAATTACTTTTCTAGCAAACTTAAGACAGTTTGTATAGGTTCTTGTATCATCTGTTTAAAAGGTAAAATTCGTAGATATCATACAGAAACTTATCAATGCTAGCTTGAAACCTACTAGCTGAGCTTGCCATGTGTAACCATTACCTACGTAGATGGATTAACGCATGTTTACGACTTTCCACTTTACATAATGACATGAAAACGTCAGCTTGAGAATGTTGATAAGCTATCTTAGATAATTTACTATAGATGTTATATTAACAACTATTCCAGTTGTGCCAAAAACACCCCTTCCTTATTTAATGAATGTTGTTCCGTAAGACGCGAAAAGACAAACTTGGATAAGTTACAATGAAGACTAAATTGACTCGCCTTACTGAACACTTTGTACAGTTTGATTTTGAGCAGAGCGTTTAGGGCAGACGTTCTTCGACAGGAAGTAAAAACTGTGTTACAATGGAATTGGGCTAAACAAGTTGTTGAAAACTAAGAAAATACTTAATTTAGCGAAGAGAAAATGCTTGAATAACAACAACTTTGTTGTGAAATAATAATGAAATAAAACTTGGGCAATATCTGTCAAAGTTCGAAA
Source organism: Tachypleus tridentatus (assembly GCF_004210375.1). Classification (NCBI taxonomy): domain Eukaryota; kingdom Metazoa; phylum Arthropoda; class Merostomata; order Xiphosura; family Limulidae; genus Tachypleus; species Tachypleus tridentatus. Next base: position 157,704,820 of record NC_134831.1, read on the forward strand.
ATGTTTTTTTGGTAATAATTAAAACTATTTGAGAACGATAGGTAAACATTTTTCTTCCATTTCAAACAAACAATTAATCGCGATTTGACTTCATAAATACTAAGTCACAATCTACAAAATTCTCAGCTGTAAGATAATTCTTTACCAGTAAAAATAGTGGTTTATTCAGGTATCATTAATTAACTAGTTTTCTGTACGTTCTAGAACAATTCCTTGTCTTTCACCCAGTAAAGAAATCACATTGTTACAAATATTACAAAGTAGTAGGAACCAAAGGCATTACAGTAAAATTATTTTTGCTGTTATACCTTAGCAATCAGACCGAATTGCCATATTTATCTCACTCATACTTTTAATTAGGATTTGTAAAAAAAAACTACATCAGGTAAAATAAAATTTTGATTCTGGAAAACTGTACACATATCACCTGATTTATACAGTCTGTTGTAGATTTTTACGTTGTATTAGAGAGCAACTCATACAGTTCACTTCAGGAAGACTGGTATAAATATCACCAACCTAAAGCTGCAGTATTGCTCAAAATAACGTTATGCCAATTGTGTACATGAGTGTAAATTCGCTTAGGAAGTATATCAGTAAATATATGTAAACATTTGCTACAAAAAACAAACTGACATCCAAAACATAAGTTAAAAAATATGCAAGATACCGATTCCAGAAAAAAAGTTCAAAATCATACCAAGAGTCAAAGGGTGGTACTATGAGAGAGAAAAGGAGTTATATGGATACTTCAATTTTTATGTTCTAACAATTCAAAGTCTTAAACCACATACATCAACTGTTATTCTACATACGTCCTCATCATCCCATACCAAGTTGTACAGGATTCTGTATCACCTGTTTTAATGGATGAGCTTTACAGAAGTCCATACAAAAAAAAGAACAAATGACAACTTGAGACTTACCTGTTTGTGATATAAATCTTATGGAGTTCCAGAAAGTTTTTTCATGAAATATAAACATTTCTGCATTGAATTAGTACGTATTCATGACTTTTATAATTCTTTTCACCTAACTACATGCACGAAAAAATAGCTGAACACATCTTTCGACAGAAATATTTTAAACTGTAAAAAATTAATCCACTGGGCACCCTAAAATAATGGTACCAACTACTAATCCTTCACATTATTTAACACAGCCATGATAACAGGAAATTAACTTATTTCACATGCCCGGCATAGCCAGGTGGTTAGGGCACTCGACTACTAACCTAAGGGTGGGAGGTTCGAATATCCGTCATACCAAACATGCTCGCTCTTTCAGCTGTAGGGGCGTTATAATGTTACGATCAATCCCACTACTCGTTGGTAAAAGAGTAGCCCAAGAGTTGGCGGTGGATGGTGATGACTAAATGTCTTCCCTGTAGTCATACACTTCTAAATTAGGGGCAGATAGCCCTCATGTAGCTTTGCGCAAAATTAAACAAACAAACAAACAAACAAACAAGCAATCAATCTTAATTCACTGTTTATCTTATATATGGTGAACTGGTTTAAGTAAGGATTATACAATAAACAATACGTAAAGTACCATAAGACCTCATTCCAGTTGTAGTATCTTTATCTAAGAAAAAATATTGACTTAATTATTTGGAAAAGGTTCAAGGAGAGCTACTAAAATTATTCTGGGGACGGAAAAGTTGTTTTACAGAGATAGGTGAAGATCTTTTGACTTGAAACGTAAGAGATGACATTATGGAAGTGTACAAAATTATCCAAGTAGGGTTGATAGGATAAAAGCATTTTATTTCTTTATGTTGTATTCTGATGTAAGATAGTTTTAGCCTTATAACAGGGTGATTGAATTTTAGAACAAGCTGCCATCAGTAGTAGTTGAAGCCGGCACCTTACACAGTTACACCAACGAATTTTTGAAAAGTATATACGTGTGCTTTCTTATAGCAAAGCCACAATGGGCTATCTGCTGAGTACATTGAGGGGAATCGAACCCCTGATTTTAGCGTTGTAAATCCAAAGACTTATCGCTGTACCAGCAAGGAACCTTGAAAAAGTGAAGGTTGGGTCTAGACTTTTTAGTTTTCTGTTCTTTAGAGGTGGATGGTGGGTATAAATTTATGAAAAGAAAAATAAAGTTATATTAATTTAACATTTGACTCTATAGTTTCTTCCGGAATAATCGGTACGAATTTCAGAGCTTAAATTTTAGCAATAGGCTTGAATTGGCTTAGCTATATCAGTATAGACAATTTGATTTTTAGTATATTAAATTGGTCTATTTTAATACTACATATCTATTAATTAATTGTGTTTTTTGATAACGACTCTGTAATGTCAGTATCACATATACATATAAACATGTTTCAGACTACTTTGATATAGTTAAGATAATAATAATAAGTGTGATAATATTTAAAATTTTATTATAATGTAATAATTTAGAAATTTCGCGCAGTATGTAGAAACAAAGGCACATTATAACTACTATAAGCATTGAAGCAGTCAGGTAATGAAAAGTTAAGAGTGATCTGTGAGCAATTCGTTCCAGTACTAACAGTGAAACTTATCGCGATTATTACGTTATTCAGTCAAATAGCCAAGTAATTCAGTAATTATTTAAAGTTAGAGATACATAACACTATTACCAAAGTTTCTTTTGAAACGTTGTCAAAGAACTTAGGCTTACAACTTCTGCAAATTGGAATGTAGCCAATACTATTGTATAAGCAAACGTTTCTGTAGGAATAAATTCGTTAGCATTGTGTGGACTGTACGTGCCATTATGTTTACCTAATAATAAAATACAGCAACAAAAATATCGTCCAACCTTACAATACTTGAAACAAGATGCATCATATCAACCAAACGTTTATTATACGCAGAAGAAGAAAGGTTGTGCTGAGGATTGAAATGATCAAGTGATGCCTGATAAACTATTAACTGTTCTAGTACTATAAATACAACTAACTTTACAGAAACTAAAATTGGTTACAATACTGTACCAAATGCACACAATAAGTTTTCATCAACTTTTTCGTTTGATTCTTCAGGCAAGTTGGTAAAGAGCTCATCGTTCCTGGAGGCACTAGAACTATTGATGCTAAAGGGAAACTGGTTATTCCAGGTAAGATATAACTGTAAACTATCTAACAGCACACCATGATTTTTATTAGTGAGTTGTTGGAGTACATATAAGTTAACTGTTTAAATATATAATATTATAAGTTTTACCTCAACTTTAAATTAACCGCCGCCTAAAATAATAATTGAGAACTAATAAATCTGATGTTTGAAGTTGTTGGAGATTTCTGCTTTCCAAGGTTCTAAAGAAAAGACAATTTTAATTTAATGTATTGAATTGTCAATAAATATTTTTGTTTGTTTTACCATCGCGCATTGCCATTTGTCTATTACAATTATGAGTTTGTGAAATAGTTATCTGATATAATAATTTATTCCGGATACTTGTGTTTCAACTGCAGCCTGGATTGGTTAAATAATCTAAGCTCTTACCTATTATTTTATTATGTAGAAAGACAATATAGAAAGAAATCACAAAATACTATTTTTTATCAAGCACATAGCAGTGAAAAAAAAACTGCACTTTTTAATATAATAGAAAATATGAATTCAACACATTATACCAGAAAAACAAAGTGTTAATAGAAACTGCACAGGGTATCTGCTGATGCATGAAATAAGATAAGCTATTTTTAACGCTATATGAATAATCTGTTTTTGAAATAAAACTTTTTTATTTCTAAACGTGATTAAATTTATATAGTAGGATTACAAAATATTTTATGATATTTTTTATTTAACTGCTAAAACATCAGAGTGAGCAAAATCACAGGAGGCTGAGAAAATAATGAAAGCAACTAATCAACCCAAACTGAACATACCTTGTTACATATTATGATTTATCTTGGACGAACTTCCAACCTACAATGTTATGTATTATAATTTATCTTGTACAAGTCTTCAATTTATTATGTTATGTATTACAATTTGAAATAGCCTGAAATTTGAACTTGGAATATAATTGGATGTTGGTATGTATCAAATTTATGATATGTCTCGTGAAAATACTTAAATCCGAAGATAATTCTCTGAAGTTAAACAGTTTATACATTTCGAGTATTATGAACTAATAAACGTTTACCATAGTTATAGCTTCCGAAGGTTTAGTTTATACTAACTGCAGCAAACCAACAATAAAGATCTGTCTCTTGACGTGTCAGTTTATAAACGTTAAGGCGAGGTTCTAGAAACTTTAGTTGGCAAAACTATTTGATGATACGCTAGTGCTTTAGTAAAACATGTTGTTGACTCTTTCACTTGAGAATCTTCTACAAATTTTATGAATAGTCGGGAATTTCGCAATACACGTTTACCCGTACACGTTACATGCAATTCTAAATATATATTTAACTGGAACAAACGTTGATATTGATATGAATATATTATAGCAAATCCGTCCCATTCGCCCGGCATGGCCTGGTGGGTTAAGGCGTTCGACTCGTAACCTAAGGGTCGCGGGTTCAAATCCTCGTCGCACCAAACATGCTTGTCCTTTCAGGCGTGGGGGCGTTATAATGTGATGGTCAATCCCACTATTCGTTGGTAAAAGAGTAGCCCACGAGTTGGCGGTGGGTGGTGATGACAAGCTGCCTTCCCTATAGTCTTACACTGCTATATTAGGGACGGCTAGCGCAGATAGCCCTCGAGTAGCTTTGTTGAAATTCAAAACAAACCAAACCGTCACACCTTTCCTCTTGAGAAATAAATATTGGTGTTAGACAATTTTGAAATCAGATATATATATATATATATATACATATACATTATGATACACTAAAAAAAGAATTATACAACTTCAGTAATCGTGACAGTATGTAACACAATCAATATAACCTTGGACATGAAAGTGCATCAACATAAATAAATTCTATCATTTTAATAAAGGCTAAACACAATCACATAACTGAAAGATTCATTGAAAACTTGAATAGTAACAATACTTTTCCAGTTAAGTTTTTGAACCAGTTGTCAAGTATGACAAGTTTTACAACTTGATACAAAGTGTATCATAATTATTGCACATGTCTTGCTGATACCTGAATGACATCCCAGGGGGAAGTCATGGGCAACTCTCAGTATTTCTGAATGATATGATTTGGGCACAACTGTTCGGTAAACTATGGCCATCTGATGATCTACATTTTCTCACATTCATCATTGTTACTCACTAAAGAATTACCAGTAGAAGAATTATTCATATGTTCCCAGTCAGATCCAAAAAAATGTCTGAGAAAATTTTATAATGTCGTCCTCTGAACATGTGTCTATCATTTGTTTTTGGCCTAATTTCTTAGCCTAAGTTCAAGTCATAGAACGCGAGGGAAACACATCTGGATTCTTCTCCACAACAAAATCGTCCTTAAATGAAACTGTGATCGGCTCGCTAACCAGATTGAATTCAATAACAACTTCCCCCAGCCACATTATTTTCGAACAATAATGATACACCCTCAATTGGTAGATTAGGTTTTACTCCAACCACAGTTGGTCACAAAACTAGTGCAGTTGCGAAATATATGTTATGAAGAGGAACATTAACAAAGCCACCCTCAACACCTTGAGAAATAACAGACTTACCAGTGGCAGAACTCGATTCTGAAGGCAATACATCTAATAATAATGATTGTGTGGCAGGTAGAATACGTATGTGTCTTGGGTTAGCAGTGTCATTTGTAAAATACACAGAATTAACAGACACAAGAAGTCTAAATTCTTCCCTAACTACATTAGCCTTTTTATCAATGCCCATATCAACAACATCGGGTTATCTGGTAAAACTACTTCCATATGTGAACACGAACGCACTGGGTGTTGCCTCTTTTTTAAAAAAAAAAAACGCCAACAATTGAACATAACATGCATAACATGACCAGGTTTCTTACAAAAATGGCAGACAGACCTTGATGGTTTTGAGAAAGTTTCATCCCGACTTTCAGGAGATTTTTTTAAAATCCTAAACCTTAGGGTAGTGAAAAAAATATCGGTGTTTACTAAAATGGTAGAAACTTCTTTTTATGCAAAGTGGTTTTATGTGTTGAAGTGTAATCATCGTAAAGAGTAACTGTTTCTTCCTATAGTGTTTCAATATTCTTTTCATCCAAGTAAGTTTCAAGGGCATCACTTGCACACCATTTTAATTCCTTAATTAAACATAATTATATTAGTTTACCGAATCTTTTGCCAGTATGAAGAGAATTCTATCATAGATCAATATAAACTTCTTTATCGTGGGTGAATGCCATATAAGTTTGGCTATCTTGCTTGAGATGACCTCGAAACTTTTCGCAATAAATCTCCGGTACTAAATTATGTGCTTTTAAAACAGCTGCTCTAACCTCATCCGTAAAACATATATTGTTGATTCTTATACTCGAGAATCTTCTACAAACTAAGTGAATAAACGAGAATTTCACAATATATATTTAACCATACACGTTACATGCATTCCTAAATATATTCTTAACTGAAACAAATATTGATATTAAAATAAATATAAAATAGTATACTTCTTCTTACATGTAAGAATTTCTAACATTGGATAGATTTTTCTTGGATTATTTGATAAAATAATATAATATCCAGTTCATTTAATGAAAAGTAGGGCTTCTTATTTTTACTAACACCATTCTATAAGATCACTGAACAATAAACCAAATTCACAAATAAATTTGAATAGTTACTTGTTAAATGCTCGGCATGACCAGGTAGTAAGGAAGCTCGACTCACAATCTGAGAGTAGTGGATTCGAATCTCCATTACACCAAACATGCTCGCCCATTCAATTGTAGGGGCATCATAAATGTCTGTCAATCCCACTATTTGTTGGCAAATGAGTAGCCCAATAGTTGGTAGTGAGTGATGATGACTCGCTGCCTTCCATCTAGTCTTACACTGCTAAATTAGGGATGACTAATGTACATACAGTTGTGCAGAGTAAGAAAACTTTTGTTGGTTCAGTTAGTTGAAGAATTGATTGTAAATATAACTTTTTGCAACTGAAGAATAAACAAACTAGAAATAATTGTAAAAAATCACTTTAGTAATAAGTTAGAAATAGAATAAACACTATGAAAAATAAAAATTGACTCTAACATTTAAAAAAAATACTGAACTTAAAAGAACAATGAGTTTATTGACACGAAAATGAGAACTGGAGACTGAAGGTGAGAAAAAGTTTGTATTAAACGTAATTGAAGGTTACCTTAAAAAATAAAATAAAAAACTATCATGCACAGTTGAAACAGTCAATGACATAAGATAACACAAGACATTAGAAGCTGAAAATGAAGTTCATTGAGCTCAACAAAGTTAAATAATATTTAACATATTACATATCTTTCAATAGCCTACTAATAGCTAATCACAAAATATACATAAGATTCTGTATCCAGTAAGTCACAAGTTGCACACAGCACTGTAGAGCCAGTCTATCATGAAATGTTCATAGTACTGCACAGTCAGTTAATCATATGTGATAGCCTTAAAGTAGATTCACACCAAGAGTGATGTTAACCCTGGTTACAACGATTGTGTTATTTCAAAAGCACAAAATTCCTATAAAAACAGGTTTAGGACTGTTAAGTAAGGAATAAATCGAACATGGGCAGTAATGGAAAATAAGTAAGCATAAATGTAATTGGTAAAAACAAATATTCTTTACTTACCAAACTCATTTGGCTACTTAGGTAAAAAAAAATCATGAGAACTGAAGAGATTAAGTGAATCAATGTACATAACTATACCAGTAACCTACTAGAGAAACAAAGAAAGTCAGGTATCTCACAATTACATAGACTACATGTTTTAGCCAATGTTCTGCAGGTAATGTTAAGCCAACTTGTTTGTACAGGTTTTAGCATCGTCAGTTCAAATAGACAACTCTTCACAAAATCCATAAAGAAACATGAACATATAGTTTGGTGATTAAGAGCAAAGGCTAGAGTATGTGATCTTTACCTGTGTAAAATAACTAACATGTTTACAACCTTTAGATAGCTAGTAAATGAGAATGTCATACCAAAATGCAGGTGCTGCATGGAAACTTAAAGAAGTACAATGTAAACATACATTAACAGAAGTAGATTCTATAATAGTTATGGGTTGATGAAATTCATCACATTTGAATCATGAAAATCATCACATCATCTGTGTGAGATAAGAGATACATTCCTGATTAGTTCCTGCCTAGCACCTAAGACTAAATATAGAATAAAAGCTTCAATAGATTTCCTGATTTAATAAAATAGAAGTAAGAAAATCTAGAAAGAATTAAGAATAAACTGACTCTAACTTTCAAAAAATGGTTGGCCAAAATTAAATATTTCTTAGAACAGTGTTGCTGTATTTCAGGTGGCATTGACACAAACACCCATTTCCAATACCCCACTATGGGTACCAGAGCTGTTGATGATTTCTACCATGGAACCAAAGCAGCATTAGCTGGTGGAACCACCATGATCAGTGAGTACAAAACAGTACATAATTTCCAAAAATGCTCTAACAAGAATGTGTATAAGAAGAGTTTGGAACAGTATGGTGATACTATTCAATGTAGATATAAAAAAAACAACATGCACAGTTGTGTTCAACTAGCAGGTACTTGATAATATAGTTTTCCTAATATTTATAAGTAATACATGATACAAGAACATACCAACAATTTATATGCATCACCCAGTGATAAATCAAAATACAACTGTTTTATGATACAGATAAACAAAAGAAATTTCATGTATTGCAAAGGCATTTTTTTACTGTTCAAGTTAATAAAAAACATCATAGTTTATGCCAGTTGTCCATTTGAAGATTGCTGTGATAAAGGCCATCTTGCATATAAATTATGATGTTAGTGTCTCAAACATATGTTTTTCATCATGAAATTTTACTTTATCATTGCATTGTGTATATATATGTACGTATATATTCAACTGGTATTATATACGTATATATATATATATATAATGTTTTTTGAATAACTGATATCATACCTGTCATTTGTTTTTGTTTTGTTTATTTGTGGAACACTCATTAAACAGATATTATCATTGAATCAATTTATTCTTTTATTACATAAAAGTTACACCTTTTACAGTAAGTAAGATTGGTATTTCAAAACTGCTACAGTGGTCTGTGAATTTATTACTAGCTGTTTGTGGTTTCTTTATTGTAAGGTTAAATGTATTTACAAACATACTAATTTTTTTCTCTCTTTGATTTCACCTCATAACTTTGTTAGCTATTCACTAAATTCTGATTTTTAGTTGTCCTTCATAAAAGATTTTATTATTGTTTTTCTGTAGTGGACTTTGTGGTGGAAACTACTTCTTCTTTGCTGGAATCTTATGAAAAATGGAGAGGCTGGGCAGATGAGAAAGTTTGCTGTGATTATGCTCTTCATGTTGCTGTGACCTCTTGGAGCGACACCATTAAACAGGACATGGAAATACTCACAAAAGAACATGGTTTGTAAAATCTTAAACCCAGGACTTTTGTCATTTATATCTCATTTAATGTTAGAATGAATAAGTGGGATAATACCAGTTGTGTGTAAAGACTTCATTAAGATACATTTGTTATTGATTTCATTAAATCCTTGCTTGGTATATTGTGTTATACAATAGACTTAACCAATACTTTCTCCCTGTACATAAATAATGCTTTCCTTTGTACTAATTTGCTATTGGGTTGTTAATTACTTTCACATTTTGTTTTAATCTGTTTGATTTAAACTGTTATATGGTTTAGCAGAATGCATTCGTGATCTCTAAAACTTTTTTTTTTGTTTTATTGAGCTTATCCAAAGTCTACAGAAACTGATTAATCCCTTTTTATATTGTTATGAACAAAAAATATTTGTTCATTCAAACTAACTTTTACAAACATTCTGTACTTTAAATTTACAATAAATATAACTTGATTTATCATAAGGTCAAGCTTCCATAACGTTTGAATAGGATTAAATGTTTACAAAGGAAAGGTTATTTCAAACATTTGTAAAGAGGACACTGGTTATGTTGCCTCTTTATTTATTTTTCAGTTGAATTTACTTACAATGTTTTGCTCATCAGATGATTCTCAGCTGCAACATTTGACATAACTTGAGGGTGGGTTTAATAAAAATACTTAAATTGTGGCCTCCATTGGATTGTACTTTGTTGGTGAGGTTCTTATAGTGATCCATTCTTTAGTAAAATTTACGATTTCACCATTATAAAGCTTGATTTGTTCTTTTATTAAATGTGAAATTGTATACATAGTTGTTTTTATTAATACAAACATCCAGAACTAGTCAATTCTGCTATTTTGTTAATTGTAGCTGCGTAATTAGCAGCAAATGCTGCTGACTTATTGTCTTTCCTACAGCTAGCTGTTTTAAATTAATGATGGCTGTGGGTGAACCTCAGAGGTTTTTGACATCATCATTTAGTTCATGTGTTTTATAAAATGTTGTTCAACTTAGAAATACCAATGCCAAAATTATAACTCTTGAATTTTGTGTTTCAAATGCCAAGTTTCATTGGAATTTAATACAAAAATGTACTATAACTTTTTAAAAAAAGATGTAACTGTTATCTGGATTATTTACAGTTCTTGAATTTATATAATAAACAGTATGATGGAAGGTTTTCCATCAGTTGTTATTAGTATTGAGGTTATTTAGCTTAAAAGCATAATCATATTCACTTTAGAATGAATATAAAAAATGTCAGTTTATCAAATAATACAGTTATTTCACTTTTCACTTGCTCTTCCTGTTTCAAAATACCTTAATTAGTAACACTTTCTCAAAGTAATACTAGAATGCACGTGTTTTGTTGTATTGATTAGTATGATTATTGGAAAAGTGTTAAAATTAGTTTTGGTTCACAAAGTTATTTCTGGAATGATTTGAAGACTTTTTAATATTGTTTGGTTACTGAGCTTAAAACTGTTGATATATTTATGATACATAATTAAAACTGTTAAAATGTTCATAATAGATAATTAAAACTGCACATATACATACTGGCACCCATAGTAAGAGAAAACATTTTATGTGGCTTGCATAATGTAGTTGTCACTTCACATGACATGCCTAATGTGGTAACCATTTCTTCATGAATTATTTATTGTGGTATTTTTTTATCTCATTTCTCTCTGTGGTCAGAATTTTAGGACATTTTTATGATTTGTTCATCATTTATGAATATTTTGTTTATTCAGTGGGAACATTAATGCTTCTCCTTATCATTTCTTTCAATAACACTTATTAAGTGTCTTATCAATTGTATTTCACAGCACTCCTAACCACATTTCAGGTAGTATCCAGTCTATTTTCTAATAATTATTTTCTTTATTTCTTCATTTTTAAAGATAACACTGTTTCAGACATCTTATTCAATCGATCCCAAGTATCAACATGGGAAAATTGCTGACTATTGACACAACATCTAATGAACTTATTACTTATTTACATAGAGTTATGTTAAGTTACATATAACCATGTGCTATAGCTATTATGACAAAAAAACAACAAAAACACACAGCACCACAGGTGTCAATCATTTTGTCTCATTGTAAAATAGGATCACTTTAACTCTATTAGTTGTTAGTCAGTAATTATGCAAACTCAAGAGTAAACCCTACTAAACAACAGAGGAAAATATAAACTATTATCATAATGATAATTAATGAAAAATGAAGGATTACCACATCATAAAGCTAATGTAGGCATAATGTATAACACTGATTTTATAAATACTTTTCACATGTGTATCTAGATCACATAATCTCTCCAGTTGTTCATGATAATAATAAAGATACATCCATTTTATTTCTTGATATTTCCTAACAGTTTTTGTAAATGTGAAATTCTGTTTTTCTTCAGGAATAAATTCCTTTAAAATGTACATGGCTTATAAAGGTTCTCTTATGCTACGAGATGAAGAACTGATTGAAGTGTTCAAGGCATGCAAAGCTTTAGGAGCTATAGCACAAGTTCATGCAGAAAATGGTGATATAATACATGAAGTAAGCTCATTTCTTATTCATTTTAAATATTCTTTTTTACAGTTGACTCAGAGGATAATTCAGGGTTAATCAACTAAAGATTTTTCTGCTCTTTTACAGTCTTGTCACTAGATAGTTTTAAATTCATCTCAGGAACTAATTTTCAATTTTTTTCAAATTGTGCATAATGAGCTTTAATGTTGTTTATCAAATATCATTGATCAAATCATGAAGAATAACTTTAGATTGCAGATAGTTGAGTATGTGATATTAAAAGTATTTTTAATAAACAAACAAGCAAGTCATGAGACAATAATAGTTGGTATGAAGTCATGGTGGAATGGCATGTATTAGAACTGCATTTTCATAGTGTTTGTCATTTTATAGATGTATGCATGATGCCACTGAAATTGATCACTTTTAGAAAGGGTATGTAACAGCCCTTTCCAAAACAAAGCATTCATGCAATCAATAGTGACCAACTTGGGACATCAAAACTATACAGAAAGAGACCTACAACAAGTCATACTCTAACTATGGTAAGTGAAGTGCAGGTCCTGTAACAGATGAGAATTCTTGAACACAAATGTCAGTGGCAAACAAAAAACCATCCACATACCACAGTATGCTATGTGTTCAAGCTGGACCTTTGCCTGGAAAAGTGACACAAGTCATATGTACTCAAATTACTGCCACTGCATATCCATTCAATCATTACATATCACAAACAGTTGGTGAATGAAATAGGTCCTCACGAAATCCTATACAAAGAAATTCTGGTAAAATCACTGGCACAGCACCTTTGGGTTTCTTTATGACTGAAGATCTGAAATGGGCGCTTGGCAACCATTGTCCTCATGCATAACATATAATATAAAATGCACGAAAGAAGGAAAGATCATTTTGGGTATGACAGACCTGTGCTGGAGATGTCTGCAATGGAAACTATGTAGCAGGGCTGTTGTTGGAGTGCATGTTCATCAGATAAAGCATGAATAGACATGGTGAGATGGACTGTAACAATGTGTTGAGACTCGAAAGTCATTTTGATATAACATGCTCCTCCTCCGAACAAGTATTTATGGTGATGTTGGGAATTACATAAGACTACAAATATATTTATATTAAAGCACAGCTCAATATTACCATGTACTTCATTGTTGTTTTTTTAAATTAGTAATATTTCTTAGGTAGTTTAATTAATATAATGCCATTACAAATTATAATTTTACAATAATGTTTTATAATAGGAATGATTAATAATGTTTACCATATTTAATATGTTAAGTACTGATAATTGTATTTTTTAAGTTATTACTAATACCTTTTGATGCACCTAGCTCTGAATAAAATTTGATTTGTTTTTGGTTTTAATAACCAAGCATGTTTTAAAAAAATAATGGTACACTAGTATTATGTAACAAAATCTTCATATATCTGAATGTTTTTGCTGTCAGGTTTCATCAGCTTGAGTGAACATAAAAATAAATAGATAACAGGACACAAATGATTTAGTTGCTTGTTGTCTAAGGATGAAGTGTAAAGTAAAATGGAAAAAGTTAATGGATAAGTTATATTTTTCTTACTTTATATTTGTTTCACAATATATAATACATTACATAATCTTAATTTGTTATAAAATCTATTGCAAAAGCTGAATTGCATAAACTTTTTATTAGTAACAACATCTGAAATGAAAAACAAAACCTGAAACAGATTACCAAAAATAAGTTTCAGAGAACTGGTTTTTCTAAGACAGTGTTCATGTATAGGTTAAGACAAATAACAAACTCTAGCCAAAAATTATTTTTGTAGCATTGAAAATGCAATGGGAAAAAGCTTAAAAATAAACAGAAATTTACAAGAAAAAAGAAGAATACTAATTCGTAAAACAAATTTGCTTCATATGTAATATAAATGTTCAGTCTGTCTCAGTCCCACACATGAGCATTTAACATAGTACAAACCAGTGTAAGGCCCAGTAGTACATAGTAGTAAATAACTTTACATAAATCAGTTACATTATTCTCCAAGTTCATATATATATTTACTTAAATGGTTTTGTGAAATAAAGTTTTTAATTATACAACTCAACTGATATTCTAAAATGTCACAATATGTATAAATTTACCACAGACCCAAAACTAATACACTTTCAAATTGTTCATTATTCATCTGAAGAAGAATAGTAAACTATTTCAAAGTGCTCAAGTTTTGAATACTTAAAAAAAAAATTGCAATGTTTATGTGTGATTCTGTGTGCTTACTTTTTAACCAGAATGTATAAATTTATCACATACATGTACATGGTAGCGAAAGCTAGTTGTGAAAAAATTAATATTTTTACGTGCCTTGTTTTTACCTTATTTTTCTTTTCTGAGCATTAAAAATAAGTATTTGTATCATTAGAACAGGCTAATGTACTATGAAATATATTATTACTTGTACATATTATACTATTGAGTGGATTCGTTTGGATTATTTGGTAAACATATTACAAAGTATAGTTCAAACAATTATAATGAATTGAGTGATTTATTCAACAGCATTTGCTGCAAGATATGTTCAATGGTAGGCCTAACTTGACAAATAATGTTTCAACAGAAATCACAAAACTAATGTCACCTAACCAACTAGTTTTGCAAATTAATCACAAACAATGAGACTCTCTTTCTAGCTGACACTGAACTAGATCACTCATCAACTCAATAATCTGCAATTTTTATATCATTACTCATTTTCAACTCATTGCACAAAGTTTCTAGATGTTGCATCATTATGTGATGATTAGCTCCTTCTTGCAAACAAAGATCTAAATTAAAATATTAAAGATATAACTTACAGCATTTTGATGTTTGCAGGATCTTCTGTATTATTCATAAAAAGAAAAATGTACAAATTCAAAGCTATTTAATGATAATAAAAGCATTTTATTTCTTTGCATTCTACAAGCTCTATGTGCTTATATAATTAATGATAATTAAAGTTCATCTTTACAAATAAATTGTATGCAAACAGAAATTCATCTTGTTAATTTTTTTTCCTTTGTACTTCACTGGATACACAAGATTTAATTGCACTGATTACTTGTTAACTCACAGACTCAGTACTCATCTGCATTTTACATAATGTGTAAACTCTTCTAAAACATTTGGGAAAATTCTAAAGATCAAACTACAAGCTCATGGCCTGGCATCAAACAAGAATACAAAAAGGTAAATAAAATCTCAGCCTATAACACTATATGATATGGACTGTCTGTGCTGTGCTCACAATTGGTATTGAAACTCAGTTTCTAGCATTGTAAATCCATAGACATTTCAACCTGCCACTAGGGAGTCTGCAACATTGTAGTTTCAAATTAACTATTTTAGAAAATTCAAGCAAATAATGAATGGTAATGAAAGTAATAACCCTTTGTCAGCATAACTTAATGATCTATATTTCTCTAATTCTCTTTCAGAACCAAAAAAAACTTTTGGAAATGGGTATCACTGGTCCAGAAGGACATTTATACAGTAGAACTGAGGAGGTGAGTTATATTCTTCATATAAACACTTTGGCAATTTTTTCATAGAATTTAAAAGTCTACTGAAACTTAGAGTGTAATATATATTATCTTTCAAATGGACAAACTTACTTCGATTTGGGTTAGAATATATTTCCCATCACAAGTGTACTTAGGTTAGAATACAAAGGACTAAGTATATAATATGAAAACAATTTTTAACATACAATTCAACAAGTTGTATGGTGACCACAATCAATATAAGGTCATAATGTAACACAGATATCAGAACTGTATTTTGACACTTTGTAAGCGGTATTATACCACTGAAAACTGGTTACCTTTTCTGACACAAAATATTTTTGTATTTAGATTATAAACATTTGCTCAGACAAAGAATTTAGAATTCCAGAGATTAATCTATTCCTCGTACTTAATTATATTATATCATCACATTGGAAAACAGGGGAACATGTATCAACTTGGGATGCCAAAACCATTCATAAAGAGACCTGCACCCTAGCCATGATAAACAAGATGTGACACCAGACGAGGATCTGTGGACACAAAGGTCAGCAACAATAGCAATCCATGTATCTGAGACACAGTGGGATGTGGCATAATTAAGAAGGATCTCCTTCAGAAAATAATGCCAACAAGATGTAATTTCTTCAAGATAAGACTGCCAGTCATAATTCTAGTTCAACCGTTTCATCCCTCAAGTAGCTAGAGAATAAAATGGGTATTCTCTTGCATATGAAGATGTATCCATTGAGTAGCTAGATGAAGTAGATATGGAGTGATTTCTCTGTCATTAAATTATTAAAATAAGTGCTGGGAATTCATGATTCTCATACACTAGATTGATTATGGAAAGCTTTCAGAGAGAAATGGCATGAACATGACACACTTAATGAAAACTTTTAGGAGTATAAACTATATCAAGGAGCACAATCATCAGTTAGATTAAGACTGAACATGACATTACACACTGTAACAACTTATAGGTCTAGATCATCTTATGTAATTTTATAAGGATTTTCCCTATATAACGAGGGAATTTTTTTGTGTTGAAGTTATGTATGACTAAATTAAATTATGAAGCTGATGAATTCATATAGCTGCTGCATTGAAACAACAGATTAATCCATATCATGAATATAAACTTTTAACAAATACTATTACAACTGAAAGAGCCAATAAATGAAAACAAACTTTGGATGGGGGCTTTAACCCAGAACTTTGACTAACAGAGCTAATGCTCTATTCAAAGGAGCTATTCAAGAGTACAAGTCATCCCCATCTTCCTTCGTTCTTAAGGGTTTTTGACTATGAGCATGAAATTTCAAACTGCAGTATTAGTCCAATTCCAAGACAATGTTTTTATTAATAATTATGCTGTAAAATTCATAGTCACTTTATAATTGCCACCTACCCCCTACCCATTCCCTCTACTCTAGCCTCTTTTATTCCTGTAATTTCAGGTAGCACTTGTTTCTGCATGAGTGCCAGATGTCTGTTCAAGATCATCATTAATTCTTGTAACTCACCACCTTGCAGGTTGTGTTGTACTGATTTTGCAGACATAAAAAAGGACATTATAGCAATTATTTTTCTTTTCTTATCCGTGGTTTCTGAAAATTTGAATCACCTTACATTCAAGACTGCCCTATAATTGGGCCAAGATAGTACTTTGTGTTGATGTGGTCAAGCAGCTAGTGGGTTAATTTATCATCATTTGAGAATTCTCCTTATATTTTTGAAGATTAAATTCTATAGTTCAAGATTAGTATCTGAAGTTTCAAGAAAAATACAATTATTAAAATCATTCCTGATATTAGATTTCCTCATGTCAACTTTGGGTGTAAAATTTATTTCAAGTAAGTATTGTTTCAATGTTGAAATCACACCAAGCTTAATTTGTAATTTAATGGATCTTTTAGATATGTGTCTTGAATATATGTTACTATAAAACTATTTTTCAATAACAAAAAAAACTAAAGTGAAATATAAGCTTAAATTTTTTTGATGGACTTTTAAGAAGATAGATGCAAAGTTTAAAAAAAGTACTTTTGTTGATCAAGGATTTACTGGCCCTAATGTAACTTATTAAATAACTTGTGAGGTTATTTTTTAACCCATACCCTCCATAGAAAGATTATTTCTTGTTAAACAGGACCAGCAAGAGCACCGATATTTTACCATATGAAACACTTTGAGCATCCACAAGTTGTAAAATATCATAAAAAAATGCAATCTTCTGTTCGTGCCCTAAATATTATGCAGAGCCATTTTAACATTTACTGTGTTTTTTTTTGTGTAATAAAGTAAGATTTATATTTGCTTTGGCATTATTTATCAAGTTTGTCTTTCTTTAATCAGAGTTGGTTATATTGTTTTAACTTTCTTTTATTTTACTTTTCAGGTGGAAGCTGAGGCAACCAATAGAGCTATTGTCCTTGCAAATCAACTCAACTGTCCACTGTATATTGTTAAAGTAATGAGCAAGAGTGCAGCAAAGGTTATTGCTAGAAAAAGGGAGGAAGGTAAGCCCTTAACGTAATTATAACCAATAAGAAATATTGTTTTAGTTGTTATATTTGTTTTAATTATTTCTCTTTGAGGTTAGAACATAAAGCAACTATGTGTAATAGATCATGATAATCAATAACAATTAGGTTTAAGATTTATTTTTATGCTACTGTACTTTGTTCTGGTGCATCCAGACCTGACTGTTTCATTGATTTAGTTTCAGACTGCTGTAGTTTGTCTTGATGCTTCAAGACATAGCTATTTCATCGATTTAGTTTCAGTCTGTTGTAGTTTGTCATAATGCATCCAGACCTGGCTGTCTCATTCATTTAATTACAGTCTGTTGTAGTTTATTCTGGTACTTCCAATTCTGGCTATTTAATTGGTTTAATTTCAGAATAATGTAGTTTGTCTGAATGCATCCAGACCAGGGGCTTAGATTTTTTACACCAGATGGGGGGGGGATGATTTTTGCAACCGCTTATGTGGACTGTTGAATTTGCAAATTGGTAATCTTTGATTACGTGAACCTGAAATCTGTAAACATGCAGTCACAGAGTAATCTTGTTGCCACGATATTTCAAGGTTTCCATGTAGGTTTGTATAAGTGAGGTGTTGTGAACAGTTTTCAAAATGTTAATAGAATAAAGACAAATGTGTCACAAATTAACTGCCACATGAATTTATTCCTGCACACTGCACAGTATAAAAGATGGCCATTATACTTGACAAGGTTATTAATAACTTTCATTTCATGAATTACGTTTTCAAATATTAATAAAATTAGTAATAAAATAAGTTTATATCTACTGAAAAACTGTTCATGTTGTTTAATAAAAATAATTAAAATATCCTTGCAAACTCTTGAAAATTACACATCAATACAATGTAGCACATAATTATTCATACTTTTCATTGAAGTAAGATTCATTTAGTCCTCTAGTCTACATGTTTCTAAATGTAGACCTACTTTGTGATGATCTGTTTATGAATTGTTTCATAAGCTCTTCTATATTTATTTTGTCAACCTCACCTTTGTTGAGGCGGCACTGAGACATAGTTGACCTTAACCACGTCTTCAATCGTCTTAATGCAGAAAAGCTGTGTTCACATTCGCAGCTGGATACTGGACATACAAGCAAAATTTTCATGAGAAGAAACACTTCTCTAAACATCTGCTGGCTTGTTTCATACATTTTACAGTAAGTATCCTTTGCACCTTTTAGAGATACTGCTTTTGTTGTTCCTTTGAACATGGGCAACTGAAACTCGAGCCGTTGTGCAGAAATTTCTGGATAGAAGTTTATAACCGAGTTGTCAATCTTGCCAGATGTGATCATGTTCTCAAGTGCCAGATATTGCCTCAAGTCATTGTTGTCTGCATTGAATCTAGTGGTAAGATGTTCTATGACTGTGTCTATAAATTCAAAATATTGGCTTCTGTAGTAATCTTTAGCTGTTGTAGAATGGTGTGCTGAGCCATCACCTGTGATCCTTCTGGGGGGTCTGCAAATGCATGGTAGTTCAATAGGCACCAGATCTAGGGAAGTTACCTTTTTCTCAGCTTCATCAAATATCTTGTTGTAATTTTCCTCTGTTCACCATACCTGCTGTTGCTCAACTGTCATTGCAGATGCTTCAGTCATGCCAGATACTGTCACTGATTTTGCATGGAATGCACATTTTAGTTTCTCTAATGCAGCTAATGGATGCTGACACATCAACAATCCTGAAACCATACCCCCACCTAAAATGAAGGGGGGATGTATCCTCTCCATCCTCCCCAAGATCTATGTCCCTGATCCAGACTTAGCTATTTCATTGATTTGGTGTAAGTATGTTGTAGTTTGTCCTGGAGCATGTAGAATTGGGTGTAACTGGGACTGGATTTCTTTATTTTACATAATATATTAGAGGGTATTAAGTTATATCCATCAGTTTTGTGAGGAGTATAGAAAAGTTAATAAATAGCAAAATGTCTAAAAGTCTCTTCCAGACTTTTTTTAAATAATAGTAACTGTTATTATCGTGTGAAGAAAAAAAAAGATAAAAATAAGTAACAGTTGTGTTTTATTTCAAAAGTGTTTATTAACTGAAATGTGAAAATATAATCTTCTGCACATACAAGTTTTGATGTTGTAAATCTGGTAAATAATTTGTTACGTTAGTATACTTATTATTTTGAGCAAACCAGAAATGCTTCCTTGTCTTTCACATAAGCCCTTCATTTAAAGGTCTTAATTTAGTAAGAATATGATGATTTTTCATAGGATGTGTGGTTTTTGGGGAACCAATTGCTGCTGGACTTGGAACTGATGGAACTCACTACTTTAACAAGTGTTGGCGTCATGCTGCAGGGCATGTTCTCTCCCCCCCACTACGACCTGACCCATCAACCCCTGGCTACTTGATGGATATGCTAGCAAGATAAGTATCTACATTAAACTGAGAATATACCTTTCTCACATCTAAAGGAAAGGCTGTTATTAAATATTTTTGTCTGTGATGCTTATAACTATATTATGTTCATTTATATTGTTTACTAAAAAATAGAGAAGCAGAACTAACAGACAAAAGGTAAAATTATAGTGATATTTATATATATTATGAGATATGATTTCCATCACAGTTTCTTTTTTTGATAAGATGTAAAATACATCAATCCCAGCAATGAAAATGTGAACATTTCTCACACTCACTCTTTGCAAAAGATACTAAATATTAGTTTTCTAATATTTCTTGAATTGACTTCATTAGATAAAAGGACAGCATGACTATTAGAATTTGATGATGCACACTCGTTTCATAATTGTTTTGTTCACAAACAGTTTAATACACATATATTTTGACATAGCTTGTTGTATCATGAAGAATTAGCATATGTACAAGTTTGCTGTAGGTAATTTAGAGCTAACTGTAACCTGTGTTTCTGTGTGTTTAGCTCAAGTATTCATTTACAAGAGAAAGAACATTTTGCATTATAATTTATTTCTTAAAAAATAAAGGACAAACATCAGATACACATAATAATAATATTATTATTATTATAAAATGATTTAGTGAAATTGAACTATAATTATATATAATGTATAATTTGCAACTTTCTAAAATTTAAAGAATTCTGCAGTCTTCCAGTGGCTCAGCAGAAAGTCTGAAGGCTTATAATGCTAAACCCAGATTTCAATAACCATGGTGAGCACAGTACAAACAGCCTAGTGTACAAACAAAAATGTTTTCTGCAGAGCTAAAGTTTTATTGGCTGAAACAAATATATTTTAATCTACAAACTTAACAACTTGAATCTAAACTGTTCCTCAGGTTTAGTACATGTCTCATTGAGAGTGTTTACTTAATACTAGAAAGACAGAATATCTTTAAAACAGAAAAAAAACATAAAATTATTATAATTATTTATTTATTTGCTTTTTTTTTTCTCTTTATTTTATTGCAAAGTTGCTTTGTTGTTTTTTTTCTGTTTATTTTATTACAAAGTTATTTTGTCCACTGTGAGAAAAGAAACACCAGATTTTAGTATTGTAAGTCCATAAACATACCACTGATCCACCAGGACACTGTTTCTCTGCTCATTCAAAACTTGTTGAAAATGGTTTTACTATGAATTCTATATTTTGACATGTCTCTGTATGAATTTTGTTCATTTTCAACTTGCTTTAAAGTATAAAAGAAATAATTGTTGTTTTGTTTTACTTTTCACTGGTGAATTACAGGTCACTGGGACAAACAACTGTACTTTCAATGCCAACCAGAAGTCCATAGGTACCAATGACTTCACCAAAATCCCAAATGGTGTTAATGGTGTTGAAGACAGAATGTCTTTGGTCTGGGAGAAAGGAGTCGTATGTGTCATTTATACTTTGTAGCTTGATGAAACCTTTAATAGATCATCTTATGAAATAATATAAAAAATCAGCATGTGTAAGGGCATTGTCTCATCTTCTTTTCTTGAAGTGATTACAGGATATGTAATAGAACATTATCACGTTCTTCTTGTAACATGTGTGTTATATATTATAATTTATATCAATTGAGTCTCCAATTTATTATGTTAAATATTACAGCTTGAAATAGCCTGAAAGTTTAATTTTAATGTAGCAGTTAACTAAATGTCAATATATATCAAATCTATAATAGTTGCCAACAAGATTGATACAAACACTTTACTTTTTTAACACAAATATGTTTTAAATTACAAACAATATTACAGTTTATAATATTGGTTATTACAAATAATAATTTATATATAAAAGTTTTACAAACTTACAAAAAATATATAGAGTTTTCTATCTGGCCTGGAATTGAATATTTTATTGACAGTTTATGGTGAGCAACTGAATTCCTTCCCCCCGCTAGTACAGCGGTAAGTCTACAGATTTACAATGCTAAAATCAGGGGTTTGAATTCCGTTGGTGGGCTCAGCAGATAGCCCAATGTGGCTTTGCTATTAGAAAAACACACACACACAAACATGCAAATGAATTTCGAGTGGTTATTATTACAGTTCACTTAACAGCTAGCTAGCTAGTTTTCAATGAGCACACATAAGTTTTTTTACCAATGAAAATATCTAATGTCCTTTTAGAAACACTAACATATGAAGTTAAATGGTTTATTGTGTTCAAAATCTATGAACGTTCTTGAAAATTTGTCTGTGATTTCCTGATTAATAAGCTTTATCCCAGTTTTAGCTACTAAAGTTTACAGTATACTAACTGTAACAAACTTACAATATGAACTCTCTCTTTCCATGTTGCTACCTTTTATAATCATTAGGCGAGATTCTCCAAATTTCTGTTGCCAACAATACTGGGAACAACTGGTATTTTACATACACACACAGCACATTGTTAATTCTTATGCTCAAGAATCTTCTACAAATTTAGTGAATACTCAAGAATTTCAAAGTATGCATTTAACTATATAAGTTACATGTATACCTAAATATAAATTTAACTTATTCAAATGTCAGTAAATAAATATATAATAGTTAATTCATTACATCTTCTTTTCTTGAAGTTATAACAACATATGTAATGGAACACTGTCAGATCCTTCTTCTAGAGTTGGTAACAGCACATGTAATAGAACATTATAACATTCTTTTTCTGAGTTGACAATAGTATCTGTAATAGAATGCTATTACATTCTTTTTATAAGGTGTGAAACAACATGAATAATAGGATATTTATCATATTCCTTTTTTAAAGCGAGAAACATGTTTGATAGAACATTATCACATCCTTTTTTTTAAATTGAAAAACAAAATGTGTGTTAGAACATTATCACATCAGTTTTCTAAATTGGAAACAACGTGTGATAGAACACTATAACATCCGTTTTTTGAATGTGAGAAACAAACAACAATTATTTTTCTAAAGTTGATAATAGGATATGTAATAGAACATTATCATGTTATTTTTCTAAATTGGGAAACAACATCTGTGATAGAACATTATCACATCCTTTTTCTAAAGTGAGAAACAATATGTGTGATAGAACACTATCATGTAGACTGAGAATTTAAAGCACTTCTTGTGCTGTTTCTTTTGATTTTGAGATAACATTATGAACTCCATGATTCCAGCATCTAGAAAGATCAACCACAATTGAACTCAGATCACAAACAATTTTTAAATAGTACCTAAACCAGAAACAAAAGTTTTCAGAATAAGAATAAAGAAATCAAGAATTAACTAAGACTGAGGCCTACAAACTAGCAATATCTGTCTATTAAACTACATTCCACAGAAACTTTATAAAAAAGACCAATTTACTACAAATAAATCCATCCTTTAAGGCCACAGTACTGTCTTAATTTCTCCCCTTGTCACACAATAAAAAAATATAGACATGATGATCAAAAGGCTAATAAAAGACCAAAATATGTCATTTTAAAATTAACTAAGGGAAACAGCAGAAGTCTGTGGAAAATCTAGTTCTTTTCATGAGATGATGATAAATGAATTACATTCAGTTATAGTATTGTAGTTTAAACTAAAACGTTTTTATAAATTATTTAGTTATATCACTTAGTCATTACAAACATTGTACTTTTCAAAGGGGTAGTTGCATGCATGGTGCTATAATTTAGTCTCTGATATTTTAAATACATACATGCTACTGTATAAAAACAAAGTTTTAGTTAACCTACTTGGTGTACAAGTAAAAAAACAAATGACGACATTAGTGATGTCGAGAAAACCCACTTGTAGAGAAAAATATATATGTAAAAATGGCTTATTTTAGTTGAGAAAATGTTTTATGTAGAGGAGCGAACAACAAAGAAGGTCGAAATGTTGTTCGCTCCTCAATGTAAAAAATTTTCTCAACCCAAACGAGCTGTTTTTGCATGTATAAATGACAATATTGATAACATTTTCAACATCAATCAAGTTGATTATATTGATGCATCATCTTTTTCATAGTTAACAGAAGGACCAAGGGACACAAATATAAATTTTGACAGTGTATGAATCATCTTCATCTAAGACAGCTTCATTTTCTAACAGGGTGGTTAGCCTTTAAAATGTGTTGCTTTCAGATGCTGTAGAGGCAGTACGTTTAAGTGAGTTTAAGGAAAAATTTGATAAGTACATGAATGATAAGAGCTGGCATAAACTTTTCTATTAAATTTTATGTAATAATAGTTTAGTTTAGTTTAATTTAGAGGATGGAACAGCTAAAATGGACAAATAGATTCCATGTTGTTCCAAATGTTTATGCTAAATTGCTAAAAAAATAAAATAAAAAATATAGATGTTAAAATGATTATATTTTTCAAGCAATTATATAAAGATACACTTTATTTCAAACAAAAGTTATTAAAATTTCCTAATTAATATCTGCAGTATTTGGCTTTTAGTTTTATTGAATCTTTTTTCAGGGTGCAATACATTGTTAATTGTTGTTTTGTTTGAATTATCTGAAATTTTAATTTTTTATATTTTTTTTACATTTTTCTGATTCTTGAAAACCTATGAGTGACTAGATAAAGAATATAGTGTTTAAAAAGGTAATAGGCCTAATACTAATGTTTTATGAAAGGCATAATTATAATCTTAAATTTGTGCAGGTAACAGGCAAACTAGACCCTTGTAAATTTGTAGCAATCACTAGCACAAATGCTGCCAAAATATTCAACATTTATCCTCGAAAGGCAAGTAAATCTAATTAATGATTTTGTTTAGATATAATTTTTGACATATCTAAATATACATGTTTAGAATTATTTCCTTTTGATATTAAAATTAGATTGAGTTATATATAACTCTCTGTTGTTAAATTATAAATTTACATTTAATCTTTTCACCCATATCAAATTTATGAAATGAGTTGATGATGTGTTATACTCTATATAGTAAAAGGCAATACTTAGAATTTAAATAACTTAAAAATACCTGAAATCTAACATGTTTTAGTTCTGTTAGTGGAGTATGTATAAAATATAGTTTATAACATTACATTTATTGTAGCTTTTGAAAATTAAAAAAGAATATATTTTTGATTGTTTGTTAGTAGTTAAGCACAAAGCTATATAATGAACTATCTGTACTATGCCAACTATTGGTATTGCAACATAGTTTTTAATCTTATAAGTCCTGCATTTTTGAATACATACTTAGGTCACTGAATATTTAGAACTGTAATGATAAACATGTAAGGAAAACCTAATTATTCTTTCTGTTCTCTAACACGTAAATTTTTCTGTTTTATTTTAACAATATTTCTAAGAAGATAACAAAGAAAGATTTGATGATTTTTGTATATTTTGAGAGAGAAATAAGATATTTGCAATTTGCATTCAAATGATAAACCTAAATTCTGTTTACTATGATGTAAAGATGATTTTTTGTTTTTATTTTAAGATAATTTCAAACTTTCATTAGTATGCTATAATTTTGAATGATAAAGACAAGAAAAATTTAAAACTAATGGTTTAATAGTGGTTATAACTCAGCTTGCTAACTATATTATTACACTAGGAAGATAGCATACATTATTGATTACATTTTTTATTTCTTTTTAGTACATTGAATGTGTTTATTATTCTTATCCATTAACATCATAACTTTGACTAAAACAGGATTTTCTATTCCTTAATGATAACAAAGAAGAATAATTGTAATACTTTTTTGGAATAAAATAAATATTTACTATAGTTAAAAAGTTGCTGTAAGGCAAAGTCAGTTGTTTGTTTATCCAGTTTGAGAATACACATGTATAATGACTTTTTACTTGAAGTTACTATATTCTTTTTTTTTTCTAAATTCTTTCTCATTTATCATGCTGTATCTGCAAGTTTCATTATAATTATTTTACTTTAGCAAAGAAATTTTTAATAAGGAACTGATGTATGTACATATATATTTTTTTAATTTACTGTTTGTTAAGTTGTACTGCAGAGATGCCAACTATTTCAAATGATTGAGCATAATGATTGTAGACAGAGCCCTTTCACAGTTTTAGTCCTTTTAGGTTTGCCAGAAAAACACAACAATCTGGTGAACGAGGTCTCTTTTTTTTCCATCTTGTGAACAACTGCATTGGTGTTTCTATGCCGCTTAGAAAACGAGAAATACCCATCTATGCGAGCGCTGATTGGCTGACAAGCACTGATGATGTAACTATGGATTCCCCATGTACCCATTATGGAGAAGCACCGAACTCAAACTATTGGTAGACGTCGGAGATACAAATATTTTTTTTAT
Source organism: Tachypleus tridentatus (assembly GCF_004210375.1). Classification (NCBI taxonomy): domain Eukaryota; kingdom Metazoa; phylum Arthropoda; class Merostomata; order Xiphosura; family Limulidae; genus Tachypleus; species Tachypleus tridentatus. The sequence continues at coordinate 157,731,636 of NC_134831.1, forward strand.
TTCAAACACAAACATGATTATTGCAAGTAGCCATTTGGACTATGTCTTTTATTTATTATCAAAATTTATTTGTATCTCACTAGAAATTTTCTTTTCACCCCTTTCAAGCCATGGAGGAACAATTTATCACTTTATTTTATAGGCCTATATAATATTTTGGGAGTTGCAACAAGTCGTAATATTTGTATGCATGAGCATGTAATTGTAATGTATACACCATATAATGATTACGCTCAAATCATAATGGTTGGCATCTCTGGATTACTGGTATTGAGGTCTGACTGTGTGATAAGACATTTTATTTTAGTGTTATATTCTACAGTATATAGATTCCTGTGATTCCTTAATGTTAGTGATAAATTTGTCAGAAGTATTTTAGTATTTTTTTGTCTTAAAAATTAAAGGACCTATTCTTTTCAATCATTTTAATATTACAAGAAACTTAAATCCATCATTTAACATGGTTAAATATTATACACTGGCATATACTTAATATTTCTATTTATCATCAAATTATTCTAACCTACCTGCATATTCAATAATAAGTATTAACTTTAAATTATGAAAATATTTTGATTAAGTTCTGCTTCTTGTGTGTTTTATTCTGTATTCAATTATCTTATTTCAAGTTTTAGTTGTTAATTAATTTAAAATACATTTCTTTCTGAGTGGTAGATAGCATTTAAAAACAAATACTAAAATGTTCTTTTAGGGAAGAATCCAAGTTGGATCTGATGCAGACATTGTTATATGGGATGCAAATCAAGTGCGTACTATCTCAGCCAAGACCCACCATCATAATACAGACTTCAATATTTTTGAGGGGAAGAAATGTCATGGAGTACCTATATATGTTGTCTCACAAGGTCGTGTTGTGGTTGATGAAGGAGAGGTAAGTGTGGTTAATTTTTCTTTTCTCACTTTTTCAAACTGAAAATTAATTGTTAATAAAGTAAACAAGGATTTTGTTTCTTTAAATATCTTTATTGGAATTGGTTTTAGTTTTACAATGTATGTTAAAGTTCATCAGATTTGGTTGAACTAGATTTCATAACCACAGCAGTTGCTCTTCTGATGAATAAGAATTTTCTTTCTTAGTATTTCCAAATTTTAAAAGGATGCATATGAATAACTTCTTTATTTCAAGTAGATGTAGACATGCTTACTGCCTATGTAGAAACATACTGAGGAGCTATCAGCCACCTTGATTACGATGCCTTATGGATAACTCCAACAAAACATTTTACAATTATTTTGTTTCTTAAATTTTTTTTCAGAGCTTATTTAATTTATTCTGTTTTTATTTTTGTTTTAATCTAAGTGGTTATGTTAATGTAATTTGTATAACTAGTTACAACATGTTAGAATTTTTGAGTTTGTTATCTTTACCGCTGCAGCAGTTGTCTATGTTAATGACTGATTGATATACCAAGATATTTGGTAGTATATCTGTAATAGAATTGACTGAAATCATTTAATCTCACACAGAGTCAAGTCTGGTATCCACCCCCAACCCCTATCATGTTTGGTGCACCCAAAAAGTGGTTGTATCCCTAGGTTGGCAACCATCAGTCAGTATTACTGACTGGCAAATGTTGCTTGAGAATTACATGCACCAAATCTAACCAAAATGTATGCAAAAACATTGAACCAAATAAGCATTTGTTTAGTGTTTCTTAAGCACATGCAGTTGAATTATAATATTTAATATAAAGTCTTTCTAGTAGTAATAATTTATAATTTTCAACTTTTATGACTTGTATCATATAATTTGAAACTGGCCCAAAATTTACATTTTCCCATGTTGGAGGGTCAATAAACATGTTTTATATTTTTAAAGTTGTGTTGTTGTTACAGGAGATAGTTTGCACAACTGAAGTTACTGAGTACATTACAGATGTTTGTAAAGATAAACTAATATCTTGTATAAAGATAAAAATGTGTGTGTTAATGGATAATGAAATTCAAGTTGAAAATTGAAAACATTTTTAGTCTGTCTTACTGAACTGATAAAAATTTTAAGATTTTTAAAGTGCTTTTTTTCTATTTACTGTCCAAGTGCTAAAAGTTTATCAAGGATGGAGTTTAATATTTTAAATAGTTTATATGTTGTAAATTTTTTAAACTATAACATTTTCATTAATGTCAAAAATTGTGCTCTGAGTGTTTTTCACATTTCAGAAACTTAATGTGTACACATCTTTTTCCCTGTCTTCATCAGCTCCATGTCAGTCAAGGTGTGGGTCGTTTCATTGCTACACCTCCATTTTCTCAGTATGTCTACGCTTGTATTAATGAGAGAGATCAGGTAACATTTTTTATTATCATATATAAATTTTGTTTACACATTTTTGTGAAAGAAGCAACTGTTTTTATCTTATCTGATAAATGAAATGATGATTTCAGTTCTTCAACAGATATTAATTGAAAGGGATTAAAATCAGGAAGAGTGAGTAGATATGCATATTTTGATACAAAATTACAAGAGGAAGAAGAATAAATACATTCCTGGTACTCAAATTTTGAAAACATGCAGCAATGTGTATGATTTACTCAGGTTTATTTATCAAATAGTAGGTTTTATATAGTTATATAAGTAATTTTGTCCTACAACAAGGAAATCTGCTGTTTTGTATCTTTTTTAATCAATTTTCAGGTAATGTAGCCTTAAGACAAGGGAATTTGGTAATCATCTGTGTAATTATTGTGATTGTTTTAGTATAAAAGAAGGAAATTCTGTTTTTGTAAATTGTAGTTTTACTTGTTGCAGCTGTAAAACAAGGAATTCCTAATAGCTGTAACATATATAACAGTAGTAGTATTATATGGTAAAATTCTAACTTTTGAGTTTAAGTCCTTAGTACAGATATTTTAAATCAGTAAGCACATTAATTAGTTTATTGGAGTTGAGTGTGGCCTAGTTGTTACTGTGCCCAGACTATAAGTTCAAGGATTCATGGTTCACAATATCTTGCTGCATAAAAGTGCTTCACACATTGTAGCTGTAGATGCATTGTGAGAATGATAGTAAAATATCACTTTGATCAAGCAGGAGCATCTAGGCCCAGCATGGCTAGGTGGTTAGGGTGCTGGATTTGCAATTTTAGGGTCACAAGTTCAAATCCCCACCAATCCAATTCACTCTTTCAACCATGGGGGGGGTGTTATAATTTGACAGTCACCACGATGGGTGGTGATGACTAGCTGACTTTCCTCAAGTCTTACACTGTTAAATAAGGGACAGCTACTGCAGATAGCCCTCGTGTAGCTTTGCATGAAATTTAAAAACAAACAGGAGCAGCTCAAGAGTTGCTGATAAGTGGTACAGATTTGCTGACTTCTCTATAATTTATCTTTTAAGAACAGCTACAAGTAACTTTGTGCAAACTTTTGAAACAATCAAACAGAATCTAGTTTTATTATCCAGCATTTATTTTATTCTCACAGGTTACATGTTATCACAATACCATCATAAGAAATTAGAGGGGGGAGAGTAAGTTGGAGGCTTGAATATCGACTGTCTGCACATACTCAGTGAAATTTGCTGTTTAAAAAATAGGGAATAAATTAATTACTTTGGAATATTAATATTAATTAGTATTTTTATGTATATATTTTAATTGAGAAACATATTTGTACTTTTCCAATAAATTATTGTACAATTCCAAGTTTATAAACTGAAATGGAACTTTTTATTCTTACACAGATAAAAATGTTTTACATATAATTATATATTGTAATTGCTTAACTAAAGTCAGTAAGAGGAAATAAAGGTTATGATATAAATGGTGTCAACAGTACTCAAATTAATGAGTAAATGTTACAAGTCATTAATTAGAATTTGCAAATGCTCTGGAATTTTTGGAATTTTATGTCTGAAAAAGACACAATTTCTTTCATTTAACTCTGGAAAAATAGTACTCCTACATTAGACACTTTATAGTCAAAATTCTGTAATATCTAATCCTAACATAAATGGTTTGATTGTTGCTCTTAATCATACACAACTTTTTGGGTCAGAGGCAGTTTGTGCAAATTGAATGGGTTTTACATAATGATGTGTTTCTGTCATTATCATTTGTCATAGTGAATGCAACACACTCCACAAATCTCATTTTTGATTGCCAGAACAAGTCTTTCTATAGATTGATAAACATACACAGCACATTCGACACACATAACACAAATCATTGTACTGTCAAAGAAAACAGTATGCATTCATATCATCTGAAATTAGCTGACAAGGCTGAAGGGCAAGTGCATATTTAACAAGGGGTGGCTCAAAAAAGTCTGAATGCTATATGTAGTTGAACCAAGATTTGGAAAAATACAATCCAAGATCCACTTTATATGTGAAGACATTCAATATTTGAAATTATCACAGTTATACCACTAATTTGTACTATTATCACAAACAATAACTTACATTATAAAAAATTGAAATTAATGGTAATAGTAGAGGGGCACTTAATAGAATGCATACCCCTATCATGCAGTGTTTTAAATTTTTAATTTCCCTAATTTCAGAATTGTAAAGTTTTCTCTCTTGGCATCCACTTTTTGTAATTTCCTTTTCACCACTTTTGTGGTTTATTTCAGTTCCAGTTTTGTCCCCACAACCATACGTACTAGCTTTACCGGATTTCCAACGACTCTTGTCACATGGTTAAAAAGCCAGAAAAATTGTGATAGTTATGGAACATTTTACTGTTTTTGCATATTATTATTCTGTGTTATTTTGAGGACTATTCAGTGAAATAAATTTTTAAGAGTAACCAAATGTTAAAAAAAGAACACTTTTTGAGTTAGTTAAGGTTAAAAGAGGTAAAATAAATAATAATATAATAGAAATTTATTAGTAAGTACACTCACAAGCACCTTGTTTACAGTGTAATTTGATAGCATTATCTAACCAGAATATTTACCAATGATCTAATGCATAATGGCATGAATTTAATAACACATAGTTTACAGTGACCTTGACATTTGACTTTGATCTTCCAAAAAACTAAACACTTCTAAGTTAAATCACGATCCATATGTGCACCATATTTCATCCAAATCTATCCAGCTGTTTATAGAAATCTTCACAGGAATAAAAACATAACTTCCATCTACCTATTGTGGTAGTGGTAATTAATCCAATAAGAATAAATTACCATTCATTGAATATTACTTCACTTGTATATGAACATCAGCTAATAAGCAGTCTTTGAATTTTTAAAAATTTTGCAATGGTGTTTATATTACATAAATCCCTTAACCATCTTTGATGAACTTAGAATTACAATTATTTTTTAAGAGAATGGTGTATGTGTATGTTTTTCATATAGCAAAGCCACATTGGGCTATCTGCTGAGTCCAGCAAGGGGAATCAAAACCCTGATTTTAGCGTTGTAAATCTGTAGACTTACCGCTGTACTATCAGGGGGCTAAGAGAATGATACTTGTTCAGCTATACACTGTCAATCCATACCATGTAACAGATTCTGCTAACAATACATAAATCTTTTTAATATTTATTGGTAAAATATTCTGTATCTTCCATAACACTGTTGTTATGGATCTTAATTTATTGCAAATAATGTTTATATGTTAAGACCAACGAAACACATTATCTATAATTAGCTCTAAGTATATCTTAGTATGAACATTTTCAACATACCTATAATCAGAATACTGCTTATTTTCTGCAAATAAATGTTAGTATTTTGTATTACATCTTTGATCATGACTTTGTAGAACGATTATATTAATAATTTGTGTATTGTGAGTGAATTATTATAGTTTTTCTTTTATCAGTATTCATATAGATTTCATTTATATTAAGCCAATACTTTAGTTTATTGAAATCCTCTTGTAAAATGTCTTTGTTAATTTTCACATCAGCATAATTTATGGTTAAAGGTGTATCATTTGCATATTGCTGTACTCTTTAAACCTGTATTTACAATATTACTAACACAAATTAAACAGCGTTTGACCCAAAATAGAACCGTTTGGAACATCATGTTTTATTGTTATTTGACCTCTCATTATTTCTCTTATTCTTGTTATTGCAATCCTGTTACTCAAATATGTCACAAATCCATTCACACTAATAATTGTAAATATAGCTGTGGTAGTAATGCTCATTTTGAAAAAAAACAAACTAGTACTTATATATGTGTTGATTTATGTAAATAATCAAATTTGTCATGGTTGTAAGTATCAGGGTTTTTTTTTTTTGTTTTTTGCACATATGAAAACCCATATATTATGGATCATCTTTCATGGATCATGCAACTTTGAATGACATGATGCCTCACTTTGAATTGGCTATTGAAGGACTAAACAGAAAGAATTTGATGCAGCTCTCAATGAATGTTTCCAATGTAAATCTAAAACTCCATTGATCAGTTGATGAAAAACTATCAACATATTATGACAACTCTTTTAGATGATGGCAGTTGGAGTATACACATACTTCATGGCACATTCAAGGATGGTGCTACTGCTTCAACATAGTCTGTTCAGAATCTCTATAGATTGTTCAAAACATTTACCAACATGAAGAGAGGACTTTAAATCAGTCACTGGATAAAATGTTTTTCTCTTAAGTTTTTTTTATCATAGATGGGCAGAAAATGTACCAAGAGTATGGCCAAACATTGTACAGAATGTTACAAAAGTAATGGAAAAAAAAGGAGATAAATCCTAATACTGATTATAAGATATTGTTGTTTAATGTATCAAAGATAAACTAACCATTCTAAAGTTGTTGTGATTCACATCCATTGCTAAACTGATAAATTTCTGTCAAAAAATGTCCAACAAAGTGTGGAATGTTGTAAAAGATTTGTTCCTAATTTTACATGGACGAACAATTGTAGAAAGAGATTTTACTAGCAACAAGGATATTTGAAGTAGAACATTTACATGTACAATTTCTCATTTCACAGAGATTAATCCATGATCATATTAATGTCATTGGTGTAAACCATAACATTAACATTAACGTCTCATTTCTAACTTTAACAACATCTGCAAGATAAAGGTATATGGCCTTTATTGAGGAACAATAGAATCAAAAGAATGGGCAAAAATTGGTAAAAAAAAAAAGATGATACCACTGCTTTGCATAACTTGGAAAAGAAGTTTGCTGAAAAGACAAAAACCTAAAAGAAATGTAGTGTTCACACTATGAACATGTGTAATATTTCATGAAAATTAAAAAATAATTGTTATCCATGGATTTGTCATTCTCTACCAGGTTGTCTGTAGACATTGAATCAGAATGTGTAATTTCCATCTTGTTTTGTTCTTTCTGTTTAATAATATAAGTTAATTTATATAAATAGTTCTAGTTCTCCTGTTATAATCCTAGCTGTTTGATTAATTACTCCTTGAAAATGATGCAAATTGTTCTGGAAAGAAAAATATTCTCAAAGATTAACAAAGAATGCTGTTAACAAAGATACACACTTCAAGGGCATAAAAAATGTTGATTTTATTGCTAAACAAAGCAATTTTTGTATAAACGATTTAATTTTATCATACACATTCTCTACTGAGCCTCATTTCTACCTGTGAACATGAGATGTTTGTTGAGTTAAAGTAAATGTGTAAGCTGTTTTACATTCATTAATCTCATATATTATTATTGTGTTGTTTATCACACAGAATCTGTATATTTTTTACTTTTGCCTGTTTGTCTATAATTATTTTATTTTTGTTCAGGTCAGACAGCCACAAAAAGTGGAACGAGAACCATATGAAGGTCCAGTTAATCATATAGTAATGGATGGCCCTAGACGGGAGTTTGGGAAAGATGCTGGTCTTAGTCAACAAGCTGAATTCCATACTCGTCCACCAACTAGTAGTGGAGCTCGCAATCTACAGGATTCAACTTTCAGTATTTCAGGTACAGAGGTTTTTTTGGCAGAGCTGCTTCACATGTTGTACCTGAACTAAAAGTTATTGAATTTGCTGTATTCTTGAACTTTTATACCTTGAATTATAATATTGTTTTCTGCACCTTTGTTTCCTATTAATTTACAGATAGGATAATAATATGGAGAAAATGCTTAATAATAAGTTAAAATGTAATAAATGTTTTTCTACATATTAAATACACATCTTGAATTTTGTGTGATACATGGAAAAGTTCACCCATTATTTCTAGAATCCTACTTTGATGGAATATATTTAGGGTTCTATTGGAAAATGTCAGGATTAACAAAAATAAAAAGCTAATTACTCTGTCTCTAAAATTATTGCCCAGTGCTTTCTCCACCAGTGGTCATGATTAATCTGATGGCTATGATTATATTTTATTACTCACATCACAGTTTCCATTATAACAGTCTACTTGATAGACAATAAATAAAGGTTATGTAAGAAATAATAAAGTGGAAAATATGTTTGAAGCAGAACACATAGGAATAAGTCAACACAAAATTTTAGCTCAACCTCTTAATATAACAAAAAAATGGCATTTTATAAAAAAGTCAAATTTAAAAACTATGGTAGTAATCTACTTACTTTATGACATTTCTGGTAAACATTCTTATTAAGTCAAAAACAAGTCGATCAGTTAATGACAATTGCAGGAACATTTTGAAATGAAACAATACATAAAAATAGAATGTAATGCGAGATAGAACTATGAGAATCAAAGAAGATGGTAAAAACAATATAATAAAGCTGGTGATTAAAAAACAATATTAAAAATTATTAGAAATCTAGACAACTTTACATAGCAAAGAGCAGAAATAACCTAAATATTTTAAGATAATAAAATATTGTGTGGTTTGTTGTAAAATTTGCACAAAGCTACATGAGGGCTATCTGTCCCTAATTTTCTAGTGAAAGACTAGAGGGAAGACAGCTAGTCATCTCTACTCACTGCCTACTCTTTTATTAATGATCATTGGGATGGACTGTCACTTATAACACCCCAAAGCTGAAAAAGTGAACATGTTTGGTGGAACAGGGATTTTAACCCATAACCATCAGATTGTGATCAAGTTCCCTAACCACCTGTTACATAAGTTTTCTTGTGTATGTTCAAATGACATTTGGCTGGTTCTCCTACATGCATTTGATCAAAGCTGTTACAAGTGATACAGTAAATTAAACATTTAAATGTATAAGTGAAATGGCTATTCACAAAACACACTGATTTAGGGCCTTTAACAGATGTTCTATGATCAATGTAAGGGCAAGTGTTGCATTTTTATTAAAGATCAAGATAAACCTGTGGCTCAGCACTTAACAATACTGATCATCCTCCTGAACACCTTTAAAGTACTTTTTTATGTCATACTTCATCCAGCACCTAGAAGAACCATAATTGAAAATGAAATAATTTTTGAGTTGAGTTACTTAAATCCTTTGTTATTAACGAATGGTTCAGTATTTGATATATACTTTTAATACCTTTTTTATCATAAAACATTTAAGTATTTCCTTTTTTTTCCTATATAAAGTTGTTCTATATTCCTAATAATTTTTAATACTTTTTAATCTCCAACTTTATTATGTTGTTCAATTCTTATGATTCTATCTCACAAACTGTTTTTGTGTATTGTTTCATCTCAAAATATTCCTCTAATTGTTATTAACCAAAAGACTTGTTTATGGCTTGAAAAATAGGAGCTTGCTTGAAGCATCACCAAGTAAAAAATTACTACCAAAATTTTTAAAGGCGATTTTTTTCTAAAAGTCTATTTTATCATCTTTGCATTTTCGTGATTATTTACTCTTAATATTACAGCTTTAAATGTCAGAGAATTTCTAGAAATTACAACATTTGGAAAACAAAAGGAAGTATTAAACAAAGATGAGAGATCATCAAGACAAATCATTGAAATTTGGAGAGATGTAATATAAAGGTTAATTAAGAAATTTTGTAAATAACAGTGTTATGGAATATCACATGATATGAGAGAAAACAATTGTATTCATGTAACTCCTATACGTCATGTTGAATCATAGTACCTGCAGAGCATATTTTTAAAGTGGAAGTTGTTGACGACTATAATAAAGTTTTCAAAATTGTGTGTAATGTTGATTTGAATTATTTATTAAATACGTGATAGACTTTCCATAGCCTCTACTGTAAATAGACATTTCATTGACTTCATAGACTATATTCAGACAAATGAAAAATCTTGACAACAATGGATGCAAGTTCAGGTGAATATACAGATACATATCAAAGAAAGGGAAAACATGAGTGATTTCATTTTCTATAACTCATAACAACATTGCTATGGACTTGAGACATATGACTTGATTGTTTATCATGACCTAACCATACTTTTTGGCACCCAGGCTTTACAGTACTGGATGTTATTTTTGCATATGTGTTGTCAATGCCTTCAATTGGTACTAACTATAGTTTATGTTTTACTTTACTATTCACTTTCTAAAGTTTACATTTCTCATAATATGCATAAGTGAATCAATCTTAAAGTCACACAGAAACATTTCTTTTTGTGAACTGTAGTGGGAAGTGTTTATACCCTCATGGTTGGTAACAAGGTCCCTGTTTCTTGTCACAGATGAGGACTCATTCACTGTTACAAGAAATTCCATCTCTTACATTTAAAGTACTTCTCTCATGTTTTCACAAGAGCAAGATTTTTGTTTGATATTTAATGATTTTGCATACAGTTGATTTATATTCATATACAGGTAAGTTGTTGGTAGCCACTTTCTGAGTTAGATAATTTTCTGAATGACCACTAAAAGAACTTTATCAAGGATAACAATAATCATACATATCATGGAATGATATTTAAGTGGCTTTTGCATTCTTATATGTAACTAGCCATTTTCCCTTACCTTGCTGTTCTTTAAGTTATCAATAGTTATCTTTTAAATTAGTCTAGAATCGGCATTGCATCTTTTTGCTAATATCCTAGGAATATCCTACCTCAGAAAGGGCTGTGACATATGCCTCTAGATATAAGCATTGCACTGTCAAATAGTTGGCAATTTGTCACAAACGTTATAAATGTATAGTGTAAAAAACATGTTGCTAATCACAGTGGCACAGCACTTCATTAGTTACGCAAATTGTTGTTTTATGCAAGATTAACCCTCCATACTATTAGACAATGAAACAAGTGTAAATTGCATCAACTGGATTTAGATTTAGATCATTTTCTTCACTTGCTCTAGTATCTTTCATTGCAACTGTAATATCTTAAATGCATATCATGTTTTACTATGTTAATGTTGGTGACCTTTGTTCTACTTATATGAAAAGTTGTTTTTGTGTATATTCCAGGAGCACAGATTGATGACAACAAGAGCACTCGCTCTCACATTAGAATCCAGAATCCTCCTGGTGGACGTTCCACTGGGTTATGGTAAATTCAGTATCTTAAATGCTGTTATAAAGTTTCCAGTTGCTCTACTCAAGCAAATGAGTTTTTTGTGCTTGTAATTTAAGTGCACTTCAAAATAAAGATATGTCTACATTGAATAACTGAGGAGACATGAAGATGTCACTAAAGGGAATGAAATATTATTAATTTACAATTAATAATTGATGAATGTGAAAGCTGATAAAAGTGTAACCTTTAGCATCTAAGTTGTCAGGATACAATAAAGGAGTGAGGTGAATTAATTTTAAAGATATTTGATGCAGACATATCTTTGTTGCATGTTGCAAAAATGCTTATATAATACTGTTTCACTGTCTATATAAGTTACTGCATAAGTATCATGAAATAATCAAGTATGATGCCAGGTTGGGTTCCACAGACCACAATGACTATTTGATTAAACTTTGAGTTATTGACAAAGAAATTTTGGGAAAGAAGCCTTTCAAGAATGGCAGTGAGATTATTCCCATGCTTTTCAGTGTGTAGGATTTCCAATTATTTGAGATGTAATTTTGACAAAGCTGAAAAAAAAGTCTGTGTTTTAATTATATATAAATAACTTTTTAAATCCAGAAGTATTTCTATTTGATACTAATACTGCCAATATTTTGCCATGCTATGCCAGACTGACAATTTTGTAAAGCTTTTTATAAGGAATTACAAGTCCTTATCAGAAAGTGTAGGTCATGTGTTTTGTGAAAATAAAGATAAATTATTAAATTATGTTTACTTAATATCTATCTTGAGAACTTCTTATATATTGATAAAAGATAAATTAATTTTCAGATTATCTATTCTAAAGTAGAAATGTCATACAGTATTTTGTAGTTGATGTATAACATTTTATGGAATTCAAACATCAGTTAATATAGCACAAAAAAGAAGTAATTACATGAAGTTCATTTGAAAGCATTTTATTCAGTTAGATACTTTTACTTGTACAAGTTAAAATAGTCCTATTACACTAAGTTTGACATTAAATACCAATTCAAGATAATTTATTTCTAAAGTTTTTAGTTAGATTAACTGTTATGTTTAAACACCACTTCTCATCTTTTATTATATGACAAAATTATATTAAGCTTTGCTACATAATTTACATAAATCACTGAAGCTCACACTGTTGAAAACATCTAAGCGTTCAAAGTTATCTTACTGGCGAACAACTATATAATAAGCAAAGTGGATGAGCCCTAAAGTATCGATTGGACTAAAAGTTTGAACCATTCTAGTTGAAATTCTAGAATATTATTCTTATAAAAGCTTCTAATCAAGTGATCTTTATGTCATTCAAATCATGTGAAAGAAGAGCTGAAATTTCTGTTTTTGTCTTTCTACATATATTTTAAAGTTTGCTACTCTTAAATATCATTAGAAGAATAAAAAGAAATATATATAGGGAGAGCAAGAAAGAGAGAGAATATAATGTTCAAACTTTATATTTGTGGAATAACCTAAAATGTAACAATTTTTGAAATAAATAAGAGTATATAGAATATCAATTATCCAAGAGAAGCTGAATCTGCATTTTTTGAAACCTACATCTTTATTTAGCATGGATATTGGTTTGAATACCAGCTGTTTTAAGAATTTTTTTCATCTGATGATCAGTTGAATTAATGGTTTTAGGCACATAACAGAGTGAAAGTTTAGAAGCCTTAAATTAGACTGCTATAATTTAACAAATTATATTCATAAGTTTAGCTGTAAATGATTTGTACATGATACATTATTTTGTACCATATATTTTCTATGTGAGCAATCAGAACAAATATTTCCTTTGTAGACACTAAATAAAAATTTTTACTCATTTTTTGGTTTCATTTAGCATCAAGATTTTGAGGCACAACATTTATTTCTACCAGTTTTCTTTCAAGTTTTAAGATTATTAGACAATTTTATAGTTTTCAAGATTAATATGTGATCTATTTGCTAATTAAACTATTAAATTATTTATTAGAGATTTGTCTGTATTTATTATATTATTATGTCATATGGTTGCTTTTGGAACATGTTAGATGAATAGAAAGGATTCTTTCAGAGTAACTTAGATCTGAGATTTTTTTAAAACAAATTCGTTAATTCATTCTTGAAATAATCGAATTAAATGACTCAAGAAAAGATTCTAAGAAACTTATCAAATTACATCTGAATAGTATATAATTTAATGATAAGAAAAATAAAACATCATGCAACAGGTGAGAAGCATGGTTAAAGCCATCCACTTACTATAGGCAACACTGTGTAACATAATCAGGAAGAATATCTACCCAGAAAAGAGACATAAGGGATATGTACACAGTTGTTTCCACACCATATATGTGCAACCACTGAATACCTGAAGCAGCTGAATAAATATGATCTCATAATATTCCATATAAAGAAATACCAGTCAAAGTGTCAGGTGGAGTACTTATGGATTGATTTATGTGCATTAGGACTGTTAAAACAGGCACTGCAAAATGAAAATACAGTAAATGGTTTATGGGAAACAACAAGAAGAAATTGTGGATTTAATATGACAGACTTATGATGGAGTAATTGCAATAAAGACTGCACTGCAGGTTTATTGGCATGATTTACAATCATCAGGTAGAGTATGACCTGACATGAACTATAATAACATGGTAAAGATACTAAATTATTTAGCTGTAATGTCTTCATCCTCTGTGTTAGATGACACTTGCTATGATTTAGTTCTGCATCTTCAAACTGTATCACAGGCTCTCATCAATCAAGCTAGATAGATGAGTTTAAGTTTTAGTTAACAAATATGAACTCAGACACATCTTTATTACAATACTCTTTCAAACTGCTTGGAGAAAAAAATCAATAATATTTATCAAAAAACTTGCAGAGTGAAAAATAATGTGGAAAATAAAATTACAAGTACAACTTGAGCCACCTTAGCTTTGAGTAGATGCTTAATAAAAAAAAATTAAATTAATAAAAATTTATAACTCAAACAAAAGATTGTGCCAGTTGTATCAAGAAATAAAATATTAAAAATACAGCAGAGCTATTAGACAAGTACAGAAACAGAACGTCAAACAAAGGTGATTGAAATCAAAAAAGGTAGCAAATTCCAAATACTTTATCAATAATTTTTTATGCTTTTTTTTTTTAATATTTCAAGTTGTGTATTTTCACATTAAATGCTACAACTTCAGAACCTAAACCTCTGATTTTCAGTTTTTAAGGGGTACCAAAAATATTCGAGATGAAAAAGGAAACGTAATGTATTATGGTTATGAATTATGAATAATATTAAATTTGAAACATATCATTACAGAAAAAAGCAAGCTTACTTCAGTAATAAAGAATAACATTTCTACATCTAAGAATATGTTGGACCATGTATATTATGGAAAATTACCATGTGTAACTGTTGAATTTTTTGGCATTTCTAGCTATAAAGAAAAATTATAACAAGGCTGGTGTGCTGAGGTATACAACTCTTTGAAATACAGATTAAGAGAAACAGCTTAACATTAAATAAAAACTAAAATAAATTTAACTTGCTGATTATTAATTTGAGGATTTGTATAGAGAAAATACTTAATTATAATTAGAGTTCGTTTTGCCTTCACATACAAAATGTGTCATTTACTATAGCAGCTTTTTAACAAATACAATACAAAGAGCCCCTCGCTAGTACAGCGGTAAGTCTCCGGATTTACAATGCTAAAATCATGGGTTCGATTCCTCTCATTGGGCTCAGCAGATAGCCCAGTGTGGCTTTGCTGTAAGAAGAACACACAATACAAAGATGCACCCTTATATGCGAAGATGAAAGAATCTCCAGTAATGGCTGCTGTAATTAGTTCCCAAGTCAGTCGGAGATAGAACTATGAGGTACAAGTTTATACTTGGGAAAAAAAAACTACTCAAGAGCCATTCTATGAGCTACAGCTAAAAAAAAAAAAGCAGCACTTAAGCCAAACTTAATATAAAATTTAGCTTAGTTGTTGGAGTTATAACAAATATTTTGCAGGTTTTTAACTTGTTAACCATATTTGGACATTTTTAAACATTATGAACCGAAATAACCTTTAAAGCTTAACCACTTATCCTAATGGTTAAGGTGTTTGACTTTAGACTGAATTTGGAGCGTGCACGCTATAAGTTGATCAGCACAACAACAGGTGTGTTAGAACAAGACTCCATGTAGCGTGTTGAGGGAAGCTACTATTACTACTTTAGCACTCATTTTTACCTTTAATAACGAAATACCCATCATTTTTCGTGATGACAAGAAAACCCACTTGTAGAGAAGGTTCACGATGACCGAGGAGGGTGGAAACGTTGTTTGCTCCTCTACTAGTGCTATCTCTACCTATACTAGCCGTTTTTAAATATATAACCCATTATTTTTGTATATCTTAAATACACCCAGTGGCTCAGATGTAAACGTAAGAGTTCATAATGCTAAAATTTGGAGTTTGATTTCTGTGATAGAAACACCAAAGATAACCCATTATACAGCTTCAAACAAATAAAAGTGATACCACAATAACATTCATGGCAAGCTAGGATACAAAAATTAATGATAAATATCATTTCTAAAATGTGCAAATATGTATTTCACCTTTAACTTTTTTCTACTTTATGTGTAAATGTTAATCTATTTTAAGAGGTAGGTGGTACATGAACTGTTGACATATTCTAATCATGTTCGTCAACTTCTTCCAAAATTAATCATTGATATTTACAATCAATGTAAATTGTAAACTTTCCACATCTGAATGTAAAATCCAACTTCCAGTCTCTTGAAGTTGAAAATAAAACGATTACTTAGTTTAATATAATAAAAATCTCGAAAACTTTTGAAATCAACTTAATAATTATAAATATTTATTAAACGAAAAAGTAATTTTGAATAGTTTACACTTAAGTTTTAAGTCATAAACATGTAGAGAAAATGTGAACGTTACATTTCACTGTTGTCAGTAAACTTTAAAGTAATGTAACTGTTCCACGTGTAGTTCAACTCCTAAGACAACTTTTCAGAAACAACAGCATTGGATTTTCATACTAAACAAATACAAGTGTATAATTACACAAGAAAAGCGTCACAAAGGGGTTGATTGACGATTTTGAATATTTAAGGTGTTTTACTTTATATTAATGACTTTCAGCACACGATTTGATTGAAACATTCACATGTCGTTATTTTATACATGTAATGAACGGAACTTTATTAACTTAATTTTATATACTTATGTATATTTATACTATTTGTACAAAAAATAAGGTTCAAAGAAATTTAGCTTTAAGAGTCTGGATTTAGAATATAAAACCAGAACGTTGAAACTTCCAACAGCATACAACTAACTTGTTGACTAAAACTAAAGCGTACAACTAATTAATAAAGGCGTTTATTGAATGGAAAATATAATTATAGTAAAATGTTGATTTCCTTCGTTTGTGTCACCAGATTTATAACGCTCAAAATCTAGTTACGATATTCATAGTGGAAAAAGTATAGATAGCTTATTGTGTATCGTGGTGTTTAACGAAACAAGCAAATAAATCCTTCCATCATTACAAGTGGTATCTTCGTGATTTAATGGTAAACTTTGGAGCTTTAAACACTAGAATTCGAAGTACGATCCCTGCAGAGAAAATAGCCAACTACTTTAAAGCAAACCCTTTTCATTTATGAAGTGTCATATTTGAGTAATGCTATAAATATGACAATAACACTACGACTGATTTAAGTATTTGCTACCTAATCTTCTGCTGTGTATAACAAGCTTGTTTCACTTCAGTCTGTCATACATGAATATTTCAAATAGTGACGGAATTATGCCCCCGCGATTGTTTGAAAGATATGACAAACTTAAGAATTGCCAACGAATAGAGAGACATACAATTTAATATGCTTGAACTAAAAGCGGTTGCGCTATTGTATTTAATTATGATATACATCAGTTAAACTACTGAAATTATACATCAGTTAAACTACTAACTACAGTTATATGGAAGAAATATAGAGGACGCAATTTCTTTGTGTGTCTCTGTGTGTGTGTGTGGGGGGCATCTTTTGCAGATACGCCACTGGTTTGAAATTAAATTCTTCAATGTTAAAACTTTTGACGATTTGTTTTGTTCATTTAGTGTGTTTTTTTTTCTTTCCAAAGATATATTAATTTTCTAAGTTATGGAAAGGTAGCAGCCTTAATATTTCCACATCATAGCTGTGAGAATCTAGTTTAATTTATTTCCGATTACGCTGTTACAAATTAGATTATTTCTTCCTATCAGTAATAAAAATATCCTTTTTTTTTCTCTCAACAAAAAGACGTAGGCCTAGAATTTAAAGTTTAAAGCCGTTAAGTTAAAGGAATTAGAAAAGTTCCTTCTTTGTAGTTTATTATGGTAATTAGATTCGCTACTCTTATAAACGTTTACAAATTGAAAACTGTTACTACCATTCATTTAACTCCTTCCTCCGTTGGTACGGTGGTAAGTTTACGGATTTACAAAGTTAAAATCAGGGGTTCGATTTCCCTCGGTGGACTCAGTAGATAGCCCCATGTGGCTTTACCATAAGAAAACCCACACATTTAAATAATTTAAATTATTTCAGTTGAACGACAGTTTCTTTGTCAGGATCAAAAAGGCTTAATGGTTACTATCTAACAAGCAATTGAGTAACAAGCAGTTTTTTGAATAATATTTTTCTTAACAAAGATACAAACACTAATAATCGCGTGCAAAAGCTTCGGTAGCCTTGTTAAGGTTTTCATTTTGAGAGCAATTAACTTTCCTCTCGGAAATACTTATTTCGTACATTATTTAAAAGGAGTGATCAATCTTAATTGAATTATTAGGTTAATTCAAATCTTTACTTCACAGGTCAAATATGAAATAATCTTATTTAGTGGAGTGTTAATTAAGATATCTCAAAGGAGTTGGTTGACTATTCTGACTGTTTAAGGTAATTTTCTTTATATTAATAATTTTTAGCACACGATTTGATTTGAACACTCACATCTCGTTGTTTTACATATATAATACAGGGAACTTCATAAACTGAATTTTATATTGTTTAAGTAATATCATTTTAACTCAAAAACATAATGGAATCATGCCACTTTGAATATTCCATATTTTCAAAAACTCTAATTTTTAATTAATTTTTTTACAATATATTAACATTAAAAGTGTAAAGCTGTACTAAATGCAAAATAAAACGTGATAGTTGTTCTGTACGGTGTGAGAAGAAAAACGTTGATAAGTAAAATGAAATAACCGCTAGGGGGTACAAGTTTTAGAAAGTGTCTAAGTTTCACAGCTGTGTTGGTAGATCTTATGCTAGTGGTTTGTATATTAATTATTATGCATATTTTTTTAATTTTTAATGATTTCTTACGCTGATATCGTTCACCACAAGATGTGTATTCATTGATATTAGGTATTTATATCTGTTTGTGACTTAACTCTGGATCTTGTTTTCATCTGAGTGATACTCATAAGTCATGGTAATACATCACACGAACGCTATGGCAGATTTGTTAATAATTTTGAATTGTCGGTGTTAGTTAACAGTAGTGGTATCAACAATTTGTAATAACAGTTATTAATTACCAACATAAGTAATTAGTATATATAATAAATTGTGCTTTGCCTAATTCATACACTAACAAATGTCGTAATATTTAAAGTCAATCGTATCTATTCGAGAATGCGTGGGTCGCCTTTTCATGTTGTCACTATTGTCGCTTTGTTTTGTTTTGAATTTCACGCAAAGCTACTCGAGGGCTATCCGTGCTAGCTGCCCCTAATTTAGAAGTGTAAGACTATTGGGAAGGCAGCTAGTCATCATCACCCACTGACAACTCTTGGGTTACTCTTTTAAACAACGAATAGTGGGATTGACTGTAATATTATAATGCTCCCACGGCTGAAAGGGTGAACATGTTTTGTGTGATGGGGATTCGAACCCCTGACTCTCGGATTGCGAGTTGAGGGCCTTAACCACTTGATGATGCAGGGCCCACTATCGTTGCATTGGCAGATATGTATAAATTTAATAACAACATCTCTATATTTTAACACATGTACTATAGTATCCTCTTTTTTAATACACAAAAGTAATAAGTATATAAGTCTACAACGTAATTATTAGTAATATTAAACTATTCTTCACTAAACAGAAATTTTGAAATAAATAATTTATTTAGTCTGCTACAGTCATTACAAACATATGCTTTATTTCATTAAAAGTATTACTTGTAATCAATATATTATTAGAATTGTAGTTTTCTTACAAGGAGAGTGACTTTGCCATACATTTTCACACAGTTGACAAAATTATATGAAAGCTATTTTGCATTATCAAATGAATAAAAAGTATATAATTACATATCCAGTAACATAATAGAAGTACCACAATGATTAGAGTGCTTCAAATCATAAATTGGTCTCCACTTCTATTGTCTTAACAATATTTTGAATTCTAAGTCAATAATATCTCATGACGTTTAGCTGCCACGGGAGATTAGAATTTTAAGTCCATAAACCAATTGATTAATTCAATGTAATCTTTATAAATGCAAATATTAATTCATAGTTATTGTAAACAGTATAATGATATAGTGAAAATAAGATTGCTTGAGCAAATTTTGCACAGCACCTGTTTGCCATGGAGATTCATGATGCTTAGCAATATATGAAACAATATTTTTGTAATTTTATCTATTTCATCAAATTACTATTTATAAATGTTTTTAAATTCTTATCTTTCTTTGTGTAAAAAGTATTAAAATATCTCCCTACCAAATAAAATTTGTATTAATAATTCAATATGAAATGCCTTCTATACCATCACTACAAATGTATGTATGTGTGTGTATATACATATATATATATATAAATTCATGTACATGCAAAATTTGTTGTTTATATTCTGTTTTTACTTGTGTGTGTGAAATGCATTTAAATCATAGTGATATATATAAATGTTTTCAGTTTTTAACTATAAAATTGAATGGTATTATATCCAAAAGTTATGAAATAGTTTTGAGACATTTGTGTGTAAGTGTGAAATCATTAAAAAAAATTGTGTGAAATGGCTAAAATATGATGATTTGTTGTAGGGAGGTAAGTAGTCTCGTAGCAAATGATTTCTGAAGTACTGAATAGCTTTTTGGAGAGAATATTAAAGTCCAAAAATTTACTTGGAAATTTACATGGGTAAAATAAGATATACGTATGGGTAACTTATCTCTGGGAATTTAAAAGTTGAGAAATTTTCCTCTAGAGTGGAGTGGAATGGAGGTTTCTAAGAGCATAAAAACATCTTGAATAAAATGCCAGAAAATGTTAATATTGGACATTTTATTTTAGGAACCTTATTAACAGATTGGAGTGATAATCTTTAGATAATGCAGTTGAAACTCAACTTTGGAAAAAATAAATGAAAAATTTAAAATGTGAAGTTGTTTATTTTGAAAAGTTTTTTTTTTTTGTAAATAAGTCAACCCTAAACAGACATAGAAATTGCAGTGTAAAAAGTTTTGGAAATTATAAAATTTAACAAGAATCTCTCTCTCTCTCTCTCTCTTTTTGTTTTCTAAATATTTCAGCTGTCACCCACTGACTCTTAAATTTTAGTTATTTTGCTAAAAGGGGGCCAAAAGTTGCCTGAAACCACATACACCACAGTACAGTAGTCTGTTATCTGTTAGTCAGTCAGTAGACACAAATGACATCATACAAGAAATGCTTAACATGGCATTTTGTATGCTTTTGTGGCATCAGTAAAATGAGTGCATGCCAGGAATCACAAGAAGAATTATGAACCTTACAGACTACAAAGCTGCAGGACAATGAACTTCAAAAGAAAAATAAAAAAAAATTTTTACTCTTGAAACAGATCACTTTGAAGGACCCTGCAGAAATACATCTAGTTTAGTATTATGATTTGCTAATGTCAAGTTATATTGTGATAACTAGCAGCTTTTTTTTGGGGGTATATATTTGTAGATCAGGAGGTTTAATTTATTGAAAAAAATCACATTATGCTGGAGATGTTGATGCATTGTTTCATCAGATTTTGGCATTTCACTTTGTTTACTAATTGATTGTTGGTATCCTCCATGAGGTTTTGTTGCAATTATATAAGAGCAAGATCAACTGATCAAGGTTAAGTCAGTCTGTTGTGACATCTTCAGTGTCTTGTCAATCAGTCACAAGGATAACCTTTCCCAACAAAATGTTTTTTTTTATTCCATAAAGCCATAAAATAAATAAAAGAAAACCACCAGACAAACAATTTCATAAGTATTTAATTAACAGAAAATGTTTTTGGCTTTCAGAAGACGTTTAGATTTGATCATTTAAAGTCTGTACTTTTCCTACAATAACCTCCATGCAAATATGATTTTGTCACCAATGTTTAGATTTCATTCCTTTTATTTTTGGCATGATATAGGCTTTTAAAACACTTGTATAGTTTGTTAAAAACATTATGAAAGGCAGGACTGGAATTAAGATATTGTAATACTGTTAACGTCACAAACTTCTAAAGTTAATTCAGTTTTCATAGTGATTGTAGTTATAATATTCTTTGTATAATAGTCTTGTTTTAAAGAGTTTTGGGAACCAAAACTAAACAACATTTGTACAGTAGATAAGGTGGATTTTGTTAACTTAATTTTGTATCAGCCAAACATTAACAGGTATATTTTGTAATTTTTCCTTTTTCCACAAATGTGAAAGATGATTCATTGCAGTGATCAGCATTTCATAATTTTGTTTTGTTTTTTACTATTTTTATAGTTGCTCTTAAAAGTAAACTTTACCTATACAGGGTAAACTTAGTATCTATTGTGGTAAAATGTGTGTGGAAAACACTTGACTTGCAGCACTAAAACTTGTTGGTTCTTTGTTGGATAATATGACTTGCAACACCAAAAGTAATTGGTTTTTTATCAATTTACAGTGCCATATTTATGCATTATTCACATATATTCATAACTTAATCTGAAAAATATAAACATTAAAAATAAGTAATTTACTTTTCAAATGTATTTAACTTTTGGACTGCCCTCCAATTAGAACAGTGAATAGTTGGCATTGAAATAAATTTTACAACTTGTTTGAACTGTATAATAGGTCATAAAGTAATTCATATGATACGATTTATAAAGTCTTCCACATATATACAAACAAGTCATGTAGTTTGTTTTTTTCCTATTAAATAAATCAAACACTCATCAGGCAAACTGTTCTGTGATTTTGTAGTTAACAGAAAAGTTGATGAGATGAAGACTAGATTTAACCTCTCTTATATTTACTATCTCTAATTTTATTTAATTTTACAGTATTTTCTGGGAGACTGACAGGACAAAGGTCTCATCTTTTTATTATGTTCTGAATGTGAAAGGATGAGAAGACACTAGTTTAAGATTTGAAAAAGACATGCTAGGCTCTAGTTAAGACAATTTTATTTTTCTAACATGGTGGTTCACTTTTAGATCATGTTGCTATTGGAAATAGTGGAAGCCAGTATTTCACAGGAGTTTGAGGGGGAAGAAGCAATATATTTTGAAAAGCAAAGGATGGTTTTAAAATTCTTAATTTTTCAAGTTGGTGTGTAAGGACTGACTTGAAGGATCAACTGGTTTCTTACTGTCCATGGGTTAAATTATTTAATAAGAGTGCATGTATTTTTATTATATCCTAAGACATACTCTCTTCAGTGACTGTGCCTGGTATGTTGTGTTTTTAATTTAACTTGTTCTAGAATGCATTAAAACTCAACATAATTGTTGTCAAAAAATCTTTTTTTTTTTCCTAACAGACTCAGCTGCTAATAGGAGTCACTTGTAAAAGAGAAAATGGACCCTTATGTATGGTAATTCTTATCTTATGGCATAGTCTCACAAGAAAGTTTGTAAAATATGGTTATGGGCACATGTAGAAATGTTTCTTTTAATGATTATTGACAGCAAAACAACAGTGTAACCTCTTAATATAACTCAGTGGTATAATATTTCAAAATAATGTATTTTACTGTAAAAACCTGGGATTCAACCTTAGTGTGTATAGTCTGAAAATAAAAACGTTAACATAAATTGGCTTACCATATCCACCACTTAGCTTTATTTTTATTTTTCTTGGTATAAGATTTAAAACTATAAAATGTTAGCAAAGACTTCAGGCATTATTGCCCTGTGCTCGTTAGCAAACTTCATTAATGCTGCTGACAGAATTATCATGCCTATAGCCATCATTCCCATGACGGATCAGTACAAGTGGAATCTCTACTGGCAAGGATGGATCTTGAGTGCTTTTGCTTTTGGTTATATAACTAGTCAGGTGAGATATAATTATTATTTGTTTTAATTTGAAGAATATGAACAACATGTAGACATACAAGTTACTAAAAGGTGAAACTGTGGGTACAACTTAACAGGATGAGAGAAAACAAACAATCATTTGAATATTAATATATTAAATTTTCATTACCTAGGCTATAGTTATAGAAGTAGAGGTTGTTGTATTTGTGGAGGTCAGTACTTAAGAGAGGAATTGGTGATTTCCCCAAAAGTTAAGGGTTAGTTTAAATATTTGTGTTCAGGAGTATCATATACTATTACAGTAGTAAATTGGCCAACAATAATATAAACATAATAAAAACTATTTTTGTATAGAATACACTGTGTGTTTCAACAGAACATTGTTCTGTCCCCTTCAGGTTGCTAATGTTGATTAGTAGAACCAAACTTGACATTGTCATTTAATAATTTGTTGTAGACTAGGCCTGGTGGCGAGAGTGCTGGACTCAAAATCTGTAGATTGCAGGATTGAAACCCATCACCAAACATACTTGCTCTTTCAGTTGTAAGGGTATCATAATGTGATGGTCATTCCCACTGTTTGCTGGTAAAGAATAGCTCAAGAGTTTGAAGGGATTGGTGTTGATTGTCTGCCTTCCAATTAGTCTATCACATCAAAGTTAGGGCCAGTTGGTGTGTGTAGCTTGAATAGCTTTGTGAAATTCAATGAAAACTGATCTTTGATAGTAATTTGTTTTTAAATTGTTCAAACCATTAAATTAATAATTATCTGTGTTAATAATTTGAATTACAATTTATTAAATTATCACTATCTTTTCATCAAAGTATGCTACCTATTTATATAAAACTAAACACAGTGTATAATCTATCTAATATGGTCTCATTCAGAATACGTAAAGCTATAAGATAAATATTGGTAGTGATAGGATTGTATTTTTTCATCAATTTAGTGCCCTAAGTGTTCTAGATATTTTCATTTGTAATCCAAACAATGTCTTACAAGGTTCATCCAGCTTAGGATATGTAAGTTATTTCTAAATGCATATGCTGATATAACAGTGCAGAATAATCTTCATAATAAAATACACACACACACACACACAAAGGGAAAAAAAATATATTTATTTTTCATGGATATAAATAATGAAATAAAATTTCATTCACTTGATGGTAAGCTGTTGGAAAGATTACATTTCCTCATATAAATTTGCATTTCCTAATGAATCTTTTTTTTTAATATTTAATCAATGCAGTGTATTCACTTTTGTTGATCATAAATAGAGGAATAATGATGGATCATACATTCCCAACTGAGAAAGCCAGTTAAAAAGATGAAATTTCCTGGGAATGCAGGAATGTAATATTACTATCACTACTTGTATGTATATCTGTATCAAAAATTTAGTTGTCACAGTAACATAAGGAAAAAATAAAGTGGAAGTCACATCACACAAAATGGACAAAATCTAGCCATTTGTTTCATGTGCTATCAGCTATTCCCATTCCCTTAAATTTCAGAAAGAAGAGTTATTATAAGCAAAAGACTGGGGAATGTTTCATATATATGTCATTTTTACTTTATATGATGAACCAAACTAATTATTTTGCTTAACTAATTTCAGATTTCTGTTTTGTTATTTAAATTTGTCATTTAAAGATATAAATAAAATTAGTTTATTTGTCTTAGTAGTTTATAAAATAAAACTGTTATAAAAGAAATGTAGATTATGTGCAATAAAACATTCAAAATATAATTATAATGACATGTAAATACCAAGGAATTATTTGGTCTTTCTAGTGTGGCTTCACACAGCTATCCTTTGAAAAGCACTGGCTTTAATTAGATTGATCTGTTGGATAATACTGTGTACCAAAAAATATAAACTTTTAGAAAAAAATTTAGATGCAATACAACTATACTAAAATAAATTGTTTATGTACTGAAAAAGAAACAAATTGTGTACAGTAAAACTATTCCTAAAAACAAGCATAGTTTATATTTATTGTTTATTTTAGCTGACATTAGTGAGACTCAGACTAAACAACCATACATCAATTTGCAAGTCCATCATATCCTTATAATCATGATAAATGAATTACTGGTTTCAGAGGGTATTTGATATAGTTTAAGAGACTAGGTAACTCATGTTTGAATCTTGATGTCATTGTGTTTAATACATGATGTTGTATTGCCATGTCTTATTTTCAACATTGCAACCAGAATATATTCCTTTTTTTTTTCTCTTTACCTGTAGATTATTGGAGCAAGTGCAGCTTCCAAGTTTGGAGGAAAAACAGTTATGACTTGTGCTGTTTTCCTGTGGTCATTCTCAACTGTGATTACACCCTTTGTTGCTTCTTCACTCTCTGCTCTTTTAGCCTGCAGAGTTTTTCTTGGATTAGGAGAAGGCTTAGGTTAGGCCCAAAATATTTTTGTTTCTGAATTAAAAGTTATTTAAGTTACCTTATTAAACCAGAATAAAAAATTCTATAGTTGTATGTATTTGCAGAGAAAATTGAGGGGAATTTTGCACAACAAATAATAATGGGAATTTGTACAAAGTGTGTTAGAGTCCAAACTGAAAATCATAAATTCCATTTCATCATCTTTGTCTCTGACAATTACAGTATGGTGTTACAAATATGTACTTACAAATGGCTTAGGTTAGAAATGTTTTGAAGTTTGTGGGAAAATTAAAAATTTGAAAATCTGCATGACATAGAAATATACGCAAAATAATGTAAAAATTAGTCAACGTACTCATCATATCCAGTTTGTGTTATATCATCAATGATGTGTAAAGTTATCCATCATAATTGTAAGATCAGGTTGTATAGTATCTTAAGGGGTGTTTGAATAACACTAAATGTTATAGATACACAATACTATATACATTAGAGTGTTTTAAAAAATGCTTTTTTCGATATAAAATATTTTTTAGGTCTTCCAACAATATTTCATATATTTGCACATTCTGTGCCTGTTGATGAACGATCAAGAGCTTTTGGGTATTTGGTTGCAGCAGGTACTTTTGGTCAAACAGTGGCTGCTCTGGTGAGTATAATTAACAATAAAATATTTTTATCAATAAATGTTCTCAAAAATATGAGATTTAGTGATCCCTTTTTAAACTATTGATTTAAACACCAAGCAAGACTTTTATGATTGTATTGATATGAAAAAATTTAGTATATTTAAAAAAAAATATTTCATGCTTATATGTGGTCAACAAAGAACAGATCAAGTCTGTATAAAGTAGGTTTTTTTTTAAGTTATATAGTGGCATAGTGATAAAAAGCAAAGTGTCTTGCAAGTGGTAAATACAAACATTTTCATTGGGTTACAATGACAGTGGTTTTTTTCTGGCAGTGTTTGCAAACCTTTTCCTTGAAGTTCACTCAAATTATATTGATAATGTTGTGATCTACAATTGTGTTAAATTTGCAAATGTCACTTAAATTATCCTTAAAAACTGATAGTATAAAAAATGTTTTGGTTTAGTAAGACCATGGGCTTTGGATCAGCAAAACTGGTAAGGTAAGGGAAAAACGTGTTTTAATATTAAGAAGTTTTGAATAATACACATGGTTATTGTGTAGGAAGGATGTTGATGTTCTGTAGAGGTAGAAGAAATAGATGTGTGGAAGAAAACGTTGAATATGTCAGCAAAGTAGTCTGACTAGGATGTTAAGAGATATTCAGATTCTATTACCTGTCTCCAAAAAAATTGAAATTCATATAGAAGATTTTTGTTCTTTACTTTCTTTATCTTAAGAAAGGCTGGGAATTGTGTAAAAAGAGGATATCAAAATGTTACCTGGTTTCATTAGAAGTGCTATGTTTTGATTGAAAGGATGCAAGGAAAAAATTTTGTAAATTTCAGAATGCTACCTGGTTTCAATTGTACAATGTTCCATTTTGGTTTTCTTATTTTCAGACACATATCTGTCTGCTTGATAGGTTGCAGAGAAAATCTATCATAATTTAGAATGTTTTTTCTAATTTGGTTTATTTATTTGACACATTAGAATAGACTGAAACAAGGCCACATTCCAGTAGGCTAATGTGTTTACCACTAACATGAATGGTAGTGAACATGAAAATGATGACAGTTTCTAAGGAAAAAAAGCAAGGTGATACCATAGGCTGTTTGAGACAGTAGTTACAAATACTGCAATACCAGTTAGCTAATGGTTGTATGTTAGTTGTAGATAATGTTAGTTCAAACAAACACATCAGTATTGATGAAGTCCCATTGTATAAGTCAATGCTAGCTTCCATATTTTAAGGTAGCTCCCAAAACAACGTTTTTTTTTTTTTTTTGTGAATTGTATAATCATGCTGAGTGGAACCCTTGCATGATGATAGCAAACATGAGGATAGTGTAATGTGACCAACCTCTTCTGGTTTTGCTGGGTTTGAGAGTCATATTTAGTGATATTTTTCCTCCTCATTCCTTATGAAATATTTTATTTATTTGCATGCAAAATTCTGTTAATCTGATCATTCAAAATCACTTTAAAATCCTAATCTTCACGAAAGACTAGGCCTGGCCTTATCAATATCATTTTTGTTGTTAGACAAAAAGATTTTAAGTCATGGTGGACAGTATTTTTCTGTGTGATCATAATGAAATCTTGTCATCAGTATAAGTGCTGTTCATACCTGCATCTGTCTCTGTTAAAGCAGTATTATCTGATTCTTTTCAAAATTCATAATCTATATTTTCTTCCCATGTGCTAATTTAAAATTATTTCTTTGAAAATATGCTTTAAAATTACATGGAGTTTTCAGAAGTATTATTTTTCTCCATTTTTTTTTCTTTGATGTTAGACTAATAGAAAATACAAGTACACTTCTGTTATATGAAGTGCATACTTGTTTATTTAAAAAAACAAAATGGTTTATTTCTCAAGTTTTTTTTGTCTTAGAAAGACCAGTATAGGATGGAATATGTACTAAGAGAACAAAATCATGTTCAGGACTTGTATAGTTGGCTTGTAATTAACCTAATGTGAGCATGTTGTAGAATTAATTATAATTATTGATTTCAATATCATCTCAAACTGTTAGCATCCAAAATATTAAAAATAAATACTTTTAACTTAATGATCATTTTCCAGTTTATTGGGTGGATGATCCCCAGTGATAGTTTGTTCCAATCCTTTTGGAAAGGTCTGTTATTAATATAAAAGAGAGGTTAAATAGTTTACAAGTTATTAGTAGCTTTATTAGTATAGTCTTACATTTGGTTGCAATATGTGCACTTTTAATTGGACTAACCATATAAAATGCATCCTATTATATAATATATTCAAATTCTGTAGAGCATTTTACAGTCTTTGTTATTGATCATTCATTATACCTCATTTTATGCTTTTTTTTCTTTAAGATGTATTTTGTTAAATAGCATTTAACGTGTAGGTGTTATTGGTCAATTTAAATCAGTAAAGGATTTTTAATGACTTTAATTTCCATTCATGTAGGTGTGCCCACATATACCTTGGCCATGGATGTTTTTTTCGTTTGGAGGTTTAGGAGCTGTGTGGGTTTTACTGTGGCTTGTTTTGTACACAGAAGTCCAAAGCTTTGGCCAAGAGGAGCTACCTATGGTTTTTCCAAAGGTTTGATTTTTTGTACCTAAAAACGACCATGAGTAGTCTTAAACTCACATAGAAACAGTTGTAAAAATATTCAAGTTTTGTTACATTAGTAGATATTTAATTCAGATTTAGTTTGATCATTTGACTGCTTATTTGTTGAGTAGTTAAATAAAATAAGCTTGTGAGTCGTAAGGAAGGTCAACGGGTGATTAGTTAAGTAAAATAAACTGGTGAATACATAAGTAAAATCAGGTGGTGAGTAGTTAGGTAAAATTGACTGGTGCATAGATAAGGAAAATTGACAATTAAGTGAAATCAGTTGGTGAATAATGTAAAATCAACAAATGATTATCAATCAAGCAAAGTAAACTAATAAGTTACCTAAATTCAACTGATGTTAATCTATCAAAATTTGCTAAAATATAAAGTGTGTTCTAACCATTTTGATATTTATCTGTTTGTTTACATTGCTATCCTTTGTAATTACTACTGTTTTATTCAGGTGTTTAAACTTACTATATCCAAATAGTTAAAATATGTTGTTCATTAAACGTAGTTAATTATACATATTAACAGTTTAATTATATCAAGCAGATAATAAATTGATGAACTCCATTTCAATATGCTCAGTTGGAAACCATATTTCCTTCTATTTCTATAATATAAAAATGAATCGTGTTAGACTATTACTTGTATTAAAATACTCAGTGCTACACATTGAAGTTATTATAAGTAGGTATTTGTGTAGTAAAAACCATTCTGTGTTTGGAACAATCTTCTTGTTGGCAAAATTCAGAAAAGCACAGTGGTTTGTATCAACCAGAAGTCTTGAGTTTGAATACCAGTCAAGTGGAGATTTCATGTTAATTTATTATTATTTTTTACATATTTATTATCATATTTACAGTAGGTTAATGTTTAGAAAAATATTAATACAATTAATATTACATTACAAGGAAATTATTAATTTTTTTCCAATTCTTTAAAATTTCATATCAGTATTAATATTGTTTGGTCAGTTTCTGGATGTTAAATTTGAGAAAAACTTATTAAGAACAAAAATGTTTCTTTTGTATGGAATTTCATAAAGAAAATGGGACTTTCTCCTTTGACTAATTGGAAGAAATGTTTCAAAGATAGGAATGGTAAAAATGTGTAAAGGGAGGAATTTTTGATTTAGTACATACTTATTTGGTTGATATTTTTTTTTACTTTGTTCATGTTGATATTATATACATATACTTGATTCTATTGTATGATGATGAATGAATTCACTTGAAGTGAAGTGAATATCTCCCCTTTGATTTGACACACTTTATAGAAATTACTGATGTCAAAAAGCACTTCAGTTGTGGTCTTTTCTTGCACTCATTTAAATGACAAGGTATCCAGCAGAAAAAATACCAGCAGCAACTTAATGCAACTGAATGCTTATTTTGCTGCATGCACTCATTGCATCAGAAGCTAAAAATTATTTTTAACATTGTATTTTAGTTAACCTCCTTCACTTAGAAACAAATGTAATGTAATTTTTGTTAGTGAAATAAAACATGAAATAACAAATGGCTTTAAATGGTCAACTAGACAATCATATTGCACATACACTGATCCAAGGGAGTGTGTTAACTGTACATTTAATATTTATTCATCACAATGATGAATTTTTCAGGAAAATTGCTGTTGATTGAATTGTTTCAATGGGCTTTTACCAGTGAATATATAATGGATGAAGCACAATTTGATATGTTTCTGTGTTGTTCTGTGTGTATGTGTAAGAAGCACCAGTGAGGTGATAAAAGTATAGGTTACGGCATTCCAACTATTTAAAGTGCTGAACGCAGTCCTTTTTGTATTTCCAGGTTACCAACATTAATGTGAGATGGACAGAATTTATAAGCCACTGGCCATTATGGGCTATTTATGTTTCTCATTTTGCTATGAACTGGTCAAACTATATAATAATGCAGTGGCTACCGACATACTTAGCACGCAGTCTTGGAGCAAATAAAGAGGATATCAGTCTCACTGCTGTACCTTATGTTATTAATTCGTTGTTTAACGTAGGTAGGTTGAACTTAGACTGTTTTTAGAAAAGTATAATATGTTAAACATTTTAAGATTATTTGGCTGTTGTACTTAGTATTGATTTAATTAAATTTTGGAATTATCATGGATGAAAAAATCAATAAACAGGTTCTTTTGTTTCATGTTATTTATTTTACAGAAGCTTTGTTTCTGAACTGTAGCCTGATAATAGCTATGATACAATAGCTGAAACCTATTAGGTAAATATTGATGAAGAATAGAAGAGCTGTTTATTATTTATTTACTGTATTCAACTTTAGTTCAGATTGTTAGATCTTTAGGGACCAACCAATATCTTTGTCCTGAAGTTACTAGTGTACAGACTATTAGCTCTTCATGGATCAGCCCTTATGTTTGTCCTGAAGTTGGTAGTGTTCAAATTGTTAGCTTGTTACAGATCAGGCATTACCTCTGTCCCGAAGATAGTTGCATTCAGATTACTAGCTCTTTACAAATAAAAGATATTAACATGTAACCAAATTTAATCCTCTTGGTGTGGAATCCTGTACATGGTGAGGGGACCTCCTAGGGAAGGTTCTATTCTTTCAGTTTACCTCCTCTGGAATCTAAACATCCACCCAAGTGTTTGATGTGCATGATGACCTGTGATGTGGAGGGGAGGATCCTGGTGGTTGAGGGGTCCAACCCTAACATGCCGCTTTGGCCTTAAATTCCTGCAGATGGGTGGCCTCCCTTGGGTCAGTCGGCTGGACCATGATGCCTATTAGTGTGAAACAGACCCTCATTGCATCAATTCCAATGGCTCTCACCCATCCTACTTTCATTCTTGCCCTAAATGGTCGAAAGAAAAAGAGGTGCAGCATTTGAAAATGATTCAGAACATTACTTATCCTGAGGCTCAAAAATGCTGTCCATCACCTCATCTTAGACGTATGCTGTTACTCTTTGTTCCACAACTATAGTAGGAGTGCAGACAGATCTCTCTGTGCCTCCAAAAGAATTGTTCTCCAAAGAAATGAAAAGTCTCTTGACCTCCATGGTTAAAAACATTGATGAATCAACTTCAACACCTTTCTCTGTTCCTTACATACATTCCAACAAACCCCAAGATCCACATTCTTTGGTTCCAGGTACAGGCATTTCCTCAGATACATCTTCTTCTCCCACTCCAAGATGCAAAATAAGCATTTGTTCACACCCTCAGTCACTGGAATCCCCTTCCAACAGCAAAGACCTGTCCAATCGACCCAGGCAAAGTATCCATGGAGGTCAATAGACCTCCCTAAAATAGGGACAGTAAGAAAAAAAGACGTTGTAAACAGAAAGGTTCTCCACCCAATTCGCCAACACATAAATAAAAATGGCCTTTCTGATACAATTGAACTGTCAAGGTTTACGTTGTAATCTGGATGACATCAAACACTGATTGCTTCCTACCATCCTGTATGTCTTTTCTTACAGGAAACATTTCTGAAATCTGCCGATATAGTTACCTTTTGGTGGTTTTCTTAGCACAGAAATGACAGGCTGTGTGATGGACGAGTGCATGGAGGGGTGGCACTGTTGGTTGATCAGCATATGCCCACCCTGTCTTTGCCACATGACATACCCTTGGAAGTCATAGCCATCTGTGTTTCCAAACAGCCATTACTGTTTGTTCTCTCTACCTGTCACCTGGAGAGACATGTGATCAATCAGATCTTGATACTCTCATTTAACAGTTGCCATCTCCCTTTTTCATTCTGGGGGATTTTAATGGACATCAGCCACTCTGGGGAAGTACTAATATTGATAGGAGGGGTTGCTCTGTAGAGCGTATGCTCTCTGATCACAACCTTTTTATTTTCAGTTCTGGTTCTTCAACTTACTTGCATGCACCTATTCAGTCCTTTACTGCTATTGATCTCTTGATTTGCTCCCCTCCATTATTATCCCATTTTTCTTGGAGGATTGACAATAACCAACGAAACAGTGATCATTATATTACAATTTTGAGAGAGACTGGCTATGGTTGATGTCACCTGAACCGTGTGCCCCGGTGGAAGATGGATCAGAACTTGATCCTGCCATAGTCTGTAAGCCATCAATAGATGACTGTGTGGCAGCAGTAACTGACTGTATTATACAAGCAACTGCTCAATGTATTCCTAAAATCTTGACACGTTTTCCACAATATCCTCATGCTTGGTGGAATCCTGCCACAAGGCACAGAATACTCAAAAACAGGCCCCAGATACTTTCTGTAGATATTCCTCACTCTCGAACCGCATCACTTTCCAGTGGGCCCATGCACATGCTCTGTTGGTAAGACGTCAAAGCCAGAAGGAATCTTGGATTAAGTTCACAACCAGCATATCTTCTACCACCAGTTCCAAGGTCATATGGGACAAGATTCGAATGGTCAGTGGGAAATATAATTCTGTCCCCCCTCTCGATCTTGCTCTCTGATGGCCAGGAACTTGCTGATACCCTGAGCATTGCCGATACACTAGGTGAAAACTTTTGCCGGGTATCTAGCACTTCTTCTTTTTCCACCTTATTAGCCGTCAAGACTCTGGCAGAGCAGTCACCTTTTTCCTTTTGAGCTGATTGTCTCTATGACTAATCATCCCTTTACAATGGTGGAACTCAAACTGGCCCTTTATCAGTCTGGCAGTACGTTGGTTGGACCTGATGATATACACCTTGATATGCTGTGCCATCTATCTCTTACTTCTTTTGCTATTCTTCTGATTGTTTTTAACCAGATCTGGCAGGAGAATGTTTTTCCTGATGCCTGGCGACAGGCTATTGCCCTACCTTTCTCTAAGCCTGGGAAGGATCCCAAGATTCCTTCAAGCTACCGTCTAATCGCTTTGACAAGCTGTCTCTGTAAGACCTCAGAGAGGATGGTTAATGCTCATCTTGTATGGTTCCTCGAATCAAACAACCTCCTCTTACCCACCCAGTCTGGGTTCTGATAACAGCACTCCATGGACCACCTGATTTGACTTGAAATGTCAATCATAGAAGCCTTTCTCAAATGACAGCATCTTGTATCAGTATTGCCCATTTTTATTAAAACTTTTTTAATGGACAGGAGATTCCAAGTTCTATTCTTTTCTACAGGACCTTGGAGTCCCTCAGTGTTCTGAGTATCACACTTTTTAGTATAAAAAATTAATGCCATCACTGAACATCTCCCTCTTACTGTTGCAAACGGGCTCTATGTTGACAACTTTCACATCTCATGTCAGTCGTTGAACATGAGGTATACTGAGTGGCAGCTACAGACTGCCCTCAATTGTTTACTGAAGTGGACCACAGCAAACAGCTTTAACTTCTCTCTCTTTAAAACCATTTGCATGCACTTTTGTTGCTAACAGGGTATTTACCCTGATCCTGAACTCCATATTGGTGAAGTTGTGCTGTCTGTGGTCCCTGAGACAAAGTTTTTGGGGCTTATCATCAGCTGATCTTTAAACCACACATCAAGTAGCTATGGTTCAAATGTACAAGAGCACTGAACATCCTTTGTGCTCTCTCTTCCACCACTTAGGGAGCAGATCGATGTTCTATGCTAAAGATATATCGTGCTCTTATTCAATCAAAACTCAACTATGGATCACTGGTTTATGGCTCTGCCAGACCATCAGCCTTAAAGATGTTGACCTTATTCATCATCAAGGACTTGTACATAGAGTCTCACAAACTTTCTTTGCACCTCTGCCATTTGCATCCATCTCTACTATATGCTTTGAAACTTTGTTCCTTACCAAAGCATCCTACCTGGGGTTATGTTTTTCTTCCATGGTGGGCCATATTTTTCAGAATAGAAGGTCTGCAATTGCTCCTTTTGGCCTTCGTATCCAGGCTTGATTGGATGAATTTGGTTTGTCCTTGATTACATTGCTGTTTTCACTGGTCAGCCTATCCCACCATGGCTTCTTACAGTTCCCAATTGTGATCTATCTTTAAGTCATCTGAGAAAAGTAGACACTCCTGATTGGAAATACTGTATGCTATTTCCTGAACATCTTTTGAACCATCTTTCCATTCCTATTGATACAGATGGTTGAAAATCAGGTGACTCTGTAGGCTCTGCCATGGTTTGTTGTGGTTTGGTAGTTGCGCACAGAATCCCTTCTACAGCTTCTGTGTTCAGTGTTGAACTGTATGCCATTTCTCTTGCCCTTGATCACATAGAAGCTAAGCAGTACTCAAACTGCACTATTTATACTGACTTGCTTAGTTCTCTACAGGCCTTGGAATCACTTCACCTTGGTTCACACCCTGTTCTTGCCAATATTGAAAACTGACTGACCCATTTCTCTTTAACATCTACTTCTATCCAGTTTTTCAGGATAACGGGCCATGTTGGTATTTGCTCTGGCATTATCACCGTTGTGCTTGTCCCATACATGGATTATGGTCCTGTATTCAAGGCTTGGCTCCGTGCCAGCTGGCAGTCGACTTGAAGTGAGCAATGGAAAACAAGCTTTTCCAAATAAAACCCTATGTTGGGCTTTGGCCATCTTGCTTCCATAAGGATCGGAAAGAGGTAGTTGTTCTGACTAGTCTACGCATTGGTCACAGTTTTTTAACTCATCGTTTTCTTTTATCTGGAACTGATGCACCAATGTGTAGTCTGTGTAACACTCAGATCACAAGAAGCCACATTTTACTTTCTTGTCGTCATTATGACTCTCAAAGACAGCACCATTTTAAACATGTTTTGTCTCAAAGTTTGTCCATAATGGTAGACAGTGTTATTGGTGATGGTGACACTGTCCACCTTGGTAATGTTTTTAGTTTTTTAAAGGCCATTATTCTTTTTAATGTGGCTTTCTTTTAAAAATCACAATTGATCTCGTTCAATTTGAAATTGGAAACTGACCATAACATGAAGTAACTCGAAACCAGGACTGGAAAGGCCAACTTCAGGTGACTAATGCTGCTGTTTTGAACTATCTGTTTGAACTACCCGTTAGTCATCCTGGTGAGTTATTATAATTATGCTACATGTCTTTTAAAACATTTTTATTACTTTCTTTTTTGAAAATGGTAGTAACGTCAAATAACTCGGAACCAGGACTGGAAAAGCCGACTTCAGGTGACTGACGGTGGTTTTTGTACTTACCTGTTAGTCTTCCTGGTGAGTTATGATAATTAGAGTTATGCTACAGAAAGTCCTTTACAACTTGAATTACTGTAGTTTTTCTTTCAATGTTGTAGACTATATGTAAACATTGGTTTTATGCTATTTACTTGTTTTTTTTTTAAACTTTGTTTTGTTTAACCTTAATTTCCTTTTATGAATTTTGTTAAATTTACATTTAATTTTTACTAGATGTTTGACACAGATAGCCTAGCTGCTTTGTGCCATTAAACACTGAACCAACCAACCAACCAAATTTAATACCATTAATTGTAAAAAATACTTAATGTTAAGAAAAATATGTGTATATTGACTTTGATATAAAGCACTGGCATACTAGAACTTTAAACATGTGTTCCTCCTTTAAAAAAAATAATTATTATAATTTGTTACTTGATCATTACTTTTTAGCTTTTTCAGACTGTGTTTGATAATTTGTGGCACACAGTTTTTTTCAGAAGTTTTAGTATTTGTTTTTGATTGCTTTGATGAAAGTAGCCTTAAGACCACTTTGTTGTAGTATTATTTAACACTCACTTTTTCTCTCTTAAGAAAGTCATTTATACCTTTTGGATAGAGGGATTAAGATAAATATATTTGTTTTAAATATTAAACTTTTCTTGATAACCATTAACCTCTGTTTCTAAACAAAGACTGATGAGATAATTTCATGAGATCAAACGTCTTTAAAGATCGGTCATATTGGAATTTGCCAATTCTTCTGCAGGATCACATAAACCTATTAATATCTTTGGTCTGTAATACCCAAGTTCAAGTTTAAACACGTCAAAGGATCCCATTGCAACTACACAGGAAGACACGTGAGACTTTGTAACTTCCAAAGGTTTGTTAATTGTACCAGGAGATATCCCTAGCTTCATCACAGTAGTGATGATAGTTTCTACTCTGCTGGTAAAGGTGTTAATATTTTGTCGCTTTGAAGTTTTGTGTTGTCTTAGATGATCTGCTGTGCAAATATTTTCACATCCACGAAAAATGTTAAATATTATTTTCTTTAAAAATCCAATATCCTTTGGCTTTACATCATTTAACAGTCATGATTTGTGAAAGAATGGTCACATATCCCTCTATTCACAGGGATTTTTGAAGGCATTTTATAAATCCAGTCAGTGTAGTTTGTTTTTGTGTAAAGAATATATGCCTGCCCCTTATGTGACTTTATTCATATAACCATCTTGATATTTGATATGAGATTGTAGCTAATTTCATTCTCTTTATCAGAGGTGTTTCATTCTTTTTGCCATGAGAATTCTTTACTGCATATCACAAGGATTTAATGTCTTACATTCAAAATATTATTAAACTACTTTTTTGTTATGCCAGTTAGTTCAGCATAAAATCTTAGCAAATAATCCATATTTTAATAGTATATAAGTTTTAAATTCTTAATTCCACAAAGCAATGTTAAAAGAAATCCTGAATTTCCCCAACTGTGACCTACATGATACATTTTCTCTTAGCATGTCATCTTTCCTCTTTTACCTAGTACCTACTGAAAAGTATGAAGTTAAACATAAATTATTCTCTATAAAATTTCATTGCTCAGATAATGCATATTTTTTATAGTCTTCAATTTTGTTTGTTTACAGAACTATCAAATAGAAAATCAGAACCCTCTGTTTCACCTTTTCTTTCAGGATATGTTAAGAGTTTTCTTTTATGTTTAATTATATGTTAACTGTAACCAATATAATGCCAAGGTTTTCATTTATCAAATGACATATTTTATAACATTATGTTTTGAACTCTTAAAGATCAGTTTCACTCAGGGTACTAACATTGTTTCTGTGAAAATGTTAACCACTAGCTTGGATGAATTTGTAACAATTTTTATTGCAGTTAGAAAACATAAAACTTTTGGGAGTTGGGAAATTATTGCATGTTATTAGACTGTTTTTGGGTGCACTATTTAATCAAATAAAAATATTTCCTGCATTACTACAATCACTATAAAAAGTATGGTTATGTATTGTTGACAATTTAGAGCAGGAAAGAAGTACCTTATTTCTAACTAAAATGTAAAAATAGAGATTTTTTTGGTTAGTTAAGATTA
Source organism: Tachypleus tridentatus (assembly GCF_004210375.1). Classification (NCBI taxonomy): domain Eukaryota; kingdom Metazoa; phylum Arthropoda; class Merostomata; order Xiphosura; family Limulidae; genus Tachypleus; species Tachypleus tridentatus. The sequence goes on from NC_134831.1 coordinate 157,770,186, forward strand.
GGTTAGGTAAAGTAAATAATAATGTTTCATGAGGCACTCATGGCTTGTGGGTAATGTAATTTGATAGCGTAATGTGAGCTGCATGTTATCTGAATGATTAATAACATATAACACTTCAGATAGCAGTTAGTCGTGGTTTACAGGGTAATCAAAAAAGCAACAAAACAAAAATTTACTATAAATGGATGTATACTATTACAACTTTAAAGATATGTAGGATAAACAAATGGCTTTCCATGCTATATTTGAATTCATTTTAGAAAGAATAAAGGGAAATTTAGATTGATTTTGGTTTTTTTTTGTGTTGATCAAATTGACTGATCCTGTATAGATAGGGTAGAAAAAATAACAGATAAAATATAAATTTTTACTTCCAAAAAAATGTTTGACATGCATTTAGGAAGAAGTTTTATGGATTACAAAAAGGAAATTTGAGATTTATGAGGTGAAGAAATGTATTTTTATTCTCGACATGAAACTTGCATTGTACATGGATTATTCAAAACAAATACTCACTATATTAATTCATGTACAAATCTGTATTTAGTTTATTAAAAATACTTCATAAAGGTATGATTTTCTTTCTAATGTGATAGTCTTATAGTGTTAACTGAAAATCTGCCAAATTTTGTGAAGACATGCACACTATATTGAAAGATAGAAATATAAAATCTATAAAGACTTTAAATGAGTACAAAGAGATCATGTGGGTGGTAAATTACCAAGCTCATATTTAAAGAGTTGAGTGACATTGCTGTTTGTAACTTGTATTGAGTAACTTTTTATTTTCACCCTACAACCAGCATTAAGAACTAAAAGCTGTGTAACTATGTTACACAGAATGAAGTGTTTTGCTGTGTGTGTCACTATATAACACAAATTTTGTTCCTGGATAGTGTGTGTTATTTCTCAATTGCTTATATTGTAAAAGTACAGAAAATAGCCATTATTCCCTTCAATTTTTGCTTTTGTGTCCTAAACAATGAAATTTAGAAATTAACCTATTTTCTGTGTAAAAACGGGCAAATTTGCACATTTTCATTCACATAAGGTCTGAATAAAACAACATATTAATCAAGATTTACATGTATTTATACTAAAGTTATGCAAAAATGAACAAAAGTGTTTAGAAGTTAGTAGTTTTTGAGTTCTTGGGACTGTAATGTAAATCACTTTCACATATCAGCCCCCAAATATAGTCTCCCATCATGTTCGTTATATGCTCCTTGGAAGCAGTGTTAAAAGTAAAGTACACCTTGGTAGAAGTGCTTGTCTTGCTCCTCTGAGTATGCTACCACATTCTTCTTGAATTTATCAAGATGAGTGTCAAGGATATGGACTTTCAGGGACATCCTGCAGCCCATTTTTCCATAGTTCTTCACTAGAACCTCAACCAGTTCCACATAATTTTCAGCATTGTGATTGCCCAAGAACCCCTGAACCACTGCGACAAAGTTACCCCAAGCTTCTGAGCTTCTTGGGGAATTCTGTGCACTCCAGGATATTTCTTTATTTGTGGTCCAATGAAGACATCAGCTTTGACCTTTGCCTTAGACAGCTAAGGGAAGATGTCTCGAAGGTACTTGAAGGTTGCAGACTCCTTATAAAATGCTGTGGTAAATTGTTTCATAAGACCAAATTTTATGTGGAATGGTCAGAACAACACCTTCTGGAGGTTTACTAGTCGCTCACACTTGACATTGTGCCTCCCCACAGAGAATTCGGTCTGTTGTGGCCAGTGCTTCCTTTTGTAGTATGCTGGGGTGTCCCTGCTGTCCCAAAGGCAAAAGTAACAGGGAAACTTGGTAAAGCCTCCTTGGAGACCCATCAGGAATGCCACCATTTTGAAGTCTCGATAACCTCCTAGCCATACTCATCATACTTCAAGGCTTCTAGCAAGGTCTTGATGCTGTTGTATTCCTCTTTGAGGTGCACCAAATGAGCCAGCAGAAGAGACAGATACTTATTTTTGTTATGGAGCAGCACAGCTTTGAGGCTTCTGGATGAGCTATCAATGAAGAGGTGCCACTCATTGGGGTTACAGGCAATTCCAGTTGCCTCACGCAGACCAGATACATTGTGGGAGAAGCAGAGCCCATCTTGATGAGTGAAGTTCCACAACATTGTAGAAAATTCTTGTAAGTTCTACAACATTCTAGAAAGTTCTTGAAAATTCTTGTAAGTTCGAGAAGATTCTCTATCGGCTACTCAGTACTCAATCTACCTGGAATGGGTAAATTTGAAAATTTTATTACCCAGGTCACAAAAGCAAAGTTTAAAGTGAAAAATAGGTCTTTTCCATTTACTTTAGGCATAAGCAATTGGAAAATAACACTTTCTGCTTAGGAACAAGAAAAAGTAAAAATTTTTTTCCTTAGTGTAATCAGTGTTTGTCACAGTACATACATACACAGTGCTTACTGTATGTACCAAATAATTACACAGTAGTTACCTTTTGTATGAGATAATCAATGTTTACCAAATTACACACACACACACAGTGGTTACTGTATATATATATATATCACATTACCAGAATTGGTGTTTACTACACTATATACATAACAAGTAGTTATTATATGCATATCAAGTAATCAACATTTACCACACTATGCATGTGTAGTGGTTGCTAAGCATATCATTCTATCAAAGTTTTCATGAATGGCTGCATAGACTAAAATCTTCTCTTATTATGTAGTGGCAGGACATTTTGCCGATTCTCTTATCACCAGAAAGTGGACGGTTCTCTCAGTACGGAGGTTGATGAACAGTATAGGTCTCATTGGACCAGCTGTTTTTCTCCTATGCTTTTGTGCAGTTAACAATTTATTATTTGCAGTAATGTAAGTATTGTTGATCTTGCATACAGCATTTTCATTTCAGTTTCAATAACTCTTTTATGTCTCTGTTCTTGTTTTTTTAAGAGCTACACTGAAGGTAAAATTTTTGTTGAAATACAATTTCATACTTTTCTAATGTATAATAGGCTTTTCAGTGTAGTTAAAATTATACTGTTTAGTTTTATGTGGACTTAGGGATTCATCCTCATTATCGAAGCGTTTGTAAACATCAAACTTAGTTTTTAGTCTTAAGAAAATGGGAATGATTAGCCTAAGTGCCCACTGGTTCAAGAAACTGTTTAATTAATTATAACAAAAAAACATAATGATTAATTTTAAAAAAGCAGAAAAATGAAGGTTTCAACCCATTGACATATGGTGCTTAACTAGAAACTTTTTTGAACAAAAAGGCTAGAAACTACAAATAAATCTTATAGAAACTAAATTCCAATAATAATAATAAGAGCAATCAGAGAGGTTGTATATTCTTGCCCTTTTGTTTCTTACTGAGATTGCATGTATTTATAATGGATAAAGTAAAATTTCACTTTCTAGAACTTAGAAAAGTCCATCTCAAATTCAGAACCATCATTGATCTGGTTCATATTTGGTAATATGATGAAGTGTCTTAACCCTAATGTGTCCATAAAATGTGGTACAAATCTGGTCACAATTTACTGTTTTTAACTAAAAACTTCAAAGATTAGCTATCTTCTCATTTTAAAAACAAATGCTTCAAAATGATCTGGATTCAGATCAACTTTGGTAAGAGCTGTTCTATCAGACTTCCAATCTTGTATAAAAATTTTCCCTCTGTTTATCTTTTAGTTTTTGAGGTACATGAGCAGAAACATGGAAATGCATGAATCCAATTGAATACCTTTGCAGGGCAAGGGTAACTATCAGTATTAGACTGTAAAGTGATATACATATTAGAGTCTGTAGAACCACTGTTAATATCACTTGCCTATTACTTATAAACTGGAGCAATGTTAGATCTAATTTCTTTCAGACAAGCTAGAACTAAATATTAAATTACTTGGGGTGATTTTTTTTTTAAGTTAAAAGTCTTGGATGTTAATTCCACTAAAAGTAAACACATTTCTAGCCATTATGCACATGACTATTCTTGAACAATACCAGTTTTTCATATATAGTAAAGAATAATCCATTTTTTTTTTTTATTGTGTAGGTAAGACATGAAATGGGTTCGTTTAGCTGCTCATTTGGGCAGTTAAAATTTATAATTATAGGTTCTGTTAAGGTAAGGGTTAAGTGTGGGTTACAGTTGCATGTGTTCTTTTTTGTACAGTACTGTGGTTAAAGATAATTTACATGATTTATAAAAATATTTTTTGATACTTCCTTCAAATCATCAAAATTTTTTTATCCTCTACACTTTTGTATTAATTTTCAATAAAGTTGTTTCTACAGTCTTTTATCATAATAGGGTATTTCATTCTTTACTTTGTTTAATGAAAAATGGAGTTTATTATATTTCTGCTACTGTCAATAAAATAATGACATGTCTCCAACATGTTACTTTGTTAGTTTAATATTTACTATTTCAGCTTTGTTAGAAGCTATCAATAACCTAGAAGTTCACCAAAATAAGATAAAACGAAATTAGTTAATTAAACATTGCTACATTGCCTGGTATTTTAATATTTTCTTCAATATGATATGAACCTTTTATACACGTATTAGTGTTCGATTAACTGACAGTTGTGTTTCAACTGGATTAGGGAACTTGTAGATTATTGATAGCTCCTGATGAAACTATACTAGTGAGTTATTGAGCTAATAAAAATGCACTATAGAGATATAGGTTACTATTATATATCTTTTCAAAGAAATAAACCTGTTTTAATTAGCTCTTGTAAGAACTGCATTATGTTTTATATCATTTTTTTCAAGAAATAGTTAGTTTAGACTTTTTTCATGATTACTAGAGTGAGAAAATTGTATTACCATTGATATGATATTTCTAAATTATAATTTATCCAATTAGTTAATATGTTATTATCTTCTTACATTTTACAGATTTGTTTCAATATCAATGGGACTGTGTGCATGCAACTCTGCTGGCCATCTGAGTAACCATGCAGATGTAGCTCCAAATCATGCTGGCATCACTTTTGCTATTTCTAACACAGTGGTGAGAAGTAGTAGGCTATAAGTAGCTAAAAATTATTTACTTGAGACTAGAAACTTGTATAAAACAGTTTTTTTGTTAAGTACAAAGCTGATCTATAATATGTATCCCCACCAATCTGCAATTTTGAACAAAACTTGTGCTTTCTGTTGTAATCTGTAATGTTATCTTATGGATAAGGCTGTCTTCTGAGGGCCATGATCTCACCAGTTTTCAAGACTAATTACCAGTTGTTCATCACTGAAGATTTAGTAAATCTATATAGTAGAGATAGCTTTCAGCCTCTCTCAGTGTGGATTCTTGTACATGGTGAGGGGACTTCTCAGGGAAGGTTTTATTCTTTTAGTTTACCTCCTATGGGATTTAAACATCCACCCACATGTTTGCTGTGCATGGTGACATGTGAAGGGGAGGAGAGGATCCTGATTGTTGAGGGGTCCAACCCTAACACACCACTTTGGCCTTGAATTTCTGCAGATGGGTGGCCTTGGGGTGGCACCCCCTAGGGTCAGTTGGCTGGTCCACTTTGGCTAGGCTCAACCAAATACCAGTGTTAGATGTTCTCAGCAGGTGTTGTGGACATTATGTCTGATGCTGTTGTATGGGTATAATGCTCATGAAACCCTGATATTATTGCAGTGTCTTTGTTTGTAGTGAGTTCCCTCGCAGCACTCCATCATAAGTGGGGTCAGTGGGCACCAAAATGTTCTTTTTTTTTTATTATGGATCTTCCAAATAAAAACTTAAATAAAATGGTGAAAAAACAGTCTATAGATAAACAACCACGTCTTGAAGATCCTGAGCAGCAATCTTCAACATCTGTAACACCTGTACCTCATTTTCTTATATTACGTTCTCTTTCAGACAAACCTTTAGGACAGATGTTGATATTTTTCATTCAGAAGGGACTAGAGGGACTTGCTGGCTTTCCAGAGTCAGTAAAGAAGCTACACTTTGGTGACATATGGGTGGAACCATCCACATCTCAACACAGTGAACTCCTCTTGCATTCATAAGCAGTTGCGGATATACCAATTGAGGTTACACCTCATGCTACTTTGAATTCATCATGAGGAGTTATTCTTGAGAGGGATTTGAAGAACATCCCAAAATCAGAGATTCTCTATGGTTTCTCTACCCAAGGAGTTTCAGCAGTAAGGTGTATCTCCACTCGCAAAGGTGGAATTATGATGCCAACCAATGTCCTTATTGACATTTATATTACTGCATCCACCTGTCACCATCAAGGCAGGTTATCTTAATTGCAAGGTATAACCATATATTCCAAACCCTCTCACATTTTTCCAGTGTCAACAGTTCGGTCACTCAAATACGTCATGTCACGGTTCCTTGATGTGTGCTCGTTGTGATGGCAAGGACCATGATGCCTGTGTGTGTGAAACGGACCTTCATTGCATCGGTTGCAATGGCTCTCACCCATCCTACTTTCATTCTTGCCCTAAATGGTTGGAAGAAAAAGAGGTGCAGCATTTGAAGACGATTCAGAACATTACTTATCCTGAGGCTCGAAAATTGCTGTCCACCACTTCATCTCAGGTGTATGCTGCTGCACTTCATTCTATTACTGCAGTGGGAGTGCAGACAGATCTCTCTGTGCCTCCAAAAGAATCGTTCTCAAACCAAATGAAAAGTCTTTTGACATCCATGGTTAAAACAGTTGATGAATCAACCTCAACAGCCATCTCTGTACCTAACATACATTCCAGCAAGCCTCAAGATCCACTTCCTTTGGTTCCAGGTATGGGCATTTCCTTGAGTACATCTTCTTCTCCCACCCTAAGATGCAAAGTGATCATTTGTTCACATCCTCAGTCACTGGAATTCTCTTTCAACAGCAAAGACCTGCCCAATCGACCCAGGCAAAGGATTAATGGAGGTCGATAGACCTCCCTCAAATAAGGACAGTAAGAAAAAAAGACATGGCTGTAAACAGAAAGGTTCTCCACCCAATTTGCCTACACATGAATAAAAACGGCTACCTTGATGCAATGGAACTGTCGAGGTTTACATTGTAATCTGGATAACTTCAAAATATTGATTGCTTCCTACCATCCTGTATGTCTTTTCTTACAGGAAACATTTCTGAAACATGCTGATAGGTCATCTTTTGATGGTTTTCTATGTACAGAAATGACAGGCTGTGTGATGGATGAGTGCATGGAGAGGTGGCACTGTTGGTTGATCAGCATGTGCTCACCCTGTCTTTGCCACTCGACACACCCTTGGAGGCCGTAGCCATCTGTGTTTTCTTGGGTCATACCATCACTGTTTGTTCTTTCTACCTGTCACCTGGAGAGCCATATGATCAATCAGACCTTGATGCTCTCATTGAACATTTGCTGTTTCCCTTTTTCATTCTGGTGGACTTTAATAGACATCATGCCCTCTGGAGAAGTGCTGATATTGATAGCATGGGTCGCTCGGTATAGTGTATGCTCTCTTATCACAACCGTTCTCTTTTCACTATTGGTTCTTCAACTTATTTCCATGCACCTAGTCAGTCCTTTACTGGTATTGATCACTCAGTTTGCTCCCCTTCATTATTCTGCCATTTTTCATGGAGGGTTGAGAATAATCCATGATGCAGTGATCATTTTCCTATAATCTTGAGAGAAAGTGGCTGTGGTTGATGCCACCTGACCCGCGTGTCTCGGTGGAAGCTGGATCAAGCAAACTGGTCCTCTTTCACTGCTCTTGCAGAACTTGATCCTGCCATCAATAGATGACTGTGTGGCAGCAGTAACTGACTATATTATACAAGCAGCTGCTCAATGTATTCCTAAAACTTCGAAACGTTTTCCACTATATCCTCATCCATGGTGGAATCCTTTCTGCCACATGGCACAGAAGGCTCAAAAACAGGGCTGGGATACTTTCCGTCGATATCCCACACTCTTGAACCACATCGCTTTCCAGCGGGCCCGTGCATATACTTGGTGGGTAAGACATCAAAGCTAGAAGGAATCTTGGATTAAGTTGACAACGGACATATTTTCTACCACCAGTTCTAAAATCATATGGGACAAGATTAGAATGGTCAGTGGGAAATATAATTCTACCTTCTTCTTAATCTTGCTTTCTGATGGCCAGGAGGTAGCTGATACCCAGTTTATTGCAGATACTCTAGGTGAAAGCTTTATCCAGGTATCTAGCACTTCTTTCACCTTCTTAGCCAACAAGACTCTGGCAGAGCAATCACATCTTTCTTTTGAGCTGATTGTCTCTATGACTGTAATCGTCTCTTTACAATGGTGGAACTTAAACTAACCCTTTATCAGTCTGGCACTACATCAGTTGGACCTGATGATATACACTCTGATATGCTATGCCATCTATCTCCTGCTTCTCGTGCTATTCTTCTGATTGTTTTTAACCAGATCTGGCAGGAGAATGTTTTTCCTTATGCATGGCACCAGGCTATTGCCCTTCCTTTCTCTAAATTTAGGAAGGATCCCAAGTTTCCTTCAAACTACTGTGTAATTGTTTTGATGAGCTGTCTCTGTGAGACTTTAGAGAGGATGATTAATGCTTGTCTTGTATGGTTCCTCGAATCAAACAACCTCCTCTCACCCACCCAGTGTGGGTTCTGACAACAGCGCTTCACCATGGACCACCTGATTCGACTTCAAACATCAATCAAAGAAGCCTTTGTCAAACGACAACATCTTGTATCAATATTCTTTGACATTGAGAAGACTTATTACACCATTGAGGTATGGCATTTTGTGAGACCTCCATATATATATCTGGGCTACGTGGCCATTTGCCCATTTTTATTAAAAAATTTTTAATGAACAGGAGATTCCAAGTTCGTGTAAGATTGACACTTTCCCGTTCTTTTCTACAGGGACTTGGTGTCCTTCAGGGCTGTGTTCTGAGGGTCACACTTTTCAGTATAAAAATTAATGCCATCTCTGAACAACTCCCTTTCACTGTTGTAAATGGGATCTATGTCGACGACTTTCACATCTCATGTCAGTCGTCAAACATGAGGTTCATTGAGTGGCAGCTACAGACTGCCCTCAGTCATTTACTGAAGTGGACCACAGCAAACAGCTTTAACTTCTCTCTCTTTAAAACCATTTGCATGCATTTTTGCTTTTAACAGGGTTTTCACCCTGATCCTGAACTCCATATTGGTGAAGTTTTGCTGTCTGTGGTTTCTGAGACAAAGTTTTTGGGGCTTATCTTTGACCGTAAGCTGACCACAAATCAAACAGCTACTGGTCAAATGTACAAGAGCACTGTACATTCTCCATGTCCTCTCTTCCACCACTTGGGGAGCAGATCGATATTTTATGCTAAAGATATATCATGCTGTTATTCGTTCAAAGCTCGACTATGGATCACTGGGCTATGGCTGTGCCAGACTATTGTCTTAAAAGATGCTAGACCTTATTCATCTTCAAGGACTTTGGCTCTGCTCTGGGGCTTTTTGCACATCCCCAGTTCAGAGCTTATACATAGAGTTTCATGAACCTTCTTTGCACCTCTGCTGTTTGCAACTGTCTTTACTATATGCTTTGAAACTTCATTCCTTTCCAAAGTGTCCCACCTGGGGTTGTGTTTACTTTCCATGGTGGGCCATACTTTTTCAGAACAGACGGTCTGCCATTGCTCCTTTTGGCCTTCATATTCAGTCACAGTAGAATGAACTGGGTCTGTTCTTGGATAACATTGCTGTATCCACTGATCAGCCCATCCCACCATGGCTTATTACAATCTCAAGTTGTGACCTATCTTTAAGTCATCTAAGAAAAGTAGACACTCCTAATTGGAAACACTGTTTGCTATTTGCTGAACATCTTTTGAACCATCCTTCCTTTACTATTTATACAGATGGTTAGAAATTGGGTGACACTGTGGGCTCTGCCATGGTTTGTTGTGGTTCGGTTGTTGTGCGCAGAATCCCCTCTACAGCTTCTGTATTCACTGCTGAACTGAATGCCATTTCTCTTGCCTTGGATCACATAGAAACTAAGCAGTACTCAAATTGCACTATTTATACTGACTTGTTTCGTTCTCTGCTGGCCCTGGAATAGCTTCACTTTAGTTCTCACCCTGTTCTCACCGATATTCAAAACTGACAGGACTATTATTCTTTAACATCTACTTCTATCTAGTTTCTCTGGATACCAGGCTACATTGGTATTTTCGGGAATGGGCTTGCTGTCACCGCAGTAAATCTCTCTGCTTTGGCACTATCACTGCTGTGCCTGTTCCATACTTGGACTATGGTCCTGTATTCAAGGCTCAGCTCCATGCCAGTTGGCAGTAAGCTTGGAGTGAGCAACATGAAAACAAACTTTTCCAAAAAAACCCTCTTTTGGACTTTGGCTGTCTTGCTTCCATAAGGATCAGAAAGAGGAAGTTGTTCTTACTAGACTATTCATTGGTCACAGTTTTTAACTCATTGTTTTCTTTTATTTGAGACTGATGCACCAATGTGTTGTCTGAATAACACTCAAGTCACAATAAGCCACGTTTTACTGTCTTGCTGTCATTAAGACTATCAATGAAAGCACCATTTTAAACGTGTTTTTTGTCCCAAGGTTCTTCCGTTATGTTAGATAGTGTTATTGGCAATGGTGACTCTGTCCTCCTTAGAAATGTTTTTACTTTTTTAAAGACCATTAATCTTTTTAATGCTATTTAAGTTTTTTAATTTATACATTAGATCTTTTCTAATGTGATTCCCTTTTAAGAATCAAAGTACATCTAGTTCAATTTGAAATTAGAAAATGATCATAGCATCAAGTAACTTGAAACCAGGACTGGAAAGGCTAACTTCAGGTGACTACCGCTGCTGTTTGAACTACCCATTAGTCATCCTGGCAAGTTATAATAATTAAAATTTTGCTTCAAATATTTTAAAACTTGTATTATTGTAGTTTTTTCTTACTGTTGTAGACTAGATGTAAAAATTGGATTTAATGCTATTTATGTTTTTAATTCAAAAATTAAACTGTTTTGTTTTACCTTAATTTCCTTTTATGAATTTTAATTTAAGTCTTTACCAGATGTTTGGTGCAGATAGTCTAGTTGCTTTATGCCATAAAACACCAAACCAACTAACCAACTTTCAGCCTTAAGTTTCCTGAGCTGCTATGTTGGAAGAGTAAAATTATAAGGGTTACATCAACTTTTGTTTGCTTAGAAAGGAATTTTTTTTATGTACAATATATGTATCATCCACACTTTTTTATTTATTTAAATTTTATGCTGTTGTTTCACTTGCATGCTAAATGTCAAGATTAGTTAGATACTTTAGTTCTAAATTACAGTTTTCAACTCTGCAAACAATAGTTTAAACATCACATAATAGTTGAATTGTTAGAGAAAATTTTTCATATTTTGTGCCACTAAATGGTTTAATCAAACTTTAAGTATGAAAACGTTATAACATTGTAAAGGATGACATTTTGAAAGTCTTCTGCCTTTGTCTTCAATAAAAGAATAGCTAAATAATCACATGAAACATAGGGTTACATTATAAACATTTTAATATTATGTTGTTGAATGCCAAATCCTCATGAAGCAATGGGAAGTCAATTTAGTTAAATATTTATGAAAAACAACATTTATATTAATCAGCCAACTAGGACTAGATTCACTTATGAAAATATTAGTCATATTTATTCAGGCATAAAGTTTGTAATTATTATCCTAAATTAACAAATAATTATTTAGAAGGTTATTGGTTGTTAAAAAGTACCGAGAAAAAAACATTAATTTTATATATATTGACATTTGAAAATTATCACATTGATATGAAATATATTGCACTTATTTTAAAGTTAGTGTTAATGATATATGAAGCCTGAATATGTATGCAGTTCTGTTACATTTAACTTGTATCTCATGTTACAGGCTACCATACCTGGTATACTTTGTGGACCACTGACAGCAGAATTGGTGACTCAGTCTCATGGCCGATGGTTCCCTGTTTTTGTTCTTGCAGCTGGTGTCAACTTTGCTGGTGCAGTGATTTATTTGAGTCAGAGCTCAGCCAGTCAAGCACTCTGAATTAGAGTGAACATTTTAAACAATCTACTTCAGAGTGAACAGTGACCAACAAAAATGCCCTTGATTCACAGATTATGTATTATATGCAGTATTGTTTTCACACAACTTTGAAGTGTAAGCAGTTTGCAGATGTGGAATACAGTTTTTCAATGTTATAAAATCGTTAAGAATGACTGAAAGTAATTCAGGGTATTTCATTATAATGGATTGTGAAATTACTTTTATTGATTTAGCCTAGCACTTATGATAAGACAAAACTAAGAAACCACTGTGAAACACACAGTGAAAAATAGTTTTAAAAACTTTCTTTAACAAGACTTTTGTACTTTCATGTATACCAGAATTTTCAAAACAAAGCCACAATTGGTGAGATAAAATGGATTTTTCTGAATTTTACTTTTTCTGTGGTATAATTTCATCAAAAATAAATTATCCCTGTATTCTATAAATTTATTTCTTAATTTTTTTATATTTATTATTTTCTGATTCTTTAATACATTTTGGAGTAGTCTTCATGAAAAATGTGATCCATGATTTTAAGAACTTTTTCTCTCAAATGATGAAGGCAAATCACCTCATCATATAAGTTAGGATGAATTTCCCTTAACAGCTCATATAAATTTTTGTAAAGAATAATAACAATGAACCCATGTTGTTATTTGTGGTTTAATGCTTTGGATTTAGATTGTATGAACATACAAGAGACCCTTAGTACAAATTTATAACGTTCAGGTGTCGTTTTTAATGTCTTAATGAGATTATGTAGTTTTTTTTGTTTAATTTACTTTAAATGCAATGAAATTCCATAATTTCTATATTTTCATTCATGTAAATATCACACCTATGAATACCTACAAGTTTTTAAACTTGGCTTGAGTGATAAAACAAGTAAAAAAAAATTTTGGAATATATGATTTGCTTAACAAGGAATTATAAAACAATAAACATAATATAACGTTCATCTGTTCTAAAAGAAGAAAACAAGGTATAATTGGTGGAGCTGTTAGGTGCAGTTATCCAGAAATAAATGTTGTGTTTGAACTGTGAAGTTGAGAAAAGTATAAACCAGTGTTGTAAAACATCCTTTAATTAAAGTAAGCATCATTTGTTTCAACACACTTTTGCCAACGTGTAACAATGCTGTTTGTGCCCCTGCTCTAAAAAGGAGATTTTCTATGGTCAATGAAGTACCTGAAAGCTTCTTGTGCAGCTACTTGGTCTTGAAAGCATTTATTGTTCAAAACGTTGTCAAAGTGTTTTGAAAAAATTAAAATCTGTAGTGGAAAGGTCAAAATTCGTTCAATTTTTGGATCATCGTTCTTGTTATAATGCCAATTTTGTTGATCTTCAGCTCATGCGGAACCCACTAATCCAACTTTTTCGGTTTTTCAATTACACTCAGGTGATTGGCAATGCTTGATTTGCTTGTGCTTAGTTTTACTACAAGCTTACATACTGTTGTGTGAGGGTCTGCCCCAACTACTTCCCTTAATGTGTTTTCATCTAAGGATGGCTTCCTTCTATGACATTTATAGTTTTCAAGACTTTCATCACCATGTCAAAATCTTTGAAACCAATGCTGAACTATACGTTCAATAACAGATCCATGGTTGAATGCTTGGTTGATATTCCATGTAGTATTGGTAGCTTTTCGTCCAAGTTTGAAGTCATAGAGAAAGATCAGACAAAATTCCTTTTTGTCCATGCTGCCTTGTGGGTTGCAAAACGTACTCTGAGTAGTGTTGAAACAGCAGACAATTAAGACGCCTTGTAAGCAACAAACGTTGAATTTAAACTAACCAGTCAATGATAATTTACTCAGTATTCACCTTTTAAATGTTATCGTGAGAATTCCGACATTTATTTCTGGACAGTCTGGTAATATATGAGTTCCTTGGGACACATTGCTAGCAGAGAAGGAGTGACAAAAGATCCACCTTAGATTGAATTTGTTTATTATTGGCCAATACCGAAGAATATGGGTGACGTAAGAATATTTTTAGGATTACTCTGTCATTGTTGTTTAAAATCATTCTTTAACATAGCACATCATATACATAAATTATTTCAAAACCCAACCAAGTTTCGTTGGACTTCTGATTTTGTACAAGTATTCAATAAACCAGAGAAAGAATTGACCACTATTACTGTTTTAACATATTTAACTCTTGAAGATCAACAAGTGCACGCCTTTTGGCCCAGCACCAGCATGGCCAGGTAGGTTAAGACGTTCAACTAGTAATCTGAGGGTTGCGGGTTCGAATCCCCGTCGCACCAAACATGCTCGCTCTATCAGCCGTTGGGGCGTTATAATGTTACTGTCAATTCCGTTTTTCGTTGGTAAAAGAGTAGCCAAAGAATTGGCGGTGGGTGGTGATGACTAGCTGTCTTCCCTCTAGTCTTACATTGTTAAATTAGGGATGGCTAGCGCAGATAGCCCTCGTATAGCTTTGCGCGAAATTAAAAAAACAAAGAAACAAGCTCGCCTTTTCAGTCGTAAGGTGTAATAATGTGATGGTCAATCCCACTATTCTTTGGTAAAAGAGTGGCCAGACAGTTGGCGGTGGGTGGTGATGAAAACCTGCCTTCCCTCTAGCCTTACACTGTTAAAGTTGGGACGGCTATCATAGATAGCTCTCGTGTAGCTTTGCTCCAAATTTTAAACAAACCTTTTTGGAATGGCGATTACATATGGTTTAACAGAATTAACCAAACAAACAAATCCATTCAGTTGGTTATTCAAGATGTTTTTATTCAATCAATTAATGAGAAATCGTACAATTTATTTATTTTGTGAGTTAGACGAAGTACTACTATTTTTTGAATTTTACTTGAAGTGTACTATTATTGTGCAACGCCATTAAGTTAAACAACCTAATTTGTAATTGTGAGGACAAAACCCACCAGACGAGAGAATACATTACAACAACAGAATATAATGTGGTTAAAATATAACAGTAACTTGCATGGAACCCTCTTGTAAATTTTCTCTCGAGGCTTTACGATTTCAATACTTTCTCTGAAAGGCTAATTCTCTATCAAAACTTGCATCTACAGGGTGGCCCGTAAGTCCCTATCCATCCATATGTTATTATGTTATATTCAATTGCGTATGTATTATAAATTTGTTTCTTTTTTTCAGAGAAATATGGCCGATGTAAGTCCATTTACACTTGAAGAGCGTATTGTGCATAATATTATGCAGCTAGAATGAGGGACAGCACACAGATACACATGATACATAAGATATATGGATGGATAGGGACTTACGGTCTACCTTGTAGAAAGATATACGTTAAGATGTCCATCCAGTGCAC
This sequence comes from Tachypleus tridentatus, assembly GCF_004210375.1. Lineage (NCBI taxonomy): Eukaryota > Metazoa > Arthropoda > Merostomata > Xiphosura > Limulidae > Tachypleus > Tachypleus tridentatus. The sequence continues at coordinate 157,785,545 of NC_134831.1, forward strand.
ATGAATATTTAGAAAAAATAATGCATATGGCTGAAAGGGCGTGTATATTTGGTGGGAGAGGGATTCGAATCTGCGTCTGTCAGGTTTTGAGTCAAGCGTCATAACCCTTAACTGATACAGAACCTAATGAATCACCGATTGCTAGTTCATTAGTTATAAAATGCTTCTCTAAGTTTATTTTTTTCATATTCTCCTCTATATATACCACCCTAAACGTCCAGTTTCTCAACTTTCTAAAATTTCTAGATATTGTATTATGCGCCCATTTATAAATGTACATCTAAAACAAAACATTAAAAATAGCTTACAACAATAGAAAAGTCGTACTTACTTTTACATTCAATAGAAGTACTAATATTTCACATAAAAAACGCTGAAATAACAGCAATTTCTTGATTTAATTTGAGAAACGAAGTTATAACAGAAATTTATAAAAATGCATAGTAATTTATTTAAAATAATTTATATAAAATTATTTTCGACATACTTCTCTATGGAATAGAAAATATTTATGCGAATAAAAGGTTTTTAGTGGTATAATTTTTGTGTTCGATGATGTTGAACAGCAGTAATTTAACGTATATAACACACAACGTTAAAATAAGATACATGATGAAAAATATTTTAACTAAGGTCAGTATATGACTACTAAAATGTTAACTCTACACGTTTTGGCTTTGCAACGTCATTTTCGGGAGTAAATTGTAAGACATAATCGTATCTGATTATAATTTTTGTCTATTTTTCGGTTAAGTAGACTATGAGTTCTTTACATGTTTTAAGCTCCGCGTTTTAGGGAGGGCTACCCCACAATTTTGATTAAATATTCGCCGGACCTTCATCTCTTTCGAATAATAAACGTAGAATAAAATTTTAGTGGTCATATATCGATCTTAATTTAATTAAAATGTTTTTAATTGTATACCTATTTTAACAATGTGTGTTATTATTTTTATATTACACACAACTGCTAAGAAATAATGCTTAATAATTTCGTGTTAGATGAAAATTACAAAGAACAAAGGTTTGGTTATCACAAAGCTTATATTGTACGGGATCTTTGGGTTCAAAATCTATAAAGTTCTAATAAAAAAATGTAAGCTGCAATTGTTTTAGCAAAATAAATTGTTAGTACAATGAGTTATACACGTTACAAACATTTACTTTGAGTTAATTTTATCAATATTTGTACCAGCTGCTAAAACATATGGAAATATAGGCCATTGATGTTTTACGTCAGTCGAGATTTGTACAAATTGCTGACGGTTACCGTGTCCGTACACTGTAAGTTCACAACGTAATTATTTTAATATTTCGTTCCAAAAATAAAACTAGTAGATGACATTATTTAAACTTTGACAGCAAATTTCCTGAAATAATGTTCTAAATAGTGACTTAATCATATAGATATGTTAATAATAATACACACAATCTTTGGACATAAAGTATGTACCTAATAGATAAAAAGGTATACATCCATGTATAAGATATGAAATTATATTATATGAAGGTGCTTAATGAAGAGAAAAAGCGGGTAAAGTAAAAATATATTTTTGCTCAACAATTTACTTTAAGTTTTCATCAAAATGTAGACACTGTAAGTCCAGTCTTAAAGAAGCTATATACTTGCATTCTAGTACACTACACTGCACTACAATATTACACGAAGGCGTAAGAACGCTTATCAAATATTAAGTCAGATATTATCGGATAACATTGTACTAAAGTAATTTGCCTTACTAGATTGTTGATAAAAGTCTTTATCAGAATATTGACAGATGAAAACAATATAATGAAACTATACAACGTAAATACTGTACAAGAAGCGAATACTGGATTAAAGAAACCTAATGCACATTTTTCTCTCACTATACTTTAAGATGATTTAAAAAAACCTTTATTAGAAATGTTACAGGGGAAAAAAAACATGATAATACTTTATTGTGTATTGATTACCCAGGATAGTGAAAATTAAAAATATCTGAGAAGTAGAAAATATTAAAAAATCACTTCTCATATTCATCAGCTTCTTAACGAGTCCGTTCTTTGTTTCCATCAAAGCTACTTGATATTAATGGTTTTGTGCGATGGGTTTCAGGGAAAAGTATAGCAACAAGAATCCCTATCAAAGAACAGAAACAGATATTGAAAATTAAAAGTAAACCTTATTTACGTTTTTCACAATCACAAAATTTAGGTTCTTTAATACATAAAGTATTTTATTGTAATTTATATTGAAAACATAATATATAGCACATTGAACCAATCTCATAGTAAATATACACTGACATTCACTTTGAACTCCCTGAGTAACTGAACTAATTTTAATAACTATGTTTCCGATAAGATAACAATATTAGGATTAGTGCAATTTTTAACACGACATTTGTTTGCCTCCGGTCCTTTAGACTTCATCCATCAAGAGGAGCATATAATAGGACTTCAACCACTTTATGTTCAACATGTCCATTACAATTAGAGTTTTACCGTACAGAATAGTGTACTACAATTAACCATAACTGAATACCAAAGGTTATTAGAGCAGCTTGGATACATGTAACATAATGTTTTTCAAGTTCTTGGATGCATCAGATTTCTAAAGTTTCAAATACTATAAACATAAATTAGTTTTGTCGTTTTCTATAGAAGTATGAGTGAGATATTTACAATTAAATATACATTATGCCACGACTTAGATTAAACTGTTCTGACAGCACATTTTAAAAATAAAGTGATTTTTCATTGCCACCTTTATATAATTTAATATCATACATAAAGGAAAGGTACTACTGAAAAAAATAATGAAAAAATAAAATAAATCCGTATTTTGAAAATACACCAAATAAAAACACATTCTTGGAAAAAGAACAGCTGATTCTGACCTGTGAATGAGACAGATGCTGTCATACAAAATGTAGCAAACCATCCCAAAGAAAGAGTAATACGATGGAGAACTAGAGGCCAGAGGAAAAAGGAAGCCGTCTGGAATAAAAAGACATGAAATATTAGTTAAAACTCAAACGGTTTAGATTATGTAATGCAGCAAGCCATGAATTTTATTTCTGATATTTTCAAATCTAGAAGATAAAATTTGTTTAATGAAAGTAAACCTTTAGTAATGTAGTTGTTCTTTAAACAAATTCAACATTTACAAAACATTTACTTAAATATCTGCTATCTTACGATTCGGTAATAAAAATATTGATATTATGGTGTTTTTATCAACATGTTAGTAATCCTTGCTCTACACTTACTGATGTGAATAGTATCATTCCAAAAATTTCAGCAGTGTATTTCGATCCAAAAACTTCAGCAACAGCAGCCGGAATACAGACAAAAGCAAGAGGAAATGTAGTAAAGAGCCCACAGATCCAGATCATGTACATCACCTTTCCCCCATAAGGTGTCACCACCAAAGTGAACATCAATACCGTCTTTAGTCCCAGCAAAAGGAGAATCGTTAACTGAAAAATTATACATGCATATGTATATATATATATATATTACAGTTATATGTTCTATGGTACTAAAACCTCTCCTCACGCCTATAAATGTAACCAACATGATGCGCAAAGACACTGAATGTTATTGATTGTTTATAGATGGTTTCCTTTTTGCCTCGAAAACTTCAGATATTTGACCAGGAACGTTTATAAAATTCGAACATTATGAACCATTTAATTTCGGCTTATTGACACAGGATATTAGTATTTTAAAAAGACATTATACAACTTCAATAAAAGATTTAGAGCTAGCTAGCTCTGAATTAGGTGAATTCTGTCCACATCAACACGAAATTAACTCGTTCATCGAGAACATTTAATAAGATATCAAGAAAGTTCTAGACTAAAAAGATTACTCAAAGCTGTACAATTGTGAGACTTTTTTATATAGATTTGTAATATCTCTTACTGTAAATTGTGTTTTTTGTACCTTAAAATATTTTTATTTTAAAAAGGAAACTGTGTGCACCAATCATTTTAGAAAGAATTATAATTTGGATACATATAGATATTTATTTAACTTCTAAATTCAAATTCTCACTTAACTCATATTCGGGGTATTTGAAATTGTAATACATAGCAGGTCTTTAGTTACCATTGAGCATTAAAGATTGTATACATTTTACACAAATATTATTTTAGTAATTTATAGTAACAAAATAACTTCAGTCGCTTTAGTTTATACATACTTACTTTGTAAGATAGTTTGTCCTGAATTAAGCCAACAATCACTCGGCTAAGGGCATGAACAACTCCAGCTATAGAACCAATGGTAGACAAAAATGTGTCATCTTGAATAAACGTCTGTCCATATGTCTGAAAAACAACAATAAAGTTCTCTGGTGAGTGTCGACATAATATTGACGTTGGTACCTAGTTTATAACAACAAGTTATTATTTTCTATTAGTTTTCAACAGTACAATTAATGTTTTCATACATAAGGTTTTGAGTCCATCTCAAAATGGTTTACCATAACAATATCATTTTTTTTTTTGTAAACGTAAATTGTAGTTTCGGAAGTTAAGCGTTTCATGGTAATAACTTCAAAGATTCTTAGAGAAAATAAACTTATACCAAACGTCTTTACTTACCTTATATAAAACATTCAAAACCATGAATGGATAAAAGGAACAAATACAAACTATCGATAAAAGATAAAATTCTTTCATTTTTAGAGCTTCCTTTGGTGATATATGAAGTTTAACTTCATTAGTGTGTGGTTCGTCATCAACGTTCACTTTGGCTGAAGCTTGTTCCAATGATGCACATAAATTTTCGTTATTTATTGTTGTTGTACAGTCCAAGTCTTTTGTAACTGGTCCATTAACTTCTTTACTGCATGAATGACTTGACGTTTCGTTCATATTAGTTAGTTCACTGGAAATTGTTTCTTCCTTTGTTTGAAATATGAATACAGTCGTTTCCTATGTGCAGAAAAATATATGTACCATTCTTTTATTTTTTTTAATATCTCATTAATCAGACATTTTAAGTAACGCTGTTTTCTTTCAAAACACAGCAGTTTGTTTATATTAAATCCCAGCTAAGCTTCATTAGGAAAACATACACTGTAAATTCATTAGTGTTTCTATTTGGTAGTATGAACATCTGTCTTCACAGCTCTGGTTCTCGTCTTTAAGTGTATATCCTAAGAGGTCAGGATTTCTACTGATCAATATAAATAAAGTAACACTACACTTGATAACAAAAGTAGCCGAAATTTTAAAGAAAAAATGCAAATTTTTATTAAAACGTATCTCTGGAAAATATGTTTCATATTATTTATTACTATTTCACAGAAATCCTAAGCTCATTCCAAAAATTATCAAAAAGCTTTAAAACAAAGTGATATTAAACAAGCGAAATCTTTTACAACCATCTTTTGGTGTGATGAGGAGATAATTGTTTTTCAGTTTACTCACGTTTGTGTTTATCAGTCATCTGTGTTTGTGTTCATTGACTAAGCAATATGTATCCGTGCAGAAGTTAAAATATTAAGGTCTGAAATAACGCACTCTTTTGAAAGCATGCCACTACTAGAAAGATATATCTCCAGAGGTTAATCACGTATGATTGTAGGTGAATTATTTATTAAATTTGTTTAAGATTCTTCATATGTCCAAACAGACTTTGCTATTTAGAATAAAAATATTCCAGCTCATTTTAATGAAAACTGGCACTAGTAAGTAAGTCAGACTTATTCAAATAATAGGATTCGAATTGTAGTATAAAATACCATTATTAAAGTTTTTTAATGAAATTTTTCTAACCTGGTATGATTCTCGTGGTGCTTCTTGGTACATAAGTAATCCAATCAGTAGAATTACACCAGTAACACTTGCCATTATCAGAAACAAAACAGGAACACTTTCAATAATTTCATCATTGTAAAAAAATCTGAAAAAATATTGAGAATTTAATGGTTAATGATAATCTAAAGTCATTTATAAATTAACACTATATTGATGGAGTTCCACAGCTTTTCTGTTGTATACTCCAGTACGTCACTGCTATGCCAGTGCTGAAAAAACAAGATGTATCTTTTATGTAACATAAATGAATACGTCATAACTTTCTGAGCAAGAAGTATGAAAGTGTTACGTATTATAATTTACCTCGGACGAGGCTCCTACTTATTATGTTACGTAAGTTACGCACTACAATTTCAAAGAGATGGACATTTTTATTTAGAAGGTAATTGAATGTCAGTATGTATTATATTGATGATATTTGCCAAGAAGATACATAATTTCTTTATAACATGAATATATTTTAATGTACAAATAACAATACAATTTATAATAACGGTTATTACAAAAAGTTATTAAAAATGATGGTTTATATACAACAGTTTTACAAACATACAAAGAATACTGAGTCTTATATCTGGTATGAAACTGGTTCTTTTATCGACGGGCTAGGTCCACGGGCGCCAATTATTTTTATGTTAATGCACAAATACACTTCATTTGACTGGAAAGCTAGCTACCTCTATTTTTCACACTTTATTTTTTTCTGCTGCAGTTATGCGATGGCTTCGTAGGAATACTAACGTCCGAAGTAAATTCACTGAAGTTATGTGGTTTGTAATTTTCGAAATCTATAAACTATTCTTTCGAAATCTATTCTTTCCCTAGTGGTACATCTGTAAATCTATGGGCTTATAAAGACTTATACCAAGCTTCTATACCTAAAAAAATGAACATTCCAAATAACCAGTTGCGTATGCTTGTGTTTAACTACAACCAATGAAACAAGCATATGAATAGCGATAAACAAAACTCTCGGGTAAAAATGATAACTTATGTTCCCTACGCGATATTATATTTTTGACTTTAGAATATTTTCTTCAGTCCGATAGCTAAAACATCAACATTAAAGTAGAACTTTAACTTAAGTAATATAAAAATTTTATATCTGCTATATTCTAAAAAAAATAATTAACACTGGTTTCAAAAAATAACATCTCATATTATCTATGATAATAAAATCTATATTATTTTCTCCTAAGATATTCTAAATATTTGTGACCAATTCAATGAAAAGTTAATACTTAAAGGGAAACGAATTTTGATAGTTTAGTGAAGAAATATACAATAAGTAACAATAAAGGTAAACTTATAGTAAGTGATTACACAAATGTGTAACTTACCCATCAGAAGCAGGTTGAAGATTGCTGGGGTTCACAAAGAATGTCTGTACGCTATTCATTAATATAGGAGTTAAAGATAACCCTGATGCTACTATGCCTGTCACGAGACCTTTGTTTTTGGGAAACCACTGTTAAAAGATTGGTAGTTTATTTTGTACTATGATATTTTAAATACTTAAGCTCAACGTGATATCGTCTCATAAGTTTAAAAAATATCATGTGAACCCTATACCACATGGTTATTTATGGCAAATGTAGGTATTTGTATCTGCAAACATATCTTGCATATTTCAGATGCACTCAGAATTACACAAAACATAGAAGAAAAGAGGAACCACGTATACACTTTAATCATACTTGTGTCTTAATTCCAAGGGGAATAATAACTAGACCACTCTTATAACAGTTTGTACAAATATGACTATTATTAAAATCAAGAAAGTTTTATCAGATTCGACGATTTCGTTAGCTACGTATAATAGTTTAGGCTGTTCATGTATGTATATATACTTTCAAAATTCAATATGACTCAGACGACAGTTTTTCATGTGTATTTATATACTGAAACTTGTGTGATTCTTCTTCTAAAATGTGGAAATATGTTTTCAGCTGTGTAAATAAAATAATTGAATGTTACGTTTTAAATGATTGGAAGGTAAAATTGAACAGTTAAAGAAATTTGTCTTTCGTAAGTAACACTTTATAAAGAAATATTTTCAATGCTATTGTGCTGACCTCTATTGCAATTACTACGGGGTGACCAAAGCACAATATAAAACCTAAAGAATCAATCACTCCATAAGTGATTATCGTAGCTACCAGGCTGTGTTGTATACTCCAGTACGTCACTGCTATGCCAGTGCTGAAAAAACAAGATGTATCTTTTATGTAACATAAATGAATACGTCATAACTTTCTGAGCAAGAAGTATGAAAGTGTTACGTATTATAATTTACCTCTGACGAGGCTCCTACTTATTATGTTACGTAAGTTACGCACTACAATTTCAAAGAGATGGACATTTTTATTTAGAAGTTAATTGAATGTCAGTATGTATTATATTGATGATATTTGCCAAGAAGATACATAATTTCTTTATAACATGAATATATTTTAATGTACAAATAACAATACAATTTATAATAACGGTTATTACAAAAAGTTATTAAAAATGATGGTTTATATACAACAGTTTTACAAACATACAAAGAATACTGAGTCTTATATCTGGTATGAAACTGGTTCTTTTATCGACGGTCTAGGTCCACGGGCGCCAATTATTTTTATGTTAATACACAATTACACTTCATTTGACGGGAAAGCTAGCTACCTCTATTTTTCACACTTTATTTTTTTCTGCTGCAGTTATGCGATGGCTTCGTAGGAATACTAACGTCCGAAGTAAATTCACTGAAGTTATGTGGTTTGTAATTTTCGAAATCTATAAATGTTTCTGGTAAAATTCTGTAGTCGTTCTTTTAATAAGCATTAATTACAATTATAGGTTTACAGTATACTAGCTATAGCGACCAAACAATATTCTATTACTGTCTCTCGGCTAGCTTTTACACCAATTAGGCGAGATTCTCGAACATTCAAAATATTCGAAGATACGCTATTGTTTTCATAAAACATATATTGTTGATTATTACTTTCGAGAATCGTGTACAAATTTAGAGGACAGGCGAGACTTACGCAAACGCATCCAACAATACACCACACTTGCATCAAAAGGCTGAAAGGAATGGGGGTAATTAAAATAAATACTTAAGAGTAAATCCGTTACACCGCATTACATCCTCTGTTCATACACTGCTCACCAGATAGTTCAGCTGTATTTTCATAGCTTCGTCGAATGCGATATGTAATATTAATTAAATATTGAAATATAATGAGCTTTCTTTACATTAAGCTTTCTGAAACGCAAAAATATAAAACTAACTCAAGGCAACGTGATATCGCTAAAGTGTTAACTTTTGTCTATAAAGTTAATAACGGAAACGAGTTACATCTTGTAAAATAGTTAGTAGCATTTTCAAAGTTATATGACAACTGCTTTCTGGATCCTTCTCTGCCGTGCTATAATAGACGACCACGTACTATTTTTAATGTTGTACATGAGGTAAAAACACTGTTTGTATTTGAAATTTGTTGATCTTCAATAATTCGGTATTTTCATACTTCTCCAGATTATTAATCCTTGTTCATAGTCAGTACTCCAACAAAATTTTTTTGTTTATTGAAATAACTTACGTTGATGACAAGCTATGCTAAAGAATGATTTTAGACAAAAACATTAGAAACAGTATAGTCGAAGGAATGTTCGTACCTCTCTCAATTTTTTCGATATTAGCCAATAACGAAGAGATTGAGTCTAATATTCATTTTTGGAGACCCCTCACTACTACAAATATGTCCTAGAAAAACTTCGTATAATAACAGAACAATCCACACTTCTTGGAATTAAGCCTGATGTTCTGTTTCCTCAACTAAAACTAAATCAACAGCTAGTGCAGATAGCCCTCCTGTCCCTAATTTAATAGTGTAAGACTAGAGGGAAGACAGCTAGTCATCACTACCCCCCGCCAACTCTTGGGCTACTCTTTTACCAATGAATAGTGGAATTGATCGTTACTATATAACGCCCCTACGGCTGAAAGGGCGAGCATGTTTGGTGCGACGGAGATTCTAACCCGCGACTATCAGATGAGGAGTCAAACGCCTTAACCAACCTGGCCATGACGGGCCAATTCAATTAGTCGACAAGATGTTCCTAACACATTTTTAATGTAAACTGTAACACAACAAATTGCTCCAACACATTATTGTACAACAAAGGCTATCTTCTCTCTATCTGCTTCATTGATTTACAGTTTCCTATATTCATCCTTAAAGTACAATCTTGAAAATCATTTTCATCCAAATAGACCATTCCGATTGGAATAAATTATTGACTAAAGGTTAAGCATCCTTCATTTTGGCTTCATTTATCTTCTCGCAGATCATACAGAACCTTGAGGACCAATTTATCTTCTTCTTCACAAGTACAACAAACGATAACCATGAAATACTACTTGGCTTTATCACTCCTTGTTTTTTATGGTTTCTAGATCCTTGAAAACCTCAGTATATTTTAAATGTTGAACCTGAATCTCTAGTATCATTATTATTGGTATGAGTCATAAAGTCTGGGCCTTGCAGTGTCAGAGCGATATGTCTGCGTACTTACATCGCTAGAATCTAGGTTTCGCTACTCGTGGTGGGCAAAGCACAGATAGCCCATTGTGTAGTTTTGTGCCTAATTACGAACAAACATAAGATCTGGTGGAGAAGGTATCGTGATCTTCTATAAGTTAATCACGAAATATTTGATATTGATCAAACTGAAATACCTATATAGTTTCTGTCCTTGTCTCTTATAAGTGAGGTGTTAAGTTTTTCTGATTTAAATATTTTGCATTACACTTATTACATTTTGCTTCCAAGATAAATGTTGATTGATGGTCTATTATATTTTCATCAAAATAATTCCCATAACTAACAGAATATTAATGTAATTCTTCGATAAATGTTTAATCACCCATGTTTACTTATACGCGTTGTTTCAATTACACAAACCTTTATATTTAAGTTCCGAAACGAATATAAAATTAACTAACTTACTTACAAACGTACTTGTATACTTTCACGGCGAATTGATCGAATAACTGAATAGCAAAATAGACAGAATAACTTTTATATATTTCAGTAAATATTTTTTTCTAGCTCTGAGCTAACTGATCTCAATCATCACTGATTACTAATATTTTTATTGTGATCTTTTTTCATGATATTCAACGATGTTTCTCATTTCTTAACTTTTACGAACTTTCTCGACCTTATCTTGCAAACATCTGTATTTAATTAAAAAAAACTAAAACATAGCTTGCAAAAATACATTTGCTCAGTAGCTTAGAACTGATAGTTTCTTTAATGATTGTTTATTTGTAAACACAAAAACACGTATGTCTTCTCCAAAAGAGTAGAAATATATTAAACTTACTTTATTGTGTGCTCTGCTTTTTCTCGAAAGGTTTAAAAGAATTAGTTTAAGTTCGTTATTCCTTAGAACAACGAATTATAATCTATAGAAAATACAAATAAAATTATTTGATGGTACTGAAAAGTTAGTTCTTGTGTTTTTCAAGAATTCTGTCATATATTCAGAGTTGTTGAAAGCAGAGATTTCAAATTATTGGTTTGAAATCAAATTGAGCTTTGTTGAACCGCTCTGAACCAACACATTTTGTTTTCTTATTATTTACATAACACATTCCTTTTAAGTCTAATTTTTTACACAAGCTCACAGACACTACCATAAAAATATCTGTATAAACAATATCGTATAGGATTATATTTACATTCATCTAAATCAACGTTGTCACTGAATGAAGTAAAGAGACAGTACATCCAGGGTCGAAAGATAACAAACAAAAAACTTTGACAACTAGCAAAATCGAAAATAAAAGTATCAAATAAATATAAAATATATCACTTTTCATTGACACAATTAAGAAATATGTGCTTCGCTAGAGCCTATGTCATGACATTAACGTTAGTGAAGAATACTACATTGATATTAATGTCAATAAATATTACAATATATAAAACTAATCAAGAAAAATTACCTAATTCCAAGATAATACTTAAACATCTGAAGTTAAACAATTTCAAGATGAATATCAATATCAAGTAGTAATCTGAAATGATACATTTTAACTACATCTTGTGAAGTGTAACTAGTTTAAGATCAAGGCAGACATTTGTTTTTGAGATGAGATCGCGAAATTACATCTAATGTGATAAACTAACTTACATAATACTTCACACATTAATACATGTGCGTTACCGCTAGAGGAAGTTTGTATCTGTTTCATAATATGGCCATATAAAACTAGAACGTGCTCTGGCTAAAATGTGAATCTGCACTTTAATATACCTAAAACTTTATAGTTGAACTAAACAATAAAAGGAATAATAAATGAACAGCAAACAAATGTATAATAAAATGAAATTGGAACTTACTATCTCACATTACTCGTAAACAACTTGAACAGCAACATGCAGGATTATAGGCTATGTAATATCGTTCAAGTGTTAACTTTTCTGCATAAAGTTAATAACGGAAACGTTATGTATATATGGACACTAAAATAAATTTGCATCTTACCAGAAAATAAAAGAACCAATAATCATGCTCCAACGACGTCCTATGAGACAACCTAGTTTTCCTCCAAAGTAAAGCAGTGAACTTGTTGAGATAAATGCATAGAAAATCCAGCTAGTTTCTTCATATGTTATGTCCTTGTTGATTCTTTTTCTCAGGTGAGAAGTTACATAAGGAGTGAGGTTTCCAAACGTTAGTAGTGTACCGATGGCCAGATAAATCAGGAAACATCCAAAAACAGATATCAAGGGTCGAACGTCCATTTTGTTATCTTTTCTACACAAATAATGTTCTAAAGATATAAAAGTGATGATCTGTTCTTACGAAGAGCTTTGGTAATACAACTAACCATACTTTCCACCATACAATTTGACTAAAAGTGAAATTTAGCTCTTACTGAAAAACTTATATATACTTTGCTAATCTTAATAAAACAGTAGTTTCGATTTTAGTAAACTATAAGATATAAGTAAACGGTAGATGTTATTCTAAAAATAGCTTTGAAAATGAAACATTACATGAATTAAAAAGTAACAAAAAACTAATAACGTAATTTAAAAAGTAACGTCAGATAATAAAGTGGCATCTAAACAATTATCGTAAACAATAGATATTTCTTAACTTTGTGAAACTACTAAATTAGAAGTGATCTTGAGAGGATTTAAAAAGTAAACTTTTGAGGTTTATATTCTCATTGTCCCGAATTAATTTCCACAATTGATATAAGTAAATAATACATATTTACAGATCCCGGTATTATTTCTTTCTTAATTTTGAAACAAATATTATGTAAGACATGTTGCTTCAAAGAAATGGCTTCAACTTTACTGTATGTGTTACATGTCTAGTACTTTTACAGTTATATAAATACCGCTATAAAAAGTAGATAAACAAAACTGAATGACGTAAAATTTGTCGATAACAGAATGATATAAAAACATATTAAACAAAGTATCAAAGAGACAGTGGTTGTAACAGATACTTGTGTTTAGAAAAATCCCTAACTATCAATATTACATCATGTACAGAGGATAACGTAACCGGTTTGATCTGGCTTGTCAACTGTTAATGAAGTAAAACTCAACTGAATTAGGGATAGAAAAGTTTGGAATGAACTATAGTAGTACACAAATCTAGGAAAGACAGAAAAATGTAAAAACGCGCAAGGGCCCGGTATGGCCAAGCGTGTTAAGGCGTGCGACTCGTAATCTGAGAGTGTCGGGTTCGAATCCCCGTCGCGCCAATCATGCTCACCCTTTCAGCCATGGGGCATTATAATGTGACAGTCAATCCCACTATTCGTTGGTAAAAGAGTAGCCCCAAAGTTGGCGGTGGGTGGTGATGACTAGCTGCCTTCTCTCTAGTCTTACACTGCTAAATTAGGAACGGCAAGCGCAGATAGCCCTCGAGCTTTGTGCGAAATTCAAAAAACAAAAATGCGCAATGAAAAAAAAATGTTTGATAAGAAAACCAAGTAATAATAATATTGTCTTTAATGTTTAGAACAGTTTTAAGCCAGTATAGAATTAAGGCATTTTGACGGTATTTATACACAAATATTTATGATATTTGAAATCTCAGGACATGATTGGTCACAATTCATTCATTATTTGATGCAATACATAAAATTTCAAATAAACTGTTTTTTACAAGCTACATGTATATACTGAAAATCTCTGGTTCCAGACGTGGTATTACCAAATAACTGAGTTGTGTGTGTGCATTATAAGACAATCAATTAACAGTAGTCACTTTAAGTGGTGGATGCAACTGACTATTTGCCTACCTGTAGAGTTCATTCTCCAAAATTAGATATAATTAATTATTTTGTATTCACAAGATCAAAAATTAACAAATGTTCACAAGACATACACTGTTATCTATTAAAACACTTTATGCTAGTTCTAATGAAAGTAAAGCATCATTGAAAAAGGTCTCGTGCAGCCACGTTTTTGGATCATAACATTGTCCTACCTCTGTATTTGCGAAGTCCCAAACAGCAGGCTAATACAATCACACACAGCGTTAATACCAGCGCTAACTGGTGACAGTAAAGGTAAAATAAACAAGATAGGGAAACAAGAAAAACAGCACTTTAATATCTCCAAACTTAACCAATCTGACATTAGGAAATAAGCTGTTTTTTTTTTAAGAACAACCTCAAAGTTCTAGAAATGACAATCTATCACTTTAACAAATTTGTTAACTTTGGGTTAGTGGTTCTTTCCAACCTTGGATTTTCCAGTTTTCAGTACACTAGCACATGTCTAGAGTGTAATTATTACATTTTATGTATATATTTTTTGGCAATAAAGGTGCGTGAAATATAGAGTTTTAGATTTATATTTCAGCATTGGGGCGCGATAATATGGTTAAAACACAACCATCGCCTATTGATCTGTTGTGTAAATATATTTCATACAAACTAAAGACTTCTGAAATACGATATACATCGCGTGCGGTAAATTTAGCGAAACAAGTAAATTAAAGAATCTTTAACTTCGGTTCCTAATTAAACACTCTCGAGCCGGGCCTCAAGCAGTAAAGAAATCTGGTCAAAAGTCAGTTAAGAGTTTTCTATACTAATGGGTGCTGCCCTTTTGCCCATTAACATCGTCTAATTGAAGCTCAAATTACGTGCCTGACTGGGTTTTGTGAGATTTAAAGTAAAATGATTACACATAATATATTTTTACTTTTACATTTACAAATGTCATGTTTAATTTATTAGTGCAAGGCACAAATTGTTAGTTATATCGCTTTTACTTTACGAGTTCATGATGGTATTTCAATGACACCGTGTTTACTCATTATTTTGTATTGAACGTGAGCTAATTTGGAAAATATTTATTGCTATGTGTGCACATGATGAAAACGTCATTGACTAAAACATTTTGCAAGTTCACTAAGTATATTTATAGAGGCTAAACCCTATATTAACATGGCCAAGCGTGTGACTCGTAATCTGAGGGTCGTGGGTTCGCATCCCGGTCGCGCCAAACATGCTCGCCCTTTCAGCCGTGGGGGCGTTATAATGTGACGGTCAATCCCAGTATTCGTTGGTAAAAGAGTAGCCCAAGTGTTGGCGGTGGGTGGTGATGACTAGCTACCTTCCCTCTAGTGTTACACTGCTAAATTAGGGACGGGTAGCACAGATAGCCCTCGAGTAGCTTTGTGCGAAATTCCAAAACAAACAAACCCTATATTAACATCACACGGGGATCTTATTTCAGAACTTAAGATACTTTTTATATATATTTAAACGTCAGCAATCTACTGATATATCAGCTATGTTCAACATATCTGTACCTTTATAAAGATGTATTTCTTCGCAATCAAAACATGCAGTGTGTTGTGATAAAGATAATTTATTGCAAGAGGTAGTCCGTGTTCATTTACTGCCATCCACTTTTTCTTCTACATCATTTAATGACTTTATAGCTTATGTGAGAAAAATAACAGTAAAGTTGGCAAACTTGAAAATGTTATATGAGGTCGTTTCTCTACTATGGAAAAATGTTATAAAACTATAAGATAAATTTTCAAAAGTTGTCATAACCTTTGATCTGCGTGAAAGAGATAGCATCAAGTCTTTCAAACGACAGTGAAAACTGATCCCATTTCTGTTGAGATCAATATCACCTTGTCAACAAGGTAACATTCAATTCATTATTCATTGAACGACTGAAGACTGTCTATTTTGTTCCTGTGTCTATGAATGTTTGAGATGGATATAGCAATCGAAATTCGTTAGGTTAGCAACTAGTAATTGAGTAAATATTCTTTATCTAGAATCCAGTAAATAAATAACTGATTATTATATCTTACATGATAATTACGCTGCAGTAGCAGGTGGCAAAAAAAATCACTCTGACGTTATAAAAAAATCCTGATATTGTTGCATGTACTGCCATCCATTACCTAAACACGTTGCAACATTGTGAAGTTTGTGGACTGTATCTTCAGTGGCAATTGATAGTCTTTATGTATATTTCCGACTCATTCATTTGACATTGATATGAGCATGGAACATACCCAACCTTATCATCTGTAAGTACTTTTATTGGTTGTAATATCACGAGTTTGAAAAACTGCGGATTCTGAAAGGTATTCTAGCTTCAACCAAAGTTCTCATAAATTTTGACATAATATTATATTCATAAACATTATTTTTAGATAAGAAACGGTTTATCCGCCATGGTTTGGTTATGATAGGTTTACTAGTAACAGAATATGTATTCATCAGTATCACGAAATAAAGATAAGCCTCATCTTGTGATAAATTCATTGGTGGTATTTGCAGCATAACTGTTGGGTATTTCCTGAGTTTGGTAGGGATTCTCAACCTTAGCAGAAGCAGTTACCATGGTGACCAACTACGAAGTGCTAATTCTGAGGCAGTTAATAGAGGAAAAGATATCAGTGATGTCTATCATAGCTATATTCTAGCAGTTCTCAATATTCAGTCGGCCCGGCATGGCCAGAGTATAAGGCACTCGACTAGTAATCTAAAGATCGCGGGTTCTAATCCCCGTCACACCAAACATGTTCGCCCTTTCAGACTTTGGGGCGTTTTAATGTTACGGTCAATCCCACTATTCGTTGATAAACGAGTAGCCTAAGTGTCGGCGGTGGGTGGTGTTGACTAGCTGCCTTCCCTTTAGCCTTACACTGCAAAATTAGGGAAGGCTAGCGCAGACAGCCTTCGTGTAGCTTTGCACAAAATTCAAACTAAACCAAACCAAACCATATTCACTCATCCACACAGCATTGAGCTAGACCTGTATCGAAATTTAAACATCCAACTATTCATCCTGATATTGCAATGAAACAGACATTGGCTAAATAGGGATAATTGAGTCTACCTGAAACTACGTGTAATGTGAGAGATGACTTTAACTTTTCTGATTCAATCTGTATAATGTATTCACAGTTTTTGAGAGTCCAGTGAAACTTACATCGTTGGGACACTAATGAGATAAATCACTAGTATATTTCAGTAATGGTTTTGATGTTTAACTCTATATTAAATTCGAAGGCTGAGAAGATGAAACGATAAATTAAGTGCAGAAGTACAGTTACGACAGAAAGTGTTCGTAACCCCTGCGTCCCGAGTGGCTTTTTGCTCATAACTTAAAAAAGGATCACGAGTTATGCAAATAGAAGTATATTATATTATAAATATTATAGTAACACACTTCTACATCAATTTTATGTAAATTAAACGATAAATAAACTGTTTATAAACAAGTAACCAAAAGTAGGAGGAGCAGAAAGTGTTCGTACAGTTCAGAACGTGTGAAAAAGCTGATATTCCCGTAAATATTTTGTTTAGTTTGGCGAATAAACTACATTATACCATTCCAGAACTAGACACTTGGTTCATAATTATTGGAATTTAGCCAGCAAAAATTTTATTTCCGGCAATTTAGCGCCGTCTCCCTCATTATCTGCTTGGTCATCATGGCGAACAGGAAACAACTGTCCAGTGATTTAAAAAAAACGAATAATTGTAAAATACAAGTCTTGTGTGTCTCTTTCAAAGCATAATTGCCAAGTTTAAGCTCACAGAATCTACTGTTAACCTCCCTCGTTTCGGACGCCCCACCAAAATTCCACAGAGAACCAAGGGGAAGGTTCTCAGAGAAGTTAGTAGGAATCCTCGCTTAACACGTAATGGCATACAGAAACTGGTAAGTGAAACTGGAGTTGAAGTAAGCACCTCTACAGTTACAAACATGTTACGCTATTCTGGGTTCAAAGCATGCCGGCCTAGGAGAACTTTATATTTAAAGCCTGTTCATTTAGAAGCACGATTGAGGTATGCAAGAAAGCATGTATATAAGCTCTTTACCTATTGGAAGAGTGTTCTTTGGTCAGACGAGACTAAAATCGAACTTTTCGGCCACAATGATGTTCGATATATTTTCCGTAAGAAGAAGGAACAAAATCTTCCAAAGAACACCGTCCCTACAGTTAAACACGGAGGTGGCTCGGTCATGTTATGGGATTCCTTCAGCTCTTTTGGTGTAGGCAGCATTCACCGCGTCAACGGAATCATGATAAAAAGAAGAGTACGTTGATATATTAGGCACTTATATCAAGAATGATGCTCGGAACTTGCGGCTTGGGCGTCGTTGGATCTTCCAGCACGACGATGAGCCTAAGCACACATCGAAATATGTGTAATTCTGGTTGCAGAGGAACCATATAAGCGTTTTGAAGTGGCCATCGCAGTCACCCGATCTCAACCCATTTGAAAACGTTTAGCATGAGTTGAAGACCAGGGTTCATCAGCGTCATCCGACAAACTTGCAAGAGTTGGAGGCCTTCTGTAAAGAAGAATGGAAGAAAATACCAGTCGAGTACTGTCAAACAATCATGGAGAGCTATGAGGAGAGATTGCGCCAAGTAATTCATCTGAAAGGCTACACAACTGACCATTAAAGTAGACGCATGAACACTTTCTGCCCCTCCTATGTTTGGTTATTTGTTTATAAACAGTTCATTTGTCGTTCAATTTACATAAAAAATTATGTAGATGTGTGTTAGTATAATATTTATAATACATCATACCTTCATTATCGTAATCGTGATACTTTTTAAGTTATGAAGAAAAAACTACTCACGACGCAGGGGTACGAACACTTTCTGTCGTAACTGTAAAGTACGTTTCAAACAGCAAGCAAAACAAGGTTTGCATATGCACATAGGAGTGGGGTTTCTCAAGCACATTTTAGGGAAGTCGGTAGGTTTTATAGACCTACTTTAGATATCCATTTTGAGAGATTGGCATCATTCTATGATGAAAGAAGAAGTCCACAGATTTATTTGTATTTTTATCATATTATCATTGTTTTGTGACCAACAGAAGTAAGAAAGCAGTGACATTGTTCAACCTTACAGAAACTGAGATTCACTTTTATTGCATCGAAAAATGCATTCAAGCAGTTTAAGCTATAAATGTTTCATTAGTGAATGTTTCAGTGCTTGTCTGTCTACACGATAAGTTACTGCTAGACACTGACATAGGTGAATGCAGAATCGTAGAAATGTTATTGTAGTTGAACGATAGAATATAAAGTCTAATAATGTATGCTTGTCTTGTGATCACTGCTCAAAAATGCATATAATATAGAGCAAAGTAACAACTGCTTTCAGTTGTGGTTTTAGAAGTTATGATAGAATGTTCACATTCTGGGTAAACTATGTTTTGTTGAAGTGGACAATGAGCTTTAAAAATTTGGAAGGGATGACAGTATACTGAGACACTGTTTCAAGATTATGACTGTGCAATAGCTTATCACCTAGACATAATTAACGGACAGACTTTTTCACTACAAGGCGAGATGGAACTACAGCAACGTCAGGCTAAAGTGGTGAAGATTCTAGTGTTATATAAATGTCACAGAAACTAATTCAGGTAGAACATCTGAAGGAACTCAATCTAACATGGTTGTTTCTTCCCATGCAGCAGTGAAGCTTGTTCTAGATAATAGAGGACCATTGCATGGAAGCACATAATCTATGACACATATACAGTCTACAGGAAGGTGATATGTAGTGGTGCTCTGAACCACTAACCCGGATTTTGTCAACTGTGTTACAAGTTAATTGTCTCCAGAGTTGAATGACATTGTAACACAAAGACTGGAGGACAAAAGGTTTCACCACGAACTGTGTTAATGGTGGTTCCTCTGTACACATTGAGGCTGCGATGTTTGGCAGTGTGGTATGTGGTGCCCAGAGAAAGAACTGACTAACACAGAATAAGCTACAACATAAAGTTGTGGGGACCCTCCTCAATATAATAACTCTGAAATTCACTAGTGTACTGTACTCAAAGATATTTTAAGAGGTAATTGATACATTGTAACTTTTTTAGAATTATTGTCAGTTATTATTTATTTCCTGTTACCAGAAATGTAAATGAGAAAAGCTTGATGGCTCGAGAGGACGCTACCGTCGTAAAATAATTGATGATGGAATTAGATGAAATCTGTTGTAAACACCCATTCATATTGTTATATATAAACAAGTATACTTCATGATTATACACATTACACAAGTTTTTCATGAATATTTGATAGGAGAATGTTCCAGATTTGATGTTGAATCATTTGCCAGGTAGTGAATTTTTATCAAAGATATAAAATGTTTTTTCTTTGTTTGATTTGTAGCGCCCGGCACGGCCAGGTGGATTAAGGCGTTCAACTCGTAGTCTGAGGGTCCCGGTTTCGAATCCCGTCACACGAAACATGCCCGCCCCTTCAGCCGTGGAGGCGTTATAATGTGATGGTCAATCCCACTATTCGTTGGTAAAAGAGTAGCCCAAGAGTTGGCGGTGGGTGATGATGACTAGCTGCCTTCCCTCTAGTCTTGCATTGCTAAATTAGGGACAGCTAGCGCAGATAGCTCTCGTGTGGCTTCGGGCGAAATTCAAAAAACAAAACAAACTTGATTTGTAGTGCATATGTTTTCTTTATTGTACACACTTTTGTTTCTGTTGGTTAACTTAAGATTGCCATCTACTATTTGCACAAATCATTAATTTATTATTCTTCATATATTTATTGTGTTTTGGTAATAACATTGAGGGTTATATTAATAAGTATTTAATTTTTGATACGCGTTTTACTTGACTTGCGCAGTCAATGTTTCAACAGTTTATAAAAATAATTATTGTTTGTTAGTAGTTTCATGAGAAAATGGATTCAGCTTTGTTGCTCTTTAAATATAACTGTATATATAATATAAAATGTGTTGTAACATTCGACTATTTCCCACATCATGTGTAATTAAAATGGTTTCCGATTCAACAGTGTATTTATGGTAATTAAAATTAGATAATTTAATAATGCAAAGAAACATACTTTGTAAACTCCAAAGGTAGAACTTTCATTTCACCAATATTTATTGGCAAAGTTTTTTATATACTATAGTGTTTTGAATATATACTGAAAAACAACCAAATATGTGATTACTCATACAATAATTTTGGAACCTCTAAAATTTAGAGTCTAAATGTATTTCGTATTTTTTTAGCGTAATTGCAACATTTTTAACAAATATTGGGTATTATGTAATTACTAATAACAAAAGAGCAACAAATATGACTTTAAAATATGGAATTCTTAAAATTAGAAATATAAAATGAAAGCTCTTTTGCCAAAAGTTAATTCAGAAATAGTGCATTTTTTAAATTAGTTATTTAATGAATATAATTCTCTTATTAGTTTTTATATTTCGTATGATGAAATTCTAGAAGAGTTTCAGTTTCTTGATGATGTTTGTTTTGTTTGTTTGTGAATTTCGCACAAAGCTACTCGAGGGCTATCTGTGCTAGCCGTCCCTAATTTAGCAGTGTAAGACTAGAGGGAAGGCAACTAGTCATCACCACCCACCGCCAACTCTTTTACCAACGAATAGTGGGATTGATCGTTACATTATAACGCCCCCACGGCTGAAAGGGCGAGCATGTTTGGTGCGACGGGGATGCGAACCCGCGACCCTCAGATTAGTTTTTTGATGAAATATATCATAGATACAAACATGTCATTTCTTTAGAGAAACAATATGAAAATGAAAAGCTAATCAAATTTCACTTAATACATTACAGTACAGGAAAAAGGAAACTTAAAATACCTAAAAGCTAAGCACGTTTATACCAAGCTGATTAACAACTTATCTTAATTATTTATGTGGTATTTTTTTATTATTATGTTTTGCTATGAGAGCAGAATTTTCATGTGGAGAAGTTTATGTTTTGTTTTTGAATTTTCTATTCTGCTATCTGCGTCCCTAACTGAGCCATGAAACTAGAGGGAAGGCAGCTAGTCAGTACCACCACCGCCAACTCTTGAGATACTCTTTTACCAAGAACTAGTGGGATTGATAGTCATTTATAACGCTCCCACGGCTGAAAGGGCGAACATGCTTTGTGTGACGATTATTCGAACCCGCTAATCTCAGATTACGAGTCGAGTGTCCTAACCACCTGGCGACCCCTGGCTCATAGGAAGAAAGAGAAATTAAGAGTGAAAATAATTAAAGTCAATGTAGTAATGAAAGTTTGTGTGTTCTTTTAATTTATTCAATTTAGTTAATTTTAAATTTGGATATCCCTGAAGTAAAAGAATCTACCAATATTAAAGTTTCGTAAATAATTTTGTCATTTTACCACTACAATTCTAATTGTACTTTCCACGTTAAAAACTACGAACTTCAGCCCTGATTCTTCACGTTACCTTTTTATGCAACAAAGAAGTGTTGATTATAACATTCTTTCTGGTTATTATCACCCACTTAAGAAAATGCGATATACAATTAGCACTCACCTTGCTGTCTTTCGTTAAAATTCGTTCAAAATACTGTTAGTAGAGTTTTGAAAAATCACTGAACTGTTTTGGAAGCACACGACAACATTTATATTTTTTCTATAGATATCACAACTACTTCCAGGTTACGTTAGGTAAAATCAACCATTTATGTATCGAATAAACTTCAACTAATATGATATTAAGTTGACAAATAATGATTTATAAGCATAAAACAAAGCATTAATGTGAGAACGTATTAAATACTGAAAGATAACATTGGTCTGTTTGCTTCTGGTTTGATCTATAGCTCAGTATGTAATGGTTACATGCATGTTCAAAGAGAAAAGAAGAAAACGTTTATTGATAAGGAATATTCCCCTAGCGACAAGAGTATAATTACAAACAAGGCCAAGGACGGTCAAGTGCTATTTCACACAGTTGAAACCGTTTCCTTTTGGTTAGAAAATATTTCCCAAACTAAAACAAACAAACATAAACTTAGGCCCTAATTTGTTTTTTCTGAGAATTTTATCTTAACTAATGTGAAAAATCTTATTTCTTGTACGCTAGTTAATACTTAACACTGTTTTAAAACAATAATGTACAAGATGCAGTGGATTATATATGATGATAAAAATTTGATTATTTTCTTCCAAGATATTCTAAACAATTATAACTGATATAATTTATGAATAATACCTAAAATAAAAACAAGCAAAAATATTGAATAAAAAGTAAAATACGGTACAAGAAAACTGAAACCTTAGTCGGCGTTTTAATTCAAGAAACATCATGTGAGTCTACAGAAACTTGTAACATACCTATCAGAAGCAGGTTGGAAATTCCTAGGATTCACAAAGAACGTCTGTACACTATTCATAAAGAGAGAAGTTAAAGCTAACCCTGAAACCACTATTCCTGTCACGAGGCCTTTCTTATTGGGAAACCACTGTGAAAAGATTTTGTAGTTTATTAGTTAATGCTTTTAATTATATAAATTAAATGTAATATAATTTCATATATTGATAAGTACATAATATTAACAATTAGATGTGTCATTAATAGTTTCAAAGGTCAGCATTTTTATCTGCTAAAATATTCAGTATATTACAGAGGTACATGAATAATACAAAGTTTTATACAAAAAGAAAGATTAACGTCGTCTAAAAACTGGGCCTGGCATGGCCTAACGCGTTAAGGCGTGCGCTTCGTAATCTGAGGGTCTCGGGATCGCGCCCGAGTCGCGCCAGACATGCTCGCCCTCCCAGCTGTGGGGGCGCTATAATGTGACGGTCAATCCCACTTTTCGTTATTAAAAGAGCAGCCCAAGAGTTGGCGGTGGGTGGTGATGACTAGCTGCCTTCCCTCCAGTCTTACACTACTAAATTAGGGACGGCTAGCACAGATAGCCCTCCAGTAGCTTTGTGCGAAATTCCAAAAACAAACAAAACAAGTCTAAAAACTAGTGACACCTGAATTCAAATTCTCAGCAGAACAATAACTGGATTACTTTCTTAAACTTTGCACAATGTAATTGAATTGAATATATTGAAGAAGTAAAACTTCAAAAAACTTAAAGAGTTATATACTAAATGGTAGTTTAGATTATGGACTATGTATGTGTAAATATTTATACATTTTTAATAAAATCTAAAAGAGAACGTACCCGCAGAGTGAGGAAAGTTTATATGTTATGCATATAATGTTTTATCCGTTGTTGAAATAAAATATATAAACAATATTCTTTAAATTAAAAAAAAATGAAATTAAAGCATTGATACATACTTTCTTTTATTTTTCGTAAAAATATTTTTCTAGTGAGATATTTATAAAACAATTGTTCTCACCTCTATTGCAGTGACTATGGGGTGACCAAAACAACAGACATGGCCTAAAGTACAATCACTCCATAAGTGATTATGGTTGCTACCAGGCTCTGTTCTATACTCCAGTACGTTACTGCTATACCAAAGCTAATAGATAAAAAACTTTTACTCTTTTATAACGTTAATAAATACGTCATAAAATTTTAAACAAGAACTATGAAAGTTAGAAATACGTTACACCAACATTAACAAAAATATATTAGGTGTAGAACTCTCGTTGATATCCCGGAGAAAATAATAATTGAAAAGGCAAAAGTACAGTATCTACTTTCCATTACATTACTTTAGTATTTATTTTACCAACACAGTACCATTATTTTATATTTCTTTCATAAACATCATCATTACGTTTTTGACATATGTTCTCAGTATAGTCATATCTGTTCTCCACTTATAGCATCTAAATCGTTAAACTCACAATGCGGTATCATCATGTTTGGTATTCCTATATTGCAACATCATATTCGTTCGTTGTATATTTTTTTTTATTTTTTTTTGGGAAGAACAATTCCATGTAACGATAAAGTTGGTTGTATTAATTATATTTTGTTTCTTTCTTTCCACGATGTTTACACTTTTTATTCACAAACAGTCTTCGAGATAAATTATCATCATTTCCAAGGCTCCGTCCAAGTTGATGTACAATGTTAGTAAAATTTTTTGAAGAATAACGAGTAATCTGGCTATGTAGCTTTCGGGAATATGAAAATTTTGCAAACCAATACAATGCGTTCATTGCAATGGTATAGAATACAGTCACGTGCTGTTTTTGATGTTGTACTTGTGTTTGCAATGTTATTTAATATTTTAGCAAATTGTTAATATTTTTCCACAATCACCACGTCAACAAAATGTTTTTTTTTTTTTAATAAATATTAATCTAGATGATAATCTATTTTTGAGAATGATTTTATACAAAAAATATGGTAAAGGTCCAAGAAATATTCTTTCCTCACCAGGATTCTTTGGTGTTAGCCAATAATAAATAAATTCAATTTAACATGCATCTGTGGACACTCCCTCTTTTCTGACAATCTGTTCCACAAAACGCATGTATCGATAAAAATATTCAAACTTCTTGGGATTTAGCCTAATGTTTTGTTTCCTCAACCAATTCAGAAATTTTATAAGAAATGTCAAAGGTTTTCATATATTTGAGTAAGTGATCCGAGTAGAACAGAATACATTCCAAACACATGATAAGCGGCTTTCTTTCTTATTTCATCTATCTTTTAATGATTAATGAAAAACCTTCTGGATCAATCTTTCTTCTTTACCAGTGGAATAGATGATGACCAACAATTTGTATTTCATTCTATAACTCCTTGTTTTTTCTTTGATTTACAATTCCTACAAAGCCTCAAAATGTATTATTTCATGTTTTGATTATCCTTATACTGTTTGTTCCATCGATACTCATTAAACCATTAATATTTCAGAACGTACTGAAAAATCTGGTTCTATCTACTAGGCTAACTATCAGTATTACCAGTGTCTTGTTAACAACTTCACTATTACCAAAACAGTCACTAGCCCCACCAAACCTCACGGTACTTTACCTATCAAGTTAAACTTCCTCTTAAACAACTTTCAAGACTCGCGGCCTGTTGTACCCTTGAACGTTTTTAATTTAAGATATATTATAATTTCATGAAAATAATCCTACCGCTACCATCACTGCTGTAAATTGTTATTTAATAAGTTTTTTTTTCGCATTATTTAGTAAGATCTATCCAATAATAAAAAAAAATTAGTGTAATACTTCAATAAACGTTTACTTAAGCCATGTTTACTTGTTTACAGATTTTAACCACATAAACTTTCCAAAATAAATACCGAAAAGAAAGTAGGCTTAACATTACAGTTATCTGATAGATGAATTGAATAGCAAAATAAACACAATAGCTCTCACTTGTATCAGTAAGTATTTTTTTCTAATTTTGCGCTAACTGAACACAATCATCATTGATTATTATATTTACATTGTGTGTTTGTTTAAATAAAATAGATTGAAGTTTCTTGATTTTTAATTTTCATGAACTTAACATGATGCATCCTCTTGCAAACATCTAATATTAAAAAAATGAAAATATAGTTTGCCACAAAACATTTGCTCAATAGCGCAAGAATGACACTCGTAAGAACAAAAACACGTATGTGTGATATAAAACTGTTAAATGTTGTTAAGATTACATTCCTATTTATTCATGAAAGGTTGAAAAGGCTTGGTTTAAATTACATTAGTCCTTAAAACAACATTTATTAGTTTGATATTTAGTTTTTCTTCGTTGTACAGCAGTTGCCAAACATACGATAGTTTCATTTTATCCATATAATACGTATTGCTTTCACACACGCACACGGTCACTAAAGTACAAACACTGCACAAACAAGAATGTATAGAATTGTAAATCTACCCACACACATTGATATTATAACCGAATAAAATAAAGAAGTACTACAAACATTGTCTGATAGCAATAACAAAAACACAACAACTTTATTAAACTTTTACAACCATAACAATTGAAAATAAAACCTTTAAACGGTTGGAACACAATGTCTATCACATAAGAATAACTCAGTTAATAAATACATACCGCACTAGGACTTATCTATTGTAACGTTAGTAAAAAGGAAACCAAAATTCTAGAAATAAAACTTTCGTAATGTAAATTTAAGGTACTGCTTTTATTTAGTGCTTAGGTCACAAAACAGTATCTCATGTGACTGAAATACTTACATAATCTTTCAACAAGATTAATATCAATACGTCATTCATAGAAGAAGCTAGTGTCAGTTTTATAATACATACAAACTGAAATTCAACGTACTTTAACTATGATTTAAACTTTAATATAACTAAAACTTTGTAGCTGAACTGAACGATAGAAGGAATAATAAATTATGGTAAACAAAATCTATAGGCCTGGCATGGCGTGCGACTCGTAATCCGAGGGTCGCGGGTTCGCAAACATGTTCGCTTTCCCAGCCGTGGGGGCGTTATAATGTAACGGTCAATCCCACTATTCGTTGATAAAAGAGTAGCCCAAGAGTTGGCGGTGGGTGGTGATGACTAGCTGCCTTCTTTCTAGTCTTGCATTGCTAAATTAGGGACAGCTAGCGCAGATAGCTCTCGTGTGGCTTCGGGCGAAATTCAAAAAACAAAAGAAACTTGATTTGTAGTGTATATGTTTTCTTTATTGTACATATTTTTGTTTCTGTTGGTTAACTTCAGATTGCCATCTACTATTTGCACAAATCATTAATTTATTATCCTTCATATATTTATTGTGTTTTGGTAATAACATTGATGACTAGCTGTCTTCCCTCTAAATTAGGGACGGCTCGGTGCAGTGGGCTAACAACCTACTCACTTAAATACCTGTTGAAAAATCCGCAAGCGATTGCGGCCCTATATTCCTTGATGGAATCTAATGGTGATAACTAACTAAACAAAATCTATACAGAATAAAAGTAGAATTTTCTGTTTCACATCATACATCAGTTACATAAAGAAGGGAGCATAGGGTTATATTTATACATAGGAATATTAAGATACATAAACTTTGTGAAAAGGGAATACATTTTTTTAACTTTATGAAACCAGTTATCCTGTGAGAGCCTCTCTACTTCAGTTAAAAAAATGTGTTCTTTTGTTGTCCGAGTGTTGTGTAGCTTGTGTATAGTGTAGGAGTGTTTTCTGTGTGTGCGTAAGTTCCGCGTCGGTCGGTATGGCTACGGCCATCCGGCCATATTCTGTTCGGCCATGGTCCTTCGCTTTAATGTGCTCGCGGCCTCGCTACCCTTGGCTATTATAGACGCTTTGAACACAGGTGGGGGTAGCCATACTGAATGTCTGCAACATTTAAGAAAAGGGCGGTATGTGACGACGCTGGCGTAGCCAACACATACCCAGAACTTGGTGGCCAAAGAAACTTTCTCTTTGGCAACCAGCGTGTGCCTGTGGAGACGGCCAGGCAAAACATCAAGTTGTTGACTCTTCAGTCGGCCCCATTCGAACTGTCCCACGATGCCGTCAAGGACGTATTGGCGGCGTACGAGATAGTTCAAAAAATTGAATTCGAAACTTATCAGACTCGTCCATCAGTATGTATGGGGAACCAGCGTGTGTGCACAGACATGAAACACTCGATTCCAAGCTTTATTACCGTTCACGACTTCCAGGTAATATGTAACTACCTGGGCATGTAGCAACTGTGTCGCCACTGTGACCTCGAAGGCCACTTACTTAGTGACTGCAAAACCCGGCAGCGAGGGAAATGTCTGCAATTTGTACGCACAGACAGTGACTGTGACATCAAGTGTGAAATTTGCAATGGTGGCCACAAGTCCTCGCGTTTCCCGAGGCTTGTGACAACATATGCCATAGTGGCTGCTGGGCAGCCCCACGTTAAGAAGGTGGAAAGGTGTGGGGGCTTCCACCGACCAACTCCAAAGCCAACAGCTGCCAGGGTGGGGTTTCTGAGGTAGCGCCTGCCCCTGCAGATCCCGAGAGTCGGGAGGGAGGGTCCCAGTCCCCTGTGGTAAGCTGTGTCTTTCCAACCTCAGTTGCAGGGCTAAAGCCCCTGCAGTTGTGGAGAGGCCTCTGAGGAGGCTCAGGCCCACCTATGCCCCAGTTTGGTTGGGACCCCTGACGCGGCTCTGGCCAGCCAAGAAGACCTTGGGGTGTCCCCTGTCTCTGTGGAGGCTCAAGCCTCAGAGTCTGGTGGTGAGGTGGTTGAGGCTGCATTGGCACTCACACTTTTATCACCCCAGTAAATGTTGGGGTGGATCAGCCGGGGTGATGGTGTCTCTGAGGTGACCCAGGCTTCATTTGCTGGTGAGGATGTGGCTGAGGGTTCTGAGGGATCCCCTGCCCAGACCTCGGGTGTTGTGAGTCTTATGGCCCCCTTCCCTGCAGGCATTATGTACTCTGCCCCAGCAGTGAGCGAGCTACCATTATCAAGCTCGCTCAATTACCTAGTCGACTTCCCCAGTCTTCTGGGTCTGGGGAAGACATTGAGGGGGAGCAGGGACCTTGCAGCCTTGTGACACTTCCAGATTTTGGTCTGGATATGCCAGTAGAGCAACAGCAGTGGTTGGATTCTGGCAGCTGCAAACCAGGGTTAGGTTCAGGTGGCTTCAAGAGGCTGCTCTCTCCCTACCCCAGTCCATGCAGTCGAAGCAGCAGCATCACTGATTCTCCCTTCTGGACTGGTAGATGTGTTTCTCCTGCATCACGTTGAACATCCGGGGATGCATAGCATTGCAAAGCAATTCTACACATTTTACATTTTCAACTGCTTTGTGCTTGATGCTATATTCCTGCAGGAGACTCATTTTGCCTTTTGGACGGACCACTTTTTGTTCTATTCATGCTATCCTGTCTTTGCCTTCTGGTTGTTTAGCACGACACGTGCCCTTGGTGTGAGGATCCTTTTTCACCTGCATTTCACTGGCACCATCCTCGCATCACATAGTGGTGCTGAGGGGTTGGTTGTGAGCATTGATGCTGTCACTAGGAGTCATAAGATTTGGCTTGTTAATGTCTATGAACGTGTTTGGTCTGGGGAGGTGGAACTCTTCTTCTCGAGCTTGGACAGGTTCTTGATAATGCAGGTCAATGGCATCCTCAGTAGTGATTTCAACTGCATTCTGGATCCTCACCTCTACAAGTTTGAAGGCAATTCTCTTTCTGGTGATATGTGTTTGTGGTCTCTGCGTGCAGTGCTGTCAGATATCGAATTTTTTGTTGTCTGGCATGCACTGCATGGGTCTGCTTTTGTAGACACTTGGACTCGTCAGGGCATTTCTTGTCACCTTGACAGGTTCTATGTAACACCTGGCCTTTGGTAGAGCCTCAGCGGGGCTGCAGTTCACTGGGCTGGGAATAGCTCGTTTTTTGTGTTTTGACCATTGGGCACTTCTCACCATATTCTGGGATTTTATCACTGTTTATTGAAACCCTGACATATGGAGGCTTAACGTCTCCTTTCTTGCTAAGGATGAGGATAAGGACGAATTGATTGTCCTTGTCCCAGGACTTTGTTCTGTTGAGTCTGTCAACAGGTCCTGGTGGGTGGGTCTCAAGAAAGCCTGTGCCTCCTTGTTGAGGCAAGGTGTTATGTGGCATTCACGAGCCTGCCACCTGGCCTTGCAAAGCAGTAGGACATCTTAGCTTCTCTAGTCTGATGGAATTTTTCGATCCCAGAAATGTTACGCGAGTTTCACTGTGCAAGACACGAAAGATGGCCAAGACCAGATACATCTACAGTCTTGTGTTAGAGAAGCTTTTGATTGAGTTTACCACAATTTTTTGTGGTTCATTCTGGAGAGATGTGGCCACCTGTTTTGTCCAGTACATGCAAGCCTTGTACGCAACTGCTTCCTGCAGGCTCTTGATTAATGGCTACCTGACCTTACAGGGAGCTCATCAGGGTTGTCCATTGTCCTCCTTGCTTTATACATTGCTGATTGAATGCCTGCTCTCTTATCTGTATCATTCAGTCTCGGTGCATGGTCTCCAGTTGCCGGGGAGAGTATGAGTGTCAAATACGTCTCTTATGCAGTTGATGTGAACCTGTTTCTTGCAAACTTAACATCGTTAGGTTTGGCGCTGGCCATTGTTTACTGTTACTCTCAGGTCAGCACTGCTCAGCTCAGCTACGTCAAGTCTCAGGTTCAGGGATTGGGCAAATGGGCCTTGTCTTCTGACTCCCCATTTGGACTGGACTGGACCTCTTCCCCAGTCAGTTGCTTTAAGATTCGTTTTGTCGTGTGCCTATGTTCGGCAGTGGGCGATTACTGCTATCGCTACTGCCCTGTTAACTTTTTTTGGCAGGGTAGAGGTGGTGAAGAGGAGGATACTCCTCTTGGTCTGGTACCTTTGGGCTGTTTTTCCTCTGGATGATAGCACTACACGGGCTATTGAGTGCCGTGTCTTCACCTTCCTGTGGGGTGGCAAGCCTGAGACTGTATCTCGGTTTTCTTTGACCCTGCCACCTCGCAGGGGAGGTCTGGGCATACCATGTGTCCGAACCCAGTGTCTTTCTCTCTTACGATCTACCACCTTCCACTGTCTGTCCTTGGAGAATAATCCAGTTTGCCACCTCATAAGATTCTTGGTTGGTAAGGGGTGCAGGATTTTTGATGTTCCATTGAGTCTCCAAATACCAATGTGTTTTGACCCTCCTTCCTGGTATATAGACACTGCTACGGCAATACGGTGATGTCGTGCCATGTAAGCAGATGTTCCGACGGACTCCAGTTCCCTCTACCGCCTGCTGGTCTCTGGATGTATCCACAGGATTGAGCAACACCACCCTACTCTGCCGTGGGACATTATTTGGGGCCGCGTTACGCTGCGTCACGTTGGTAGCTATATGCAGGCTTTCAACTGTCGCATCGTGCATACCTGTGGAGCTTTTGTGCAACTGAGTTGTGTTCTCTGTATCACTCTCAGGCGGAGTCTGTCATGCACAGGTTCGTCCTCTGTCCAACGTCGGTGGAGATCTGGGAAAGAGTGGCCCGCCACTCTAGGCTGAGACCACCCTATACCACGTGACGGTCCCTGTTCTCATCAGCCTGGCCTTTTCCTTCCAGTATACTCTAACAATCTTTAAGTACGTTATTTGGCTTGTTCGAAATGAATTAATTTTCAAGCAGGAGTCGGTGTCGTACTTTAAGATACTGGGTAGGGACAGGTATAGACTGTTACTCGGTATCGAGGCGGACTTTTGGCGGCTGAGCTCCAGGGGCTGTTTCCATCAGTGGAGACCGGACGTTTTGCCTCTCTGTACGTTGGTGAGGGGTCGGGTCGGGTAGTTTCTGAGCCGCCCTATCTCCACTCTCGCTTCTTGTGTGTATCTGTCTTTTCTTTAACTATTATTATTATTTTTGTATATATTTAATCCTTTTTGCTTTGTATATATTTTTGTGCTTTGTATATATTTCATTATTTTTTGCTTTGTAAATATATTTTTTTGATTTGTATGTATTTCATTATTTTTGCTTTGTATATATTTCATTATTTTTTGCCTTGTAAATATATTTTTTTGATTTGTATGTATTTCATTATTTTTGCTTTGTATATATTTCATTCTTTTTTGCTTTGTATGTGTTCAATTACTTTTTGTTTTTGCTTTGTATATTCCATTATTTTTTTCACTTTTCATATATGTTTAGCTATTGCCCCCCAGTGGCTCAGCGGTATGTCTGCGGACTTACAACGCTAAAAATCGGGGTTCGATACCCGTGGTGGGCAGAGCACTGATAGCCCATTGTGTAGCTTTGTGCTTAATTCAAAACAATAACGTTTAATTATTACGTTATTTTCCCTTGCTTTTTATATCCATAAGTAATTATATACATTTTTCACTTTGTATATATGTGTAACATTTTGTTCGTATTTCATACCGTGTCCCATTTTGTCGTGATTCGTTGTATAGTTACTTCTTATTATAAATAAATTCAAAATTATATTGGGGTGGAAATGCTAACTTCAAAAGGCAAGTTTCATCCTACTTACTCCAATATGGAGGTACCTTATTTTTATTTTATTTTTATATGCAACTTGTACCCTAGGATCTCTTTTTTTTTTTTTTTACAAAAAAAACAACAACAACAGCGTATTTTGTTTAATTTTAGTATGTTTTATTTTGGCTTAAAAATTTACAGTTATAAGATAATTAATTATAGGTTGGGACTTGCTGTTTTTAATGCAGTCCTTCCTCATGATTTTGTCTACTTATTTAACCTCATTTAAGTGTAATTATTTAATTTCACTACATTATATATATATATAAATGTACATCTTACCAAAATATAAAAGAACCAATAATCCTGCTCCAACGACGTCCAATAGGACAACTTAGTTTTCCTCCAAAGCAAAACAGTAAACACGTAGAGATAAATGCATAGAAAATCCAACTAGTTTCTTGATATGTTGTGTCCTTTTTGGTTCTTGCTTTCAGGTAAAAAGTTAAATAAGAAGTGATGTTTCCAAACGTTATTATTGTACCGAGTGCCAGATCAATCAGGAAACATCCAAAAACAGATATCAAGGGTCGAACATCCATTCTGCTAACTTTTATATACAAATAATCATAATAATTCACAGTTTTAACATATACAGAAAGACAGTAATACATATGATAATCCATATTATAGAAATGTTATCTGATCAACCATACAATTGTATCGGGGAACGTATATCTAGTGTGTGTGTGTTTTCTTATCACAAAGCCACATCGGGCTATTTTCTGAGTCCACCGAGGGGAATCAAACCCATGATTTTAGCGTTGTATTTGTTTGGTTTGGTTTGAATTTCGCGCAAAAGTATTCGAGGGCTATTTGCGCTAGTCTTCCCTAAGTTAGCAGTGTAAGACCAGAGGGAAGTCAGCTAATCTTCACCACCCACCGCCAACTCTTGGGCTACTCTTTTACCAACGAATAGTGGGATTGACCGTCACATTATAACGCCCCCACGACTGAAAGGGCAAGCATGTTTGGTGTAATGGGGATTGAAACCCGGGACTCTTGAATTACGAGTCGAGTGCTCTAACCACCTGGCCATGCCGGGTTTTAGCGTTGTAAATCCGAAGACGTACCAGTGGGGTACTTGTATCTAGTATTCGGTGTTAACTGTCCTGCCAGTATTTTGCTACAGTTCTTAGGTATTATAGGATTATAGGTATGTAAGAAAGGGTAAAGATGATATCAAAATGTACTTTTTAAGTCAAAAAGCAAATAATATAAAATGTAATAATGTTTTAAATATTATTCAAAGATAGTTTTTTCATCACCAGTTACTTGCAAGTTAAATTATTTTTCTGCTAAAAATGTAATGAGCGTATACTGTTTAAATTATCAAACTTAGTCCCTGATATGTTATACAAAAGTTTTACTACATTTAATAAGAACTTTTCCCTTATGGTATTCTTGTGAAGTGCCACCACATATGACAAAGGACATAGTTTCTAATAATATAGCCTTTAATATTCCTTATTAAAGCAGAAAATGTTGTATAGCAACGTATTGAGGACCTTAAATGATTCAGAAAAAAAGTTTAATAGTTAAATTTATAAGTTTTGAATTGTTATTGTTCTACATTACTTTCTGTAGCTACAAATATAACAAAACTGTGTACTTACAGAATCCGTTTTTATTTATTCCTTTTTGTAAGAGAGAATTCTTGCGGAAAATTAGAACTTTTTTAACAAGTAAACCTTAATCGTCGCAGAAAATACAACACACCAATCCTAAGAATCTAAGCTCGAAAGAGCTTTTCTCTAATTATGTTTAAGCTTACATAACAACGTATTGTGATTGTGCGCATGCTTACTTTTTAATAGGTATAGATGTATAACTTATGTTTAAAACATATAGTTTGTAATGTATTTGTTACCCAATATTCTTATTTTACTTATTTATGCAATTCTTACTACACATGAGAAAACAGATTCGCGAAACTGCTTATAAAAACAAGAACACGTTAAAGGGATGGGGATAGTGACAAATAAAAGTGATTATGAAAGTCCTCTTCTGCAAAGGTTATATCAAATATAGAAAATAACGTAAACTATTTGAATTATCTTGTTCTACATTGTGTTTCTTTAGTAATGGTTAATTCAACTGAATTAGGGATAAAAGTTCTAAATGAAGTATATTAGCACGTTAGGTGTACTGCTCTCAGAACAGCAGTTTTGACCAGAAGCCCCACGATAGCATATTAGCGTAATTTTTGATCAGATAACATTCCTATATGAGGATTCAAGCTTTCTGAGGTCCAACTATTTTACGAACCAAAATCTGTTAGCAAGACGTCATTCTGGATGATACTTTACTTATGGTAGCATCACAGAAACATGCCAGTGAAAATATCGATTTTTTAATTTAATTGCAAATAATAAAACGTTATTTCTCAAATTATTTTATTTTATACACATATGTTTTATTATAATAACTGAGTTACTTCACAGACATATCAAACATTGAATATTTGCTTATTTTTCACCGGATTGACACCTTGTGTACGAGAGATTTAGTGAAACATATCATTGGTAGATTCTCTGTGTAGTTAAGTCTTAACTTCGGTGCCTGACTAAACAGTGTCAGTCATAGTAACAGTTTGGTCTCTGGTAGTAAAGTAACGTGACCAAAGATAATTAATAGTTTTCTTACGAGTGGGAGTTTCTGGTAGTGCTGCCCCCTGAATAACTTATTCTGAATAGAGCTCAAATTAGCCACTTGACTGTTCATTGTTCTGATTTGCTTAATGGTTACACATAAAACCTTTGAGCTTCGCGGTTCAAAACAACACTTTAAATAACACTATGTAACACAAATTTTGTTCCTGGATAGTATGTATTATTTCTTAATTGCTTATGTTGTAAAAGTACAGAAAATGTCCATTATTCCCTTCAAACTTTGCTTTTGTGACCTAGGTAATGAAATTTAGAAATTAACCTATTTGCTATGTAAAAACGGAAAATTTACACATTTTCATTTGCATAAAGTCTGAATGAAACAACATATATATCACGATTTACGTATATTTATACTAATGTTATACAAAAGTGGACAAAAATATTTAGACGTTAGTAGTTTTTCGAGATTTGCGGAAGTGAGGTAAATCACTTTCACGTATCATCCCCAAATATAGTCTCCCATCTTGTTTCCCTTATACGTTTCCAGGTCACTAAAGCAAAATTTGAAGAAAAAGTAGGTCTTTTCCATTTACTTTAGGCATAAGTAATTGAGAAATAACACTTTCTGTCCAGGAACAAGAAAAAATAATAATTTTGTTACACAGTGTAATTTATTTCTAGTTACGTCTTAACTTCGAGGCCCAGCTAAACCCTCTCGACCATTTTATTAGTTCACTACTTCAGACCAAGTAGTAAACTAATAAAATAAAAGTTATTAAATAAAGTTATTGCCAGTAGTTGTTCAGGGGTACAGGCCCCCCAAATAAGTTATCTAATTAAATCTCATATTAAGTACTTAACTGTTTTCTTAGTTTATCTTTTCGATGATTACTTGTAATGTCTTTTAGACTTAAAGTTTTAAATTTTGTTTGACTCACGAGTGCGAAGCATTAAATAGCTGTGTCGCTCGTAGTTAAAATGAGTAATAATTTTAGTTTCTCTTTCCAGCATTCAAAATTTAGAGGCTAGCAGTTGATAACTAAGAAAACTACCGTTTCTTTCCAATCCAGAGCATAAAAAGCGAACTATCAGCTAATGTGTCATATTATCTTGTTGTTGTTGCAAGTAAAAAAAGGAGGGATTTATTTTTTACATTTGCAATTATCAGGTGCTGATACTGTGATATGTATCGTCTTCCATTAAAAAAACACGATAGAGAATTTTAGATTTTGTGATCTCTATATTTTATGGAATAAAACAGCCTTTATGTGTAGTTTCTGTTCACGAAAGTAATATTCACACAGGGAAGAAACTTTTTCAACCTTCCCATCTATAAACACCCTGAGTGGTTTCTACATAATAAATTAGTGAAAAAACTGTCAACCATTACATTTATTCTTGTCTCATCTGAAATATTCAAAGTTTGGCATAACATTCTATTCATAAACATTATTTTCGAAGAAGGAAGTTTTACCTGCCATGGTTTTGGTCATGATAGCTTCACTTGTAATACAATTTGTATTTATCAGTATTACCAAATATGGTCCAGCCTCAGGCTTGAAAAGGCTTTCATCTACATTATCAAACATGGAATGCAACATTAAACAAATAAACTTGTATGCAGTGTTACAAAAGTTCAACATACTCTTCAATGAATATTGACTAACCCATCAACATTATGAGAATAAAATTTGAGCAAAAACCCATAATCATAGCATAACCACCCTACATCATCTAATGAATTTTTAACATACTACAATATAACCCTTTAAAAATATGAGTGTGTGTATGTTTTATATCAGAACTTGTAGCGACAGATGAATTACGTTTTGTAAGAAGTTCATTCACGTGTGTAGAACAAACCTT
Source organism: Tachypleus tridentatus (assembly GCF_004210375.1). Lineage (NCBI taxonomy): Eukaryota > Metazoa > Arthropoda > Merostomata > Xiphosura > Limulidae > Tachypleus > Tachypleus tridentatus. The sequence goes on from NC_134831.1 coordinate 157,823,128, forward strand.
CTGGCTGATCCAAAGTAATGTACTTTATTTTCAAGAAATGTATTCTGCAGCAAAGAGAGAAAGAAACTGGACATGGCGTTGCAGCTTTGTTGCAAAAAAGCTTATGTTTAAAACATTAAACAATAGCTAGTTAATAAAAGTATTTACTAACTAAAAATATTCTTTGGATAGATGGATCCTGTAACAGTGGAACAAAAAGAGACTATGAAGACATGTAAAGCCTTGTAATGATATAGTTATAAGTTAAGTATTTATAATCGTCATAATTTCCGGTCAGATGAAATAGGTTAAGCACTGGTTTAAAAAATCATATCGTAGATTATTATCAGAAACGTTTGTCATGAAAGAATACAGATAATAACAAGTGTGAATTTGTTCCGTCATCAGTATTGTAGTCTTTATTTGCCTAATAATCTGTTTCAAAATGTTTATAACTAATAATTACTATTGAAGTCTTTCACAGTATCAAATCAAAATGTTAATATAATAATTGAACCTGCTTTCATGGAAACGATGTTGCAGCTCCAATTTGCTATACATTATATAAAAGAACATCCATGATGACGAGAAACCCACTTGAAATAAAATTGTCTCTCAGAACGGCTGATATGGATATTAAAACTTTTACTAATGAAGCTCTATTTGTTAATCTGAAGATCACCTATGAAAGTCGAAACGTTGTTTTCTGCTTTATCAGTAAAAATGTTAATATACAAACAAAAAAAGAACATCCTGTCTAGAAAGGTATGTTCCAGAAATAAGAATGTTTCTACCCTAGTTATTCCTAACTAAAAGTGATGTAGGAAGGGTTTATCCCTTTTCTTGATTCAATACAATTACGATAAAAATTTATGATGATATTTATTTAACAAGAAGGCATTCCATAAATAATTAAACATCATTAGGCACATATTGAATATTTCCTTCATGGTGTATCATTTGACAGTGGCCACTTTCCAGTGGATTATATATGATTATATATTTAAAGGATTAAATTGAATATTCAATTTTACTTAGAACTGTCTCCAAGGGATTTGAAAGTCAGGCTATAATGCAAGCTTTAAAGAACTTCCAAACATTGTAAAATATGGGCATATGACATGTTTCACATAATCTTTGTTGGAATATAGTTTTTATTTCTCTTTTAGTCTGTTTCTAAGCACATTTAGAATAAACTCAAGATCGAGAGAAACTGTTCAAGTTGTCTTTTTTATGTTGCCTTTGCGTCTTTCTAGCAGCTAAAATCTAGGAAATCTGTTGATATGTTACTGTAGCTTTATCTGGAAGAGCAAGTCATTTTTATGTATTACAGTCTTCAATTACTCTAAGAGAGTTGGCCAGTCGATTGGTAGTGTTCGTAGAAATTGGTAGTACAAGGATATATTAATATTCTCATTTATATCGTATTTCCAAAATCTTTAATTGAACGGAATTCTGCTCCAGGACAAAAGAAATTTACCAATACAAACACTTATCTAATATAGGTGGAAGACCTGGACTCTTTGTGCAGAGTTTTAGGAAAGTGATTGCTTGAAATGGATGAGCTTGGGATAAAACAGCTCAAAACAGAAGCTGAATGGCCCAGTGTTTGAAAGGTCCAGATGAGGAGTAACAGGAGAACAATAATACATTCATCTCCAAATTTCAGTTTAAATTCCATCATGGAGAATTGAATGATTCATCAGATCATGTAAACATTTGCAAGAAAGGTGAAATGGAACTCATGGCCATCAATGTGAACAATATGTGACACTTGCATGTTAATAAAGAATTCTCTCCAATGGGAACACCATATCAGAGGGACACTTTGTGGATAAATTCATTGATGGTCCTTAAGCAATATGACTATGGAGTGTCTCTGGTGTGAAAGATATTCTCACCTTGGCAAGGACAGCTATATTGATTGCCAAATAGGAAATAACAGCTTTAACTAGTTGTTAGAGGAAAATATATCGGTTATGTCTAATCTTATAAAAAGATCATTATGTCCAGTAATCTTCACAGCATTGTGCTGGACCTGTATCAAACGTTAATCACCCTACTACTCATGCTTGTATAACAACGGAACATTCAGTGAGGGTTGTTGTTGTTTGTAATTAAGCACAAAGCTATACAATGGGTTAGCTGTGTTTTGCCCACCATGGGTATCGAAACACGAATTCTAGCGTTGTAAGTCCACAGACATACCACTGTGCCACTGGGGGCTTCAATGAGGGAACGGTGCTAACTAGATCTGCTTGAGGCTACCTTTAGCATATGCTTCCCCTAGTACAGCGGTATATCTACGGATTTACAACGCTAAAATCAGGGGTTCGATTCCCCTCGGTGGGCTCAGCATAGCCCGATGTGGCTTTGCTATAAGAAAAACACACACAAACACACATACCTTTAGCATGAGAGATGGCTTTTAAGATTTCTTAATCATGCCAAATGTATTCATTCGTTTTTTAGAGGCTGATGAAACTCATATTGTAGGATAACAAATGACAGAGATTACTGGTCTATGTCAGTGATATTTGTTTGTTTGACTGTATGTTAGAGTTTGTAGCTGAGAACCTGAAAAAAATAAATTAAAGAGATAAATAATGTAAGTTATTAATAATGTAAGTATAACCAGGGCAAAGATTGATAATCATATAGCAGTGTAGTTTCAAAGTCACATTTCAAGTATAGATGGGGTTTTACACGCCTAATTTAAATAGCCAATGTGAAAAGTTGTTATTAACCTATGATAAAACAAGAAGTCTACAGTTTCCTTAATTTTTGTCACATTACCAGTTTTTGTGACCAACTGTTCCAAGATAAAAATAATATTGACCAACCTCTCAAAATTCTTTTGCCTCCAGAACAGCCTGAGTTTTTTGCGGCATGGATTCAATAAGGTGCTAGAAACATTCCTTAGGGATTTTGGTCTATGTGGACTCTATATCATCATGCAGTTTCTGCAGATTTGTCAACTACAAATTCATGCTGTGGGCCTCCTATTCCATTTCACCCTAACGGTGTTCTATTGGCTCGAGATTCAAGGGCTGTGCAAGCCATTAGAGTCACCAAGGTTACTGTCAATGTTCATGGAACCAGCTTAAAATGATGTGTACTTTGTGAGATGGCGCATTATACTGCTGGAAGTAGCCATTTAAAAACGGGTATATTGTGGCCATAAAGGGATGCACATGGTCAATAACAATGCTCAGATCACTGTGGCATTTAAATAATACTCCGTTGGTATTAAGAGGCCTAAAGTGTGCCAAGAAAACATTCCTCACATAATTCCACCATCATCACCAGCCTGTACGAGGCAGGATGTATCAATGGATTCATACTGTTTACGCCAAATTTTGAGGATACTATCTGCATATCGTGACAGAAATCGAGATTCCTTGGGCCAGAAACGTTTTTCTAATATTCATTCGTCCAATTTTGGTGATCCCGTCCACACAGTGGCCTCATCTTCCTGCTGTTAGCTGACAGGAGTGGAACCTGGTGTAGTCTTCTGCTGCTGTAGCCTATCCGCTTCAAGATTCGACAAGTTGTGCATTTAGAGATTTCCTTCTGCACACCACTGTTGTAAAGAGGGGTTATTTGAGTATTTGTGGCCTTCTAGTGAGCTTGAAGGAGTCTGGCTGTTCTCCTCTGACCTCTCTCATTAACAAGGTGTTTTCGTTCACAGAATTACCGCTCACTTGATGTTTTTTGTTTTTCTTACCATTCTCTATAAGCTCTAGAGACTGTAATTTGTGAAAATCCGAAGAGGTCAGCAGATTCTAAGATGCAGGATCCACTACGTCTGGAACCGACAATAGTTCTAAGGTCAAAGTTGCTTAGACCACACACCTTCCCCATTCTAATGTTTGGTCGAACAATAACTGAATATCTTGACCATATTTGTATGCTTTATTTAGTGAGTTGCAGCCAAATGATTCACTGTTTGGCTATTTGAATTAAAGAGTAGATTAGTTAATAGAGTGGTTACTTAATACATATATCTAGGTAATAATGACAGTTCTAGAAGTAACGTGGTAGCTGTGTTTATTCTAAGTGTATATTCTGGTATTGTGGTAAGAGAACACATTGTTTACACATTTAGGCAGAAAAACTTAAACTGATGAACTATTTCTTGTTAATGTTTATTTTATGTCACATGAAATATAATTGAGTAAAACATCATGTATTCTAGATGACACTACCGTCAGTACCGAGAGATAACATTAATAGGTAACAAATGATACTAAAATAATTCCTGATGAAATCAGAGAAAAAAATGTTATAAACTCTAAGTGTAATGGTCATATACGCACGTAGAAACATATTTATATAGATAAATATATGTGTGTGATGATTGACATGACTTTCAGATATTAGTTTCTCAATGCAAGTAAGCAAAAAAATATAAAATGAAAGCTTTTTTAAAAGGTTAATTCATGAAGGTTGCATTTTATTAATTAATTTATTCATGCATTGTAATTGGAATGATTTAATTGTTTGATGTTCGATGAAATTTGGAAACAACTTTAGTTTCTTATTAAAATATAAACAATAGCATATGTTTAAGTTAAAGCAAAATATGTTCTGAGTAAAATAAGTCATAAGTTTTTCAAAACGTTTACTTTCATAATAATAATTGTACCAGTTGCTAAAACATTTGAAAGTATATACTATTTATATTTACAAGTCCTCCGAGACTGGTACAGAATGCTAACATTTCATTGCGATACTTGTGACAACACGCTTCCCTGAAATCCATCGTACACTACCATTAATTCCAAGTACTTTTGCTGGAAAAAAATAAATGACTCGTTACGGAGCTATTAAATATTTGTAGTGAATTCCTTAACACTTCTAACTTCTCAGGTGTCTATAAACTGTTACTTTAACACAACTTCCACTTCCTATGTACGAAATAAAGTATCACAATGTTTGTTTCTCTTTCGCTGCTTTGATAAAGATTCCTTTAAACCATTCTAAATGATAGTAAGACAAAGTTCTGTTTAAGATATATCTCATGAAAAACAAATTAATGTAGTTCAAAGCTTAGTGGCAATGATTGTTTGAATCATTCAAACTTTCTTTGACGTCTTTACGTAATATGGTAGTGTTGTGCTCTGGAGTTTTGATATGTTTTTTTTTTTTTAGATACTGAGTTTATGAAGTATTTCTTTTGATGAAACCTTAAATTAAAATGTTGTGGAAAAGATAAGCTTCATTGGATACTGGTTGATTTTTTTTAAGTTTGTATATGAATTAGAATTACATATGTGATACACAGATATTCTCCTTCATTTCTGTAAATTTTTGCGGGTTTATTATTATTAACATATATACATGATTAATTATGGTCAAAAGTATTGCTATGAAATGATAAAAACAAAGAGTATTTGCCTTTACATAATTATAACATCTGTGTTCATTAATACGTAATGTGTTGCATGGTAATTTATATTATAGAAATAATGTAGTCAAACTAAATTACTCTCGTGGTGAGTGAACCTTCACACTCGTTATCAATTCCTTCAAGTACCTAAATTTAATAATTATATTCGTCACACATAGTGGTCTACATATGCTCTACCAACCACGGGTATCGAAACCCGGTTTTTAGTGGTATAAGTCCGTAGACACACTGGTGTGGCACTAGAGAGCGAGATATTTTATCATGACAGTTATAAAATTTGACATCATAAACGTAAGAAATGTAATAATGAAATAAATAACAAACAAACGACAACAAGATACTGAAATACAGAAATGATAAGATACTTATTCCTTAAATAACAAGACCTATCTTACCTATGGATGAAACAATTTCTGACACATAAAATGTCGTAACCCATCCCAAAGAAAAAGTAATACGACTGAAAACAAAAGTCGAGAGAAAGAAACAAACTATCTGGAATGAGAAATCACGGATTATTAACTAAAATACGAACGGTTTATTGTATGTTTTGTAGCAATATAACATTTCTTCAATATAAGTTATTCTTAACTATACAGATAAAATATTTATTTAGCGAAGTATTTACATGAATAACTTCGGATCAAATTACTCTCTCATCATTTGATTCTCATAGTAATTCTTGGTACATTATCGGCTCAATCAGTAGTATTACACCATAAACACTTGCAACTACGAAACAGGAACACTTTTAACAATTTCACCCTTATCATAACATCTGAAAAATATTAAGAGTTTACTCGTTAATGGAAAATTAAATTAATTTATCAATTTATTTATTTTATACTAAACTGATAACATTAAAAATTAGGCTTCCTAGTGGCACAGTACTAAGTTTGTGAACATACAAAGCCAGAAACTGGATTTTGATGTCTATGGTGGGCACAGCAGAGATAGCCCTTTCTACAGCTTTATGTTTAACTAAAACAATTAAACATAATAGAATAGTAATACATAAAAGTATTAGATAAATGATAACTTCATTTCGTTACGTGAAATAATAGTTTTATTTTTATGTCTCCTACAGTTTGGTAGCTAAAATATCACTCAGCCTCTTTCAATAGCAGATATAGAATATTTCCCAATTCATTATTTTATACACACTTGAAAGTGTTTTCATTAGGTTAGAAAATATATAAAAATAAAAATGAAAAACCTAAAACCTAAGACTTTTATTAATTCATAACCATGTGTTTGACTTTTACTAGAAATTTCTAAGGATTTTAACTTAATTAAAGTAAATATTTTATTCCGTTTACGTTTTAAAATAATTAACAATATATTCAAACAGTATAAGAATCTCATGGGTTATTTATGACGAAAAAATCAAAATCTACTCCCCACTTCATCCAAAATATTTTAAACATATGTGTTCAATTACTTGAACACTTACTACTTGAAATAAACATAATATTGGTTTTTTATGATGTATTGAACGAAAAGTAAAATAAGAAACATCACGATACTTCATAGAAACTTGTAATTTATACAAAAGCACAAAGGAAAAGAGAAGGAAATCGCGTCTACGCATTAGTTATACCTGTATCTGCATTATAAGGGGAGTAATAACTACATCACTGTTATAATACTAATAAAATTTATGGGAAAATAAAAGTAAACCGTGTTTACACGTTTGTGATATTTATAACTAAATTCTCAGCAGAATAACAAGACAGCTTTCAAAAACGTTTGTGTATGTATACTTGTTGCCCGGCATGGACAGGCAGGTTAAGGCGTTTGACTATTAATCTGCGGGACAAAGGTTCGAATCCCGGTCGCACCAAACATGCTCGCTCTTTCAGCCGTTGGGGCGTTATAATGTGACAGTCAATCCCACTATTCGTTGGTAAAATAGTAGCCCAAGAGTTTGCGGTGGGTGGTGATAACTAGATGCCTTCCCTCTAGTCTTACACTGCTAAATTAGGAACGGCTAGCTTTGCGCGAAATTAAAGAAAAAACAACAACAAAGAAACAAAATGTATTCTTGAATTCACGACCCGGAAATATTTTCTAATATTGGCACAGTACTGGTCAAAATCTTAAGGCCAATGAACATAAAAAAAAAAAATATGCATTTTGCGTTGTTAGACTCAATCACTTATTTGAGTAGAGCTTCGAATGATGAAAATAAGAAAAGGGAAAATAAAAAATAAAACCTTTTTTAGCATTTAATATGGAAAATGTGAACACTATGAAATTAGCCTATTGAAATTGGCTAATGGTCGAAATGAAATTGGTCGAAAAATTAAAAACCACACTGAAACGAAGCGTTAATCGGTAAACACGTAACGAAATTTAGTCATTTGTGTTCAACCATTAGCGTTGTCAACATTTCCCACTGACATCTCCTGTGTTACATCGGGTAAAAACATGGCAAAGGCTGAAAAGTTAACAGAGTTTGAACGTGACAGAATTGTCGAACTGCAAATGCAAGGTCTCTCTCAACGTGCTATCGCTGGTGTGATTGGGCATAGTAAAATTGCTGTTGAAAATTTCTTAAAAGATCCTGAGCGATACGGAACGAGAATTTAAAAAGGTGGGCTCAAGAAAATTTCGCCGACGTTGAGCAGGAAGATTCGACGGGTTGTCCAGCAAGACACCAGCTGACCTTCGAACTAGATTCAGGCCTTTACGGACGAAGAATGCAGCTCAAGAACAATAAGACGGCATCTACAAGAGAAAGGCTTTAAAAACCGTAAACGTCTTCAAAGGCCACGCTTCCTTCCACACCACGAAACAGCTCGATTAACTTTGCTGAGAAGCACCAAACATGGGACGTAGAAAAGTGGATGAAGATTTTGTTCTCTGATAAAAAAAAATAACCTGATGGTCCAGATGGCTTCCAACGTTACTGGCACGATAAGTGTATCCCACTGGAGACATTTTCTACACGACACAGTGGAGGAGGTTCCATCACGATCTGGGGTGCTTTCTCCTTCCATGGAATAATGAGGCTTCAGGTTATACAGGGGCGTCAAACAGCAACTGGCTACATTGGCATGTTGGAGAGAGCATCGTTAATGACTGAAGGCCCTTGCTTTTGTGGAAATGATTGGATCTTTTATTAGGAGAATGCTGCAATCCACAATGTCCCCAGGAAAAGAACTTTTATGGCGAATAACGGGATTCTTTTGGATCATCCAGCGTGCTCACCCGAAATGAATGCCATGTTTGGGGGTGGATGGCAAGGAAAGTTTATAGAAATGGACGTCAATTCCAAACAGTGCATGATCATCGTGAAGCCATCATCACCACTTGGAATAACATTACAGCCTTCTGCAAACGCTTATATCGACCATGTTAAAGCAAATGTTTGAAGTTATTCGCAATGATGACCGTGCAATTCACTACCGAGACCTTTTGTTGGACATTTTCTACCTTGCTTAGAACTTCTTTTTGGTATGGTCTTAAACTTTTGACCACCTAGTATTTAGAATAATTTCATAGTGTTTACATTTTACCCATTAAATGCTAAAAAAATTATTTTTATTTTCTCTTTTCTTATTTTCATCTTTCGAAACTCTACTCAAATAAGTGGTTGAGTCTAACAACGCAAAATGCATATTTTTTTATGTTCATTAACCTTAAGGTTTTGGCCAGAAGTGTATATTAATTATTTAAATACTCTTCAAAAAAGAAACGCAAAAGGCAAAATATGAGACAAATTGTTAGCAAGTTTATTCCCGGTAGTTCTGTATGACATGTGTGAAACTTTGCACATTCACTGCTGAACATCCAAAGTCTGCAAAGGCGAAGTCCACGCTTACTTGGTGAAGTTAACGTCACTCAACGTCAATAACGAGTATGCCCCCCGTGAGCATCAATAACTGCTTGGCATCTCCTGCCCATGGAAGCGATGAGATGACGAATCACATCCTGTGGAATGGCTGTCTACTCAGCCAACAAAGCTGCTGCAAGCTGAGGTAGAGTCTGCAGTTGAGGTTGTCGCCGTCGCAGACGTCGGTCCAACTCGTCCCAAAGATGTTCGATGGTGTTTAAATCTGGTGATCTGGAGGGCAAGGAAAGAACGTTGATGCTGTGATGTTTGAAGAAGACAGTGGTGAGTCGGGCTCTGTGAGGACGGGCGTTGTCATGTTGAAAAACGTCGTTGACGTTCACCATGATGGGTTGCACATGGGGCCTAAGAATCTCGTCGACGTATCGTTGAGCCGTAAGATTCCCTCGAATGTGCAAAAGGTCTGTTCTGGCATTGTAGGCGATGGCAGCCCACGTCATGACACTGCCACCACCAAATCTGTCAACATCCTGCACACAGTTTGCTGTAAAACGTTCACCTCGGCGACGGTAAACACGGGTCCTTCCATCCTGCTTACGAAACATAAAACGTGATTTATCGCTGAACCAAACATGCCGCCATCGTCGATGAGGCCATACCCGATGTGCCCGAGTCAGCCGTGCTTGACGATGTTGCTGGGTGAGGATGACGCCTCTGACTGGACGTCGAGGTCGGATTCCTGCAACTCATAGACGGTTGCGTACGGTCTGATCAGAAATCCTACGCAGCCCTGGTATGGTTGAGGCAGTGGACGTCGCAGTGGTTGTCCTATCCCGAAGGTGACGTAACCGGATGTTGCGATCTTGTGCGGGCGTGGTCACACGAGGTCTGCCAGATCGTGGACGGTCACTAGTTGATCCATGTTGTTGGTGACAATTCCATAGCCTTGTGATGGTGCTTGGGTGGACATTCACAGCTCTGGCAACATCTGATCGAAATTCGCCTGCTTCCAAGGGACCAATGGCGTTGTTGCGTTGTGCTTCAGTCAGTCTTGGCGTAACTGTATTGCGTGTCGGTGGCTTAACACTGAGCTATGGAAACCGAGCACCCGTCACTTTTATAGGGATTTTGTACATGTTGGACTTGCAGAACATGCAGATCTCTCAAACAAATTTATTGGACACGCATGCGTTTTGGCGAAAAATCCAGTGTTTTCCTCCGTTTTCAAAGTGCACAACTTTTATTGTCATTTTGGTCTGACAATCAGTGCCTTAATATGTGTAACATCATATACTCTGAGCTTGTAACTTTATTACATATATTTCTCTTTAAAATAACAAAAATATCCATTTTGCGTTTGTTGTTTTGAAGTGTATATATTAAATAACAACTTAAACTATGAACGTTCTATGGATATATATTTATATCTGTTATATGTATTAATGTGTTTTCGTTAAGTGTAGATTTTGTTTGTTTTGGAATTTCGCACAAAGCTACTCGAGGGCTATCTATGCTAGCCGTCCCTAATTTAGCAGTGTTCGCGACCGGGATGCGAACCCGCGACCCTCAGTTTACGAGTCGCATGCCTTAACACGCTTGGCCTTGCCGGGCCGTTAAGTGTAGAAATGTATACTTTGTAAATCAAATATGACAATGAACACATCCATAACGATGACAGTTTTTATTTTTTCTGCATACTTACATTCTTTCCACATATAATTTTAAATTATATTTAAAATAGCTAAATGATAGTTTTGAAATGATTAGAAGGTGAAATTAACATTTAAAATAGACTTTGTGTTATATTTCATTTTTATAACATGAACAAATATGCCACAATACTTTGAGAGGTAATTACGAAAGCTGGAAACACATTACACTTAAATTAAAACAAAATATATTAGGAATGTTGTTGAGATCTCGAAAGGATAATAACAAAATCACAAAATTACCGTATCTACTGTTCCATTATATCACTTTGATGATTGTTGTTCCAACACAGTATCATTATTTAAGATTTACTTCTAAAATATGATCATTATCATTGTTCCTTTATCTGTGCAGTACAGTAATATTTGTTCTTCACTTACGCTATCGACATATTTAATTTTGCTGTTCACTACTAATGTGTTTGATATTCCTTTATCGCAAAATACTTTTTGTTCTTCTTATGTTAAGGAGTTCTAAGTTCTCCACTCGTTGTATATGTTGTTTGGATTATTATGTAAACTATAATTCCAAGTCCCTTCCAGACTGATTGTTTTTATTATCTTGCGCTTCTCTCCTTTCACCGTTTCAATATTTTTTATATACTTACGGTCTTCGAGATAAATCATCATCATTTCAAATATTTCATCCAATATGAAGTGTAACGTTTCCTAAATATTTTGGAGAATAATAAGCAATCTTGTTAAAAAGCTTTCAGATGCGTCAAATTTGCAAACAAATTCAATGTTGCATGTTCCGGCCGAAGCGTGAACTTTAGTCCATCGAATTATTAAAAGAATCAACTTATTTCATGCAAAACAATTATTAGATATTTACAAGATACATAACACATCCTTTCTGCAGCATTTATTGCCGTGTTATAGGATACATTCAGGTATTATTTCTGACGTTGCACTTGCGGTAAAACTGTTATCAGTTCTTTTCCAAGTTTACTAATCCTTATTCACAATCAACATTCAACAAAATTTATTTGGTTCTTGAACTAATTTACGTAGATATTCAACCATATTAAAGAATGAATAGAGATAAGAACTATAGTAATAGTATAGTTCAAGAAATACTCTTAACTCACCCAAGTTATCGGGTATTGACCAATGATGAAGAAACTCAATGTAAAATGGATCGTTGGGCATTCTTTCTCAATAAACAATGTGATCCAGGAAACAAATATTTACACTTTTTAGGATTGAGCTTAATGCCCTCTTTCCTCGACAAATCAAGTAGTTTCGTAATCACTATCAAATAATTTCCCACATGTAATTGTATTATCTAAGTAGGTGAGTATGAGAGAGATTACACTTAGTTGGTCAACAACATGTACCAGATCTCTTTCCTAATTTACATGGAAACTCATCAAATTAACACAATCCGTAACAGTACAGTAAGGACTATCTTCTCCTTATTTGCTTTGTTGAATTTGTAAATATCAATTATATATATAACATATTAAGGTAAAATGTTGAAAAACATTTTCTTCCAGATAGAGCTTTTACAATAGAATAGACTCCTAACTGAGAGCAGGCATCCTTTTTCTGAATGTATTCATTTTCTGGCAGTCCATGAAAAACGAAGGGTCAGTTTTTCTTTTTGTTCTTTACACGTATAATAAGTGACAACCAGGCTTTACTTGGCGCTATAACTCCTTGTTCATTTATGGTGTCTAATTCCTTGAAATATAAAACATATCACACATCACAGTTAATAAACACGCGTCTGACTATGAATTAGTACTTGTGTTATTGAACAACACCACGTAAATATCAATGTTAACAATTATTTCAATAAATAAAGAGATAAGTAATGAATTAGAAGAAGAAAAACGTAACTGTGAGAAAAAGATTAAAAAAATCAAAATCAATAAGCTAATAGAGTATGAATTAGTGATAATAGATTTTAACTATATCTTGTGAGCTAAGTTGATTAAACTTAAGACACGATTTTTATGTGGCTACCTATTTTACGTAATCTTTCACAACGTTACTATGCCTATGTCATCATTAGGGAACCCTAGTGACAGTTACACAATACATACATAATTAATTCATCGTGCTCTGGCTAGAAGATGAACAAGCATTTTATAATGTAACTAAAACTTCACAGTTGAAATAAACGATAGAAGGAGTAATAAATGAACGGTAAACAAAACCATAACAAAATAAAGATAGAATTTGCTATCTAACATCACACATAAACTATATAATTAGAGGCGTTTTTTAAGATTATATTTATATATAAGGACAAAATACATAAGGTTGATAAAAAGTGACGACACACTGTTTAATTTAACCATCACACAATCCTAATAGCCTGTAGTGGCACCTGGAGTTTAGAAAAATTATTAATCTTTTGTAGTTTAATCTAAAATAGCGTCTCAGTGTTGATTAAACATTAATGTAGCTTTGTTTATTTACAGATGTTTTGTTCTTGTATATTTTAATTATTTATATTCATAAATTTAATAGCCTTTTAGAAATGCTTTTTGTCAGTGGTTATTATTAAATATATATATATATAACTGTACATCTTACCAAAAAAGTGCAAGAACCAATAACACTGGGGAACACTCATTTTGTTGCATTAAAAAAAAGACCTTTCTATGGTCAATTTGAGTGTGTTGATTTCAAATCTGAAGTCGGTTTTTGTCTGCAAGCTACAGATTTTATGCAATTTGACATTTTTATTTATTTTTTAATGTTTCGTTATTATAGGAAATTATAGGAATAGCTTATCAATTTGTTTGTGTATTTTATTCAGGTAGGAATTTGCGTTTGTAACTTTTGCGTTTGTACACTTCATCTGGACAATCTCGTTTAATGCTCCAGCAGTAGTCAGCCATCATACTTTTGTCCCAGCGCCCTTGGTAGCGTTCTTCCATGACCTTTAGGTCTTGGTGGAATCGTTCTCCTTGTTCGTCACTCACAGCCCCCAGGTTGTCAGGGAACTTATCAAGGTGGCTGTTCAAAAAATGGACGTGAAAATGCTTATACATGGTTTACGCAAGTTCACATTTGTACAATTTCATTAACCTCAAATTGCATACAAACTAGAGCTTGTAGAGAAAAACTAATTTTGAAATCAGCGCCTAAAACTCCTTCAGAATCAGTTAAAATATCCAATGCAACTCAAAGTTACTGAAAAAGTGTTCCCCAGTGTAATCATGGTTCAACGACATCCATTTAGACCACCTAGTTTGCCTATGATGTAAAGCAGTGTACATCTAAATATAAATACATAGAAAATCCAGTTAGTTTCTTGATACCTTATATGCTTCTTGACGCCTTTTTCAGGTAGGAAGTTAAGCAAGGAGTGAGGTTTTTTAAACATTAATAAGTTACCGATTATCAGATGAATAAGAAAACACCCACCGACTGATACTGAGGGTTAAACTTCCATTCTATTAACATTTATAAACAAATAGTGTCAGTACTTTATAGTTTTAACATACGTATGATAATCTACATTATGAAAACTTTATCTGATGAACCATAAAACTGTATTTGTGAAATATAGACCTCGTTTTCGGTGTTAACTGTTCTGCCATTACTGTGCAACAGTTCTTTGATGAAACAGAACTATAGGTAGGAAAGTAATAGTAAAGATTACATCAAAATATACATTTTAACGTCAAAGGAAATGATATAAAATCTAAATATTCTTTAAATATTACTCCCATTTTTTTCCCGATATCACTTAATTTGAAGTGAATGTTTGTTTATTTTGAATAACATGGGAGTTAGCTGTTTATATTATCATATTTAGGCCTTGATACGTTGTTACTCAGGGCTTATTAAACTTTCTAACAAAGGTTTGCTTATGATTTGTCGTGGAGTTACACCATATATATTGGCGAACTGGAGTACATAAATATATATTTACCATGATCGTTACAAACTATAAAGTAACAGGATACTATGTCAAGTAATATGGACATTAATGTCATATAGCAGATGATTTAGGGTCTCAAATGATTCAGAATAAACTCCTAACACACGTCTGTAAAGGGTCTGAGAATAGTTTTATAAAGATATATCAAGAACGAAGTTCGTATTGTCGTAACATAACATTTTATCATAGGAAGCGAAGCAATACATCATATATCTGGCTATTTGAGTATATGCAGATATTTAGTTAATGAAAAATTTAGTATTAACAGCGAATCTGCTCCAGACATAAAAACCATGTGTTCTTATGAAGAGCCTGGTTACAGCATCAACATTATATCCCTCTATTAAGTTTGTGTAAAAGTGAAATATAAACTTTATAGGGAAAATAAGTCACACGCACACACACACACATATATATATAGTTCTTACAATAAAATATACCATAGAAAGCATTAGATTAGATCTGGAGCTTTCCTAAAAGCTTGGTAGAATGAAACGTTCGATTAGATTAATATATATATTAAATTATTGCAAATAATATATATTTATTAACATTGTAAAATATAATAAATTAGAAATGCTATTAAAACGAGGTTAACAAGTAAAATGTGTAAAGTCTGAAGACTTACTATTCAAAACTATTTTACGCCATTGCAATAAATATGACAAAAGTAACTACTTACAGAGTGTTGCCCTCCGTTAGTACAGCGGTATGTCTAGGAATTTACAACGCTGAAATCAGCGATTCGATTCCCCGCGGTGGGTTCAGCAGACAGCCCAATGTGGCTTTGTTATAAGAAAACACATACAGTGTTTGGCATTATTTCTACCACTCACTGCGAAAAATTAGAAACTATTTCATTAAGTAATCTTTAATCGTCAAAAAAACGTAACAGAGCTTTTTTAAGGTAGAAACACTTCTTAACAAATTGTATTTATTCTTATACAACAATAGTTTTTACTATGTACGTGCACACTCTTAAACAACTTAAGATGTACACATATAATAATCTAGCACTTTTATTTTAGAAAAGATAGCTTCAAGTATAAATCAAGCATTACCTCTTTTGTAATTTGATATTTATAAAAGTCTCGCTACATAATAGAACCCAAACAAAATTGAGTGACATAAACACTTGTCAAAAGAACAGTGACATGAAAATATTTTAAACAACGTACTAAAGAGACGGTGGTGGTAACATATAAATGTGGTCATAAAAGTTGTTCACTGTAAATGTTACATAATTTACATGTTACATATAAGAACAGTAACAAACCAAACTGAAATAAAACGGTTTGGTTTATTTTGAATTTCGCACAAAGTAAAACGAAGACTATTTGCGCTAGCTTCCATAATTTTGCAGGGTAAGATGAGAGAAAAGGCAGCTAGTCATCACCACCCATCGCCAACTATTGGGCTACACTTTTACCAACGAATAGGGGGTTTGATAATCACATTATAACGCCCCCATAACTGAAAGAACGAGCATGTTTGGTGTGACGGGGATTCGAACCTTTGACCCTCGGAGTACGAGTCGAGTGTCTTAACCACCTGGCCATGCCGGGGCGAAATAAACCTGACGTCGATGAATAACATTTTACTAAACTTTACCAAACTTTAGTATAAAATAGAACGGCATAACCATTTCTCGAGACAAAGGTGACTTGACAACATATTAAACAAGTAGCTGTGAAACTCATCTGTATCTCAACTGAATTAATTATAGGAGAATTTGAAATAACATATAGGATAGCCAGAGAAGTATAAACATGTAACCGTCAATTACGAAGTTTACATACGTGTTGAAAATATGTAATTATTTTTTCTATCAAGTATAGTATAACATTTCGTATTATTTATATGTTAATGTAGGTTGGTTCTCATTGACATGTTTCTGTGTTTGTAACAATAAATTTTAGTATTTGATAACCGTGATGATCACAGCACAGTCACTGTTGTGCGAGTCCATGTGCAACTATTTCAGGATAGGTATTTAAATTAAATATATTGTTTCAAATGGATAAAAAAAAAGCTATTTGCAACTATATTTTCTTTAGTAAACAAAATACTCGTTTCCACAACGAAAACAACACATTTTGCGCGAGAAATAAACAAACTAAATAAATCATTAACTGGAGTTGTGCAGCGAGTACCGCGTGTGACGAAAAAAGACCTCGGGTTCAAGATGTGAAACAACCAAATACTTTTCCCATTGTAAATTGAGTGTGCCTTATAAGACAATCAGTCCTAATAATAGGTTAACAACAGCCACTTTTAGCCACCAACTGCTCGTCTACTTTTATAGTTCGTGCTCCAAACGTAGGGAATGCCATTTTTATTATGTGTAAAAGGTGGAGAATTATACAACTGTTCAGAAGAGAAACACTGTTACCTTTTTAGAAATGTTGTGGTGGTTCTAACAGAAGTAAAGGGTTTCGTGCAGCTAAACCAAACTTTTTAGTCATATGATTATTTCCAACATCAGCTGCAATAACAGAAATAATCGTTAAGGAGGAAGCTAGTTTTATATAAGGAATGTCATCCATATATCAAATTATGTATGACAAATTTTGGAGCAAAGTACAAAGTGTAACAGCATGTTATATGTGGTCCTTATAGATTTCGACGACCTTCACAGAGAATCATTGAAGAAAGTCCTACAACCTTATAGAAGCCAACAAATGATATTTAGTTTCGAAAAATAACACACTTAGT
The DNA here is from genome assembly GCF_004210375.1 of Tachypleus tridentatus. Classification (NCBI taxonomy): domain Eukaryota; kingdom Metazoa; phylum Arthropoda; class Merostomata; order Xiphosura; family Limulidae; genus Tachypleus; species Tachypleus tridentatus. The sequence goes on from NC_134831.1 coordinate 157,840,644, forward strand.
GTATTTCTACATGCTTCAGAGTGCTGGAATAAGATTTCATCAATCACCAACTAACTTGAGACTTTCCAGATAAAATGCTTTCAACTCTTTAGAATAATTTTCTTGCCAACACATCTTCAAGTCTTTGAAATTGATACTGGTCTCTATTCAATGATACTGATCAACATTTAAGGTATTGCAAGTAAAGCTATTATGAACAAAAGTAAACCATTTTTATTGAGGTTTATAAGTTAGCTGTTGCTACAGACGATTATCGATGTTTATAAAAGAAATCTGTGAATTAAATATTTATTCTTATACTAACGTAAGGTGTTGCCTGAATAAATATAGTCATCCAACTTACAACTTCTTGTAGTTAATGTCCAACTCTGGTTTATCAATAAAAATAATAGTAATAAATATTTCCAATGTAAAGTAACGTTTAATCTAATAACAAATAAATAACGTATCAGTGAAGTATCCACATAAGCTCACATAATCAATGCTCGTTTTACGTACAAATTTAGCCATGTTAATGCATTGTATAATCAGATTAACCTACTGTATGATTGTTGCCCCAGCTGGGGCTCAATTATGTTATGACACAAAAGTTTAGCAACACGAGACCTCGCTGAACGATTTTTTTATTTCGTTACAACCAACAGATGAAACAACATCAGAGAAACCTGCTTATAAAGATGTGTTTCTTTTTTATGTTAACGCTGTCCTTTGTAATCGTTAATTTTAGCAATAACCTTTTAATAATATGAACTGCTTTTACAAGCACATCAACTACTAGGTCACCACCAGACACAACATTTTCTAAACGACAACAGTGTATACTTGCTGAGCAATTATTTATTTTTCATCACATTGGTACCTTGTACACACAACAGAAACGGCTTTACTGAAGTTTGATGAATAGGCTGTTTACACTTGGGATTTTATTAATCATTTTGGTGTTTTGAAAGAGACAACAGCTAATACACGTATTCTGTTTAGGCCGAAATGTGTTATGTTCCTTGTTAAAAGCATCTTTCAGTGAGGCTAGTGTAGCTGCAGATAGGTTTATGTTATAAACACCTTAAAAAGAAAGAAAAAGCACATGTAATAGAATATTGAAGTTTTAAAAGAATCTTTGCGGAACTATGATTAATATACACTATTTGCTTGAGCACAAAGTTGCATATGGGCTATTTGTACAGGGAACAGCGTGGTTATCGAGTTCCACAATTTATCATTATAAGCATTTAAATCTACGCTGAGATACCAGTGTACATCAACATACATCTAATGCACATTATAGTTCTATACATGATAGAGAAGTAATTTCTTATTCGTTCAAATCATATATTAAGAAGCAAGTGTGTAATCGATGGCTATGTTTTCACAATCCAAAGTCTGTCCTAGAGTTCTGTATTACAACATTTCATTTCGAACTATTCTATCCCTAATTTAGTTGAGAGAAATGGAAAACAAAAAACATAAATACTCAAACATGTTACGTTATCTTCCATACTTAGTGTGGCATTTACAGGGAGGGCATTTATAACTAAGTTTACAAGTTACTACCTTTGTCCATTTCGTATGTTGTTTAACACGTTTTCTGTCACTGTCTTTTGGAAAAAGACATATGTATATTTTTATATCTGGTGGGACTGTATAACTGCAAAAGATGACGACAGGTGACACATACATTAATGCCTGAAGCTATCTGTTTTGAAACATGAGTTTTGGCTTTGAATACCTGTACATCTAAACTTATTAAATAGTAAGCATGCGTACAGTTAGGTTAGGTGTGCTAAACATGATATGACGGTTAAAACTTACTTATTCAAATAACTATTTATATATGTAAAACGGCTGGTTTGGGTTCAGAAATTTTTATGTAGTGGAGCGAAAAATGTTTCGACCTTCTTCGGTCATCGTTTCTACATTCCTACACTCAGTTACACAACCCCCTTCAAACATGCGGTCAGATATCGGCCAATTACATTTTTCTTTGTGAACCTGACGATGACCGCAGAAGGACAAAACTTTGTTCGCTCCTTTACATACAAATTTTCTTAACCTAAAACAACCGTTTTCACATATATATTTTTCTCTACAAGTGGGTTTTCTCATCATCACTGAAATAATTATTTACCTTTTCGCCATAATCTTTTTAATTTTATATAGAAAGACAGATAATTGGAATATATAATTGAATATTATTTCTATCACTTGTTAAATATTTACTCTTAACAGTAATATAGTGAATACTTATTCAATTTTTAATTTTGTTAGGTACCACATTATTATTATACGTTCATTACTTGTCAGTTGAATAATATTTCTTTATATGATAACTAGCTTGTTGTTTTAAAACGTTGTTATTGTTTTTATGCTGTATAAAATTTCAGCTCCTAAGTTACTTTTAGATTCAAATGTGTCATTTTCTTATATCTTGTAATTTATTCAAGTCGAGCCCATTTTATCAAGCCTAAGAAAGCCCCTAATTCAATCTAACGCTGCCATATTTCATCTTTTACTGTAATAACTACCAAATTCCATCTTTGATTATCCATGTAAAACATGTCAAAATGTCAAGTTTCCATATAAACAACTCTACATTAGTGAAACTATAAGCAGATTAGATGAAAGACTCCGTGAACATCTCCACTTTGTAAATAAGGGCACCCTCAACTACACAATCCCAAAACATTTCAATTCCTCGAAATTATTTTATTACACACCTTTCACATCAAGTGTGAATGCGATAGCCTCGGTCATAAATGTATATGTAACCTAAAATTTATTAAGTCACACAGAATTAATGATTTTTTAAAAATGCGATTACTAGATGTCTATATCCCTTTGTCATTCCTGTAACTTGACATCATCTACACATATTTCACTAATTATTATTATTAGATTACCATGTTATCATTTTATGAATTTACCATTGCAGCTTCTATGTTTCATTTTAAATTTCCAAACACAAATTTTTATTATTTGAATACTTGTTTTCCGTTTTTAATTGTTTATAGAAATGTTTAAACAATGCTTTTTTTAATTTGTTGAAATTTCTATAAGCTTTTCTTTCTTTTTCAAAGGCAAATCATTGGTATTTGCAGAGTCAACAAAGGGATTTTGAATCTACAGTAAATTTTCTAAATGAGAAAGGAAGTACTCCCCAATAGTTGTACACAAATCAGATATTTGCTGCAAGACTGAAACTTTTGCATCTTCACTGAGGGAAATTTCATTCATAAATAAAAAATCCGCTGAGATTTTCGAAGCAATCAAGTTCTTGCTTAAGTATACATTCACCCCAAAGTTTTAGCATACGTTGAAACACTTCCATCTAACTTTGAGCTTTGAAGTACATTACCCTGGTACCCTGCATTGTGGTATTCACTTCATTTAGATAGGCAAATACGTCCAAAAGGTAAGCTTCTTTCTGTATCCAGCACTTGTCCTTTAATTTGTATGTAAGTTCAAAATGGTATTCAGATATAAAGAAACCTATCTCCTCATACAGTTCGTAAAACCGAGAAAGCACTTTTCCCCATGAAAGCTATCAAACTTCAGTATGATGCAGCAATTTTTTATGCAAACTTTCCATATCCTCACAAAGTAAACTGAAGATTCTTGCGTTGAGTGTTCTTGATTTTATAAAATTAACTATTTTTATGACATTACCCAATACCTCTTTTAAGTCTTCTGGCATTCGTTTCACTGCAAGTGCATGATGATGAAGACAGCAGTAGATACTCTCGACATCCGTGTGTTTTTTTTATGCGTGCCACTGCACATGAAAATTTTCCAATCATAGTTGCAGCCCCATCAGTGTAAATACTTGAGCAAAGCTGCCATTGGATTTTATGTTCTTCCATAAATAAATCGATCAGTTTAAATATTTCTTAGCCTGTCGTTTGAGAATACAAAGATTTGCAAATTAGCATGTCTTTTTTAAAACTAGCTTTTTGAATATAGCGAACAAGACACAAGCAACATCACATAACCTCTGACATCTGTTGATTTATCCATCTGAAGCGAAAAAGTTGGAATCGCTTTCACTCGCCTTCTTAACTCCGTTAAGCAACTTGATGACATATTCTTGATTTTCGAGAAACCGGGTTGTAAGAAAGGAGCACAGAGTTAATGTTTTAAGATATTTCTTTTCAATCATGCACCATACCAAATCTTTTGCGCATGGTTTTATCAAATCTTTTGCAATTGTATGAGCTTCACTTGCTTTTGCATTAAGGTAACTAACACGATATGAAGCAATAAGATCACCTTTGTTGTCCTAATGGACAAATGAACAAAATGTAGCTTTCATTGCACTTAATTCCAAACACTGTCTTTTGAAATACTCGGAAGTTGGATTTTTTAATTGGGAGTGTTTGGTTTCTAGATGCCATTTTAAATTTTCTGGATGCAAACTACTGATACTGAACACTGTTCCATATTCAACACACAACCAACTAAGCCCATCTTCATTACCTGTGCATGTAAAACCATATTTAATAAAACATTCTCCATAGTTTCTTTTCTTTTTTGTTTCGATACTTCTTGCATCATCCAGAGTTGAAGTGCTTGCACACGATGATAACGTTGATGAATTCGTATTAGGCCTAGGAAGATTTTTACTCGTATCAGATTAATCACTGATATTCAGCCACTTATCCATTGTAAGGATAACACCTAATTATTAATTTGTCTAGAAACGTATTTTTATATCTTTGGCACTTCAAAAGTATTTTCATGGACATAAAATAGCTTCGTAATGGCAACACTTATCTCAGGTTAGCATGTCATTGTATGATGATAAAGTTCAAGGCAGCTAGAATAATATATTTTTTATTAAAATGGTAACCTGTTATTTTTAATTTTTTTGTTTTTAACAGAAAATTTCAAGCCAAATAACAAAATATTAAGCCAGATCTGACGTGCGTCGAAATCTCGAACGAAATGAAACATAACGACATGCGTATGTGATAGAGCTCATTGGTACCAAGTTCGTCAAATTAAACTACAACGAATCTAACCTAACCTAACGATTACCAGTTATAATTGACATAAATATAATTATACTTCATACAAATATTCTTTGAAATTGAAACAATTGATACTGCATCTAATTGGATCACAATGTTTCAAATTTGGGCAAGTTTCAACTATGGCGTCATGTTTCATTTTATTTGAGATTTAGCCTCTAATACAGATCTCGCTTTTAAAAGACAATTGGTATCACTACCTGTTCTGACCGATGTTTCATACGAAAATTACTATGCTATCTTGCATATCCAATGACGCATGCAATCTTGAGATGATGCTATATCTACTAGCAACCAGTGATGCCACTGTTGAAGTTAATTGAGATTGTATTTATACTTTTACCGCGAGAATTTCCCCCAAACTAAATAAAATCGTCTGGCGTTAGGCAGAATAAAATATTAAAAGGCCCAGTACACGTTAAACGTGTTATATTAAAGATATATTCTACTTTTTTGTACAGCGTATTCTGACTCAATTGTATAGTTTTAGGAAAAAAAACATTAACATTTTAAAATTTTTTCGTGGAGCCCCAGATAACTATGAAGAGCATAGTTTGAAAAACCATGCTCTGGCTAACGATTCTTCTCCTGCTGGAAATAAAGACAGTATTCTTTGATAGATTGTTCAGGCAGAGTATTCATGATGAAACTATGTAAAATGGACAGTAAGTGCCTGTTGTGGAGATAAAAGTGTAGAGGACAACGTTTCGAAAGTCTTCTGCGTTTCGTCTTTCGAGACATCGTTCTCTACACTTGTGTCTCCACAATAGGCAGTTGCCGTCCATTGTACAAAGTTTCAACAAAGACAGTATTGTTGTTCACGTTGGTAGCGGCATCTTATGGAGGAAACGTGAATTACATGATTTGGACTATTGGGCTTTTTTTTTATATTTTTCTTGATTGTGTCTGTATTGCGAATACTGTTGCTGAATTTTTCCGAATGGTACTTTTTACATCATTAAGTTTCAATCAAGGATGGTATAATGAAGAAAAATAAAATAGAATAAAATTTTAAGTTACGAATCCACTGATCTAACTTGTTTCTATGATGTTTAACACCATCGAAATCTTACAAATTTAGAGAAACAAAAACCTTTATATTATCTATACCACAACTGAACTAATGACCTGTGATTGAAACATGTTGTCGGTAAAGGACATGTTGAACATATGGTGGATGAAATATTATTATAGTCTTACAGTGCTAAATTAGGGACGGCTAGAGCAGATAGCTCTCGTGGGGCTTTGCGCGAAATTAAAAAAAAAAGTGTAAAAATTAACGCATTTTTATAGCAGTGACTCAGCGTAGCCCAATCACAGACAAAGTCCAAAGTATTAATCAAAGTGATTATATTAGCCATCAGGCTGTGTTGTATACTGAAGTACGCCACTTTTATGCCAAAGCCTCGGATTAATGTTTTCTTTTACATGAATAAATACAACAATATCCTGAGCGGGAACTGTGAAAGTTACAAACACGCTACACTTACAGAAACATTATTCTAGAGATCCTTTATACATACAGAACAGCCATATTTGTTCTCCTCTTATACCATCGCCATCTACTATTTTGCTATGCAATATTAATATATTTGATAATCTTATATCTGAAAATTATCTGGCTGAAGTGTGAACTTTGTACTTAAAGTTAATAATAGAAATGTCTCGTTAACATTTAGCAATTTTTTTCAAAGATATACAACGACTCCTTTCTGCTGCCTTCATTAACATTAATATAGTAAGCAGGGATATGTTTATTTTTCTTGTCGTAAAACTTTTATCACTTCTAATAACATTTATTTGCTTCTAATGTTTTGGATCTTCAAGAGTTGTACAATTTAATACAGAAGTGGAGTTAGTTTTTTTTCCAGTTTATTATCCTTGTACACAATCAACACTCAAAGGCACTTATTGGTTTTTCAAATAATTTATGTATATCATGAATTATGTTGAGAATGATTTTAGACAACGACGATAGTAACAGCATAGTGTAGAAATTTTCTTTTCTCACTTAATTTTTGGTGTTGATCAATAATTAAGATATTCTATCCAAAATAGTTGTTTGGGCACTACCTCTCTGCTGAACAATTTTAGACAGCCAAGTTCTAAATACAATAAGGTTTCAACTGTAATATTTATTATTTATGTATTATTGATGGGTAATTCCTATTTTAGCCTGTAATTACGCATGTTAAAGAAACTGTATGACAGAAGGAGCAAGTCCGAGGAATCTTTATGCTCAGTTATGTGAAGACCTGATAACAGGCTTTCTCTCTGTTCAATCAATCATGATTACATCTGATGTTCTTTAATATCAAAGAACTACTTGTACAGTTTCACGTGCTATAATGACCTATCCTGACATGACTCGATGTCAATGATTTTTTACCTTCTATGTGTTCGTAGTCCCAGTGATGACGTTTTTATTTTTTGAGTCCACGGAAACTCATTCAACCACTAACACCTTAGAATGTACTGTAGAGTTTGGTTCAACCATGGCCCAGTCACGAGAGGAAAGTTTATTCCTCATAAGTCCTGAAACAAGTTCAACGGAAAACTACAATCGCCTGTAGCAGTTTCTGAACTTTTGTGAAAATGTATCACCTTCAATTAAATCCTTATTGGAATTTTAAGTTCATCAAACTCTAACCATTTAAACCTAACATATCTTCGATTCTAGAAAGTTTCAATTTCTTCAAATTCAGTTCTGTCTGTCGGAAATCTATCGTAACACTCAGTCTGCATCTCTCTGCTCCAGTTCTCATTGACTACTCCCTCAACTGACATCACCGTCTTATGAACAAAAAAATACGCGTTTTTAGCTCTGAGTCCAGAACTTCGGTCTTTACACGGCTCTCCTTGTGCGTTTGTGTCAGCGTCTTTCTAGTCACAACGAGTCGCTCGACAATCTACTGTTCGTGTTAAAATTAGAACTAAGCCCAGTGGTTACATCAAAACTAGTTTGACATTTAATCTTTTCAACGAGCGGTTCGAATAGAAGCTAAAGTTTCTGATCATCTAGGGTTGTTTTTCAGGATCCGAAAGATTTTGCAATCCTAAATTTCTGCCACCAATTTAATTTCATTTGATTCTATTTATAAAAATAGTCACTGATGTTCTAACTCACTGAAATAAACAAACGTTACAATAAAGGTAAAAGAAAACCAAAAAATAAAACGAATTTATGAAGTTTTGTAAACCACATAATCCAAAATAGGTATTTCACAGTTCAAATATAAAACATAACACTTACCAAGAACACATTTAACAAATATGAGCCTATCCAGGACTTATATATGTAAAAACGGTTGGTTTGGGTTGAAAAAATTTGTTTACCTGACGATGACCGAAGAAAGTCGAAACGTTGTTCGCTCCTCTACATAAAAATTTTCTTAATCCAAACCAGCCGTTTTTACATTTACATTTTTCTCTACAAGTGGGTTTTCTCGTCATCACTGACTATCCAGGACTTGCTGGTAATCTTAATGAACAATACGATATAATTATCGATGTTATTAATTATTTCAATGAATTTAAGAATTAGGTAAAAGAACCAGTGGAAGAAAAAACTTAATAAACGTAACGCAATACTCGTAATTTAAATAACTTCAAGAAAAAAACCATTTTGACCTAAGAATTCTCAATTACTTGTTTTAATTATATCTCGTAAACTAACTTGTTTAAGCTGAAAACAAAATATTTCAATGGATAGATCACATAATCCTTCACAATTCTAATTCGCTCCTAGGAGAGAATAGTGTCAGTTTCATAATATACTCTTCCCGAAATTCAACGTTCTCTAGCTGGAAAATGAGTTTGTACTCTAATCTTATTAAATCTAAATCTTTTTATCTGAAGTAAATGACAGGCAGAATAATAAAAGAACGGTAAACAAAATCATAACAATATAAAAGTGGAATTTATTATATCACATAATACATAAGAATCATAAGTTGTTTTTTTTTTATTTCGTACAAAGGTACTTGAGGGCTATCTGTGCTAGCCGTCTCCAATTTGACAAAGGATGTCAAGTTACAGGAATGACAAAGGGATATAGACATCTAGTAATCACATTTTAAAAAATCATTAATTTTGTGTGATTTAATAAATTTTAGGTTACATATACGTTTATGACCTAGGCTATCGCATTCACACTTGATGTGAAAGGTGTGTAATAAAATAATTTCGAGGAATTGAAATGCTTTGGGATTGTGTAGTTGAGGGTGCCCTTATTTACAAAGTGGAGATGTTCACGGAGTCTTTCATCTAATCTGCTTATAGTTTCACCAATGTAGAGTTGTTTATATGGAAACTTGACATTTTGACATGTTTTACATGGATAATCAAAGATGGAATTTGGTAGTTATTACAGTAAAAGATGAAATATGGCAGCGTTGGATTGAATTAGGGGCTTTCTTAGGCTTGGTAAAATGGGCTCGACTTGAATAAATTACAAGATATAAGAAAATGACACATTTGAATCTAAAAGTAACTTAGGAGCTGAAATTTTATACAACATAAAAACAATAACAACATTTTAAAACAACAGGCTAGTTATCATATAAAGAAATATTATTCAACTGACAAGTAATGAACGTCTAATAATAATGTGGTACCTAACAAAATTAAATGTTGAATAAGTATATACTACAGTACTGTAAACAGTACATATTTAATCTGTAATAACAATGATAGCTACGTACGTATTCCAATCTTTTTTTTTTTCGTTTATATATACATGAATATTATGGGGAAAAAGCAAAAAGTTAGTTTAATAAATAAGTTTTAACAGTCACACAAGGTATAACACACCTAACCTAAATGTGTGCATGCTGATTATTTAATAAGTTTAGATGTACAGGCATGTAAACCTAACCTTCATGTTTCAAAACTAACAAATGGCTTCAAGAATAAGTGTGTCTGTTACCCGTCGTGTAATTTTACAGTTACACAGTACCGCTAGATGTTAGGACAGAAATAAAAACTGAGTGACGTAACCATTGTTAGATAAGTTTTTTGTTTTTTGAACTTCGCACAAAGCTACTCGAGGGATATCTGTGCTAGCCGTCCCTAATTTTGCAGTGTAAGACTAGAGGGAAGGCAGCTAGTCGTCACCACCCACCGCCAACTCTTGGGCTACTCTTTTACCAACGAGTAGTGGGATTGACCTTAACATTGTAACGCCCCCACGGTTGAAAGGGCGAGCATGTTTGGCGCGACGGGTATGCGAACCCGCGACCCTCGGATTACGAGTCGCACGCCTTAACGCGCTTGGCCATGCCAAAGCTACTAAGTTTGTACAAAATAAAATCAAGTAACCATTTTTCAATAATGCAGTAACATAAAACATAAATTTCGAAACTTAATAACCATGGTGGTCACAATACAAATAGCCAATATGCAACTTTATGCTTAAGATAATAATGGAAATTATAATAGTTCCGCAAATATTTTTTTAAGTTAGACTTTAAAACTTTAATATCTATATGCTTGTAACATAAGCCTGTCTGTAGCTACCCTTGCCTTACTGAAAGATGTGTTTTAACAATGAATATTGTACATTACGGCCTTAAACGAAATACGTGTATTAACTGTTGTCTGTTTCAAGAGAACAGTATGACCAATAAAAGCCCAAGTGCAAGCAACCTGTTCTTCAAAATTAGGGATGACTGTTTCTATTATGTACGCAAAGCATCAATGTTGAGATAAATAAACAGATGTTCAGCAGAGATACACTGTTGTCGTTTAGAAAATGTTGTGTCTGGGCGTGGCCTGTTGGTTAGTGTGTTTGTGAAAGCAGTTTGTATTATTAAAAGGTTGTTGTTGAAATTAAAGATTACAAGAGACAAGGTATTATCGATTTCGTTTAAATTAAAAACACTCATCTTTATTAGTAGGTTTCTCTGATGTTGTTTCATCTGTTGGTTCTAACAAAATAAAAGCATCATTCAGCGAGGTCTCGTGTTGCTAAACATTTGTGTTACAATATAGTTGAACCTTAGGAGAGGCAAAATCATACAGCAGGTTAATCGTTTTACACAGTGCATTAACAGGCTGAACTTGTACATAAAACGAGCCACAGCTAACTTATAAATTTCTTTTCCCAATAAAAATGGTTTACTCTTGTTTATGATAGCTTTACTTGTAATACCTTTCGTGTTGATCAGTATCATTGAATGGAGACCAGTATGAATTTTAAACACTTGAAAAAGTGTTGGCAAGAAAATTATTCAAAAGAGTTAGAAGCACTGCATCTGGAAAACCTCCAGTTCATTGGTGATTGATGAAATCATATTCCAGCATTTTGATTCATATAGAAATATATTAAGTATGTTATTTTTTTAAACTGAATATCATTTGTTGGATCCTATAAAGTCGTAAGATTTTCCATAAAAATTCTCTATGGAGGTTATCGAAATACTTTTCGAAATCTATGAAGACCACATATAAAATGCTGTTACATTTCGTACTTTGCTCCAAAATCTCTCATAATATAAAAATTATATGTATGCATCACTTTCCTTTTTAATACAAATTTCTTTTTTGTTATTGCTGCTGATATTGCTAAGAAGTATGTGATTGAAAACTTTGTTAATGAGGGACAAGAGTGTTGTACCTAGCCAGTTGGTGTAATTTCCTGGGGTTAACTTTCTTTAGTAACTTAATAATGAGTTTTGTTTTTCAATTTATTGGTGACGATTCATTGAACGATATTTTCTGAAAAGTTTTACATTAGCTTTTTTTATCTTCTAATCATCAGTTTTCAAAATCTGTGACGAGACTTCAACATCTCCAGGTTTCTGTAGTTTTTAACTCCTCCAACTTCATCCTTTATAAGTTTGTCAAAAAAGTTGTCTATCTCTAGTTTGGTTTCAGATATTTCTAGCATCAAAGATTGGCCAGATATGTTAAAGATTTACTGAAATGTTCTTTAACTCTTCTTATCTTCTCCAACTCACTATATATAAATCTCCAACATGTTGTTCCCAGAGATGTGCCCTAAATGGTTTCATTGTCTCCCATCACTTTCATAGTGATAATACGTCACTAATTTCTTTATATATTTCTTTATCTTTTTTTTGTATTCTTACCTGTTTTTCTTGAAGTTGTGATCATTTGCTGTCTTGAAGGTATTTCTTTTGGTATTTCATTTCCACTATTATATTCCACGTCTGTTATGTTATCCATTCTTCTTTCGTTTTCCTCCTGTACCAGAAAATGTACTTTCTGTCTCTTTTCACAGAGCTGCTGAAGTTGTAGATGATCATTTCTGTTTCACACTACAGAACATTGAGACTGTTCGTTGAGTAAAATGAAAACGTTTCCCTAATATCAGGTTGGTTAAGTTTCAAGATATTAAAGTGTCCTTTATTTTTCAAAGTCTTGCTCATTTTATTTTTAAGAGTCACTAGCTAGCGTACACCATATTACCATACTATGCGATCAGATTACCTTGCTAAATGTAGTCTCTCACTTATTAAATTTCCGTGTACGAGACCCTTTTGACTCATGGTTTACCTGTCTTAGAACCAGAGTAACATGTTTCAAAACACTCTTTCTCTTATGAACATTTGTTAAATTCTCATATAAGGACAACTTACCATTTTACTTATTGGAGTTGTATAACCACAGCTGTTGAGGTATTCCAGTTGCTAATAGAATATCAAGATATATTTTTAGCAGACCTTATAACCTAAAACAAAAAAGGAAATAACCTGTAAGATTGATATTAGAAATGTATCCTCAACATTTAACACATACCGAGTTTTTGAAAGAACCAAGTAGTATTCCTAGTTATCACTTATTGTACGTGTAAATAACAAGAAGAAAGATTGATCCTCCATTTTTCGTGGACTGCTAGAATATGAATACATTCAGAAAAAAGGATGCCTACCATCAGTTAGGAGTTTATTCTATTGTGAAAGCTCTATCTGGAAAAAATGTTTTTCATCATTGTAACTTAATAATTGATATTTACAAATTCAATAAAGCAAATAAGGAGAAGATAGTCCTTACTGTACAGTTACGGATTGTGGTAATTTAATTAGTGTCCATTGAAATTAGGAAATAGGTCTGGTACATGTTGTTGTCCAACTGAATGTAATCTCTGTCTCTGTCTGTATGTAAATCATATTCATCTACTTGGATATAATTACATGTGGGAATTTATTTTATAACGATTACGAAAATTCTTGATTTGTCGAGGAAAGAGGACATTAAGCTCAATCCTAAAAGTGTAAACTTTTAGGTCAACATATGAGTTTCCTGGGTCACATTGTTAACTGAGAAAGAATTATCAAAGATCCATCTTAGATTTAATATATTCATTACTGGTCAATACCCAATAATTTGGGTGAGTTAAAATATTTCTTGGACTATACTGTTACTATAGTTCTTGTCTAAAATTGTTCTTTAACATAGCTTGTCATCTACAGAAATTAGTTCAAAAACAAAATACATTTTGCTGAATGTTGTTTGTGAACAAGGATTAATAAATTTGGAAAATGATTGATAACAGTTTTACTGTATGTGCAACATTAGCAATAATACCTGAATGTATACTATAGTACGGGAATGGATGCTGCAGAAAAGATGTGTTGTGTATCTTGTAAAATTCTAAAAGTTGTTTTACAAGGAAGAAGTTGATTCCTTTAAATGTTGTATGAACAAGGAGAGAAGCACAAGATTATAAAAACACTCAACTTTACCATTACCTGGAATGGATTTGGAATTATAGTCTACATAATAATCGAAAACAACATACACAACGACTGATGATCTTAGAACATCTTAGCGCAAACCAAACAAAAATTATTTGCGATATGGGAATATCAAATATGTTAATAGTGTACAGACCTTTTATAGATGTCGATGGAGTGGAGAACAAATATTACTGTACTGTATAGATAAAGGAACAAAGATAATGATCATATTTTAGAAGTAAATCTTAAATAACGATACTGTGTTGGTACAACAATGATATAAGTGACATAATGGAACAGTAGATATGGTAATATTGCATTTTTCGTCATTATCGTTTCGAGATCTCAACAACGTTACTGATATATTTTGTTTTAATATGAATGTAATGTGTTTGTAACTTTTGTAATTATCTCTCAAAATATTGTGGCGTATTTGTTCAGGTTATAAAAACAAAATATGAAAATGTTTGTTTTAAATGTTAATTCGGCTTTCTAAAGTTTTGGTTAACTATTTTATGTGAACAATTAAAATTTTTTATGTGAAAAAATGTATCAAGAAAAAATAAAAACTGATATTGCTGTCAGTACGCTCTTTATGAGATTTTATTTATGAAGTATGTATGTATTTACACATAATATTTATATTTTAAACTATTGTTTAATATAGTTATTTCATATACTATATCAGAAAACTTTTGCATTTCGTGAATTAAAGTATACATGAAAAAACGTTACAAAAATGATCTGCTTATTACTCCATTGAGAATCTAGATATAACTATCACAAACAGGTAAACAGGGTTTAATTGTATTTTCCTATAAACATGTCAAATTATTATTAGAATGATCTCGTTATCACTTCCCTTAGAATGCAATACAGTTATAACTAATGCATACATGAGATTTCTTTTTCTTCTCTTCTATACTTCCCTAGAAGTTAAACTGAATAAAATATTTACATTGATTATGTTACTATCCTTAGACATTACCATAAAAAGTCAAACTTAAGGTTAGAATAAATAAAATTCCTGGGTTTTAGTTTTTATTTCATGGATGCATTTCCTAACCTAAAGAAAACACTTTCAACTGTGTATAAAAGCTTTTTAAGGTTGTATATCATACATTGTTATTTTATTGAATAATGGAATTAGAAAAATATTGGATATTTGTTATTAAAAGAGGCTGAGTGATATTTTAGCTACTAAATTGCAGAAAATATTATAAAAACAAAACTATTATATCACATAAAGAAATGAAACTATAATTTACCCAAACGTTTTACGTATTATTTTAATTTTGTTTCATTTTTCAGGAACACATTAAAATCTAGTTTCTGGAGATATTAATCCACATACTTACTGCTGCCAATATGGAGCCTAATGTTTTTAATGCCATTATCTTATTATTAAATTAATTGATAAAACAATTTACTTTTCCATTAACGAATAAACTCTGCATAATTTTTCAAGTTTTTTCATAACTATGAAATTATAAAAAAGTGTTCATATTTTGCTTCTCATAACGGCAAGTATTAATGGTGTAATTACACTGACTGGGTGGGCTAATAATGTATCAATAATTACTAAGAGAATCAAACCAGGCTAGAGGAAGATATTCAAGTGAATGTTTGGCAAAAGATATGTTTTATCAGTATAGATAAATTTGTTTGATGTCCAATTCTTAGAGGCTAGAATAACTTATATTAAAGAAATATTTTGCTACTGTATATAAAATAAACCGTTGGTATTTTAGTTAATAATTCGCTATTTCTTATTCCAGATAGTTTGTTTCTATCTCTCGTTTTCACTTCTCCATCGTATTACTTTTTTGGGATGGTTTACTACGTTTTATGTGACAGTGACTTTTTTCATAACTAAGGTAAGTATCTTATCATTTCAGAATTTCAATATCTTTGTTTTTTTATGATTTATTTCAGTGGTACATTTCTTACGTTTATGATATCAAATTATATAATCGTCACAATAAAAAGGCATCTCGCCTCCTAGTGGCACATCATTATGTCTGTGGACTCACGCCGCTAAACATCGGATTTCGATACCCGTGATTAATTGAGCACAGATAGCCCATTGTGTGGCTTTGTATTCGATTCTAAAGAAAATAAAACAACCTCTTATTTTCAAACTTTTGTGATAAAGCAGCGATAATATAATTCTTGGTTTAATATTTAGTTGTAAAAAATTCATACATTATTTTACTGAAAAAGACAAAACAACCTATATTTTTGCAGTTTTTATTTGAAGTTTCAATGAATTTTGTTACCATAAACAAAAGTAAAACGATAAAAACTCTGACTCAGCAAGTGATTGAACTCACTTGTTTCATAATGTTTCAAACTGTTGAAATATTTAAGTCAGACATTGTTGTCTTGTGACAAATATAATTATTAAAATTAATTTTAGGTCCTTGAAGGATTCATAATGAGTGTGAAGGTTAATTCACTACGAGATTCATTTAGTTTGATATACATTATTTCTATAATATAAATTAAAATGCAATACTTTATGTATTAATAAACATAAAATTTTTGATTCTTTAGGATGGTTTGTTATGTTTTGTGTGACAGCGACTGTTTCATTCATAGGTAAGACAGTTTATATTAAACCTTCTTATGAAAGTAGAAAAAGTAGGTTCTCATTTACTTTATTTCAACATGTTGTTTTCTTTTATTTTTCATGATTAATTTTTCTCCAGTATATTTCTCTTTTATATGACATCAAGTTAAAAAGCAATTACAGGATATCTTTTTTTTCCAAATTCTACTGATGAAGCAGCGTAATATAATTAATGGTTTGATACTTACTTATAAAAATCTAATACATGTTACTGATGGAAAAAAAGACAAACGTTCAATATTTTTTCAGATTCTGTTTTTAAGCTTCAATCAACATTATTTCATGAACAGAAATAAAACTGAAAAAAATCTGATTGATGAATGGATAGATTTAACCCGTTTTTATAATGTTTATAACTGTTGAAATCTGAAATGTTGAACAGTGACGAAAACCTTTATGTTAATTGTATCTCATCTGGTATTCATTGAAATGCGTCGTTGGTAATGGATATGTTGAACATAAGGTAGTTGAAATATTATTATGAACACTTCGTCTTCAAAATATTTGTGGCAGTAAAGAAGTCAAAGTAGTGTTACAAATAGCAAATAGACTGATACTGCTGTCTTGTAACAAATATACTTTTCTAAATTATTGTCAATTACGAAATGAATTCGTAAGTGACATTAACTTAAATTAAGTATGATTTTGATACAGTTTGATATATATTATTTATAGTAAAATACTTTAATACTTAATGAATATACATTATGTTATTTTAATGACATACAATTTTAAATTTCATATCCATACACCTATTTTTTATGGGATTTTCTTCTGTTTATAGGGATACTTGTGACTATTTTGCCCCTGAAATCCAATGTTCACACCATTAATATCAGAATAGTTTTGATGGAGACAAAGAACGGACTCGTTAAGATCCTATCAAATATCAGCAATGAATTGCTTAATATTTTTTACTTCTAAAATGTTTTGAAAATATATCTTTAATACAAATTATATTTCTTGTGTAATATTTACGTAATAAAGTATCATAATACGTATTTGTTCATCCGTCGCAGCTCTGATAAAAATTTCTTTAAACCATCTCAAAGTTTAGTAAGACATACTGTTCATTACTTATCTTATGAAAAACAAACTGATATTGTATTATGGCACACGACAATAATTCACTGAATTAGTGAAACATGATCTGACAGCTTCACGTATTAATTTGTTTATTTGATTTTATATTTCGCGCAAAGCTACACGAATATAATATTTGCTAGCAGTCTCTAATATATCAGTATAAGACTACAAAGAAGGCAGCTGGTCGTCACCATCCTCCGCCAACTCTTTCGCTACCCTTTTACTAACAAATAGTAGGATTGATCGACACATTATAACACCCCCACGGCTGAAAGAGCGCCATGATCACCTGGCATGCCGGGCAGGCTTCATGCAATATGATAGCTTAAAGCAAAGTGGGAATTAGATATATTTGTTTTGCAATTACAGGGCTCGTTTTTAGTAAGGTGTTTGCGATAAGATGACACGATATGGTGAAACGTTGAAAAATGAAATAATTTTCATCGGATAGTGTCTGTTTATTTTCATTAAAAATCTTCAGCAATCATCATTATACATCATATAAAATTTTACAATAAATAATTGAAAATAAATGTTCAGCTAGTGTATAACTCACTGTACTAATAACATGTTTTGTACATAAAATCACAGCACCTCATAGTTTTAGGGAACTTATTGATTCTGCACCATACAGTAAAAGCTTGGTGACGATGAAACTTTTCTTTGGCTTCTTTGTGATTTTTATCTTAAACGAAATTACTGCTGCTCTAAAATATCATGGAAAACAAAACAAATCGTAAAACTGTGTGGGCTAAAATGTTTATATACATATGTTTTCTATTCTCTAGACATATGTGCTGAACATACTTTTATATAAAGTATTACATCTAATACACTGGTAACATACTATTTGAAAACCGGAACTTTATAGCATTTTGAGTGTTATAAATAAGTCATGTAATTTCTAATTAATTTCTACTTTAGTGTTATATTTTAGATGCATATTTGTTAGAGAGTACATTACACAATATCTAGAATTTTCATGTTTGCTTGTACTTAAGCACAAAGCTACACAATATCGAAACCCGATTTCTAGCGTTGTTTGTCTCTACACATACTTCTGCACAAGTGTAGGGCAAAACTGTCATGAAAGTTAAGTATCTAGATATTTGTTGTGGTAATTTTAAACAATAATACATTATATAAACAAATTGACGCATCGAATTCAGGAGTATGCATGAATAATCAGTGTTAGATAGTGATAAAATGATAGTCCAATTCTGTATTTCAAATAATGAAACAATCTAAAAGTAAGATATGAAAATATAGGTACCACACATTTTTGAATGTTTTTCAAACTGTGTTTGTGAAGTCTATTATAATAAGTGTTATTGAATTAAAAATCAATTTATAATTGTTATTTAGTCTGTAATTACGATTAATTTTACCAAATAACCAAGAAAACCTGCCCAACTGGGAAATGCGTTACAACAATACTGTATAAAGCAATTAGAATATAGTCATATAATATAACTTCAATAAATATTAAGTCAATTAAAAGGTTCGTAGATAATAATGTTTGTTAGGGATATTAAATAATTAATATTTAAAAGGTAGTTTTTGGTATGTGATCTGGAGTTCAAAAATCGACACAATGGTATACGTATAATGATTTTAAATGAAATTTACTCACATAGTATTCCTAATTCGATGTAGGGATTTCAGGACGATGTAACATTGATGATACTTACATACTCTTGTTTATTATACTATAAAAACTGTTTAAATTACTAACTGTGAACCCAGTCTATAATCGGTTCTACACATCTTATTGGTTAAAAGGAGCTACATGTTTTATTAGTAAAGCTGGACAATAAAAAACAAACTAGGCTATAATATAGCGGAAGAATGTACACTATGTATAGAGATTTGGAAGGTTTTTTTTATTCGCACTGTACAGTTTCTCTATAAATAATTTGTAGAATATGGATGATTGATGTAAATAACTTATTAATGTAGATTATTTAACCACACAACCTTTTTAAAATGCCAAGAAATTATTGTGAATCACAGAACATCAAAAAGTCATTCTGTGAAACTACGTCAAATCACAATACATTTTAATATCTCATTTCGATTTTTTGTTGAAGTAATGAGGTTCACAATATTTTAATTTTATTTCACGCGCTATCCTATATTGTGTCAAAGGTAAAGTTGAGTTAAACAAATGGAATGGCGGAAATGCTAATTTTTGAAATGTGTGAAGGTTAATATTGTGTGAAAGCAACGTCTTTTCCTTATGTAAAACGTCGTCTCTCTCTTTATATATGTATGTATGTATGTATTTTGGATAGTTAAATATTAAAACAAGAAACTCGTTAATATAGTCCTAACACTTTTCTTTTGTAAGGTCTGTTGGTATGGGTCTCTTTGAAACCATTAAACATCCAGAAAAAAGTCATATAATGGCGGAGGATGGAGCTATACTTATAATATTTGTTAGGCTCATTATACTATTACTTTAACATACTAGTATTTATATCGAAACAGCATATTGGGAACTGGTATGTTAACTTTACGGTCAGATTTGCTGTCTCATCTATTGGTATATTATATTCTATAATTCCTACTTTATTTTAATTATTATTATTTTTTCTTGTGAGTAACCACCTTCTCATATCCGTCTACAGACAACGATAGTTGGTAAAGATCTAGGACAATGTGGATAGAGAATCCATAACTTCTCACTTTTATTTTTTAATCTTTTCAAACTGGAGAATTGAAGTTAAACTTCATAGATGGTGTGCTCCCAAAACAATCTGGGTCTTACTTCCGTTAGTACTGTTAAAAATAAGTGCACATAATATAATGTCCGATTTTAGGTTCAGAAAAAGAGAAAGGATTTTAAACGCTTTTAATGTTACTTAATCTATAATGTATGTTCCATTATTATTAATTACTTCCTGCCAACGATTCACAAGCTACTGAATGCAACTTCTATAAAATTCTTGGAATTTAGAGGAAGAGAATGTAGAGAGGGTAGTTTAACATCTTCACATGTTACGTATATCTTTTCCATCAAGACAAATCTGCAAACTTCGGAATAGATTATAAGCAAGTGGTGCAAGGTCTAGAGAATAAGGAGGATGTGGAAGTTTTCTCCAGTCTAGCTCCTCAATCTTTGCAGATGTTATCCTCGCTGTATGGGGCCGTGCATCATCCTGGTGTAACACTACACCTTTACGACTATTCAAAGCAGGCCTCTTTTCTTTCACTCAAGCGCTCTAACTGTTGACAATAGAAGTTTGATGTAATTGTTACATTGAGTGGCAGCAACTCAAAGTAGACGAACCACCAAACGCTTAACAAGACTTTCCTAGGGTGGAGACCATTTTGGGCAGTGCTTTAGCCAGTTTACCTGCACTGAGCTTAATATTTGTATAAAATAACCATTTTTCATCTCCAGTTACTAACTTGCCCAAAAAAGGTGAGTCACGTTCACGAGAGTGCAGAGAAGAGCAAATGTATTTTGTGTAGCTTCTGCTGCACTATTGCTTTTCTGTAAACTCATAAGGCATTATATTCCTAATGTGCTCCTCGGACACATCCATCTTCATAAGGGTTTATCTGGTTAATGATCTGAAAAATTGGAGTTGGGTTAGTTTATTTTATTTGTCTGAACATTTTTATGCATGTCCTACTACATATTTTAATCATTAAAGCCATGTACAAAGACAGAAATGATGATGCACTTTCTGTATTAAATTTTTGGACATTACTTGTGGGATGGCTTGAGATATTGAATGTTCGTCCAGAATAAATTATAATACGAAGCACATTTACTTTTAAGACACGAAAATAGAACTTTGTTCATCATGTGTCACCATTAAATTTAAGATACATTAATGTTAAATGTCATAACCCAGTTTCAGAAGTTGAATAAAGAAAAAAATGTTCAGTGTTTTTAAAGAAATATTAAGACACTTTGTTGTGTGCCGTATGACCAAAACAATTTCCAGAACACATTGTGTTTCATTAAGTTTAGCAAGTTTTAATTTTTTGTATCTCGGACTGTGATAACCCAGACTATCAAACATTTGTTGTGGATATGCTCTACTGGATCCTTTCTTCGCATTACAAACTTTAATGCAATCTATTAAGAAGTACATCAGATATAATATTTCGAATTTTGAATGAATTTTGTTGTATGTTTTTCGGTGTTTGAAAACTTCAGAAACGTTAGAATATGAAAATCTAATTAATTTTTAAATTAAGAACTATTCCGAATAATAATGGTGCGATTCTAAAGCTAATGTTGGTCACTGTCTAATCTGGTATGGTTTATTGGTGTGCATTATAAAAAAAAACATGATTTTAATAAAAAGACCACAATGTGAAAGAAGGCGCGGTTCAAAATGACTGACTGTGCGATTTGAAGCATTCAAATAAATATAAGCGGTGAAACTGGTAGCCGTTAATAGTATGAATAAAACTTTTGCAGGAAATATTCATTCATAAAACAACTACTCCATGCGTGTTTTCATTTATCTATCAGTTTGAACACTAATTTGGTTTTCACTTTTTTTTAATCGCACATTCAATTCTTCATTGATTGACTCTCTTTTCCACACCAAATGTGTTTTTGACTAGAGAAGTAAAGGTGGAAAAAATTTATTGAGTTTTATTTTTATTTCATAATACCATCATCGATTAAAACCTTAAATTAGAATCTGCTGTAATATAGGCCATTTTTCTTTCTTCCAAACTATGACATTTTTGCAATAAAATATTAAATAATGAATAATTCATGATGTTAGAAAAACACGTAGGTTCATAAAGTCTTGATAAAAATGAACAAAAACTTTATAACCCGAACGTTTTCGAATAGAGGAGGACCTTCTTTTAGGGACAAACTGGGAATGGTAATGTGTAATCGAATGAGTTGATATACATAAAGGAAGTTTCGTAAAAGTCAACCAGTTTTCCAGGAAATTGTTTTTCTCTATGTTCCGCTATTTTTGGTACAATGTAGCCGACGGCGAGAGTATATGTGAAAAAGGTGTTCGGAGTATTTTACTTAGAAACAACTAAATATATGTATATTTAAGACTGTTCTTAAGTGTTTATATAAAATAAAGGTGACATCTGGTAATTGTTTGAAAAATATATTCTATACTAATCAATTTCTTAAAACAGGTATGAAAAATTATTTTAAACTATTGGTAAGTTGTGTTACAATGCTTTATCAGAAAAGTTTGTAAATAAAGCGTTATTTCGTTCTCATAGTAATATAATTTGATGTCATATATAAAGCAAATGTACTAGTGAAACAAATCATGGAAAATAAAATAAAGCAAAATACTGAAATACAGTATATAAGATCACACTATATTATTTGAATAATAATACCTGATTCTGACCTATCTTATCTATAATAAAATAGTCCATGTGACAT
Source organism: Tachypleus tridentatus (assembly GCF_004210375.1). Classification (NCBI taxonomy): domain Eukaryota; kingdom Metazoa; phylum Arthropoda; class Merostomata; order Xiphosura; family Limulidae; genus Tachypleus; species Tachypleus tridentatus. The sequence continues at coordinate 157,863,483 of NC_134831.1, forward strand.
AAAATATAGCAAACCATTCTGAAGGAAGAGTTATACGACAGATAACTAAAGACCAGAGAAAGAAAGAAGTTGTCAGTAATAAAAGGTCATGTGTTACGAGTTAAAACTTAGACGGTTTATTAAAAATGTTGATTCTAATTTTACTGAGATAGGATAGCAATCTTTCCTGTAGGACGAAAAACGAACGTTTGATATCCGTTTGAATTTAGATGCAGGGGAAAACAGGAGTGTTTAGAAAAGCAAGAGGAAACTCAGAAAAAATAACCATAAATCCATATGATGTAAATCACTTCTTTTTTATTAAGTGTCACCACCAAAGTGAACAGCAATATTGTCTTTATTCTCCACAAAAGAATTATTCTTCACTTAATATATACTAGTTTGTTATAATCAAAAACAAACCGAAACAAAAATAAATTAAAAATGAAAAACGCTGCATTTATTGAAATATTTGTTTTTGATTTTGAATTTCGCGCAAAGCTACACGAGAGCTACTTGCGTTAACCGTCCCTAATTTAGCAGTGTAAGACTAGAGGGAAGACAGCTAGTCATCACCAACCACCGCTAACTTTTGGGCTTCTGTTTTACCAACGACTAATGGGATTGACCGTCACATTATAATACCTCAACGGCTGAAAGGGCTAGCATGTTTGGTTTAACGGGATTTCAAACTCGCGACCCTCAGATTACGACTCGAGCATCTTAACCCACCTAGCCATGTCGGGCCTTTATTGAAAGGAACCCAGGGTAGAAGCTATATTGTGGTAAATAAAATGTTTCCTAGGTTTTGGAGGTCTGAAGTAGGACACACATTGTAGTGGAGACACACGTCTCTCAAGCTTAACCTACATTCGCCAGTCTCACATAAAGAAATAACTTAAAGTAAAGGAATGGCAACAAAAACAATGAATGTAAAAATTAGGAGAGCGAAATGTTGTTACTCAAGCCTACAACGTCCCACATCAATATCACCCTTCACTGCCTGCAGACGGTTTTGGGAAGATTGACTGCTCTTTAAAATAAAGAAAAAGAAGAAATAATTGAAAAATAAAAATAAGGTACTACCACTTGTGAGTAGGTAAGTAAAATACACTTATTTCTTGAAATTAGCATTCCAGCCCCATTACAGTAGAAAGGCATTAATTGGTAGCCCATTAAATGAATTATACTAATATGAAGGTCTCTTTCTGTTATCTAAATTAACTAGTATAACTTCAACTACCACCCATTTATTAAGTCTACTGTAACTCTGATGTTCTAAACAAACCTTTATATGTGGCCATGTGTACATCCGCATAAAGTAGTGAAAGTTGTTAAATGATCTTATTCATAACTAAAAACAGTTATCACAAATTTTCAGTAAAATATCTTTAATATTTATTTTCTACATTCTTATATTTCTTATATAATAGTTTAATAATTTTATTTAAAGTTTCTTTATTAGATTCATTAACTATTAATTTTTGTATAAGTATTTCAACATTACTGATAAAATATTGTAATTTATTACAAATTTTACAATATTTGAAGTTATAATGTTTATAACAGAAGGGTATGGTACACTGCTATTACAAGAGAGTAAATAATAAATTTGAAAGACAAAATATTTTTTTTTATTAAAAATATTTATATTTATATTCTTACAAATTATTTAAATTTCTAAATATAAATAATGTATTTCCGTATTATATACTGAAGTATTTTCAATTTCTAATTCTACTGGATAAATAATATTAATAACGTTATTTATTTCAGAATTATTCATAGTAATTAAATCATCTATATATTTGTAACTTAAGATAAATGCATTTGGATTTGCGTAATTTTCAATAAATCTATTATCATAATTGTAAATATATAAATTTGCTAAACAAGTAGAATAGTTAGTTTCCATTGGAACGACTATTACTTGTGAAAAACCTTGGTTATTAAAAAAAATATACACATATGTGTCTGTTATAATTCAATGACATTAATGTTAAAACACTTAAAATCTACAAGAAATATCAAAAGTCTGGTATATAAACATTGAAAGGTTTTACAGTCTGTATTCCAAGGTTTTTAGTATACGTACGTATTATTTTGTACTAATTTGGTTTAAGTTTATATAACTTTGGATATCCGTTTGTTTCACTGAGAAAAACTGCACTGAGAACTTATTAAATCTACCAACTAAGTTTGTGAACTGGAATTTTTTAGATTATCTTTTTATGTGCGTAACATTGAATTATTTTAAACAGTCTATAGTTTTATAAATTTTATTGTGAAACCTATTTTCACTGTTTCCTTACTACTGAGTAAGTAGTATCAATTACATAGATATAGCAAACACGGGCCATGTTGTTTCTACGACAGGTATCAAAATATAATTTTATCGTTATACAATATTTAGTTAACTGGGGAACCGTAAATACACTTTACACACCAAATAGTATTTTAATGATCATTAATAACAAGTTCAGTTGCTTCACTTTACACAATCTTACCTTGTAAGATATTTTGTAATGAATTAAATCCCCAATAATGCTATTGAGAGCATGAACAGCTTTAGCTACAGAACTGTGTGTTTGTTTGAAGTTAAGCACATAGCTACACAACGGGCAATCTGTGATCCGCCTACCACGGCTATCGAATCCAGTTTCTATCGTTTAAGTCAACAGACATGCCGCTGTGCCACAATCAGCTACAGAAGCAGTGGTTGACAGAATCGTTCTGCTGTATTTATATTTGTTATAAAGTATACATCTTTTAGTATGTCGCAGGATCAAGACGTACATTAATGCTGTCTGAAAAGCCCAAGGTACAACTCATGGTGATTCTATAAGTGGAGAACAAAGTTAACTGTGGTGTATAGATAAAAAAAAACAATGATAGTTGTGATATTTTAGAAGGAAATCTAAAAGAATGGTACATTGTTTATAGAACAAATATCAAACTGATATAATGAAACAGTAAAGATGGTAAAGTTGCCTTTTCAGTTACCTTTTTTCGAGGCCTCAACGACAGCTGTACACATAATATATTCTACGTTATCACAAGTGTGATGTATTTGGAAATTTTATAGTCTTCACTCAGAAGTATATGTCGTATTTATTTATGTTATTAAAAATACTAATATATTTGCTTTGGCACACCAGTGGTTTATTGTAGTATACAAAATAGCATGGTAGTTACTATAATCAGTTTTGGTATGGTTCACACTTTCGGGTTTGTCACTGACTTTGATCACCCTGTAATCACTACTTAAGAGATGAGTACAAATGTTTAATTATATAACACAATTACATAATCATGTTTTCGAAAAATAAAAGTAATTCGGTTTTAAATGTTGAATTTCACCTTCCCATCATTTAAAAAGTATAATTTACCCATTTTATTTCAAAAGCTAAAAACAACAACGTTATATATGTAATATATATATAGAAATATTAAAAAAAAGTTCTCACTCTGGAAATACGCGTTCTATAAGACTTAATCTTGAAAGTATATATATATATATATATATATATGTACATATTGACGTCTATACTCTAAACTACTATTCGATACATAATTAAAGTTACGATTCTTAGGAAACATTTCTCGATCTTGATTTCAACTATATTTCTACAAAAGTGTGTCAGATTGGTCTCTTATTACTGCCTTTTTCTTTTCTTCTCAACTTTTTTATATTTCTTGTACATTTATTACACATTAAATGTGTTGGCAGATACACATAAATACCGAACACTGCCACTAATAACGACACACTATATCGTTCATACAATATCCTTTCAAGCCTAAACAATGATATAACTTTTAATTTGTGTATTTAAAAAGACATGCCATGAAATAAGCTACAGAATCCATTCACAGTGATTTACCAATAACAAAAGCCGAATGGCAGGGATAGTGGCTTCAGGGTTAGCTTTAACTCCACTCCTTATGAATACCGTACAGAAATTATTGTTAAGCTTAATATTATACAACCGGCTTCTGTTGGGTAAGTTACAAATTTCTGTAAAAATAACATATTTTCTTAACTTTCATAAAATTTTCAAGGTACATTGTTATGCACTTTCTATCAAACAAACACGTAAAATAAAACATTAAAAATACAGCTTACATCAATGATGCATTTATTTTCTTTACAATAGAATTGCGGATAAATACTTAGATAAATGCATTAAAAATAATAGCAGTTTCTAAATTCAATTTGTAAGATTCAAAATGCTGAAAAATTATTGTTTACAAATTCCTTAAAATACTTCGTATGTAAATTAGTGTGTTTGGTTTAAACATTTTTATTAAAATATTTTCGACATATTTTTCCAGATAATAGAAACCCTTTATATGAATAAGCATTTTTAACTCGTGGAATTCTTGTTGTTGTTTTTATTTTCCATAGTATCGTACAACAGCAATGATGTCGTTTCCGATAAGAATGAAGTAATACAGAAAATATTTGACCATCACAAGCTTAATAATGTACGAAATCTTCTAGCTCAAAATCTATAAAAGTCTGACAAATCATTTTTGTTAGTTCAATGATTTATAAATTTTTGAAATTTTAAATTTAAATTCACTTATAGCAATGTTTTCATATGATATGTGATGATAATACACGAAGATGTTGAATAATTATAAACAGACAGTATCTATTAAAAACTGTATTATGTTTCAACGTTTCGCCTCTATAGCCTCATAATGATAAACAGCTCACTAAATAAGGGCCGTCTTAACAAAACATACACATCTACACTCAAGTTTGCACTAAGCTATGATATTTCTTGAAGGTTTCAGATGATGTTTCAATTACTGAGTCAAACATTATCATATAACATTTTACTATATCAATCTGCTTTACACGAGACACCCAACGAAAAGCAGTCTTACTATTTTTTTAGATGGTTCAAAGAAATCTTCATCAGAGAAGCAATGGATAAACAAACATTATGATACTTTTTTACATCAATATTACAAAAAAGTGAAGAAATGTTAAGAACGTATCTTCTAAAGTACAACGTTTCCATTTAAATTCTCTCCTTCTTAACCTGAAGATGACCTAGAAAGGTAGAAACATTGTTCTCTCCTTATCAATAAAAGTGTTAATACCCATGCCAGCCGTCCCGAAATACATCTCTGTAACGAGATGGATAATTCTTTATCTCCACTAAAACTATTTGATATTAACGGTTGTGTTCAAGGTATTTTAAGGAAAAGTATAGCTACAAGTAACCCTATGAAAATACTAAAAAAAACAGTTATATGATAATAATACATTAGATTAAGACATATTAATTACAGTTTTTATTATAGAACTAATGTATATCAAACTGAAACAATATATAATCAATATATATATATATATTATAGAATTAACTGAATACATTCAAATGAAGTGAAATAAGTAAATCATGTCATGAGGAAGGACTCCGTACAAAACAGCAAATACCAACTTCTGATTAATTATATTATTACAATTCTTCTTTAACTTGGGAGAGCAATCACCTTTCCATAACTGTCTGCAGGCAGTGAAGGGTGAAATAGATATGGGATGTTGTGGGCTTGAGTACTTTCATTTCGCTCTCATAATGTCGAGTCTAATTGTGTCTATTTCTTATATGAGACTAGCGAATTTGAGGTTAAGACTGATAGACTGTGTATTTCCACTGCAATGTGGGCCCTACTTCCGTATTTACCTTCAAAACCTAGGATGCATTTTATAATGTCATGCTGTAGCTTGTAGTCTTGAATCTTTTTTTTTTTAAATGCAGCGTATTTTGTTGAATTTTAATGTGTTTTGTTTTGGCTTAAAATCATTGTTATATTATATATAAATATATATTCTTTCATCAAAGGATCAGTCTCTGCGAATGACCTAGTATCTATTTTATTCTTGTTATAGTTTTTATGCTAACATTTTTAAATTAGCAATTTTATCTTTACAAATTTATGCAGATTATCAGAAAACATTAAAATGGTTTTATTGCGCAAAATGTCAGATTTTTAAAGAAATGTTTTCTCTTGCTTTTTTATCTTAAGATTATAAACACTGTTATGCATCAGAATATTTTCAAACTTCACACTCGAAATCTTTATATCGTCCTTAGAAGTATCAATTGTTTTTAATAACAAAAATTATACTGTATTTGTTATTTTCATCAAGGATTCTCTGTACGAGTTCGTTAAAATTGACCGATCTTGTAGCCACCCCAAAAATTAAGAAATAAACATAAATTATGCCTTTTAACATGACTAAATATTATAACATGAAAATACAACGTTTAGACTAAACAGATTAAATCTCATAACATTATACATATATATATATATATTTATTATTTTTATTACATTGCATTTCAGCCATGCACTCATGAAACCATATCGAAAAATATAAAACTGGCCGTTAAAAAATGGCCTGTCTTGACTATGTTTCAGTGGACTAGTATTTTATAACGTACACTCACATTTTAATTGCAATAAATTTTATATGTATCTGCATTACTGCTAATACCAAATAAGTTCTTAAACTTATTTTTCTTAAAGCATAGAACAGATAAATAAAGAATAGAGTAAAAATTATCTTTTCCAGTTACGAACTTCATACTCACTTGTTATCTGTTGCTAAACTTTATGAGATTTCGCACGTGGAGGATGTAAAGAAAATATGTTTAAATATATATATATATATGTTAAAATAACCAAAAATAGTAAATTACCATATCAATACCGTATAATTCCACTATACTTTATCCAACTTAGTAATTAAGTTGTATTAGGGTGTGAGACTCGTCGTTTTTATAGTTAATTCGAGTTAAGTCTTTTAATGAGCTCGATATTTAATTTTATATAGACACAAATACTTCAACAACGCTAAGAAAGACACTAGGGAGACATTGTGGGCTTTTCGTTGTTATCCACATGCTGTAGGTATACAAAATGAAGTGTTTCCAAAAATGGAAAGTGAAGGGCGAAGCCGCTTTGTTTGGTTCAATAAAAGTAGCGATATCTAAGCAAATAAAAAGGATAGAATGTTCATATTAAATAATGTAGCTCGTTGATATAGGCAGTTTGAGATCATAATGCGTACGAAGCTATAAACTTCAGATTTTGACATCAAAACATCCCATTTAAATGAGTGCTACATTCAACATATCATGTGACACACAAAAATTGAAATTTATTTTTTAAATATTCACCTTTAAATAAAAAATAACTAATGTATAATATTAAAATCTAAATTATAATCTATAGTTTGATGCCAAATTTATAGATATAAATTAGTAAACTACTATTTCAACAAAAATTTAAATGTAGGTCGACAAACGCGATGACATGTCCTTTGATTGGTGACCCGTTTTACTAGTGTAACTGATTTTGAAAAATATATTTGTTACAAGGCAACAGTATAACTGTTCCTTAGTAATTTTTCCATAAAGAAGGGTGAACTTCAACTGACTTATGTCTACCATATTTACTACCAATGACGTCTTTCACTCAATATCAGATGTCATAGTTCAGCTGGGATACAAATGGCATAAAGGTCTTTTTTCTTATTAAATTTCTCAAATTTTGCCAGCTTTAAAATTATAAAAATAAACTAGTTCATTTCAGTCGTGAGTCCCAGATTTATTTAATTCTATATTTCTTCACAATAACAAACTTCATTGAAACTACAAAATATAATCTGTTAAAAAACATATTCCAGGAAGAAGAAGAGTTGATTCTGAATTACTTTATCTACGAATAAAATAGTTGTTGTCACACAAAACATAACAAACCATCCCAAAGTAAAAGTTATATGAGGGAGAACTGAAGACCAGAGAAAGAAATAAGCTGACTGGAATAAAAATTAGCACTCGAACAGTTTGTTTTACGTTTTGATATCAACTTTATTTCCAATATTTTCACATGTAGAAGTCAGAAATTATTTAGTTTAAATACACCTTCACAGAGGGTCGGTCTTTAAACAAACAAATCCATACAAATGAATCATTTCATTTTCAAAACATTCACATTGAGAGGTGATAAAAAGACTAATATCATGTTGTTTTTCTTAAGTTATTGGTAAAACTGCACAACAAAGTTATAGATTTTTGGCTGCTGATCACGAAAACCACATTTGCCCGTCATGTACCGTTTCATCGAAATATTCAGTTTTGTCATGTTTTTCCTTATATTTGTATCCAAAAAAATTCGTTTCTGTAAGAGACCTGTGAACAATGTTTTGTGCAGCCTGGGCATGTCCAGGCATGAAATCAGGCCAGGTTGGAAGCTGTTCTGTGAAAGTACGCAGCCCGGGCATGCCTGTATGCCTGGACAGGACGGAGCCAGCTTGACACTGTCTCAGCAAGTTATAAAAGTGGCTTGCATACACAGATGCTGCTCATTGGATTAATATAGACCTTATAGTGTGTACGTATTGTTTCAGAATATAGAATTGCCTCAGTAGCATTGTAACAAGTAAGTTAGATGTTACAGACGTTTTACAGGACGATTAGTGTCGGTCAATATGTCTCGTCAATGTCGTAACAGCCGCGATACATTCTGCTATATTTGTGGCAAGTGTACGCTTGTCCATCAGAGACGCTCAATGACTGCTCTTGTGAAGAAAGCATATCATCTGTACTTCGGCTGTAACATTGGTGATCAAGACCAGGAATGGGGGCCTCACATTTGTTGTGCGACATGTGCTGTCTGTCTGAGAGCTTGGCTCAGAGGCACTGGAAAGACAATGCCGTTTGCTGTTTCGATGATATGGCGAGAACAGAAAAATCATGTGACGGACTGTTACGTCTGTTTGACTAATGTGTCTGGTTTCTCTGCCAAAAACAAGAAGTCAATTGAATACCCTAATCTGCCTATAGCAATGAGACCCCTGCCACATGACAGTCTTCCAATTCCAAAACCACTAGAGGAATGGATCTTAGACAAACCAGATGAAGAAACTGCAATGCAGAGAACTGGCAGTGACATTGATCAGGATTTTGAACCGTGCTCTTCAGGCGATCCACATCTCATAACACAGTCAGAATTAAACGATCTGGTCAGAGATTTGGGTCTGTCAAAAGCAAAAGCCGAATTGCTTTGTTCGAGAGTGCAGGAATAGTGTTTGCTGTCACCAGGTACGAACATTTCTGTTTTTCGAAGCCGCCAGATGATATAACCAAATTATTTGCACAACTTGACAGTCTCTGTTTTTGTGTTGATATCGAAGGATTGTTCTCTGCTTTGGGTTGTGACAATGACCCGCTAGAGTGGCGTGTCTTCATTGATTCATCAATGTTAAGCCTCAAAGCTGTTTTGTTACACAATGAGAACGTTCACCCTTCAATACCTGTTGGCTTTGCAGCACACATGAAAGAAACCTTCGAGAACATGGAAATGTTGCTGAAGCACATCCAGTACAGCAAGTACAACTGGAATATCTGTGGAGATCAGAAAGTCGTTGCTCTGTTACTGGGACTGCAGCTCGGCTATACAAAGTACTGTTGTTTCATCTGTGAATGGAACAGTCGTGTCAAAGAGTCAAATTATTCTAGACAGAGTTGGCCACTCCGTAAAAGGTTAGTTCCAGGCCAGAAAAATGTGGCGCATGAACCCCTTGTCAACTCGGCAAAGATTTTTTTGCCTCTTCTTCATATAAAATTGGAACTTATGAAGAATGTCGTGAAAGCAATGAACTAAGAAGGCGAAGGTTTTCGTTATTTAAGGCAGAAGTTCCCAAGAATAACTGAGACCAAGATCAAAGTGAGCATTTTTGTTGGCCCTCAGATCAGACATGTCATGAGTGACAAGCGGAAAAGATTGGCTGGAAAGCCTTCAAAGACGTTTTTGACAAATTTTTTTGGCAATTACAGAGCCCCACATTGCATTTAGCTGATAGACAAAATTCTCAAAGCATACAAAACAATGAAGTGCAACATGTCACTCAAGATTCATTTCCTCCACTCACACTTGGACTTCTTACCCGCAAATCTCGGTGCTGTCAGTGATGAACACGGTGAAAGGTTTCATCAGGACATTGCTACAATGGAAAATCGATATCAGGGCAACTGGAATCCGTCAATGCTTGCTGACTACTGTTGGACACTGCAACGTGATACACCGGACATTGAATACGAACGAAAATCGGGACAAAACATTTTTAATTATGTTGAACTTAACAGCATATTAGAAACATAAACACAATTAAATACGTTATTGCTGGTGAACAGTTAACTGTCTATTTCTCAGAGTTCCTACGTGATGCAGCAAAAACAAAACTATTTTTGTGCATACCCACCAGGTACCTGTCACAATCAGCAAAAACTTTTCAGGAAGCAAAACGTTTCAAAAAAATTGTTGTGCTGTGTAATATTTGCTCTACTCTTACGAATATAAAAAGTACTATTCCAATAACTTCTACAGCGTATTTCTTCCGAAAACTTCAAGAAGAGCAGCCGGAATACGAACAGAAACAAGAGGAAGTGCAGCAAAGAGCTCACAAATCCAGATAATATAATTCACTTGTCCTCCATGAGATGCCGCCACCAGAGTAAACAGTAATATAGTCTTTTTTTCTCGGCAAAAGAAGGATCGCTAGCTAAAGATGAATACGTATATATATTATAATTCAATGAGACTGAAGCTATAAAACATTTAAAACTACAAGAAACATGAAACAACAGGTGAGTAAAGTATAAAATATTTTATAATCTTTATTAATAATACAGATTTTTAGTATACGTACATATTATTCTGACCATTCCTCTTATTCTTTTTGTATATCCCTTTATTTCAATGACAACATTTAGTACTTATCAAATCAAACACATGGACTGTGTTTATACAAATTGTTTACATTGTACTTAAAAGTAGATTCTGCATATTTTTGTAGTTACTTCAGTGATGCTTTATTTACTCATTATTACATTAAAATGAGCTGATTTCGTTAATTTCTATTGCTATGTAAGCTGAGGATGGAAAGTCATTGATAACCCAGCGTTGGACATTAACAGTAAGATGTCACATGTTGACCAAGTACATTTATTTAGTCATTACCCTGTGCTGATATCAAAATAGCTTCTTACTTCACGGTCTAAGAGCCCTTCGGAAAATGTCCTTTAAGCTATAAGTTAAATTTTCGAGAATTGACACCATATTTGATTTGTATGAAAGAGATATCATCAAACATTTGAAACAGTATAAGATGGTCAAAGATGGTTCTATTGTTGTTAAATTTGATGGACTGGTACTATTCTTCTTGTCATCAACGTGATCTTACTCATTAAATGTTGAAGACTATTTCGATTTTGTTGACTGTTTGAAATGGATAAAGGATTCAAAATGCATTAGGCAAACAGTTCATAAATGAAAACTACCCTCGTTCTCCAATCCAGGGTATAAGGAACGGACTATCAGATCACGTTTCATGTTTATTATGCTGCTGTTGGAAGTAAAGATGAAGATCATTCTGACCATTTGTTAGTATCAGATGCTGAAATTGTGGTATGTATTGTCTTCCATTAACAAGCACGATGCAACATTTTGGACTTTGAGTTCTCCAATTTTTATGGATTTAAACACTGTTTATGTACAGTTCCTGCTGACGAACGTAGTATTTCCACAGGCGTGGAACTTGCTCATATTTACGTTCTACAAATACTCTGAGTTTTTTCACGCAATAAATTAGAGAAAAACTGCCAACTTTTGGATGTATCTAGCTTTAACTGAAATATTCAGAAAGTTTGGTATAACATTATTACAATAAACATTAATTTCGAAGAAGGAGTTTTTACATGCCATGCTTTTGGTCATGATAGCTTTACTTGTAATACAGTTTGTATTTATCAGTATCACGAAATACAGATCAGCCTCAGAATTTAAATATTTTTTCTACAATTTTACGCATGGAGCTCAGCATTAAATAAATAAACATGTCTACACTGTCACACAGAGATAAATATTCTCTTCGATGGATCTAGACACAATATTAACATTATGATGATAAAACCTATACTAGAACCCATAATCACATCATAGTCACCATGCATCATGTAATAAGTTATTTTTAGTACACTACGACTTTTTAGAAACTCAATATGAAGTATTTTGTAAAAATGAAACTGCAGAATGTCAGTTACCTTCCCATTGCACCATATATATTTTCAGTTCCCCACTAGGAAAGTAGTGAGTCTTTGGATTTGCACTGTTAAATTCTTTTTTATTTGTCTTTAGATAAAAAAAAAAAAATGAGTTCGAGATTCACTAAGGGTTAGAACAATAATTTTTGTGCAGATTATCTTAATTAGGTTTACATTTCAATCTCTTAAATAAGAAAAAAAATATTTGTCCATACCTATGAGTGTTTACATTTAATATCAGGACCAGTAGCGACAGATGAATTATATCTTTTTAACTTCAGATTTGTTCGTTTGTATTGAATTTCGCGCAAAACCACTCGACAGCTATCTGCACTAGCCGTCCCTAATTTAACAGTGTAAGACTAGAGGGAAAACAACTAGTCGTCACCACCCACCGTCAACTCTTGGGTTACTCTTTTACCAACGAAGAGTGGGATTGATCGTCACGTTATAACTTCTCCACGGCTGAAAGGGCGAGCATGTTTGGTATGACCGGCTTTCGTACCCGCGACCCTCAGATTATGAGTAGAACGCCTTAACCCACCTGGCCATGCCAGTCATATATATAAAACAGATCTTTTGGCTGATTTGAAGTAATATTTTTTTACAAAGTGATAAATAAACTCGACGTAGCGTTGCATCTTTGCCATTAGAAAATCTGTATGTCGTACAGTAAGCAATAGTCAGTTAATTAAAATATTAAATAGAGAAAAAAAATATCTACGAGAGGGCAAATCAATAACACCTTTATAAATTCAGTTACGTGCAGAGAACAGTAATACACTTTTCATCCAAAAATGTATTCTGAACCAAAGGTAGAAAAAAAACACAACATTTTGACGTGGGCTTGTAGCACAATAAACATTAATTGGTTAATACACATATAAAAATACCAAGGAAAAATGTTGCATTCTTTGGATAAATGATTCCTTTAACAAAAAGACCAATTTTGTACTGAAAGTGTTGTAGTGATTTAGAGGAAAATATTTTATAATAATTATAAGTTGTGTCTTTATAACATTCATCATTTTGAACCAGTGACATAGTTTTCTATGCAGATGAAAAATGTTGTGTAATATTTTTAACATTATATTGTATGTTATTATCAGAAATATGTCAACAAAGGGTATAGATAATAAGTGTGTTTGTTTGTTTGTTTGTTTTGGAATTTCGCACAAAGCTACACGAGGGCTATCTGTGCTAGCCGTCCCTAATTTAGCAGTGTAAGACTAGAGGGAAGGCAGCTAGTCATCACCACCCACCGCCAACTCTTGGGCTACTCTTTTACCAACGAATAGTGGGATTGACCGTAACATTATACGCCCCGACGGCTGGGAGGGCGAGCATGTTTAGCGAGACGCGGGCGCGAACCCGCGAATTACGAGTCGCACGCCTTACGCGCTTGGCCATGCCAGGCCTAATAAGTGTGAATTTGTTAGTGGCAGAAGTGTTGACGTCTTTTTTTACTTGGTCATCTGTTTAAGGATACTTATAATGGTAATTGAAGTCTTTCAAAGGACAAAATTAAAATGTTAATACAATAAATGAATTTACTTTCATAGAAACAATGTTGTAGTTTCAATTTTCATCACTTGAATGAACAGCATGCTGAAGAAAAAAAATAACAGTCTATGTGGTAAACTACGCTTTAAAAGAAGACTGTTTCTATTTTTGTTAGAGGTGGGGTTTGATCCTTTTCATGATTCAAAGCAATAATGACAAAACTATTTTTATATGGATTTAATGTTTGAAAGTTCAATAAAACTTTCAAATATTGTGAATTGTAGGCATATTATATATTTCACACAATCTTTATTGGAACACTTTTTTAAAAATTATTTTCATTTCGTTTATTTCTGCGAAGTTTTCACATGAATACAAGATCGAGAAAACTGTTCAAATGGTATTTTTTATATTGTCTTTGTGTCTTTCTAGCAGCTAATACCTATTCTGCCTGCTGAAATATTACTGTAGCCCTACCTACAGATTAATGTCAAAATACCAAGTGACAGCAATATCTTTCTCTGTTCGTGTATCGCTCATCTGTATTACAGTTTACAAATACTCTTAGTCCAATGATACGTTAATTTTGTCTTGTAACCAGTTTTTTGTGGTCAACTGATTTAAGATAGAAATACAATTACGACTAAAAGTATTCGTACCTCTGCGTCCCGAGTGGTTTTCTTGCTCATAACTTTAAAAGTATCACGATTAGGCTAATAGAAGTACAATACATTTTAAATATTATACTAACACATATCTACATATGTTTTTATGTAAATTAAACTACAAATGAACTATTTATAAACAAATAGCCAAAAATAGGAGGAACAGAAAGTGTTCGTACATTTCAGAATGTGTGAAAAAACTGATATTCCAATAAAAAAATTGTTTAGTTTGATAAACTAAATTAGAATAAACTACATTATACCATTCCAAAACTAGACAGTGGGTTCATAATTATTTGAATTTAGCCAGCAGAAAATGTACTTCCGGCAGTTTAGCGCCGTTTCCGTTATTATCTGCTTGGTCATCATGGCGAACAAAAACAACTGTCCAGTGATTTAAAAAAAACCGAATTATTGTAAAATACAAGTCTCGTGTGTATCTTTCCGGTATTGCTGCACAACTTATTGTGCCGAAATAGACTGTTCAAAGCATAATTGCCAAGTTTAAGCTTACAGGATCAACTGCTAACCTTCCTCGTTCCGGACGCCCTACCAAACTTCCAGAATGAACCAAGAGAAAAGTTCTTAGAGAAGTTAGTAAGAACCCTCGTTTAACACGTAATGACATACAGAAACTGGTAAGGGAAACTGAGGTTAAATTGTGACCTCTACAGTTTCGAACAGTTACGCTATTCTGGGTTCAAAGCATGCCGTTCTCGTAGAACTCCATATTTAAAGCCTGTTCATTTAGAAGCACGATTGAGGTATGCAAGAAAGCATGTAGATAAACTCTTTACCTATTGGAAGAGTATTCTTTAGTCAGACAAGACTAAAGTCTAGCTTTTCGGCCACAATGATGTTCGATATATTTTCCGTAAGAAGGGGGAACGAAATTTTCCAAAGAACACTGTCCCTACAGTTAAACACGGAGGTGGCTCGATCATACTATGGGGTTCCTTCAGCTCTTCTGGTGTAGGCAGCCTTCACCGCGTCAACGGAATCGTAAAAAAGGAAGAGTACGTTGATATATTAGGCACTTATATCAAGAATGATGCTCGGAACTTGCGGCTTGGGCGTCGTTGGATATTCCAGCACGACAATGACCCTAAACACACATCAAAATATGTGCAATATTGGTTGCAGAGGAACCATATAAGCGTTCTGGAGTGGCCATCGCAGTCACCCGATCTCAACCCAATTGAAGACAAGGGTTCATCAGTGACATCTGAAAAACTTGCAAGAGTTGGAGGCCTTCTGTAAAGAAGAATGGAAGAAAATACCAGTCGAGTACTGTCAAACGATCATGGAGGGCTACGAGGAGAGATTGCGCCAAGTAATTCACCTGTAAGGCATCACAACTGACCATTAAAGTTGACACACGAAACTTTCTGCCCCTCCTGTGTTTGGTTATTTGTTTATAAACAGTTTATTTGTCATTCAATTTACATAAAAATTTATGTAGATATGTGTTATTATAATATTAATATTATACTTTACTTTTATTATCCTAATCTTGATACGTTTTATGTTATAAGGAAAACTACTCACGACGCAGTGGTACGAACACTTTCTGACGTAATTGTTGTATTGTCCAACCTCACAAAACTAAGAATTATTTCAGAGGGATGGGAGCTCATACATTAAAGTGATTTACATTACAGTCGCACAAAATGGGTTGCAGGATGTCCCTGAAAGTCCATATCCTTAATGCTCATTTTAATAAAACTCGAAAACTACTCTCTTTTAAACATTTTTGTTTATTTTTGTTTAACTTTAGTATAAATACATGTAAATTTTAATTCGTATGTTGTTTTATTCAGACCGTGTGTAAATGAAAATGTGCAAATTTGCCCATTTTTTCATACAAAATAGGTTAATTTCTAAATTTCATTATCCATGTCACAAAAGCAAAGTTTGAAGAGGATAATGGCCATTTTCTGTATTTTTACAACATAAGCAATTGAAAAATAACACATACTATCCAGGAACAAAATTTGCGTTACATAGTGTTATCTGTCAATCTTCAAGAATTCAGGCAATCATGTAATTTAAAACACAATGACTGAAAGAGCTTTATACCCACTTTATAAGCCTCTACCAGTAAAGTGCTCAGTTAAAGATGGTAGCTAGGAGATAAAAAATTAGGTTTAAAGGGCTTGTAAGTACTTTTTCATCTGTCAGGCGGTATTTCACAGTATGACGTTACCTCTTCATTACTGTGTTTACTACTGTGATTTTTGCATATATTGAAAAGTCATAACTAAAAACTGATGGAAACGGCAATGTGCCTTTATTTTTAGAAACAATGAATTATTTTTTTTATGTTTTGAGAGAATCATTATTTTAATTCACCTGAATTGTGAGAACCCCATGAAACTTACTGTCATGTATGCACTAGATTTTCATCTATATACTTGTTTATTAATGACAATTCTTGATGTAATGTGGGCACTGTGTTCCTCTGATTGTATATTGAAATTAAGTGGTAAGAGAACAAATTTTAATCTTCGCTATTTTGACATTTACACAGAAAGACTTAAATTGACGAATTATTGTTAGTTATTATTTATTCTGTGTTAACTAAAATCTAAACATATATAACTTGATGTATTCAGTACCAAGACACAGTTTTAGTAGATAACTTAAATGTTACTAAAGTAATTCATGCTGGAATCAGAGGAAATATGTTATAAATTGTAACTATAATGGTTGTATACAGGCAGAGCAACATATTTGTACAGATATAAACAAGTTCCATGCTTGTCCCATACTACATATGAGTGTAATGCTACGCAATACAGAAGTCACATTGGTGTTTCACAAGAGGATATTTCAATGTGAGGTGATGAATTATTTGGCAGGTAGTGAACATTTATTGAAGAACTAAAATGTTTTTCTTTCTTGTTTATTGTATATACTTTCGTACATGTTAACTCGAGAGGATCAGCTGACATTTGCATGCATCATTTATGTTGTCGTATAATTTGTGTAAATTATTTGATGCGATGAAATAACAATAAGTTTTCATGCATATAAATGTGTATGGAAAAGAAAATATTTGCCTTTTTAGTAGGATCATCTACAAAGTGTTACATAGTCAGTGCTATATATATATATTTCATTTACCACGCGATGCAAATTGAGTATTTCCAACAACTTAAGTTTTCGTACATGATTTTAAAGGTTTCTAACTCAATAACGTAATAATAAATCTTTTGATAGTGGCTTGGATATATACGTATTGAAAAACAGCCAAGTATATGATTATCTCAGAAACGAGTTTGGATACTGAAAATTTGAATGGTTTAATTGATGTTTCAATGAAACTGTGGAACAGCTTTAATTTCTTGTTGAAATATAAATACTAAGATGTGTTTAAGTTAAAGCAATAGTGAGTAGATGACTAGATATATTATCATGTAAGATGAAAAAATCTTAAAACTTCTAGAAGTTAAACACTTCTAGAAACACTTTTTACGAAGCCAGTTAACCACAAATATTACTTAAATGGTATGCACTGCTCGCTTCTCAATGACACAGCTGTGTGTTTTAGGAATTCAAAGTTTGAAACCTTGTTCCCTCATGCGTGGTATATCTGTTTCTTTGTTTAAAGTTAACCACAATTGTACACAATAGGCTATCTGTTCTCTGCCCCGCCACAGGGCTCCCAGTGGCATAACAGAATGTGTGCGCAGTTGCAACTTCTGCTTGAACTAAAAACAAGTACTTTTTATCCAGGTTTATGTTGATATTTGATACAGTATTTACTTATTATTGCGTTAAACAAGAACTGGTTTTTTATGTGGTATTTTTAATTATTTTTACACTCACAGCAGAATTTTAATCGGAAGAAATAGACCTTAGAAATGACAAATGTATCGTTTTTCAATTTATTCTTCTGCATTAATTTTACTTTTGAATATCCCTGAAAGAAGACTATGTCAATCTTAATAAAGTTTTATAAATAATTTCGTTCTTTTACTTCCACAGTTCAAAATGTGCGTTGTAAGTTAAAATTACAAACTTAAACACTGAGTCTTAAAGATATAAGAAGAAAGTACTCATGATAACACCTTTTCAGGTTGTCCTTACCAACTTGTCCCCAAATGGGACAGCGGTAAATCTTCGGATCTACAACGCTAAAATTAGGGTATCGATTTCCTTTGGTGGACACACCAAATAGCTTGTTGTGACTTTGTTATAAAAACACACTAACACGTTACGAAGTTAATATAATGTCATACACAACTAGCACAGACCATGCTCTCATTAATTAAAATTGCTTAAAACTAGTACTCCACGGTACTATAAAAATATTGAAAGGTTTTGGGATTGGGTACCTGAAGATTGTTCCATGTATTACTTACAATAAACTTGATAAAGAAAGATATGCTACGATTTCTCTGTGCATTCTCTTCCTCATTCATTTGATCTAGCTTTTGTAGACTCTCAGGTGCACACAAAACAGAATTTTCCTAGAAAGAAATATAATTTAAGAGTAAAAAATAATTAAATTCAATTTAATAACGAAAGTTTATCTTTTTAATTTATTTTATTTCATTAGTTTTAAGTTTTGGTGTCACTGAAAAAAGAAGACTATGTTAATCTTAATAATAATATTTCGCAAATAATTTCGTCCTTGTTAGTTTTCAATGTGTTTTCATTGTTAAAATTACAAAATTAAAGACTGAGTTTTTACGATATTTTTATATAACAAAGAAGTGCTGATAATAACACTTTTGCAGGTTGTCCTTACCAACTTACAATAATTTAAATTATATTTAGTACACCTTGCTGTCTTTTGTTTAATTTGGTTAAACTAATAATATACAAAACGATTGAAATGTGTTGGATCAGGCGATAACATTTAAAGTTGATTTTGTATAGATATTACAACTACGTTCAGGTTAAATTAGGTCTAATCAACTAATTGTGTATTGAAGCTAATTATGTTAATATGATATAAAGTTGTCAAAGAACTATTTGTATCAAGTTTGATTCACGGCTTAGGATATAGGGTTTACATACAAGTACGAAGACAAAATAAGCAAAGGCTTAATATTAAGGAATATTTTTCTCTGGTGACAAAATTATAACTACAGACAAGATCAAGGGTGGTTAAGTGTGAGAGTGAAAACCAAATTCTGCTGGTGTTGTTAGGAACATTGTCAGAATTGTTGAAAGGTTGGCTGTTATAATTATTTTTATCATTTTTAAACATTCTCCTTCTTTGTTGGTATGAGGTTGATGTAGGAAAGAAAATTGGTCCCAAATTATTTTGAGACTTGGCACAAGTTAATTAACATGTTGAAAGAGATATCCGAAGTTCACCTCTAAGTATGTGACCTTGCTGTTCTTTGCGTTTTATTTCCAAGAAAACAGACATTTATTCTTTGTATATCTTACAACAAACTTAACAAACTAGAATTTTCGACGATTTTTCTTTGTAAAACATGTTATTAATAGAGTAAGTTATACACTTTCGAAATGTTTACCTTCAGATCTTTAACAGCAATGTTTGTACCAGCTGATAAAATATTTGTAAAAACATGTCATTGAGGTACGTTAACGAAGACTGCTGACTTTTATTTATTTGCGCACATGTATAAATAGTCTAGAGAAAATAGTGTTACTTAAAATGACTTTATAGTCATGTATTTATAATAAAGCATATTTTCAAGTATATTGTATTATCTGTTTTTATAACCATGTGGCTTCCCACAATGTTTTGTAACTCCTTCAGTTGTAAACAAGTATAACAGATTGGCCACTTATGTCACTCCTATATTCAAGGAAGGTAATACAAGTTGTCTCCGTAATTATATCGGTTTTGGGAAAAGTTTTGGAAAGTCTTATAAAATATTTTTTGCAAAGATATTTAACAAAATTTAGAATTTCATCAGATAGTTAATATAGCTTTACTAAAGGAAATCTTGTCTTACAAATCTTTTGAGATGCTTTGAAAATTTTACTGCATATGTAGATGAGTGTAAATTTGGTGTATCTGGATTTTTTGAAAGCACTTGATAAAGTGCCACAAAAACGCCTTGTAAAGAAACATCTCTATAGTGTGGGGGATAAGTTAAATAACTTACAAGAGATAGAGAATTAAAAAAGAGAGAGGAATAACTTTATATATGAGAAGTGAATTGCATCCTGTTGAGTTAGAACATATTAAAGATAATAGCAATAAAACTGAGTCAATTTGGGTTAGTGTTAGTGGATATATAGAGATATATCTTGTAATTGAGATTTATTATAGACCACCTGGTCAAAATATGGAAGCTTGTTTTGGAATTTCGCACAAAGCTACTCGAGGGCTATCTGTGCTAGCCGTCCCTAATTTAGCAGTGTAAGACTAGAGGGAAGGCAGCTAGTCATCACCGCCCACCGCCAACTCTTGGGCTACTCTTTTACCAACGAATAGTGGGATTGACCGTCACATTATAACGCCCCCACGGCTGGGAGGGCGAGCATGTTTGGCGCGACTCGTGCGCGAACCCGCGACCCTCAGATTAAGAAGTGCACGCCTTAACGCGCTAGGCCATGCTGGGGCCATGTGGAAGCTGATGAGAAACTGCATAATGAGATGAGAATGGTAGCTGAAAAATATGTTGCTATTTTGGGAGATTTTAACTGGAAAAAAAGTTGAGTCCCAAATGATACAATCATATGATGAATGATAAAATCTAGAGTCTTCTCCAAAGATATTCTAAGCTTTTATTTTACGAATAGCACGAAAAATCAACATCTAAAAGAAAAGAAAAAAACGTATCTAATGATGAAAAAATAAAATTAGGCATGATAAAGTTAAAACCAGTAATTTATGTTTTATTTCAAGAAGCATCACGTAAATTTACAGGAACATATAATTTACCAATCAGAAGGTGTCTGTAAATTAGTAGGATTCACAAAGAATGTGTGTACACAACTGAAAAAGAGATGAGTTAAAGCTAACCCTGAAGTCACAAAGCTCTTGTTCCTGTGAAATCACTCTAGTATTTGATAATATATCTTGTAAAATACCTTTTTTAACATTCAAGTTAAATGTTATATCATTTTATAAGCTTAGAAAAAAAATATTTGAACAATATCGAGTGTGATCATTAGTGGCAAACACACTCGGTATATTGTAGATGAGCATTTGTTACCCAACTGTTTAAAACTAAAGAAAAATAAAACACATGTACACAATAGTAAACCCTATTACTAGAGGAATTAATGGTTTAGTTTGTTTTGAATTTCGGGAAAAGCTACATGAGGGCTATCTGCACTAGCCGTCCATAATTTAGCAGTGTAAAACTAGAGGTTCAGAGATAAGAATCACAAAATACACTTTACGCACCCGGATATTAACATACAAAACCTACATAAACAAGGGAGTATGGAATTGTACGTCCATCATACTCTGTCTAATCATATAACCCTAACACATCTTCAACCCCATTAAGTTTTAATTTCTTTAAATTCTGTTCTGTCTCTCAGAAATCTATCCAAACACTCAGTCTGCATCTTTCTGCTCCAATCCTCACTGGAGAAATAAATACACTCATTCCGTTCCGTCTACAGAACTACGATCTCTGCACGGCTATCGCGGTACGCTTGTGTCAGCATCTTTCTCATCAACACGTGTCTCTCGATTATCCACTCTTATTGTTAAAATTAAAACTAAGCACAGTGTATTTATTATACTTCATTTGATTCATTTGACATTTAACATTTTCAACGCACCGTTCGAAGAGAAGCTTGTGTTTCTAACAACTTCGGGTTGTCTTTCAGGCACCCAAAGATTTTTAAAACTAAATTTCTTCCACGAATTTAATTTAATTTGATTGTTTTTATACAAGTACACACTAATGTTGTAATGACTAAAATTTAAAAAATAAACAAACACTACAATCAGGACTGAAGAACATCATTAAAAAACAGAATTTATTAAATTTTGACTACCACATATACCCAAAAAAAATCTTTTAAACATTTCGAATTAAAACATAACGCTTTCAAAAAACATAATTAACAAATATGGGCCTGGCCAAGACCTGCTAATGACGTTAATGGAAAATACGACATAAATATTAATATTATTAATTGTTTTAATAAATGAAGGAACTAGGAAAAGATTCAGATGAAGAAAACAACATATTAAAAGAAACACAAAGCAATTAATTTAAAGAACTTCAAGATCAAAAACAATATTGAGCAAGAATCAACACTAATTTATATTGAGTTAGATCACGAATTTACATCTTGTGTTACTAGGTAATTTACGTAATCGTTCACAGTTATAATATCTGTATGGCACTTGATGGGAAGGATCGTGTAAGTTTCATAATACGCCCTTCATTAACTTCAACTTGCTCCAACTAATATGTGAGTTTCTACTTTAATATAATTAAAACTTTGTACTTGAAGTAAGCGACAGAAGGAATAGTAAAGGAACGGTAAACATAAAAGTATAATTTACTATCTCACATCACTCATAAACTACGTAAGCAGGGGCGTATACGATTATATATAATGAACTAATGACTAAAAATGTGTTCAACGCAAGTCAAAAGAAACGTCTGTGAAATAAGCAACTTTGAATTAAAATACAACATTTTGTACAAATTCTCAGAACGTTTGAGACTGTATTACAAAGAAAAATGGCTTAGAAAGATTCATCGATGGATTAGAATATTGAGATTCTATATTACGTATTACGTGCAGCGCGTTAACAAAAGTGATTGTTTTAACAAACATTGTTGAAGTAGTTCTGGATGGTCGAGGGTACCGTTGCGTACAAGTTAGAGATGTTCGCTGATTCTGTCATCTAATCTGCGTTTTGTTTCAACAATGTAGAATTATTTGCATTGGAAACACGACATGATTAAATGTTTTACGGGTTAAATGAAAGATGGAACCTAAAAGCCATTGCAATCAAATATACGTTGGATTAGATCAGGGACTTTCTTAGCCTTGTTAAAATAACGGACTTTGTGTTAATAAACTACAAGATACAGGAAAATATAATGTGTGAATCTAAAAGTAACTTAGGAGCTGAAACGTTTTACAGCATAACAAAAACAATTACCTGTCAGAACAACAACCCTGTTATAATATGAAGAAAAATTATCCAACTGATAAGTGATAAACGTCAAACGGTTGTGTGGCACCTAAGAAAAATGAAACTTAAATAATTATATACCAAATTACTGTTAACAATACATATTTATTAAGTTTGTGAAATTAGTAAAGTAGAAATGATCATAAAACGAGTTCCAAAATTAATATTTGTATGGTGGAATTGTTATTTTTCTAAATTTCTTTGAACCGCTGATAACTCTCACAGAGTCTAATCTTCATTCTTTCTTTCTGTGTATAAAAAACCAAATTCTGGCAAAATAGTAAAAGTTATTTCAATAAATAAGTTTAAACCGTCATACGATGTATAAGACACTTGACTGAGCATATGCTCATTATGTATTACTTTTAGAAGGACAGGTGTACAAATATACGACTCTTGCTTCAAAACAGATAGCTTCAAGAATTAATGTATCTGTTACCTGCCGTGTACTTTTTCAGATATACGGTCCCGCCAGGTATTATTATATAAATAAAAGTAACCATCAACAAGCTAATTTAAGTTATACTTTTATATAATAAGAACATTCTATCTTTTCTGTTTGCTGAGATATCGCTACTTTTATTGAATCAAACACAGTGGCCCCAGCCATCACTTAAAATATTTGGAAAGACTTTCTTTTGTACACTTGCTTTTTCTCTAACATATGAATAACCAATCAAAAGAATAAAATATTCCTCTGGTACCTTTCTCAGCCTCGTTGAAGTATTAAGGAGTCAAACTCGTTCTGTTTATAGTTATCAGTTATAGTTAACATAGCTTGTTTCAGTTTGATATACATTAGTTCTATAATATATATTGTAATAACATTTGTATTAATATAATGTATTATTCTGATTTACCTCTTTTTTCTTTTTCTTTTCATATGGTTACTTCCTTGAAACACCTCGAACGCAACTGTTATAATCAAATTGTTTAATACAGACAAAAAAATATCCCGTTACGGATATGTTGAACATTAGAAGTTACTTTCTTAACATTTCTCACTTCTGGGTGTTTTAAGCAATAACTTTGTAAAGCTTCCACTTCTTTTGTAATATTGATGAAATAAAGTATCATAATGTTTGTTCATCTGTTACTTCTCTGATTAATATTTCTTTTAACCATCTCGAAGTATAGTAAAACAGTACTGTTCGTTAGGTGTTTCATGTAAAACAAATTGGTATAATAAAATTTTGTATGATAATGTTTGACTCAGTAATTGAAACATTACCTGACACCTTCATAAAATATCCAAGCTTAGTGCGAACTTGAGTGTAGATGTGTATGCTTTGTTTTGACGGCTTGTGTTCAATAAGGTGTTTACCATTATGAGGGTATAAGGGTGAAACGTTGAAACATAATATAATTTTCACGACATGCTGGGTTTTTAATATAATTCGGTATTTCATACGAAAACATTGTTATAAAAGAATTTAAAGTTAAGGTTTCGAAAGTGTATAACTCACTGCACTAATAAAATCTTTCTGTCTGATGTTATAGATTCTGAGCCAAAACATTACATACATTATTAAGCTAGTGACAGTCAAATACTTTCTGTATTTTGTGATTCTTATCTCTGAACCTCTATTCTTACATTGCTAAGCTAGGGACGGCTAGCGCCGATAGTCCTCGTGTAGTTTTGTGCAAAATTCAAATCAAACCAAACCAAACCAATCATATCAAATTACTGCTGTTGTACACATACTATGAAAAAACAACGAACGACAACAAGAATTCTCCGAGTTAAAAATATTTATTCATATAGAGGTTTTCTATTCTCTAGACAAATATGTCGCAAATACTCTTGTTAAAGATTTCACACTTAACACACTAATTTTCATACGAAGTATTCTGAAGAATTTGTAAACAATAATTTTGTAGAATTTTGAATTTACAAATTGAATTTAGAAACTGTTATTATTTTAAGGCATTGGTCTAGGTATTTATCCACAATTATATTGTAAAGAAAGCATATACATCATTAATGTTGGATGTATTTTTTAATGTTTTATTTTATTTGTTTCTTTCATAGAGAGTGCATGACAAAGTATCTTGAAATTTTAGGAAAGTAAAGAATGTAAATTTTTCGAGTGGTATGTGCAGATAAGAGTACTAGGTAAATAAGAAACACAAAGAAGCATTAATCAGTGTACTATTAAGATCTGATAGGAGTGACAAAGCAGTTCAGTTAATTAAACTGAGTGTTTGTTATTCCATCATTTAGTAAAAAAATATTTCAGACATTGTTTATGGAAAAAAATAATAATTCTTAATTGTTATGGTTGATGAAGATATAACACTGTAGATTTAAAAGTCATGAAAGACAAAACATTACCGCTGCTTTTGTGAAAAATATTCTGTTACTTTTCTACATAAAACATTTAAAGTTTGTAAAATAACGAAGTATTCTAGATTCTTTTCTAACTAAATCTCAATAAAATAAGTAAGTTTAGATATTGTTCTTCTGTAAACTAAACCAAAATTAGGCTATCTGCATTTCCTACGCCTACGAGAATCGAACCCATAGTTTTAACGATCTACGTCCCGAAACTTAACACTCATCCACTGGAAGGTGTTATCTCAAGAAGTTGAAAACTTTTAATAAACTTATTTAATAAAAGGAAATTTTATATCTTTATGGTGACTAATGTAATAGTCTTCTTTATGATTGAAATGATCCATTAGAATTGATCTGTTGAACCAAAATTTAAAAAAACAAAACAGGAACCAAGCTATACTATCACACCATGTATTCACTTTATACTTTTACAGAAATTTGTAACTTACCCATCAGAACCGGGTGGTGTATTACTAGGATTTACAATAACTTCTGTACACTATTCATAAAGAGTGGAGTTAAAGCTAACCCTAAAGCCGCTATCCCTGCCCTAAGGGTTTTGTTATTGGGAAACGACTGTGAAAGGATTCGGTAATTTATTTCATGGCATGCTTTTTTGAATACAAAAGTTAAAAGCTATATCCTTGTATAAGCTTGGAAGTATATTGTATGAACGATATAGTATGTCGTCATTAGTGGTAATGTTCAGTATTTGTATCTGCAAACACATTTAATATGTAATAGGTGTACTCGAAATGTACAGAAGTTGAGAAGAAAAAAAAGGCAGTAATAACTATATCAATCTGACACACTTTCGATATCTCTGTAATAATGCTCAGTAGAAAGTAAATATGATAAGCACTCAGTGTAGTTTTTGTCACTGAAATAAACCAAAGTCAGGACGAAATAATAAACACGTGTACAAAATCTTGTTTTGAATATACACTATAAAACCCTTTCATTGTTTATATACCAGATATTTCAAATTTATTGCAGTATTACGTGTTTTTTTTTTTTAACATTACTGTCATTGAATTATAATATAGGTGAAAATATGTACATTTATAGTTAACAATCATTCTCCTACATAGAATAAAGACAATATTAATCTCACTGTGGTGACAACACCTAATAAAGGAGAAATGATTTACGTGATCTGGATTTGTGTTTTTTGCTACATTTTCTCTTGCTTTTCTAAACACCTCACTTTTCCCTCACATTTAAATTCAAATGAATATCGGACTTTCGTTTTTCGCCCTTAGGAAGAAACTGTTATCCCATTTCAATAAATTTAAAGTCACAATTTTTGACAATCCGTCTTAGTTTTAATTCATAACACTTGACCTTTCAGTACTGACAGTTCCTTTCTTTTTTGACATTTAGTTCTCCATCGTATTACTTTTTATTTGGGATAGTTTGCTAGATTATGGTGTCAGGAACTATTTCATTCATATGTGAGGTAGGTCAAAATCAAGTATTGTTATTCAAGGAATATAGTGTGATCTAATATACTGTATTTCAGTATCTTGGTTTATTTTACTTTCGATGATTTGTTTCACTAGTACATTTGCTTTATCTACGGCATTAAATGATATCACTGTGAGAATAAAATAACATCTTATTTTCAAACTTTTCTGATAAAGCAGTGTAACGTAGCTTACCATTTATTTAAAATAATTTTTCATACCTGTTTTTAGAAATTGATTGGTATAAAATATTTTTCAAGCGAACTCCAGGTGTCACCTTTATTTTATTTAAACACCTAAAAATAGTTTTAAATGTACATATATTTAGTCATTTCTAAAGTAAAATATCCCTAACACCTTTTCACATACATTCTTGCCATCGGCTACATTGTACCAGAAATCAGACGCTTACAACGGGACATAGAGAAACAGAGATTTCCTGGAAATCTGGTTGACCTTCATGATCTCACTAAACTTTTTTATGTATATCACTCATTCGATTACACACTTTCATTCCCTGTTCGCTTCTGAAGATTTGTCCACTATTCAAAAGAGATCAGGTAATAAGGTTTTTGTTCATTTTTACTAAGACTTCTTGAATCTGCGTGTTTTTCTAACATCACGAATAATTCGTGGTTTAATATTTAATGGTAAAAAAATCCATACTTTGGAAGAGAGGAAGAGGACTTATATTTTAGTATATTTTATTTTGAAGTTTTAGTCGAGGATAGTATCATGAAGAAAAATAACAATAATATTTTTCAACCTTTCCCTCTCTGGTCAAAAACGCCTCAGGTGGAACGACCAAAGAAGTATCGAATGTAAGATTTAATGAAGTGAAACCGAAATTAGCGGTCAAACTGGTAGATAAATCAAAATATGTGTGGCATAGCTGTTTTATGAAGGCATATTTCCTGTAAATTTTTTCAACACTATAGCTGTAGCTACCAGTTTCACCACTAATATTTATTTTAATGTTTTAAATCGCACCCTGAGTCCTTTTTAGATAGCACCTTTTTCACATTTAGGGTGTTTCTTATTAAAATTATGATTTTTCTGTTGATGCACACCAACAAACGACAGTAAATAAGACAGTGACTAACAGTAGTTTTTGAATCGCATCATTATTATTCGGAATAGATCTTATTTTAAAAGTTAATTATATTTTCTATCACCTAACGTTTTCGAAGTTTTTATGCGCAGAAAAAAACCCAATAAAATTCATTCAAAATTCGAAATATTATATCTGATGCACTTCTTAATAGATTGCGAAGAAAGGATTCAGTAGAGCATATCCACTACAAATGTGTGATAGTCTGGATTATCATAGTCCGAGCTACAAAAAATTAAAACTTGTTAAACTGTTATTCCTGTTAATGCAACACAGTGTGTTCTGGAGATTGTTTTAAAGTACCTTAAATTTAATGGTGACACATGATGAGCAAAATTCTATTTTCGTGTCTTAAAAGTAAATGTGTTTCGTATTATAATTTATTCTAGACGAACATTCAGTATATCAAGCCAACCCATAAGTAATGTCCGAAAATTTAATACAGAAAGTACATCATCATTCTGTCTTTGTACTTTACTTTAATGATTAAAATATGTAATGGGACATGCAGAAAAATGTTCAGACAAATAAAAGAAACTAACTCAACTCCAGTTTTTCAAATCATTAACTAGATAAACCCTTATGAAGGTGGATATGTCTGAGGAGCACATTAGGAATATAATGCTTTATGAGTTTAAAGAAAGAATATGTCAAAGATGGTTGCAGAAGTTCAGATAAGGTGACTACAGCTTAAGTGATGCTCCACGTTCAGGTCGTCCTGTTGAGTTTAATGATGACTTAATGCTGGCTGCACTTGATGGAGATTGTGCTGTAACAGTTAAAAAACTAACACAAAGCTTAATTCAACCCATTAAACAGTTCACCGTCACCTGCAACAGCTTGGAATGGTGTCAAAACTTGGAAATGCCCCCCCGCCATGATTTGACGGAAGCCAACCTAAGAGCAAGAGTGGACATTTGCTCTTCTCTGCACTCTCGTGAACGTAACTCACCTTTTATGAGAAAGTTAGTAACTGGAGATGAAAAATGGTTATTTTATAAAAGTATTAAGCGCCGCAGACGATGGCTCAGTGCAGGAAAACTGGCCAAAGCGCTGCCCAAAATGATCTCCACCCTAGAAAAGTCTTGTTAAGCGTTTGGTGGATCGTCCATGTTGGTGTGATCCACTTTGAGTTGCAATCACTCAGTGTAACAATTACATCACATTTCTATTGTCTACAGTTAGAGCACTTGAGTGAAAGAAAAGAGGCCTGCTCTGAATAGTCGTAAAGGTGTAGTGTTACACCCGGATGATGCACGGCCCCATACAGCGAGGATAACATCTGCAAAGATTGAGGAGCTAGACTGGAGAAACCTTCCACATCCTCCTTATTCTCTAGACCTTGCACCACTTGCTTATAATCTATTCCGAAGTTTGCAGATTTGTCTTGATGGAAAAGATATTGTAACATGTGAAGATGTTAAACTACCCTCTCTACATTCTCTTCCTCTAAATTCCAAGAATTTTATAGAAGTTGCATTCGGTAGCTTGTGAATCGTTGGCAGGAAGTAATTAATAATAATGGAAGATACATTATAGATTAAATAACATTAAAAGCGTTTGAAATCCTTTCTCTTTTTCTGAACCTAAAATCGGACATTACTTAAGGGACGACCTGATATTATGTTACGTATTACAATTTGAAATAGACTGAAACAGAGTGAAACAATGATATAAATTTAGAAGTTAAAAACATCTTCATATGTATTAAATTTACAATATTTGTCACACAAATAATTATTACAAACAATTACGTATGTAGAAATGTTTTACAAAAAATATTGCGTCTTCTTTCTGATTTGGAACTTTATTTTTAACTTATGGATGATTCACGACGGAAAAATTAATTCTAAGTTCATATACGTACAAATCTGTTATTTGGGAACAAGCTAGCTTTTCACTGATCACACTTGAGGTTTTCAATGCTGAAGTGTTTTGTTTTTTAATTTTCGCGGAAAGCTATACGGGAACTCTCTGCGGTAGCCATCCCTATGTTAGCAGTGTAAAACTAGAGGGAAGGCAGCTTGTCCTCATCACCCACTGCCACCTCTTGAGCTACTCGTTTACCAACGAATAGTGGGAGTGTCCGTAACATTATAACGCGCCTACGGCTAAAAGGGCGAGCATGTTTTGTGTGGCAAGGTTTCGAACCCGCTACCCTCGGATTACGAGCCGAGTGCCTTAACCACCTGGCCATGCTTGGCCTTGACAAGACTAGTTAGTGACTTTTAGAGATCGACAGAACTCGCGTCTGTTAAGGATATTGATAGAGATCTTAAATACGATACATAACATTTTATTAGTCTGAGAATCTTACAAAACTTACCAAGTTACGTTAATTAGAATAGCACAATGTTGATTGCACCAAATATTTGATTTTTTTTACATATAATTTTTGATTATACAGTCGTTTATTTTTTAAATGGCTTATTTTATATCGATTATATCACTTTTACTCCATGTCTAAAGGGTTTATCATAAAACAATTATGTTACTAAACACAAAGATTCTGACTGAATCTAATTATAATAAATGAATATCTATTCTTAAACGTATTTGTAAAATACATTTTAAAAGAGAAATAAATAAATCTAAGCTGAATAATACGTGAAATACATCATTATTGTAAGCTGTATTAACATTTACAATCTTATTTTATAAAAATGCACACCATCTATGAAGCTTAACTTCAATTCTCCAGTTTCAAAAGATTAAAAAAATAAAAGTGAGAAGTTATGGATTCTCTATCCACATTGTCCTAGATCTTTACCAACTATAGTTGTCTGCAGACGGATATGAGAAGGTGGTTACTCACAAGAAAAAATAATAATAATTAAAAGAAAGTAGGAATTATAGGATATAATATACCAATAGATGAGACAGCAAATCTGATCGTAAAGTTAACATACCAGTTCCCAATATGCTGTTTCGATATAAATACTAGTATGTTAAAGTAATACTATAATGAGCCTAACAAATATTATAAGTACAGCTCCATCCTCCGCCATTATATGATTTTTTTCTGGATGTTCAATGGTTTTAAAGAGACCCATACCAACAGATCTTATAAAAGGAAAGTGTTAGGACTATATTAACGAGTTTCTTTTTTTAATGTTTACCTATCGAAAATACATACATACATATATAAAGAGAGAGACGACGTTTTACATAAGGTTTCTCGCAAAAGACGTTAATTTCACACAATATTAACCTTCACACATTTCAACATTAGCATTTCCGCCATTCCATTTGTTTAACTCAACTTTACCTTTGACACAATATAGGATAGTCCGTGAAATAAAATTAAAATATTGTGAACCTCATTACTTCAACAAAAAATCGAAATGAGATATTAAAATGTATTGTGATTTGACGTAGTTTCACAGAATGATTTTTTTTATGTTCTATGATTCACAATAATTTCTTGGCATTTTAAAAAGGTTGTGTGGTTAAATAATCTACATTAATAAGTTATTTACATCAATCATCCATATTCTACAAATTATTTATAGAGAAACTGTACAGTGCGAATAAAAAAAACCTTCCAAATCTCTATACATAGTGTACATCCTACCGCTATATGTAGCCTAGTTTGTTTTTTATTGTCTAGCTTTACTAATAAAACATGTAGCTCACTTTAACCAATAAGAGGTGTAGAACTGATTGTAAACTGGGTTTACAGTTAGTAATTTAAATGGTTTTTATAATATAATAAACAGGAGTATGTAAGTATCATCAGTGTTACATCGTCCTGAAATCCCTACATGGAATCAGGAATACTATGTGAGTAAATTTCATTTGAAAACATTATACGTATACCATTGTGTCGATTTTTTTACTCTAGTTCACTTAGCAAAAACTACCTTTTAAATATTGATTATTTGATATCTCTCACAAACATTATTATCTGCGTGCGTTTTAATTGACATATTACTTACTGAAGTTATTTTATATGACTATTTCTAATCGCTTTACACAGTACTGTTGTAACGTATAAAGGCAGGTTTTCTCGGTTATTTGGTAAAATTAATCTTAATTTCAGCCAACTGCAAATTAATTGAAACAAGACGGAACATTACGATTTTTTCAATTTTTTGCGTTTTACTTCTGAGAATCCAAAAAAATTACAAATTAATACATGATATGACCGCCTTTATTTTTCAGAAGATCATTAAACCGCTTTGGCATTGAGTCCACGAGTTCACTGCAATCTTTATTAATTTTTAGACCGCGGTACTGCACCTCAATTATGGCGTCAATCAGCTTATCTTTCGTAGTACAGTCTATTCCCCGAAGTCTTTCTTTACAAATCGCCCGAAGATTTTCAATATGATTTAATTCCGGAGAGTTTCCAGGACAGTCCAGCACTTTTATTCTCGTTGTAGTCATAAAATTTTTCACCAGTTTCGATGTTTGGCACGGAGCCAGATCTTTCTGAAAAATGCCAGATCAATCTGGAAATCTCTTTTTTAATTCTGGAACGACTCTTTTACGATATGTAAGCCTCTGATGCCATAGTAGCTGAAAAAGCTCCAAAACATCTTCTTCAAGGGATGTTTTACGAACTGATTAATGTAAGATTTTCGAAATTTATCACCTGGAGATATTCGAACATGCAGACTTCTTTGACGTGTGTTTTCTTATATAGCAAAGCCTCTTCGGGCTATCTGCTGAGCCCACCGCGGGGAATCGAACCCCTGATTTTAGCGTTGTAAATCCGGAGACATACCGCTGTACTAGCGGGGGGCACTTCTTTGACCCTGTACTAAGAAAAAAGTCTCATTACTGAATAACACCTTCCTCCATTGTTCTTGCGTCCAGTTCTTGTATTTCAGACCCCATTGATACTGTTTTTTCTTCATTGAGTTGGTAAGAAGTTGTTTTTTGACTGGTCTCCTTGCCCTTCTAACGCAATTTCGAATGACGTAATGTTCCTCAAAATTTCGTCATACGTCCAAAAAATAGATCGACCATACTGCAAAACACAGCTAATGACACCGTCTGTGTGAAAAAATGACTATTAAAGGAAATCAGCGGGTCTAGCGAGCCTACACCGGCCGGCATGCTGAAAATATTGTAAAATGACCATTTGTTTCAATTAATTTGCACAAGGGTGTAGTTATGAATTAGTTTTTATTTCAATAACACTTATTATTTAATATAATTCACAAATACACTTTGAAAAGAACACACAGAAATGGTTTTGTTGTTTGTTTTTGAATTTCGCACAAAGCTACTCGAGGGCTATCTGTGCTAGCCGTCCCTAATTTAGTAGTATAAGACTAGAGAGAAGGCAGCACCCACCGCCAACTCTTGGGCTACTCTTTTACCAACGAATAGTGGGATTGATTGTCACATTATAACGCCCCCAGAGCTGAAAGGGCGGCATGTCTGGCGCGATGGGGATGCGAACCCGCGACCCTCAGATTACGAGTCGCACGCCTTAACGCGCTTGGCCATGCCGAGCCCACAGAAATGGTAGTACCTACGTTTTAGTAACCTTATTGGTGGATTGTTTCATTATTTGAAATACACTATCACTTTGTCACTTCTATCTAACACTGGTTACTCATTCATTTCTCCTGGATTAGCTGCGTCATCGCGTTTCTATATTGTATTATTATCTATAAATACCACTTGAAACATCTACGTACTTAACGTTTATGAAATTTTGCCCCTCACTGGCAAAGAAGTATGTTTAGAGACAAAGAACGTTAGAACCTGGGTTTCGAAATATGTAGTGGACAAAGCACAGATAGCTCGTTATGTAGCTTTATGCTGAAGTACAAAGAAACATGAAATTTTCAGATATTGTGCCATGTACTTCTCACAAAGAAATATCTAAAATAAAACATTAAAAAATAGATAGTATTTAGAAATTTCTTGAGTTATTTGTAAAACTCAAAGTGGCATTTATTATGGTATGGTTTACAAATAGTATATTACCGGTACTTTAGAAGTAATAATTTATATAACACTATATTTGTTCGGCATATTTGTTTCCATAATAGAAAGTTATATGAATAAATATTTTAACTCACGCAATAAAACGATTTTTTGTCTTTCATGATAACGTAGAGCATTAATAATTTCATTTGAAACAAAATTCACAAAAAAGCTAAAGAAAAGTTTCATCGTCACAAAGTTTATAATGTATAGCATCTTTCGGCTCAGAATCCATGAAGTTCTCTAAAACTAGGAATTTCTTTAAGCTTTGTTTTACTACCCGTATTACATGAAGCAGTCAGAGCATGTTTGAGTGATTCAGTGAATCATTACTGTGTGTCATTTTACAATATCAGTTTATTTTTCATGAGATACGTAATGAGCAGCACTGTCTTCTAAACTTTGAGATGATTTAAATACATTATGAGAGCAGCGACGAATGAACAAACATTATGACACTTTATTAGGTACATGTTATACAAGATATGGAAGTTGTATTGAAGGTATAGTTTCAAAACATCTTGGAAGTAGCAAATATTAAGAAATTCACTTCTGAATTTCAACAGCTCCGTAACCAATCCGTTCTTTGTCTTTATCAAAACTACTTGATATTGTTAATTGTGTACGTTGGGTTTCAGGGAAAAAAATAGTCACAATTATCCCTGTGAAGAGAAAAAAATCCCATAACAAACAGATATATAGATAGAAAATTCAAAATTCTATATCATTAAACAATCGTATAACGTATATTTATTAATGCATAAAACATTTTGCTATAATTTATATTCTATAAATAACAAACTGTATCACTCTCATAGTTAATTTATGCTAGTATCATTAACGAATTCGTTTCGAAACTGATATTAATTTTGATAATTATATTTGTTACAAGACAACAGTATTAGTCTATTTGTTATTTTTAATACTACATTGATTTCTTTATTCTCTTAGATATTTTGAAAATGAAGTGTTTATAATAATATTTCTACTACTTTGTGTTCAACATATCTATTACCTACGACGCGTTTCATTGAATATCAGATGTCATTAATCGAGATGAAATACAATTGCCATAAAAGCTTTTCTTGCTGTTCAATATTTCAGATTTCGACACTTTTAAACATATGAAAACAAGCTAGATCTGTTGATTCATGAGTCAAACATTTTTCCAGTTTTATTTGTGTTCATGAACAGTGTTGATTGAAGATTAAAAATAAAATCTGCTAAAATGTTGTCTTTTTGTCCAATAGAAACATGTATGAGATTTTTATAAATAAATATCAAACCATGAGTTATATTACGCTGGTTCATGAATGGAGTTTGGAGAAAAAAATATATAACTTTATTGTCACTGTTTTATAACTTGATGTCATACATGAGATAAATGTATTAGAGGAATAAATAATCATGAAAAATAAAATAAAACATGTTAAAATTAAGTAAATGAGAAACCACTCTTTCTCCTTTCACAAGAAGGTGTGATATAAACTGTCTTACCTATGAATGAAACAGTCCCTGCCAAACAAAATGTAGCAAGCCAGCCTAAAGAAGAAGTAAAGTGATGGAGAACTAAAGGCCAAAGGAAGAAACAAACTGACTGGAAAACAAAATTATGAAATAGGAGTTACAATTTGAATGGATTACCATGTGTATTATAGCAAGGTATAAAATCTATATCTGCTCTTTTAAAATCTGGAAGATACGATTTGCTTAATATAAATAAAACTTTACGAGGAGGAATAGAATTAAAAAAAATTGACCTATATAGATAAATCATTTCTTTCGCTGATCGTTTATTTGAATATCTGCTAAGTTACAATTCGGTAATAAAAGACTGATATTAGGGTGTTTATTACAAATTGTTGGTAATCCTTGTTCTACACTTACTGATGTAAACAGTATAATTCCAAATATTTCAGTAGTATATTTCGTTCCGAAAATTTCTGCAACAACAGCAGGAATACAGACAAATGGAAGAGAAAATGTAGTAAACAGCCCACAAATCCAGATCATGTACATCACTTCTCCTCCATAAGGTGTCGCCACCAAAGTGAAAAACAATACTGTCTTTATTCCCAGCAAGAGTAGACTCGTTAACTAAAGATTCACACAATTAGATACACAGACACACATATATGTATTATAACCCAATGTCACTAAACTTAAAAAATAATTAAAATATAATAAACCTGAGACAACAAGAAGATAAACATTGAAGTATTTTATAAGCTGTATTTTAAACTGGGTTATTGGTATATGTACCTATTATTCTGTCCAATTTTTGTATTAAATTTTATAATTCTTTGTTGTATCCTTTCTTTGAGGGAGAAAAAGTACATCGCGGACTTATCAAATCTACCGATAAGGTATGTGAGCAGAAATTGTCGAATAATTCCTTTCTGTGTTGTTATAGGGTTCTACTATTTTTTTAAGTGCAAAGCAAAAAAAAAGTCATGTTGTTACTGGGTTAAGGCCTGGCATGGCCTAGCGCGTTAAGGCGTGCGCTTCGTAATCTGAGGGTTGCGGGTTCGCGCCCGAGTCGCGCCAAACATGCTCGCCCTCCCAGCCGTGGGGGCGTATAATGTGACGGTCAATCCCACTATTCGTTGGTAAAAGAGTAGCCCAAGAGTTGGCGGTGGGTGGTGATGACTAGCTGCCTTCCCTCTAGTCTTACACTGCTAAATTAGGGACGGCTAGCACAGATAGCCCTCGAGTAGCTTTGTGCGAAATTCCAAAACAAACAAACAAACAAACAATACTGGGTTAAGGATCAAAACCAGAATTTTGTCGTTATAAGCTCTGTACTTTACAGATAATCCATAAATTTTATACACCAAATACTTTTCCAACAAGTATTAATACAAACACATTTCACTTCATTTTAAACATTCTTACCTTGTAAGATAGTTTATCCTGAATTAAACCCACAACAACTCGGCTAAAGGCATGAACAGCTCCAGCTACCGAACCAATGGTAGACAGAAACGTGTCATTTGATATAAACGTTTGTCCATATGTCTGAGAAAAAGTAAAAAAAAATATTTTTGAATTGTAGAATAATTTTCTTTTCCTACTCCGGTAAGAGTGCCTCAACACAATCTTGTTGTTGTTGGTATTTTGTTTGTAGCTACAAGTTCATCTTACCTTATATTAGGTTTGAACACTATAATCAAATTAATATTTTCATACTTTAGTGTTTGGTTTCATTTGTTCTTTCAAGATTATTAGTGGTGAGAATAACATTAATATTTACGTAAGCCGCACTTAAACTTAAAAATAAGTTACTATAAATTGCATCTACTTACCTTATAAAAAACATTCACAAACATGAAAGGGTAATATGAACAAATGAAAACGACTGGTAAAAGATAAAATTCTTTCATTTTCAGAGCTTTTTTCGGTGACACATGAAGCTCAACTTCACCATTACTGTACGGTGATTTGTCAGCAACATTCAGATTGATTGAATCTTCTTCTAATGATGCGAGTAATTCTTCGTTTCTTCTTGTTGTTCTACAGTCTACGTCCTTCGTAATTGATTCATTATGTTCTTTACAAAGCAATTTTCTTGAGGTTGCGTATACAGTAGTTAGTTCACTGGATGTTGTTTCTTCCTGTGTTGAAAATGCGAATACCCATGTTTATGTATAATAACACACAATACAAAATAATGGAAAGTAGACGTACCAGCTACGTGAGATATCTTTTCAGGTTCCTTTTACGGCATTACTAAGTAGTCATTTTGAATGATACTATTTGCGTAAAAAACACTACAGTTCATTTATATTAAATTCTGGCTTTACCTCTCTAGATAAAAATGCTGTAATTCCACTAATTTAGTAGTATAAACATCTGTATTCACAGCTCTTAAAATGTCGAGATTTCTACCGAACAATAAAAGTAACAGTACACTTGTTAATAAAATCAGTCAAAATGCTGAAGAATAAAAAAACAAGTTTTATTAATAAAACATATTTCGAACACACATAATAGTGGTACTTACCACTATTTTACAAAACTCTTATTCTCATTCCAGAAAGTGTTAATGACAGTAGTGAAGTGTTTTCGACAATGGGACAGAAACAACAAAAATACTTTTACTGCCATCTCTTGGTATATAGCCGAACTAATAACTTGAAGGTTATTCATGTTTATATGTTTATCATTCATATAGCTTTCTGTTCATTAATAAGTGACATGTCTCCCAGTTTCGATGTAACGTAGTTAGACGGATGGCAATCCTTTATTAAAAAAGAAATATTTCGAGTGGTGTGGTTACAGCTGATTTTTTTTTTTTTTTTTTGTATAATTTAGTTGAAATTTCACATAAGTCTACACACACAAACCTCACTATTCAGACTATTAAATATTGGCTTGGCCTCCTTAGACGAAAACGTTGTAATTTCCTTAATGTTTTTATGTTAGAAGTATAAGCATTTGTCTTCACAGCTATGGATTCACATCTTTTAATTATGTATCTTGTTAATTAAAGCAGCCGAATATTAGAGAAAAAAATATAAATATAATTTAGAAAATGTGTCTAGAACACAAACAGAAGTGTTATTTAACAGTATTTTAAAAAAAACTTTTACGCTTATTCAAAAACTATTAGTAGTAGTAGTGAAGTGTTTCAAACAATGTAATATAAACAAAAATTTACTTCCAGATTTTAGTATAGGGAAGCCTTAATCATGTCTATATCTTTATCCATCATCCAGTTTTATGTTCATTATATAAACAACATAGTTCCTAGTTTAAAGGTCTAGTTTTGTAATAATGCAGTTTATTTTTTTTGCTCTTTCTAAATCATGCTATTATTAAAAAATCATATCTCCAGTAGTTCAGTCTGTATGGTTGCAACTGAATTATTTGTATAATATGCTTGAGATTCAGTATATTTTAATAAAAACTTTAACATTCAGACTAAAATAGTCCCAACTCGTTATAGTGAAAGTTGTCACTAGTAAATAAGTCAGACTTATTCAGACGATATAATGCGAATTTACTTTGTTGTTATTTTTGTAAACTTATTATAAGCAAAATCCTCTAACCTCATTTGACTCTCGGGGTAATTCTTGGTACATTAGCAGCCCAATCAGTAGAATTATACCATTAACACTTGCCATTATCAGAAACAAAGCAGGAACTCTTTCTAAAATTTCATCACTGTCAAAAAACCTGAGAAAGTATTGAAAGTTCACTTGTTGGTGAAAAATAAATCGGTTTGTCAATGAATTCGACACTACATCAAATATTTCCAATGTCACCAGTTAGATCCCCTATTTTAAATCAAATAATTTAAGCTTTTATTTTAAATTAGAAAACTAAAAAGACATTATTTATTTATACATATTATTTTTGAGTCTCTTGTGCTTCTTGCTGAACACTTTAACTTCAGAAAAGTAAATATTTTATTATAAGAAACAGGATCTTGTTGGTTATGTATGATGATAAAATTTACACTCTTCTTTCTGTAGCGAGTTTGTTTGCTACAAAATGGGCTATATGTGCTCTGCCCTCTACGGTTATGAAAACCTGGCTTCTTGAGTTTCATGTTTATAGACATGTGGTTTGGACACTGGGAGGTCTCTCCCACAGCGGGACAGCCGTGACTATGCGGACTTTCAACGCTAGAAACAAAGATTCAAAATAATGATAAAACAAGAAGATAGTAGTAGATTAAACTCATGGATAAATGAGTTATATTTTTGTATTTAAAATACCTTACTCCAGTTTATTAACTGAAATATTATTTAATTAATTTCAGCATTTAAAATTTCAACTTCCGTAAGTTGAATAAAAGATGAGAATAAATGATTTTTTCGACATATAAAACTATTAAGAACATTATAAAGAATTGTCTTGATGTTAGGAGTTATTTCAGTGAAAAAACCTAAAAACCTAAAAACTTTATTTCTCACCATTGACAACTAATAGGGAATTCAATTGTGTTTTCTGGGGATGTTAACTCAACTAATTTAAAAATGTTCTTTCATTTAAGCTCTAACGTAAATAATACTAAATTTAAACAATGATGTAAAGGATTTAATGAGTTTCGTTCGATAATAAGATCTAGATTATCTTGTTTCGAGATATTCTGAACAACTGTAATCAGTAAAAAAGAATGAATAAAACCTGAAATAAAAAATAAAAATAAAATAAAACATTAAAACATAAAACTAGATGTGATTGTTTTAATTCAATAAATATCAGGTACATTTACTGAAACTTATAATTTACCCATCAGGAGCAGGTTGGAGATTACTAGGATTCACAAACAATGTCTGTACAATATTCATAAAGAGGGGAGATAAAGCTACCCCTGAAGACACTATTCCTGTGACGAGGCCTTTCTTGGAGGGAAACCACTGTGAAAGGATTTGGTCATTTATTGTGCGACTTGCCTTTTACATATACACACAAAACGTTACAGCATTTATAAGCTTAAGACTGTATTAAATGAACAGCAAATGGTGTAGTCATTAAATGCAAAGGTCGGTATTTATATAATTAAACACAACCAGTATACTAAAGATGAACACGAATTATAGAAAGTTTAGCGATAAAAAGAAGTAAACATCGTTTAAGCTCTAGTGTTACCTGTATCTAGATTTACAACAGAATAATAACTTGACCTCCCATAAACATTTGCACAATTGAATCGAAGTGCTAAATTTTTTCTGAAATTGGAAAATTTAAATCATTATGTATTAAACAATAATTTAGACGTTCAACTTCGTATCTACACATATATACTTTCAAGGCTAAATCTGACACAGAGAGTAATAGTCAAGCGACAACATTTTTTCACATTTTTCATATGCTGTAACTTGTATCATTATGTACGTTTATAGACTTTTAGTTATTGAAATAAAATAGTTAAATAATACCTTTTAAATGAATAGAAAATTTAATTAAACATTTAACATAACGTATATTTTTCGTAAACACATTTCTATAACAGTATGTTTTAAAAACAGTTGTACTCACCTCTATAGCCGTAACTACAGGGTGACCAAAGCAACAGATATAGCCAAAAGTATCAACCACGCCATATGTGATGATTGTTGCTACCAGGCTGTGTTGTACACTCCAGTAAGTTACTGCTATTCCAAAACTAAAATATTAAAATATTTGTAATTATATCATTCAAGTAGACGAGTATGATGTTCCTGGATATATTGGAGAGATCACGTTTAGTTATTACACGCGATGTATCAGAGGAATTGTTCATTCTAAATGGTAACACAACAAATTTCCATAATCTATTATGTTACAGTAAACTCTATCTTTTCACTAATTGCTTCGTTAAGTTGCATTTGCCAATATCCATTCTTATATTGAAAAACATTTTCATACACGCAGAACATTCAAAATATAATAAATCCTTAACAAAAGGTAGACATCCTTCTTCTTGATTTCATTCTCTTTCTTGTACTTTATGCAAAATCTTGATTGATGACCAGGAACTTCTACTCAGTTTTATCGC
This sequence comes from Tachypleus tridentatus, assembly GCF_004210375.1. Lineage (NCBI taxonomy): Eukaryota > Metazoa > Arthropoda > Merostomata > Xiphosura > Limulidae > Tachypleus > Tachypleus tridentatus. The sequence goes on from NC_134831.1 coordinate 157,905,217, forward strand.
TTCTTGTTTCTTGAAGAACTCAGCCAATTCTAAATGTTGAGGTCAGATTTCCATTACCAGTCTTATGAGATATTTTATTTGTTTGGTTTACGTTAGAATAGGGAAGTATTATTGATTTAAATCTGCATGTTGCAATTTACCATATAGACTTAGCACGAAACTTATTGTTACTTGTGTCCATGGTCCCATTAATGACACTTAAATTTCTTGGGTTCACGAGAACTCATTCAACTGTTAACTCTTCAGGATCTATTGCAGAGTTTAAGTCTATGTGCTATGCCTACCATGACTATTTCCAGAACCTTGTCAGCCATTTCACTTTCAGGAATCTTAGTAAGTCTTCTCTCTTAATGAAAAGGTCATCTGGACTAACCATTCCACACCGTACGTTACTAATTTCAATAAATTTCCTCTCTTGCGTCGTGATATCATCTTCAGTGTTGAATTTTCTCGAAAGTCTATGATATTTTCATTAAAATATACATATAACCTCTTCCACTGTTGTGACATGTTATTTAATTAGGTGGGTTATTTTGTATTATTTGATAAGATAATGCCAATTTAAATATATATAATGATAAAAAATATCATCTTCAGTAAACGTTTTTCTCAATCATGTTTCTAACAGTCTAAATTGAACACGCCTCTACAAACATCATTGAACAACAAAAACACAATTTGTTCATAATAAAAACACAGAAATAGATTTAACAATGGACAGTACGGATGGGGTTTCTAGAAGTTAATGAACAACTTACTACTTGGATGTATCAATAATTGTGTTGTACATTACACTGATCTCGGAAACAGATATTTTAAATTATTAGTTTGAGGTCAAGTTATTTAGTAGGATCGCATCTGCAAAACAAATGCTAACGTCATATTATTCATACATCACGTTTTTTTTTTAGATATGCACACGGATACTGTCCTACCAAAACTAAATAAAAAGGGGCGTATAGGATTATATTTATATACATTTACACTGGTGTTGTAATCGACTAGAACAAACGTGTCAGGCCAGAACTTCATGTAACGAACAACAGAGCATAAATATAACAAGATTAACAATAATTTTAATAAATAATGAAACCAGGAAGAAGATATAGAAGAAAAGACCTAATTAAAAACATAAGAATACTATGAGTTTAAAAACATCGAGTTCAAAACAATATTAAATAACGATAAGCAAGAATATGTTTTAACTATATTTAGTAAATTAACTCTTTTGAACTTAAGGCAGGGTTCGTATTTGGTCGTTAGGTCATGAGGTTCCATCTCATGTGACCACCTAATTTACATAACCTTTCACAACATTAGTATACATATGCCATTGCCAGAGAAATCTTGTGACAGTTTTATAATACATACACACTAAAATTCCACGCGTTATAAGTAGAAGGCGAACATTAGCGCTTTAATATAACTAAAACTTCATAGTTAACCTTAACGATAGAAGAATTAATAAATGACCATTAAACAAACTCATAACACAAAAAAGTAGAAATTGCTATATCACAACATATGTATATGTTGCATATTTTCATAAACACATGGAGAGTAACATGTCTAAACTACAAGAAGAAATATAAACTAAATAACCAATGACATATGCTACAATTACAACTTCATTAAAAACCTAATAGCTTGTAGTGAACCCTGGACTTCAGTAAAAACGTATCCTCTTCATCCAGTTAAATATTAGATAAAGTTTCTTTGGTAATATGAAGATTACTTTCACTTAAAGACGTGTATTCATTGTATATTTTATTTGCTTATATTTAAAATTTTAACACTGTGATTCAAATTGTTTTTATTGGTAATTATTAATATCTATATCTATATATATATATGTATATCTTACCAGAAAATACAAGAACCAATAATCATGCTCAAACGACGTCCAATGAGAAAACCTAGTTTGCCTCCAAAGTAAAGCAGTGAGCTTGTTGAGATATACGAATAGAAAATCCAACCAGATTCTTCATATGTTATGTCCTTCTTCACTCTTTGTTTCAGGTAAGAAGTTAAGTAAGGAGTGAGGTTTCCAAACGTTAGTGTTGAACCGAGTGCCAGATAAATCAGGAAACATCCAGTAACTGATACCAAGGGTCGAGCTTCCATTCTGCTGACTTTTATATACGAATAGCACTAGTAATTTATAGTTTTAACATTCACAGAAAAAACAAAACAGTAATACATATGATAATCTAGACAGTAGACAAATTATGATATTTTATATATTGTGGGAACTTAAACTTTGTATTCATATTAAGGGAGCATCTGACTAAAACGTTTGGGAATATAATGTATAATAGGGTCGATTCGAATAAACTAAAAGATATAAGATTAAGGGAAGCGTGAATTTAAAAATGACTTAAAAGCTAAAACTTTATAAAACCTACCAAAATTAACATTATACTCGAATTACTACCCGGTTATCATGCAAAGAAAGATTATTCAAATGATAAATAATGAACCTTAAATGGTAAAATGGTACCTAAGAACACTGAAACATGGAAAGGTATATGTAGAGTTATTTATTAACTTTGTGCAATTAGTAAAGTACAAATGATCGTGAAACTAGATTAAAAGGTTAAATTTGTAAAGTTTGAACTTTTATTATTCTAAATTACTCTGCACCACTGCTATAAATGCGACAAAAATTTCTACTTACAGAATCCAGTCTTATTTCTTTCTTTATTTTGCATAAAAACAAGAGTCCGTGACAAAAAATAGTTATTTTATGAATTAACTTTAATCGTCACACAACTCATGAGGAATCAAACCTAGGAAACACAGTTACTTCTCTAAGGGGGAAATAAATTTTTTTGAAATTATATTTGTTCTTACTTTGCAAATATTCTGTTTGTGCGCATGCTCACTATTTAATGCATTGAAATGTACGGGTAAAACAAAGAAAAACTTGTGTTTTTACACAGATGGTTTCTAGTATTAAGGTAAGTATTATCTATCCTGGAATTTTACAGTTAAATAACTCTCTCTTCTTATTAGTAGACTAACAAAACAGAGTAAAGTAACTATTTTTTTGACAAACCAGTGACATGAGGCGGTTTTTTAGTGATTGGTTATGAAATATAATAGTACAGATAGAGAAGTGTAACAATGTGATGTCAATTACCCACTTGTTTCTTTATATATATATATATATATATATATGTTAAATAATTATGAAATTACGTATTGTTTATAGTACAATAATTCCCATTAGCTAGCTGTATGTTATTGTTTGTTGGTGTTTCACAACAGATATCCCAGATGCAATACTGGACTTACACAACAATGTATATTAATCATATTTCAGTACATCCTCTTCAAAGTTAAACTTTATAATTGTAGTATTTATATTGCTTACCTTATTTATTTTTGAGATGTATATAAATATAAAACGTATTTGCAACTGTATCTCCTATTGTGAAAGAAATGAGCATTCAAACAACAAAATGAAAATATTTTCACTCGAGCAATAACAAATGTTCGAAAAGAGAACCAACTGTTAATATCGTTTCTAATATTAAAATGTTTAGAACAGTTTATAGAAATAATGAAATTAAAGATATTTATTTTAAAATATCAACTTTATTTGTAAAAAAATACTTATATTTAAATTATTTGGTATTTGCTGTAGTTTAAAGTCAGTCATAATTGTATCACTAATTCGCATGATACATTAAACTCTGAATAAATGGTTTAGTACAGGGTAAAAATAAACATGTTTAAAACATGTTACGCTGGTAAAACAGAAGTATATCAGTCAGAAGGGTCTTGTGAAGCCATATTTTCAGGTTATAACAGTCGTATTTCAGCAAGTGTGAAACAACAAACAAGAGGGTAAACTAATCATACATTACGTTAATAGGATGCGCGCTAGCTTGTGACAATAAAGTAAAATGTTCAAGATTATGTGATAATAGAAGATCACTTAATGTCTCCAAACTTAACAAACCTAATATTAGGAAAAATGATTTTATTTAAAGAACAGCCTTAGCATTATACAAGAACAAACAGTAATGATCATCTTTGACTTTAAGAAAACTGAGGAGAATTTGGAAATATATTGTCCGGTATAAGAGGAAAAGGAAAGAAGAATGGCTATCATAATATACCTGGAACACAATAGCAGAAATGAAATGCATTAGTTAATAATAAGTGGAACATATACACAGGATAGAAGGGTGAGGGTATTTTCTCAATAGTTCTATTTTAAGTTTCTCACTTTTGAAGTTACATAATGTCTTCGTTGAAATAATAGCGTCTGATGTTAGTTCTCTGAAGTTGAACGGTTCGTAATGTCCGAAATCTATAAACGTTCATTGTCAAATATCTGTAATTTTTCGATTAATAAGCGTTTATCATAATTATAGTTTCCGAGATTTATTATATACTGGTTATAGCGATCAACAACATTATACTGTCGCCCCTCGTGCTGTAATGGTTACTTTTAATATTCAATAGGAGAGATTCTCGAAAATGTATCTAGCAACAATACAGACAGTCATGTGATTAAAAAGACAACGACTGAAATGCTCGATTGAAGATGGTAGCGATGAAATAAAAAATCAATTTAAAATGAGTCTCTTTCCTCTGTCAAGTGGTATTCCATGGTATGATCTTAGCTCTACATTTTTATATTTACTACTGTGATTATGACACAAGTTAGGACAGTCATGCCATTGAAAGATCGGTGATGTATAGGCAATGAGTTCTTTGCTTTTTGAACAACGAATGCATTTTTTTTTCTTGAGATTATCAATATCTTAATCTATCTTAGTGGTGAGAACTCAATGGACCTCACTGCCCTGTATTCATCTATATACCTGGATAATAATGACAGTTCTAGAAGTAACGTGGTGGTTGTGTTTACTCTGAGTGTATATTGAGGTAAAGTTGTAAGAGAACGAATTTTAGTCCTCACTGTTTATTCATGTGGTAAGAAAGATTTAAAATGTAGAATTATTGTTAGTTACTATTATTTTGTGTTACCTATAATATAACTGAGCATAACTTGATATTTATAGATAATGCTATCATTAGAACTGAGTTTTAACTTTAGTAGGTAATTCAAAAGTTACAAAAGGATTTCCTGCTGCAATCAGAGGAAATGCATTATGCACTCAAAGGGTTAAGGTGGTATATGTACATAACAGCATATTTGTTTAGACAAATATACGTTTGTGATAATACGCCATATACAAATCATATTGTAGTGTTTAGTAAGATAATGTTTTCGTTTTGATGATGACTTATTTGGCAGGTAGTAAACTTTCGTTGAAGAACTAAAATAGTTTTCTTTCTTGTTTGTTGTATATATGTTTTCTTTATTATTTGTTGTATATAATTTCGTATATGTTAACTTGAGAGAGTCTGCAGTCGTTCACATGTATCACTTATGTTGTCGTATCATTTGTGTAAATTTTTTGACGTGCGACTCGTAATCTGAGGGTCGCGGGTTCGCATCCCCATCGCGCCAAACATGCTCGCCCTTTCAGCCGTGGGGGCGTTATAATGTTTCGGTCAATCCCACTATTCGCTGGTAAAAGAGTAGCCCAAGAGTTGGCGGTGGGTGGTGATGACTAGCTGCCTTCTCTCTAGTTTTACACTGCTAAATTAGGGACGGCTAGCACTGATAGCTCTCGAGTAGCTTTGTGCGAAATTCAAAAACAAAACAAAGATAAAATATTTTATTTAACAGTGTCATGTGCAAAACGTTCATATTCCTTAAGTTTTATACATAATTATATTTTTATATCGTTCAACTCGCAGTGTAAATTCACTATTTTCCAAAACTTATATTTTCGTGAATGCTTTAAAAGGTTTCCAGTTCAATGATACATATTGCTGAAAACTGATTGTGTTATGAATGAAAAGAAGTATAGCCTGTTTTAATGAATGCAGAATTTTAAGAGTACAACTATTTCCATTTCAACAAGATTTCTTGACGAATCTTATTCACTTTGATAGCAGTTTGAACATACACATACTGAAAACAAACAATTATATGAACATCTCAAGAGCGAGTTTAGAGACTGAAAAGTGTTCTTTGTAAAAACGTCATCTTAAAGCGTAATTGCACCATTTTATTATCAAATAATTACTATCAACAAAAGCGTAACAAATGTGACTTTAAAATATCGGCCTTTCAGTGTAAGTGGCACAGCGGAATGTGTTTGGACTTATAACTTCTATTTGTACTTAAAAAAAGTATTATTTACTTATTTAGGTTGATGTTGAAAGTTTATATCATAATCATTGATTATCACCTTAAATTATGTTAATATGATATTAAATTAACAGATCCATAAGCATAAATGAATGGTGTGCTTTTGAGGAACATACAGCATATTTTAACAGTACAATTTTTATCAGATAGGATCTACAGCTTAGCATATAGGGTTTATATTCAAGAACAGAACAAAAGAAAGGAATGTTTATTTTTAATCATTATTGCCACCTAGCGACAGGATTATAACTACAGACAAGGTCAACACTGATCAAGTAAACGCAGCTGAATTTGATACATGTGTTAGGGGAATTGTTATAGCTTAGTAAACAACCTTTTGGTTTGATAATTTCTGTTATTTCTTTCTTTGTCGATTTTGGGTTCACTTAGGAGAAATAGTTCGTCCCAAGGTATCTTGAGACGCTGCGTATGTAACTATGGTGACCTATGCGTCTTATTTCCAAAGTTCCTGATGATTCTTCTATATCTTAATGATCACAAACTTCGTAAACTACGATATACTACGCTTTCTCATTGTAAAATATGCTATTACTAGAGTAAGTCATACGTTTTCTAAACGTTATCATAGATTATTTTATAGCAATGTTTGTCTCGGATGTTGAGGATGTTTTACTGACATTTACTTAATCATGAAGAACAAACAATCTACAGAAATGAAGTATCTTATCACAGATAAAGAAGTATACATCAGTGTATGGGATTAAAATGCATTTACTTACTTAATAAAGAAAAACAATTTCAAAGTTTCATCAAAAGTCAGACACACTAAGCCTAGTTTTGATAAAACAAGATATTTACACTGAAGTACTTTTACACTACCATATTACATGAGAACGTCACAGCATGTTTAAATTATTTAATGAAACATTACCAAATAGCACTGTAAAATAATAATTTGGTTTTCATGGAATATGTATTAAACAAAACTTTGTCTCACTATCATTTAAGATAGTTAAAAGAAATCTTTATCAGAGTTGCGACAGAGAAACGAACATTATGATACTTTATTAAGTATATATTATGTAGAATGGAAGCTGTATTAAAGGTATTGTTTAAAAACATCATGTTTTTTATAGCGAGCCCATCATGAAAGGTTTAATAAAATCAAACAATCCCGCAACTAACAATTAACTAGGCACATCTCTGTATATATCTTTAATTGTGATTTCAACAAACATTCCTGATCTTATGCAAATATGTCACATAACATATTTCATAGTTTTTCATATTTCTTTGAGTTTTATTTGTTTTTCTCTTAAGACAAATTTATCTGTCAATTGATGCTGAATCATGTGCACATGCACGTATAACAACTATCAATTCCAAAACTTAAATGCACTTAGATTGTTGAATGTTGATTTAAATACTAAAAATCGTCTTTACCGTTAAAACTTGCTTACTTGAGAATGATTGCACCTCTTCGAAAAACAAATCTTCTTTATTGAAAAGTCATAACTTTTAATAAAACAGTACTTAATCAGAAAGTAAAATAAATAATTAAATAAAAGGTTATTAAAGGATAACAGATAAAATATTAGATTACCATAAGACTGATGGTATTTCAGTAGTACCACTTTTTACTGTTCATATGTGAATTTGCAGGATGAAATTATAATATATTCTGTAATAAATCTATTATATTGTAAATACTACTGTTTTCAATACTTTTTGGTTAATAAAGCACATTACTGTAACATAGCCTATCAGTGCTCTAGCAACCAAGAGTAATGAAACTTAGATTTTATTGTCAGGAGCTTTCAGTGGTGAAAAGGATTTTTAAGTCTAAGACAAGTTAAAGAATTTATAATAAAGGTTTATAATTGTGACATACTTAATTGATGATTCTCAATACACAAAACAGTAAGTTGGATAATGAACTCAAAGCTCTATAGAATGGTAAAAAACCCTATAACCCAAGCATTTTGAAAGGTGGACCTTTCTTCGTCAAAAACAAACTGAGAACCAAGATTAGTATAATTTTGTATCAAGACTTCTTGAGCCTGTGTTTTTCTAACTCAACTTTTATAATAATTGTTTTAATTGTTGTTCACTATTTTACTAAAATTGTTACAGGCTATCCCCATTTCTCTTAAACCCACATTTATATGTAAAACTGTATCTTATGCTTCTCTTTAATGAATTGTTTGCATATCATCTGAACAAAGAATTAACACATCCAGGTGCAATGATCAGATCACCACAGTAATATGTAGGATTGTAAGCATATATTGTTTTTTTTTGGTGAAATGTGTACATATCATCTGAACAAAGAATTACCACACCTATATTCAACAAATAAATGGCAATACTAGCATGCAGAATTATAAAAATTTGTTGCTTCTCCTTAATGAATTGTGTGTTTATTACTAGAACAAAGAATTAACACAACTAGATCCAAGAATCAGAAAACTTTAGAGAGGTATTACTACTAAAGTTTCATAACACTTGGAAAAATCAAAAGTATTATGTTATTCAATACTCTATTTTATGTCTTCTGTTAATAAATTACAATGTTGTGTTTTATATGATTAACCTTGTTTTACATTATATTTAAAGATGCATGTATAAGTTCTTATTAAGATACTGAATCAAACTACTGACATGTGAACCTGAGAAAATAGTTTGGCTGTGAAACATTTGTTTCTGAGGCAGTCTTGGGGATTTATGATAATCTTATGTTCTGTTTTACTCTAATTAACTATAGTATCTTTTTTTTTTTACCTTTTCCTGTACACAAAACTATGTAATCAGTAAGAGCTGAAAATGAGTAAGAAGTGTGCTGAATTGAGAAATCTAAAACGTATTGTTGAATGAATTTAATGAAGTTATTTTTTCATATCTTTTATGATCTTATCAGCTTGTTGTAATCTTAAGTCTTTGATAAATAAGAATATATAAAATTGGCTTTATTTGATACCTATACAGTGACAATGGAATAAATCCAAATCATTTGGAAATCTCTGATTACAATTCTCACAAATATAAAGTATTAGTAAAACATAAAATGGTAGACTGATTCTAGTTCTTAGTCTTGTTCCTCAATTTTACTCATAATTAAAAAAAAACTCATTAGTAATGAGTATAAATATCCACTGGCAATACTGTTCACAAAAAGTTATAATTTGACAGTCCTATAGATCCAACTATAATATAGAGATGTTGGAATGTTTCAATACTAGTTTAAAAAAATTATTTATGTTAACATCATTTAACAAATTACTTTTTATTCTGTAATGTTAATAAAGACAATTCACATGTATGGGCTCAGTGCATGACTATAAAGCTAACCTAACAATGACAATCAGAATTAATAGCTTGAAATATGAAGGAGAATAAAGAAAGACAAAAAATAATGTGAATGGACATAAACATTTATGAAAACATGCTTACAACTACAGAAATTAATATTATCAGAAGTATACATATATCGCAAAATTGTGTACAGAATTCAGAATAAGTTATTACACTTTTTATGCCAATATTATTCCAGTGTGAACTTGTTTTTCTTATCATCTTGGAGACTTTTCATAGCATTTAAAAAGTGAAAATGGATTTATAATCTTTATAATACTAGATCTTTCAAGAATTATATTTTGTCTACATAATTTATGCACTTACTTGTTGAGTACCAAGAATGGTATTTTCAAACTCTCACATGTCATAGGAAGTAGGATAAAAACAATACTTGATGAACAAAAAAGGTTCCAAAGATCTTTGTTAACTGCTAGAAGTTAGATTGAAACATTATTTAATATTGACTTTTAAAGTTCAGTTTAATTCACACAGTATAATTAGGTAGTACTGACTGACAACTTTTCTATGGAATGAAAACTTTGAATTTCTCATGGTGGACTAAAGTATCAAATTGTGTTTAAGATCTACAAATATCTTTTTTTCTAATTATAATTTGCAAGTTTTTACAGATTGTATGGATACAAAGAAATTTTTCACAAATTTATACAATTTTTAATCATGTTCCACACTGATTCTTCCATTTTGTCTTTCTCAGTTGCAGATCCTTTTTCCATGGTTTAATCACATGAATCCCTCCACACAATGAAACTGGAAGAGTGGCCACACTTGTTTGAGTAAAGGTAAATTATCATCTAAGTTTGGAAAATCATGTTTTACTTCATGGATAAGTTGTTTTTTTCACTTTTCCTGCTAATGTATATTTTGATTTAAACTTTAAAATGGTTTGATCTTAAGTTTTTTTTATTTACAATTCACTTGTTTTAATATGATTCTGATGGTAATCAATAAATGCACTATATTCTTCAAGTGTAATATGTAAATGCTATAGAATTTTACTTTTGTTTAGATTTTATGGAGATCAGGTAGATGCGAGTAAAAAGAAACCTGAAATATATCTATTTTACGATTGTTTGTAGTGTTCTAAAGCCTGAATATAGTTGATCCACAAAATAACAGACCATTGACAGTTTCAGATAGCTCATCACTATCAGAGAAAGAAGTGGAAGGAATTTTCAAGTGGATAACCTACAGAATAACAAAAACAAAGAAAGATAAAATCCTGGGACCTACTTACCTTCTAATTCCACATTTGTGACTGGAGTTTATAATACACTTTGATACTATTCAAATGCCTTCATTATCAGAATAAAATATTCTATTCTAATAAGAAAAAGTCCAAAACAGAAATTTTACAACTGAGAAAAATTTGTCTACTTTCTTTTCTGTGGTGTCCTGTTGGCTGATATGGACTTTCAAAGGATTTAGTCTGATGCCAAAAATCAATAGGCAAGAAATATGGCTCCATAGCCATAAATACTCCATATTTCTGACAGGTAATTTTATCATAATTATGTGTCAAATATTTTGGTCTAATGACAATATTATTTCAATAATTGAAACTGCTTAAATGCACCTATTTTAAAATTCATTTTCCAAAAAAGTAAATGCATAAAACATTTTATAAACAGGTTTCATAATGCAAGCTATTCCACTGAAAATGTTTATGTTTTTATCAAATTATACTGGTAAAAAAATGAAATAATGAGTTTTGTTTCCTTGGAATCAAAAGTGTAAACATTCACTAAAACAAAGGTTTTCATGCTTCAGTCTTGAAGCTCAGTATGAATACAGATGACTTGTGTAACATAAAGAATCATAATGTGATTTTTAAACTCCCTATCCATATGAGTGGAAAATGGTAAAACAAATAAAAGAATGACCAAATTTTTCTTTATTAGAAAAAATTTCAAATGCCATTATCATGTTTGTCATATTAATACTAGCACTCTAGTCTGAGAGAAAATAAACATATGGATGGACCACCATTTAGTTTGAGTGCTAACCTGAACAGCCAATGCAATTTTTATAGCAATACCTCCCTATGATAATTCAAAGCAAGCAAGTGTTTTGCTCTAAAGTGTACATATATCCAGATAACTGTCTGCCTCCATGCAAAAACTAAATAAGTTAACAACATTCTCTGAAGATGTCTACCATAAACTACCCCACACAATATTCATCCTTTCATAAATTTTTCAACTGAAAGAAATCATGTCTCTTTCTTGTGTGTTAAACAATACAAATTAGTAAAATTATACATTTTTTAAAAAAAAAACTATCAATAACAGTGCTGTTCTTGGAAAAAAATGTAAAACTATAATTGTGTTAACAGGGTAAGCTAGATTACTTAATGTAAACAGTTTCATGTTAAATACCGGTTATGGATTTGACAGAAATACAGTCTTTTAGTGCTGTGATACTTATTGTTTTAAAGTTTATCATTTTACTTTTGTTATTTTGTTTTTCAATATTGCACTATATATTTATTTTGTTATTGTTTGTTTTTTGCATTTTGAGCAAAGCTACTCGAGGGCTATCTGCACTAGCTGTCTCTAATTTGGCAGTGTAAGACTAGAGGGAAGGCAGCTAGTCATCATCACCCACCACCAACTCTTGGGCTACTTTTTACCAATGAATAGTGGGATTGACTGTCACATTATGGCTGAAAGGGTGAGCATGATTGGTGCAATCGGGATTCGAACCATTTACCCTCAGATTACGAGTCGAATGTTTTAACCCACCAGGCCATGTCGGGCTCCATATATTTGGTTATAACCAAAAACAAGCTGCAACAAAAATAAAAAAATGTTGCACCAATTGAAAGGATTCTAGGGTACAGACTATAATGTGGGATACAGAATGTACCCTTGGTTTTGGAGGTGACTCAACAAGCATGAACCACATTGCAGTGGGGATGCATAATCTATTAGTCTTAACCTCTATTTGCTTGTTGCACATAGTAATAAAATAAATTGAAAGAATAAATACTATAAAATAATAGAAATTAGAAATAGGAGAGTGAGATGTGAATGCTCTAACCCACAATGCCTCATGTTTATATCATCCTTCACTGCCTGCAGACAGTTGTGGGAAGGTGACTGTTTGCCAAAGTAAAGAAGAAAAAATAATTAAAAAAATAATAAGGTTTTACCATTTGGGGGCTAAGTAAGTTAAATTTTACTTAATTCTTAGTATTAATATTTTTTTATATGTGTGTGTGTGTGTATGTATACATATATATATATATAAAACACATGCATTCTTGCATGGGGTAAATCTTATTAAGTAAGGAAATAAAAGTTCTTCTGAATAAAACAACTACAAGACTTGTACACAGACAAAATCAGAATTTTCAATTAAGTATTTTTACTAAAAAATTGTCCATAAATATATGGAGTAAGAGGGTTGAATGTCCCAAATTGAAAATAATTTTTATGTTAAAATAAAAATACTTTTCTTTATCTGAAACTTTTCAAACTTTATTTGCATGATCTTCAAACCCCTTGTCATGAAACAATACAACTTACCTGAAGAAACATTTCACAAAATTACAAAAAGAAAATCAATATAAAAATGATCACCAAATCGAACTGTTACAACTAGCCACATTTGCTTGTTTTCTATACAAAAATTCGTGCATCTTCCCGTTACATCAACTAGCCATGGGAAATACATTGTCCAGTCTTTGGTCACTCATTTCTTACATCAGATAGAACAGCATGAACTGGTCACTTCTGAATAGAAACCTGCATATTTGGTTAGATATAGAGGTGAAGTTTTACAAACAAAATTTCTCCAGCACATAAACAATCTACATAAAGATATACATTTCACGGAGGAAAATTAAAACAACTATGTGATTAATTTTTTAAACATTAATATCACACGACTCCCACAACCAAGGATTCACCACTAACATTCATACAAAAAACACATACAGTGGAGATTACATAAAGTGATTTTCTAATCATGTAATGCACCACAAGCAAACTCTCGGAGTAAAAATTAAACACATGTTAAGAAAATTGCATAATGAACCTACCTCACTACGAAACATTTGAAATATACAATATAACAGTTGCTTAGCTTTTTACATAGTTGAAACAGGACGTAACTTGAAAATTAGGTTAAAAGGACTCCAAAACACAACAACGAACAAACCAAAAAACACCTTCCCAAGTCCATGAGCTTATAAGTAAAAATAAACTTAGTTTTTCTGAACAGAACATCACAGTAGTGAAACATGAGCCTGATACTAACAGAAGAAAAATCAAGAACTTGATTGATAAAATCAAACAATCCCGCAATTATAAAATACCTAAACATACACTGCTGGTCAAAATCTTAAAGCCAATGAACATAAAGAAAAATATGCATTTTGGGTTATTAGACTCAACCACTTATTTGAGTAGAGCTTCGAAAGATGAAAATAATAAAAGGGAAAATAAAAAAAAACACTTTTTTAGCACTTATTAGGGAAAATGTAAACTTTATGAAATTAGCCTAAATACTAGCTGGTCAAAAGTTTGAAACCGTACTGAAACGAAGCATTAATAGGTAAACACGTAATGAAATTCATTTGTGTTCAAGTATTAGCATTATCAACATCTCCCACTGACATCTCTTGTGTTACGTCAGGTAAAAACATGGCAAAGGCTAAAAAGTTGACAGAGTTTGAACGTGGCAGAATTGTCGAGCTTCAAAAGTAAGGTCTCTCAATGTGCCATCGCTGGTGAGATTGGGCGTAGTAAAACTGCTGTTGCAACATTTTAAAAACCCTGAGGGATACGGAACGAGAATTTCAAGTGGTTGGCCCATGAAAATTTCGCCGAATTTGAGCAGGGGATTCGACGGGTTGTCTGTCAAGACACCAGCTGCCTTTCGAACTAGATTCTGGCCCTTACGGACGCAGATTGCAGCTCAAGAAAAATAAGATGGCATCTACGAAAGAAAAGCTTTAAAAACCGTAAACGTCTTCAAAGGCCACGTCTCCTTCGACACCACGAAACAGCTCGGTTTCTCTTTGCTGAGAAGCACCAAACATGGGACGTATAAAAGTTGAAGAAGGTTTTGTTCTCTGATGAGAAAAATTTAACTTGGATGTTCCAGACGGTTTCCAACGTTACTGGCACGATAAGGATATCCCACAGAAGGCATTTTCTACACGACACAGTGGAGAGGGTTCCATCATGATCTGGGGTGCTTTTTCCTTTCATGGAACAATGGAGCTTTAGGTTATACAGGGGTGTCAAACAGCAGCTGGCTACATTGGCATGTTGCAGAGAGCATCCTCATTGTCTGAAGGCCCTTGCTTTTGTGGAAATGATTGGATCTTTCAGCAGGACAATGCTGCAATCCACAATGCCCCCAGGACAAAGGACTTTTTCATGGCGATTAACGTAATTCTTTTGGACCAATATATTTTATGATTAGCTAAAACAATACATGCACGGAAAATAGAAGCTGTTATGAAACAATGATAAGTGGAAATGATACACAGAAGTGTAAAAGATAAATTGTGAGACTGTGTGGTACTCCAGAATATGCAAGTGTTAAATAGTGTCGAGTGTATTGGTATGATGTGTTGTTGTATGTATTGTAGTTAACTCATATGTTCCATCAATTGTCTCTATTCAATTTTGTGTACGTTTTTTTTTTTTCTTCTTTAATGAGTATAACGTCTATACATTTTCTCTTTAACATCTTTGGTTGTTTGTAAGACAGAAACCTTATTTTTTTATATATTTTTTTAAGTATAGCAAGTGTTGTACTGGAGCGTTTTAGGGTTGATCGTAAGTTCTTATAGCAAAACACAGTGGGCTATCTGCTATGTCCACCGAAGGAAATCGAACCGGTGATTTTACTATTGTAAATCCGTAGACTTACCGCTGTACTAGCGGGGGACGATTATAAGTGTACAAAGCAACGATTTGTTTTTACGGACGCATAAGAAAGGGTATTTAGGTTTCTTCACGTACATTACAAACGATTTGTTTCACTACATTTTTGAAGTGGCATATTTGTCCTGCTCAGTTTTTTATAGCGTACCATGATTGTTTATTACATATTTTGTAATATGTAATATGTAAGAAAGAAGAGTAAACAAATAACTCTTTCAGTGTTTTACTTAGTTTTTGTGTTACGTTGATGGTCAGTTGAGTTCGTTTAATGGCCTTGCGAATCTTGGTTGTAAATGTGTTGTTTATAAAAGGAATGCTCATTGTACGTGTTTTCATCTATCAAGTCAAGCTGTCGTAATTATATACAACAGTAAGTAAGTAGTCTGACGAGTAAATTTATCTCGTTGTAAGAATATTCACAGTGAGTAGTTGGAAGAGTCGTGTTTTTGAAAGTACATACACTTGTAAGAAGTTGCAAGAAACAAGTAGGGTTAGCCCGGCATGGCCAGGAGGGTTAAGGCGTGCGACTCGTAATCCGAGGGTCGCGGGTTCGAATCTCCGTCGCACCAAACATGTTCACCCTTTCAGCCGTGGGGGCGTTATAAAGTGACGGTTAATTCCGTTATTCGTTGGTAAAAAGAGTACCCCAAGAGTTAGCGGTGGATGGTGATGACTAGCTGCCTTACCTCAAGTCTTACACTGTTAAATTAGAGATGACTAGTGCAGATAGCTCTCGTGTAGCTTTGCGCGAAATTCAAAACAAAACAAACCAAATCAAAACTATCCAAAACACATACAAGACTGAGTAGTTGGAAAAGTCAAATCGCGTTGTTGTAATAATACACAATGTTGAGTGATTGGAAGATTCAAATAGTGATGTTGTTTATACAACAGCTGGTTTGGTGGCGGTTATTGGTGCAAAGCAACTAGGATATTTGCGTCAGTACTTGCTTTTTGAACGTTCTTTTGCTTTACCTTCATTCATTTTTATGTTTTACCTCTATATTTTACAACAATTTTACTTTTTTAACCAAGTTAAAGCTTATAAAAGTTCAAAAAACAAGTAAAAAACAATTTATATAGAATTAGAAAGACCAATGACCCTCAAACATTTTAAAACAAAGGTAAGGCGGACAGTGTTACCATTGTCAATGACACTGTCCAGCGTCAGGGATAAACGACTCAAGTTACAAAAGCCTCACATTAGTGCATCACTCCCATATAAAGAAAACGGTACTTAAAACCTGTGACCAATGCGTATAATAGCCAGAACAATTTACTCTTTCCGATCCTTATGGAAACAAGATGGCCAAAGAGCAACAGAAGTTGTGATCTGAAAAAAGAACTTGTTATTACGTGGCTCACACCAAGTCAAAGAAGATAAAAAATGGACCAATCGGTTTTGAATATCGAAGAGAATAGGTTGAGAACAAACGTGAAGGGATTCCAGAGTCACTAGAGAGCTGAATGAGTCGTTATAAATTGTACAATTGATGTACTGCACAGCTTCTATGTACATCCACTGAATCACAGCAAACCATGACAGAGCCAACTGATTTTGAACCATCGGTATTAACGGGGATAGGATAATAGTTCGAAAGATATTCGGCAAATAGAAGACGGTACATCCAATTGGAAATATTTGCCTTCAAAACGTGACTCAAATAAAGGCCATAGGTAGGAATGGTAATAAGTTCTGGTAGGATGGGATGACAAGTGGAGACATGAACGTTATTCAAGTTTTCAAGCATATAGTAAAGCAAGTTGCAAGCAGCGGAGGTGAATAGGAGGTTTTTGAGACTCAGTGTACAAACTTTAGCTGAAGAAGTGCTGAAAGCCCCTAGATGGTGAACGAGGTTCAACATCTTCAAGGCCGAGGTCCTTACAGAAACTAAAGACAATAGACTGTAATCTTGTTTGGATCGAATATAGGACATGGAGGGCCCTTGTACACTTGGTACATAGTTACTTGATGTGAGGAATGAACGTCAGCTTACAGTCAAAGATAAGCCTCAAGAACTTTGTCTGATAAACCACAGGAAGAAAAACAGCAGTAAGACGGAGCTCGGTAACGGAGTGAATATCCCATTACCTGCAAAAAATACATGCAAATGGTTTTAGAGAAAGAAAAGGTAAAAACCATTTGCTGCAGTTCACATCAAAAAATAATTGAGGGCAGTCTGAAGCTACCACTCAATACACCTCATGCCTGACACTAAATGTAAAAATTGTCAAGGTAGAGTCTGTCTGCGAGGATAGGAGGAAACTGTGCAGTGATAGTATTAATTTTCACACTGAAAAGCGTGACACTCAAGACACAGTCCAACAGCTAGAGGCGGTTTCTTCTAACTTTCTCCCTCAATCGAATTAAGACCTCTTTATAAAAGGCGTGGTTAAATGTCTGGTCATGAGGTACGAATTCATGATGAACATACCTCGAACATAAAAAAAACACGATAAACATTATCTTCACATTTGATCATGACTCTTGTGCCTTTATCGTAGGCAGTGATGATGGAGACTTCCACTGGGATGACTGAAGTTTCGTTTCAAGGTCACAACCATATATCCATGATGCATCAGCAGTAATAATGATGTGATGAAATTAAGATGAATTTCTAGCCTTCTTTTCAGATCCCCACACACTTGCCAGCGGTGAAACTTTTGGTTATCCTTCAACAGCCTTGAAACAAATTTTGCAGACATTCGACACATGCAAAGTTTTTCAGTTAAAATCGCCTGACACGATCCAAAGAAATGTCTAGTTTATCAGGAATTTAGCGGATAATTAATCGTCGTTCACTTTGAAGTTTTTCTTTCATCTTAGCAAACCCGTTTCATCAGTAGACGATATCGACGGTCGCCCAGAATGTGGCTCATCTTTGACCGATTCCCGGTCATCTTGGAAGTGTTTTATCCACTAATAAACGACAGCCTTAATTGAGCAGTCATCAACAAAGGCAGCTCTTGACAGTTTCAGGATTTCTGTTCCTTCTTTACCATTTTCACACAAAATTTGATGCAAACACGTTATTCTTCTTATCTGTTCATTTTTATTACGACAGTGGCAAGATATACTTCTGTCTTTGAACACATTTTAGCAACACGGGTATCAAGTCTGGAGAAATTCCTTAATCATGAGGTAGAGCGCTATTTGTACTTTATACACATCTCAGTGAAGCTCACTGCCTTTGTACTGGCACCTGTAAAAGCAGCAAGAAGCCTTAGAACATTTTGATCAAACCTCGTATTTTGTACCTTACAGTTTTTACATTTCATTTTCCTACTTTATAGAATCTGATAAACGAATATCAAAAAAAAAAAAAATTAAGGCAAATGTTTATATTTTTCATTTTCTCTCCAATATTATAAAGTCTGGTTATTATCATCAACATATCGTCCAACGAACTCTTTAAAATTAAGAAGCGGAAATATATACATATATTTTGTGTCTTCGTTGAATAATCTTAAAATATCTTTCTTGGGTCATACGCATAACATTATATCTTTTCCTTTTTACTTAGAGTTTCTATCAAATATTTTATTCTGTAGTCCCTTTCTACATCTTTGATTATTTATGTTGGCACACGTTAACGAATGCAGAGAATCTTTAGATTCTGGCAAAAGTTTTACACTCCCTTTAAATTTAAGCCTTGTGAAGTGAGGGGAAGTTTTGTTTATTTTATAAAAAATATTTAAACCTTTTAAATTAAAAATTTGAAAGAAATTATTCATAATTAATTAATATGTAAAAGTAAAACCTAAAGGTAATTTAACTGTTTCTCAAATTAATATGTGGAAGGTAAAAAAGTTTCCAAGAGCGATGGGCAATGATCATCAACAATGGACTTAGCGGCGGGTTGACTTGTGAATGGATATATTGCATCAATATTAAGATAATCCTGAAAAGTATAGTATTTAAATCTGAGCTTTCTGTTGGGTATAAGAGTATAATTCAATTCAAAGCTGTTGGGAAGAAGCATCCCTTTCTAATTATGAAAGTAGACGTGGCTTCTATCGTATAGAGAACATTTACAGTCTTTCTTGAAACTCCATTTGTGAAATTTCAAGTAAGGTAGTGGTAAACACGTTTAGTTTAATTTGCTAAACAAAACTGGTACATAACACATAGTGGAACAGAGACAAAAGAAAGAAAAGTTAAAATACTTTTAATCATGAGCGTCTCACATGACAATAAAACTGAAATTTTATTTACCGTTTCACAAGTTTGTAAAGAAAAAGAATAGACATGAAACGTCAATTACGTAAAACTTTAAATCACAACATACTTATTAATGATAATTTTATTAAAATATATTGATAGTAAAGTGGTTTAATTAACTTTGAATGTAACTACGTAACATACTCAGAAAATAATTTAAAAAGTGCTTCAGTAATCAAAGTGTTAACGTTTTCTAATATAAAATCGTATTTAATCTTTTTTTTCACAGAAAGTTAATTATTATAGAGGAAAGACGTGTGTTCGAAACGCTCTTAAATATATTTCCTGATTACGTAAGTATAGGAGCTCGATTAAGGCAAGCAAACGTTAAACGTAGAGATACAACATTCTATTCTCAATTAAGTAACTAATTAGTTTTAAGCTGAACCTAGTTGTTTGTATAACATCCAGTAATATATTCAACAGAAATGAAATGACTCTAGACATTGTCAAGTCTACTCCGTACTTTTTTGGCTTCATAATGAGTAAAGCTGAAGCACTTAGAGAATACGGCTTTGCTCGGATCAACCTAAAGAATTATCAGGTTTATTTATATTTATAAATATGCTTTCCATTGACATTCAAGGTGATCTAAACAATGAAAAATATGAAATGTTTCTGTGAAAAAGAATATATACATGTCTTTGTCATAAATGAAACAATGCTTAACAATAATAGCAATTTTTACATGGCTGGTTATAATAGTATATTCTGTAATGGATTTATCGTATTACGTTTATTATAACGCTTACACTTCTTTCTGTATAGTGTTTTTTCATGGTCTAGTAATATGTAGAATATTCCTGAGTGTAAACATCAATAATACTTCTCTGACGAAATAGCGCGAGAATTTTGTTGAACATTCTACAAATTCTCGTGATTTGTACAAAACTAACGCGTCAAGATAGGATGATGGAGAATTACTGGACAGCTACAGCCAATGTGCTCTGGGTCTAGGAAGGTATAACTGTGATTAACACCTATTCATTAGAAAACTACAGAATTTGACCAGAACATTATATATTTCAAATATTACCAACCGTTCAACTTCAGTTAATAATTTTGGGCATTATTATTCCTATGAGAACATTAAATATATTCGCTGGGAAAAGTCAGTTTTTAAGGGTGTGAGACAAACAAGAATAGAGCTAGCTAGTAGTCCCATCAAAGTGACGTGTATGTGTGTAATAAAGCACGCAAATGCTCTGCACTAACACGTTAATTCCCATCACTAGCCGCCACCCCACACACATGGCAACGATACCTTTCCTTATTAAACATGATTTACACCCTTAATAAAAATGTATAACCATATATACCATGATTTTCTTTCAGTTACAGGCACCAATAGAGTCATACCAGTGAAAGTGGGTTTTATCGGGGTTCTTCTGTTACATCTTACAGGAAAATTTCCATTCATATTTGGATCCATTAGTCCAAGCCCTGAAAATGTCTGTCTTACGTTTCTTCAGATCATTCGCACAACTTGTTTAACTTGTTCAATATAAACCTGCCCCTATTGGCACAGCAGTATTTCTGCGGGCTCACACTGCTAGAATCCAAGTATTGATACTGGCGGTGGGCAAAGCACAGATAGTGCATTGTGTAGCTTTGTGCTTAATTACATACAAACAAAGAAACAAACAAAATGAACAATATGAACCTAAAAATAACAAATGTTATGGAAAAAAATATTTACGTCTCATTTACGATTACGTCTCACGATTTTCTAAGAGCAACTGATGTACGTGGCCTGCATTTCCTTGCTTATTTCTCTTTGACAGCCCACAACTCACATCTTCCCGGCTGTCAATAAATCGTCTTACGAAGCTCTCCTTCCTTCGCTTCTGTCTCATTTTCCCTTTCGGCTTTTCCTGATTTCCTGCAATACACCTAATTAACTAATGCAATTTCATGTTTCGATCATAGTAAATCAAGATTATTTGAATTTCGGCGCTCTTTAACACTCAGACAAGCAGCGGAGTGAAGAGAAACAAACCTTTCTGTCAGCCTTTGGTTATATTTCATTTCCTTTCGTTTGCTCCATGTACCTAAACTGCAAAATTACAACATCCATTCTACTCCGCTACATATAGACAAGATGAAAACTTCCTTTTAGTGATTCTACTCTGTTACATACACCCAATATGTAAACCTCCTATAAACTGATTCTACTCTGTTACATACACCCAATATGTAAACCTCCTATAAACTGATTCTACTCCGCTACATATAGACAAGATGAAAACTTCCTTTTTGTGATTCTACTCTGTTACATACACCCAATATGTAAACCTCCTATAAACTGATTCTACTCTGTTACATACACCCAATATGTAAACCTCTTATAAACTGATTCTACTCCACTACTTCTCCTCGTAGTTTATTATGATTTTTTAAATATTTTTAATAAAACTGTCATACTGTACTGAGGGATACATATTTAGTTTTACAATTTGTATCAGTTATGATATGTGGGGAGAATATAGTAAATTTTGTCTTCCTCTATCAACAGTGATCATTTAGCTGATAAAAGTATAAATTATTTTCAAGGACTCTAATCTTATATCTGTCAGTTAGAATTTGATGGTGTTATCGTGAAATGTTTCTTCCAGAAAGATGTGGCACAGCTTCATGTTGCACTTTTTGTTCGTGAAGTACCGGAAAATAGCATGAAAAGGATAATATTAGAAAATGAACTGTCGTTTGTAGAAGAGTAATGAGGAAATGTAAAACTAGAATGTATCTGTATTACGATAAACTTCCTGTGTTGGAGTAGGTGTAGCCCTTGTAGTTAGTGTTCCTGAACTGTCAATTTGATTTGGTTTCAATTTCGCGCATAGCCACACGAGGATTGGCTATGCTGTTTGTTCCTAACTTATCAGTTGAGGTGAAAGACTCAGAGGGAAGTTAGCTAGTCATCATCACCCACCATAATCTTTTGGGCTACTCTTTTATCATTGAACAATGGGATTAATTGTCAATATGTAACACTTTCACAGCTGACAGGACGAACATGTTTGGCAAGACGGTGATTCAACGTCATGACCCTCAGATTGCTCCCTAACTTCCTGTCTCTGTCAGTCAGAATGCTGGTGTTTCAAGTAATATTGTCAAAAGAAATTGCACAAATGGATACGGAAGAAGTCTGCTTTATTTGTAAATGATTACGTTAAAACTGCCTCTATGGTAAAACTGTTAAACTGTTTACCATAGGCAATAGTTTTCTTAATATGCTCAAAGTTTAAAAAATGAAAACGAACATCAATTATTTATATAAAAAATAATTCATGATATAAGCTTTTCCTAACAAGCAATTAAAGCTAACATAATTAATTTCTTAATGTGTGTTACCCTTATGCCACTGTAGTGCTCACTTATCTGAGATTAATGTGTGTATCTCTTCCAAGTTCTAACACAATATCCAGCACTAACCACATCATCTGTGGTTTAGTGCCAAGTTTACGGATTCACAACACTATAAACCAGGACAGAGTACAAATGTCTAATTAATAGCTAGACTTCAAAACAAACAACACTGTAAAGTTAACCACAATTTTTGTTTGATTTTGTTTCTTTTGAGCAAGCTTCAAAATTGGTTATCTGCGTTTTATTCACCACAGGGAATCGAAACTTGTGTTTTCTTATTACAGTCCTATAGGTCTACCGCTAACCCACTGAAACTTTTTTTATAATGTAGCATTAATTTTTTTACAAGTATTAATAGTTAGTAATTGAAAATAAAATAAAGAAAAGAGAAATAGCACTGTTTCTTGTTTTGATGCAATAATTTATTTTTAAATGTTCAAGATACATTTATAAACTGAATTCAAATTAAACAAAAATAGCAATGAGTTATGATAGGCAAAATCGACAGAAATCATTATATAAGGGCAAAGTTGATAAGAATATTACAACCTGGACCTGGAAATAACTTATTTTACAGGGTGTTCGGAAAGTCATTGTGCACTTATATATTTATTAATAGACATGTTTCAATATAGAATACAGGAGGTAAATATGAATGACAATTATAAACAATGTTGAAAGTGATTCCCGTTGGCATCAATACAGGCCTGGATTCTTCTTATTTTGTTTCTAAACACTGCTATCAGTTGCTGGCTTGAAATTGACTGAATGAATGCTGTTATCGCTGCTTTCAAGTCATCCATCTGGTGGATTAAGATTTGGTGAGCGTGGGGGCCATACGTCTTTAAAAATAATGCGGTCGCCAAAACATTCCTTTAATAACTGCATAGCTTTGTGAGATGTGTGGGCAGTAGCACCATCCTGTTGAAACCATGAGTAATTGATTTCATCACTTGTCATCTGACCGTTGCTTCCAGTTCTTGTACCGTCATTATTTTGTATGGGAAGAGCTTTAATTTCTTTCTGACGGCCTTATGAGCAGTTTTAAGACCAATATCATGTTGCTGAGCTAACATTCGTAATGATTTTGATGGACTCTGCATCACATTGTCAGAAATATCCAACTTTTTCTCCTTCGATAGCTTTGCTGGTCTTCCACAGCGTTTGGCATCATCCACTGATCCTGTTTCCCGAAACGTATCAACAAGGTTACGAACTGCATTGTGATGTGGAACAGGTGTATCTGAGAATTTTTCAGCAAATCGCTGTAGCACCACATCTGTGTATCTAACACCTTCTCGGAATACGTGTTCGACGAGCCATACACGTTCTTCAGTTGTTAAAACCATATTGGAATTGAAATCTGAAATATAATAAAATATGATTACAAAACTGCACAGTGACTTTCCGAACACCCTGTATTATTGTCACGTTATGAAAACCGTACACGTTGGTACGAAGCCTAACTTTGGTGTCCGACTAAGTTATAAGTACCAAAGAGTTCAATATAACAGAAAATATTTTATGAAAACAAAAGGTCGAAAAGCCAATTACAATACATTATATACGTTGCTATTTATAAGTATGTATTCATTAATGAGACATGAATCTCATACATGTATTTAGATTACATTTAATATTGAAAATAAATTGCTCAAAATCTATATAGTCGTATATTTTTATACAAATTCAAAAACAGTAGATTCTAAATTTAATATTCACCTTTCTTTAACTTAACTAGTAATAGAAAGCTTTTCTATGTCATTGAATTTAAAAACAGTAAATGTAGTTATTTCACTTTATATAGTGATACAAAACACTGAATGTGTATTCACGATATTTTACTTCTTAATATTTGACAGGACATGTTCATTTTAGTTAGCGTAAAATCCTTGTATTGTTTCTGTACAATGAGACTCCATGGATTGATTATTCACGTTTCTAACAAATGTATTTAACCAACTAATACAATAATTCATATTGGTATGCTATCATCGGTGTATATATGTAAAATCACAGTCTAAGTAAAACTGTTGTCGCACATATTAAAATATTTATTCACAAAACTTCAAAATACACGTATGTACTACAAACAGCTTATCATTAAGCACGGCAGTGTTTAATAATAGGGATCATGATGAAACAAAATGGTGACCATAAAAATCACCCATTTAAAACCACCTTTAAAACGTCTGTATGTTAACAATAATTATTTCTTGGTATAGGCTGAGCAGTTTGGTTTCGTTTGAATTTCGCGCAAAGCTACACGAAGACTATCTGTGCTAGATGTCCCTAATTTAGTAATATAAGACTAGAGGAAAGGCTGCTAGTCATCACCAACTATTGGGCCACTCGTTTACCAACGAATAGTGGGATTGATCGTTACATTATTACGCACCTACAGCTGAAAGTTCAAGCATGGAGTGACAGACTTTCGAACCCGCGACCCTCAGATTACGAGTTAAGTGTCTTAACCACCTGACCATGCCAGGCCGTCGACTAAGCAGAACTAAAACTTATTGTACTTATAATGTTGCTTAAATAACTACATAATTGTTTATGGAATGAAAAAAAAAGACCATTTCAACAAATTTTAATCTAAATGAGTAAGTGATATTTCAGGCAAAGATACATTGGATTCTCAATTATGTCTCTTTTGTACCAAAAAATGATACTAGTATACGGATATATACATATTTGTAATTAAAAACTAATTAGGTGTGAAAAAGTGTGCCACAAAAAATTTAGTGTGTGATTTAAAGGAATGAAATAAAAATCTGTGGCCAAGCTGGTAGCGTCACTTACAACTTTTTTAACAATTTTACAGCGAATATTCATTCATTAGTTCGCCAAGCTGCGTTTTTGTTCAGCTTTGGGTTTGATGGTGGGTAAATATATCGATTGCTACGTGTCTTTATAAAATTATATATTTTTATTCTTATAAAACACAGGATTAATTTTTCAGACAACTTTTTCTGCTTATATTTTAATTATTTGTATCGGTATATGAAAACAAACTGAAAAGACGTTAATACATCGCACTAAAAACATATCACTATATAAACAAAGGCGTTCCAGTGGCACAATGATATGTATGCAGACTCACAACACTAGAAACCGAGTTTCGATACTTGTGGTGGACAGAGCACAAATGGTTCATTGTGTAGCTTTGTGCTCATCTTCAAACAATATAAATAAAGGAATAAATGATCCAATGCAAACTAAACATATAAGATTTCAGTTAATAGACTCAGAGAAACTAGTTTACCTACTATTTCAAAGCTGATATTTCCTCACGTGTATTTTGAAACTGTTGCAGTAGCATTAATTTTCCTTTCACTTAAAAATTATACAAGCCGTCAGTTACAAATCACAGTTCTGTGATCTTCATTATAACTTCATACATACACTCATCTTCAGTATATTTAAGTATTTGCCTCTTTGTTTGAAATTAAGAACAAATATGCTCAACGATCTGTCGGTGCTCCGCCCACCAGGTTCATCGAAACGGTGTTTTCAGCGTACATGTAAATATTCGACATACTGAAATATTTATTAATAAAACTTCAAAATATACTAACACATAATTTACAAAAATATGTTACTTTATAAAATACTTACTTACAGTCCAGTATGATAATAACCTGAGAAAAATACGTTTTCTAGCGTGTTTTTAGTCTAATAGAATAAATCACCGTTAATTTAACATAAGATACATCCCACAAAATATGATGGTAGAAATTATATTTATTCAGAAGATTTACACCACTATTACTCCTCCATATCACTTAAAACTGACGTGTTTCATCATAGCGTAATATGTTATTATAAACTTATCAAGTATCATACATACTTAACATTTATTAACAAAACTTCTAGTTAGGAAAGTACGTCTTTATGCAAGATTTATCACAAATAATTAGCATACATTCTATTTTTGAAGCTTTGAAGAATAAAATTTCTAAAAAGTTTTAAAACAACATTCGAATTTTGTTGTTTCTTTTATTTACAAAATAGATTTTTTTCTCATTTTACAAATACAACATGTTTACTGTTTACCGTTACAGAATATAATTTATAACCAAAATAGCTGATCTAACAAAGAAGAACAGTATTTGATGCCACAAAACTTAACAGTCACTAAAAATGAACTTATAATATTTTCCAACTTTACATAACAATAGAGAAAGCTAAATGTACATTCATGACATTCCCAACATTTGAGGATAAATCAGACAATTATTTTCTGTTTCTGACTTCCTACTTTCTGTTTTTGATCTAGACTCACGTTGTTTAAAACTACTGTAGTTTAGAAATTCATCAAGATACATATTGTTATTGTTTAGACATGTAAAGAAATAATAGTATTATTCACCTAAAATTTTGGATTGCGTTCTTCAAATTTATTCCTCTGACAAGTTGACAGCTCGATAACATTTGATATTCACAAACAATACTAATTGAAACATCTTTTAACTCTAAGATACTGGATTGTCAAGTACATTTCATTCAGCCTACTATTGTTTTATTGTATACTTTCTACTCAGTTAGTCCCTCCTACTGGCCTTCATTTATTGGTCATATGGCAGTCAATGATCACAATTTGAGAACCAACATCTATTGCCATGCACAAATTGAACGTAATGAAAACAAAACTAATATATTTCATCTGATATATAACAACACAGAACATTAACTATAACTGTAAAAGTCAGATTTTTCTCACATTTTTATTGCAAATTTGTCAAATAATATGTTAAATACTGCAATTTTACATCACTCCACTACCTGGAATCCATTGTTAAAACAGTTGTTGTTGTTGTTTGTAATTTAGCACAAAGTTATACATATGGCTATCTGTGCTCTCCCTACCACAGGTATCATAACCCAATTTTTAGTGTTGTAAGTCCGCAGACGTATCACTCTGTCACTAGGGAACGTTAAAACAAAATAAAAATATTTAGTAGATAAAACAAAGCTATGTTACATTGTTAATGCTTTATTACGCTGTTTTATATAAATCTTCCATCTGATATAATAACAGTTTTTACAGCAACAAGTCATCTCAACTTTCATAACCGCAACAACAGTAGATCATCAGTAAAACACACCTTGCAGTTAAATGTACTTTACACAGGAAAGGAAACCACAAAAATGAATATTCTTTATTTAAAGAAATCTTCTATATCCAATCAACAGTAAGATGTTGTAAATCATGAAATAACACGGATGATGATCAGTTCATTTCTACCATGGGACTTTACTGGTTTTGTTAGTATTTTTCAGGAAATACCATTGATGCAAGAAAACCTATGTAAGAATAAAATAGGCTATGTTTGTCCACTAAACTGTGAAAGTTATAGATATTATTTCTATGAAGAAAAATGCATGTACTAGGCTTCAATATAGAATTAATGTTTATAAGTGTTTGCTGATGGTTTTCGCTGAATGTGTACAAAGAACAATGTTGGGTAATGTTTTCTTATCATTGCTCTTATGACCTCATCAGATGCTAATTGTACACCCTGCTTTGTAATACTTGACCTATTTAACAAATTAAGTACTCGAGTAATGTTGGGTGATATTTTTCTTTTCATTGCTCTTATGACCTAATTAGATGCTAACTGTACACTCTGCTTTGTGATATTTGACCCATTTAACAGATTAAGTATTCGAAGGTTTAAATTTTGAGCAAAAATCTAAAGAAATAGTAGAAGTGTACCCTAATTGTGTGCTTTTTATCGAGAAATCTTTAAGGTACAACAGACGATGTGTCGTTACACAATTTCCTGTTACTATATCAAAACTTATATAATCAGCCAACTATGGGTGATGTGTGCCTACACTCTCTTCCCCACATACATAATGGATGAACATTTCAGTGAGATTAATGACTAACTACAATATCTTAGGTCTTTAAACCCAATTACATTGAGTCTAGTTACTTCACAACTAAACACATGAACTTTATGTATTTTATATATTCATGTTAGAAGATGAAAACTTAAGTTTGGATTTCCTACATGAAACCAGTGCTGAAGCCGATTTACAATGAAGTGTTATAAAGCGTTTGTGACGTCTTTCCATTTGTAATACTGTTTTGTTTTGTTTTCTTATATCAAAACCACATCGGGCTATCTGTTAAGTCCGCCGAGGGGAATCATTTATAATACATCAGATTTTTTGTAAAGACTAAAATTTACTGTTTGGAGAATATTTGATTCAGCTAGAATAAAAGCCAGTCAATAATTACGGGAAACCAAAACCTACCAAATTTAAATCCTCCAATATACATGTGGAACTTTGTCTCCCGTAAACAGACATGATAAAAGTACAGTTCCTTCTAGCTTCCGAAGACCAGAGTTTATCATGAACAATACCTTCTTTACCTAAAGATGGTCTTCCCAGCATTCATTGATCGAAGCTGTTTTATTATCACATCAAATTTATTATTGTAATAGTTCTCTTAAAACCATATTTCTTGTAAATTCTCAATCATCGTTCAGAAACGTCTCTTCACAACAAATCAATTTCATTCAGTGCTAAGTTAATCCTTGGTACAAAAACCCCCTCTTTGACAAGCTTTATATAACAGAAAAAATATTAGGAAAATGTAGGAGCTATTTAAATCCATACCAGCGATTAAATTCAACTAAAAGTAGATCGGGTAATAAAAAGAGGAAATACTATAGGAAAAAGGGTGGAGTTGTTTGTAGTTGATCTATAGCTACACACTGAACTATCTGTTTCACCATCGATATCGAAAATCGGTTTCTAGTGTTGTAAGTCTAACGACATTCCGCTGTATCATTGGGGATGGACTCGTGCAAGCCACGTAATTCTGAGAAATCGAGTGTTTCCGACTGACTGATTGTCAGTTGGTCGGCCAGCACTTGGCTTTTGTGATCATGATAACGTTTTGATAATGGCTATGAAAAAAATGAAATGTGATAATGAATTGAAAGGCGACTAGACTTGGCTAAATATTTTACTTTTAATGTTATCAATCTGTTATTTATTTGAAACCTGACATTTCAGCACATTTATTAGTATAGAAGTTGTGATATAAAATAACTGAATGCATTTTATTGGTACTTTTTTTCATACAAACTCACATAATTTACCAGTGAATCAAATACTTCCAATTAAGCAAGATGTTCCTAACCGTCCAAAGTACAGAATAATTATTGGAAACGCTACAGCCCCAAGTACCCTACATGAAGGCATACATAGTGAATTAGTAGTTAAATGGATCAGTAAACTGACGTATCAGCGAAAAGAAAACGTGCGGTCATTTAATTTTTAATGGTTAAAAACAAAGATAACAGTAGACTCGTGTATCAGGTGAATGAAAATATATTATTACTAATCACTCAGATGATTAATAAAAGTAAGACTAGTGTAACTTCAAGAGATAATATGCAGATGAAGTAGAAAAAGTTAGTTTTGATAACCATATATAGAAACTAAATGATATGTCTGAGTGGAACATGTTTTATTTAAATATTTTTAATGCATTTCTTGGTACGAAACGATTGTTTGATCAAAGACGTTATACTTCTTGTTGTTTGAATAAAAGCTTTAGACGCAACCAAGAAATATATATAAATCTTGTAACTTGTCAGTTAGTTGAAAATACACATATTATATTAGTTACTTACCGCCACAAAGTAGATCATTCCATAAATCACAGTTGTGCATTGTTTTCCAAACATTTCAGCAACAGCAGCAGGAATGCATACAATTTGGACAGGAAATGTAGCAAGTGGATCACAAATTTAGATTAAATATAATATTTGTACCGTGAGATGTCGCAACTAGCGTAAACGGTAGCACAGTAAATCCTCCGACAATGCGAATTCGACCAACACGGACCAACCTGGAAAAATAAAAGCAACCAATCGTCTGCCGAACACAGAAACTTCGATCATGTGTTATTCACCGAACACGCAAAAGTATGAGCACCTTAGATCGTTATATTTCCAGTTTCCCAGCTTTCACCCCATACCCACCATGTGTCTGAGTGATAAGGCTAAGTTCAGTGCCGTGTAGTCAGTTTATTTTTTGCCGTTTTTTGTTGCCTTTCACTATTACCTTTAGGTAGCAGTATGGAATCGAAAGAAAAGTATCTTTAAGAGTTCATAGGATAAAGAAAAGCCGCAAACTTATGACATTAGTTGAGAAAGTTCAGATCATTGATAAGTAACAAAGCGAAATGAGTGTAGTCTCCACAGGCCGGGAATATGGCATGAATGAAGGAGTGAAGATAAAAATCTGTGTAAGTTTTAAAGCATTTGCTCCTATAAGTGCTAAGGTTTCTCAAGTGTTTAGGAGGAATCCATTCATGGTAGAAAATGTAGAAATTATTTAATGTGTAGATCAGTGAAGAAGCTCTGTTGTTGACAGCATAACTATACCTGAAAAATCGTGTTGTTTGTACGAATGTGTAGTCTCCAGTGCGAGAGGAAGTGCTGCAGATGCCAGTGAGTTTTAGGCCAATAAAGGCTGGTTTGTCAAATATAACCAACACTTCAACGTGCAAGGTGAAGCTGGGTTAGCCGATAGTGATGCAGCCGCTCAGTTCCCGTCGTGGTTTTTTGAAGTTATTAAGAAAAATGATAGAATCTTCAACAATCAGTAATGTCGAGAAACCCACTTGTTGAGAAATTTATATGCAAAAACGGCTCGTTTGGGTTGAGAAAATATTTTCTCAACCCAAACGAGCCGTTTTTACATATAGAATCTTCAACAGGTGTTTAATGGAGATGAGACAGGGCTCTTTCATAAGAGATGGGGAACAGGACAAACAACACCAAGGAGCAGAAGATAGTGTCTGGGTTAAAGGAATTTCAGGGTTGGATCAAATTACTTTTTTTTTTTTTCAGGAACATATGAGGTGATTTAAAATGAAAGTCTTTGTTAATGTATCATTTCGTAATTCCATCCACATTGAAAGGTAAGAATAAGCGACATTTTATTCTTGTTTGATGCTGAAATAAAAAGGCTTAGATAATTAGAATGCTATTGAATGACTTGTTGCACAATCATTTAGTATATGAGGTTAAAGAATACCTGGTGAAGAAGAACCTCGACTGTAAGATTCTTCTCGTTTTGAATAATGTTCCTGTGCATGATTCTGACACAGAGCAATACAGTACCTAATGTTGTAAGCTTTTCAAGTGTGGTTAAGTTATTGTTTTTTATAAACAGCAGTGTTTATGGCTTGGGTTGCATGTCGGTAGACATTCCTTGTATAGTGAGACTTGAATAATTTTATTAGGCCTTGGTCTATCGGTTACAGGATGGAAGTGGTACTGGGAGGCAAAATTATTATCTCCAGAATAGGATGGAATGAGGTGAAAGAGTCTTCCATAAATGCATGCTGGCATTATCTTTGGGCTGAAGTCGTGAACGATTTCGACAAATTTCCGACGATTAAGAAGGAAGTTGCCAATGCTGTATTACTTGCTAAACATATTGAAAATAAGGAATGAGTAGGTGGTTTGCTGCGAAACCTCATTACCAATATCCAACAAATAAAGAACTTGAAGATCCGAAAGCTTCCAGTGATAGTGATGAAGATGCTGAAGGAACAGAACCCACTAAACTCATCATCACAGTAAAGGCTGTCAGCTTTCCTATGCAAGGAAGATGTGGTCGCAGAAATGGATTCCATAACAGAGAGAAACATTAAGTTAAAATGGGGTTTAATGACATAATAGTACCCGACAGAGGAATATTGAAAGATTTATGGAGGAAGGTGAAAGAGCCAAGTATTACTGACGTGAGAGTCAGCTGCTGTTACTCTTCCTTATCTCATTCCTTCAACTTCTACATGTGTTTCAATGGAGTTTGTAGCAGAGCTTTCCGAAAATACAGGTGATTCATCGGCCTTAAGCTAACTACTCAGCCTCAAAATTTATTATTATCATCATCACAAGTCACCCTCTCATTTCTTTGTCTTCATTATTCATAGTTGAGTGTTACAATAAAACGCAGTGATTTATTATTTCATTTAATGTATAGATAGAGTTTTCATTTATGTATAAAAAAATCCTTATACAAGCATTTATGAGAGACTTAATGTGGTTGTGTTCCTGTAAGTAGTAAGGTTTGTACTTTATAGGCAGAAGATGATATGCCGCTATTACACATGAAGATAGAAGCTTGGTAACGAGGAGAGTGTCATGAAAGATTACGAGGTCATAGTTCCAGAAGTTGCCATTTGAGAGCGTGTCGTTAGGGTCATGTTGCTAAGTCGTCATGGCAGGCAGCCATGAAGTTCTACTATTCACGTTCTGCATCCATTACAACAAACTATTCTTCTGTACATTCATAAACCATCCACTCTTTAATAAATATGATTATATTATTGAACTGGAAATCTTTTAACACATGCGTGAAAACAGAAGTTGTGGGAAACAGTCAATTAATACTGTGTGTTGAACAATATATAAATATATTTATAAATAAAAAAGCAATGCATATGTAATCCTTTACACATGATACTAATAATAAAAACAACTGTTTTCTTTTCCACACACATGCATATCCAGGAAAGCTTAAAGTCATTTCATGACGAGAAAAAACAACAACATAAATTATAGAACAAAATAAATGAAGAATGCAAATGACAGCAGACCCTCTCAATCTAACATACAATAAAGTGTATGCAATAAACAAGAAAGAAAAACATTTCAAATCTACAATAAAAGTTCCCCAGTGGCACAGCGGTATGTCTATGGACTTACACATCTAAAAACCGGATTTCGATACCTGTGATAAATAAAGTACAGATAGTCCATTGTGTTGTTTTGTGATTACTTCTGAACACACATATTCTACAATAACAATTCACTGCCTGGCAAGTAATTCATCATCAAAACTGAAACATTGTGCTGTAAAACATTCCAATGCGACTTATGTATTGTTTAGCATCACAAACACGTGATTAAAATTTAGTAAGATCCATTTAAGTGGATCGAGATAGTGATTGTCGCAACATAAAAATTACATTCATTGTTTCAAAAACAAAGGCACATTTCCCTATCCATCACTGGTTTTCCAATCATATGACACTCCTCACGTATGTAATAATCGCAGTAGTAAACAAAGAAATGTAGAGCTTATATCATACCGTGAAAAACCACCTGATAGAATTCTCTTTAAACTGGAATTTGGAGCTTTCAGGTAGCGTCTTCAATTGAGCACTTCATTGCTAGCGGTTTAGAAAGCAAGGCTTTCAAAACTCTTTCAATCATTGTCTTTTTACTCACATAACTGTCTGAACTGTTGAAAGTTAACAGAAAACATAAAAAAAAATATGTGTACAAGATCTTTTAATACCACTTAATAAGATTCATTATATTCTACAATACAATTACCATAACATTTTTATGATTTTACTATGAGTTATGTCAGTGTGTGAGAGAAACTCCTTGTTTGTTTTTGAATTGACTGACATGCACTGACGATTCACTGATAAAGTTATATTGATTAGAATGCTTGACTGTATTTTCTTAACCTTGAAAAGTGATTCTCAGATTTTACGAGGTTGGATAATATAATATCTATCATGGAGCTATTCGACGGAAAACACTGGTAATATGACAAAAACTATGGTATCTGCGGACTTCTTGTTTTGTCATAGGTTGATAACATATATTACCAGATATTTAAAAATTACATCCATAATTAAAAGTTCACCGACAAATTCCACTCTTGCGTGGATTAGCAATCTTTATTCTGGTTATACTTTCACGCTAACTTTAATGATCCCTTTAATTTATTTTTACAACTTCTCAGCTACAGAATTGAACATATGGCCAAGCATCCAAATGTCATTGACACAGACCAGTAATCTCTACCATTGCTGGTCCTACAGTTTCGTCAACCTCTCAAAAATAGCGAATGCATTATATAGTATGATGAAGTCTAAAAAGCCATCTGTCATGTTAAAGGTGGCGTCAGGCAGACTTAGTTATCCCTGCTCAGTCACTGAAGGTTTCATTGCAATGCAAGCATGAGTAGTTGGAAGGTAAAGTTTTGATATTGGTACAACACAATGCTGTGGATAATACGAATATACTGAATGCTCTGAAGAGCAGACATCACTGGTATATTAATCTTTAACGACTGGTTTAAAGTTAGTACTTCTTACTGGTTCATCATGGTAACTGTCTTTGCCAAAGTAAAAATATCTATCATACCAGGAGGTACAGAGTGTCCTCCTTCTCTTGCCATTGCAAAGCATTTTTTATTAACGTGCAGTTATCACGTATTGTTCACATTGATGGTTATACCCTCAGTTTCGGCAATCTTGCAAATGTTAATATGACCTAACGGATCATCCTATTCACCATGGTGGAATTCAAACTGAAACTTGGAAACGAATGTACTATTGTTCTCCGGTTATCCCTGATATATAACTTTTAGAGTATCCAAGAGTGCGCCAGTCAGATTCATTTGTTGAACTGTCTGTTCTCAATTTCATTCATTCTACACAATTATTTATCTGAAATATTCCATAAAATAGTCCAGGCCTTCATTTGCTGCTCCTTTGTATAGCAGGGTATGTAATATGATTAGCTTTGAGCGTAAAGACCCATAGAGTAAGTCAAAATCTCTGCCATTGGGTTTTAATCAAATGCCTGGCTGAGAATTCTGCTATTGTCTTAGATGTTGAGTCCTATTTATTGAGTGGTAGATTTTTATGGGGATTCCTATGCTGTGGTCAAAGGCAATAGAGCGATACGTTCTAGTAAATTTCTTATATCTGGGAACAAAACTCTGGTTAGTTAAAGACTTTGAAAAACCAATAAAAATGTGCATAGAGTTGTAACCTCGTACTACCAGTTGTTACGAACCCTACCGACCGACTGGTCAACTTTCTTAGAATATTTGAAGACTACAATATGTATTAAAAATTATCCACTCTGCCAGTAAAAGATCTTGCTGAGGCTTGGTTTTTTTTACACTGATGTGTGAGGTTGCAGTATAATTTCAACATACAAACTGACCATTAGCTGCTAGACAAAAGCAAAGGCAACACTAAAAGACAAATTCAACATATTTTTTTCTTGAGTTTATGTCAGTTATAATCTTGTCACTAGGGGAAAATATTCTTTAACATTAAACATTTCCTTCTTTTTTCTTTGTACTTGCATACAATTACTGCATGCTGAGCTCAAGATCAAACCCGACACAACAGATCAATGTTCTGTTTCAAGCACAGATTGCCCTTGCGTACATTTGCGCTTAATTATAAAAAAATGAAACAAACAAAAGTAGTTATAGTTAAAACCTTGGAAGAAAGTGATAACATTAGTTACATGTGTGATATAATAATAGAACATCTTTTTCCAGTTCGGTAGCTAAAACATCAATTAGTCAGTTTTAACAGTTAGAACTTCCAAGTCCCATTAATTTTATAAAACAATAATATATAACATATAACCATTCAAAGCTTTATTAAACACATAAAAGAGTTTAATTTAGGCTAGGAAATATTTTGTTCCAAAACATGTAAAATGAAAAGAAAAGTAAAATATAAGAATTTCATTTATTCCTATTCAAGTCCCCTGTTAGTACCGCAATAAATCAACGGATTTACAACGCTAAAATCAGGAGTTTGATTCCATACGGTCTGCTCAGCAAGGTGACTTTGCTATAAGAAACACACATTCATGGTTATAG
The DNA here is from genome assembly GCF_004210375.1 of Tachypleus tridentatus. Classification (NCBI taxonomy): domain Eukaryota; kingdom Metazoa; phylum Arthropoda; class Merostomata; order Xiphosura; family Limulidae; genus Tachypleus; species Tachypleus tridentatus. The sequence goes on from NC_134831.1 coordinate 157,941,980, forward strand.
ATTTTTTGTGGTGGTTTTTAACATCTTTATCTTAAGTAATGTAAATTTTATATTCATTTTACGCTTTAAATAACTACAAATGATTTCATACAATAATGTAGAGTATTTAAAAGGCTATAGGAGATGACAAAATCTAGTGACGTTTCCAAAGATATCCTGAATATTTGTTTATACCAATACTACGAAAAAACAACATCTAGAAGAAATAAAAGTGGATCTAATAAAGAAAAAAATATATTTATATAAAGAAAAGTTAGAACCGATATTTTATGTTTTATTTTAAGAAGCATCACGTACGTTTAGAGAAACTTGTGACATACCAGTCAGAAGAAGGTTGGAAATTAGTAGGATTCACAAAGAATGAGTGTACACTACTTAAAAATAGAAGAGCTAAAGCTACGTAACTCCAAAGTTACATTGCCCTTTTTCCTATGAAATCACTCAAACAATATTTCATAATGTATTTTGTAAAATGCCTTTTTTAATATTCAAGTTAAATGTTATATCATTTTATAAGCTTGGAATATATATACATATATGTGAACAATATAAAGTGTAATCATTAGTGGTAAACAAACCTAGTATATTATAGATAAAAATGAGTTATCCAACTGTTTAGAACTCAATAAAAATAAAACATGTCTACACACTAGTGACACCTATTACTAGATGAACAACAACTACGCTACTCACATAATAGTTTGCACAATTAGAGTTGAATTCTAGAACAGAAAAAAAGTTTTCTCAGATTCGAAGATTTAAGTAATTCGATATTAAACACTAGTTTAGTTTGTTTGTAATTAATTACAAAGCTACACAAAGGGATATTTGTGCTATGCCTACCTCTGGTATTGAAACTCGGTTTCTAAAGTTAGAAATCCACAGACATATCTTACTTACCCCCAAGTTGTAATGCCTATTATTATTACTTATTTTTCTTCTTCTTTACTTTGGAGAACAGTCACTTTCCCAGAACATGAGTATGTTTGTGTATTTTTCTTATAGCAAAGCCACATAAGGATGTCCACCGTAGGGAATCGAACCACTGATGGTAGCTTTATAAATACGAGGGTTTACTACTGTCCGAGCGAGATACAACAGGAGGCAATGAAAGGTGATATATATGTGGGATGTTGTGAGCTTGAGCACCCGTATCTCACTCTCCTAATTTCGATTTCTTTTGAGTATTTTATCATTTTTATTATTTATACATTTATTGATGTGAAACTGGCGAACAGGTGGTTAAAATAAAGAAACACTATACTCATAATTTAAATAACTTATCTAAAATAACTTAAAACTTATGTTTTAACTGTATCTCGTGAACTAACTTGTTTAAGCTGAAGACAGAATATTTTAATGGTTAGATCACATAAACTTTAACATATTTAGTACCTATACGCCACTCCTAGGAGAGGCTTGTGTCAATTTCATAATATATTCCTCCCGAAATTCAACTTGCTCTAGGTATAAAATTAGTTTGTATTCTTAATTAACTCTTTGTTTCTAAAGTACATAACAGACAGTATAGTAAAAGAACGCTAAACAAAGCAATAACAATATAAAAATGGTATTTATTGTATGACATAATACATAAACATTATAAACAACAGTGTACAGGATTATATCTAATGAAATAATGAAAAAGAAAGTGTTCAAAACTTCATGTTAAAGTCCTCTTCAGATAGTTTTACACCGCGTCACAAAGAAAAAGGCTTAGACAAATTCGTATAGTGATAAGAATATAAAAATTCTTTATTATGTACGTAATTCGTGTAGCTTGTTAGCAAAAGTATATTGTTGTAAGAAACATTGTTAATGCATTTCTATAAACAATTAAAAACTGAAAACAAATATTCGAATAATAAAAATTGGGTTTTGGAAATTAAAAATGAAACATAGACGCAATAAGCATAAAATTAAAATGATAAAATGGTAATCTAATGATAATAATAAGGGAAATATGTGTAGATGGTGTCAAGTTACAGGTGTGGCAAAGGGATATAGACGAAATCTAGTAATCATATGATGTAATAAATTCTTGGTTACATTTACGTTTATGATATACGCTATCGCATTAAAACTTATTATGGGAGGCATGTTATAAAATGATTCGAGGAACTGAAGTGTTTTAGGACTGTGTAGTTGAGGATGCCGTTATGTACATACTAGAGATGTTCACGAAGTCTGTCACCTAATCTACTATAGTTTCACCAACGTAGGATTGTTTACATGAAACATGACAAGTTTAAATATTTTACAGGGATTATCAAAGATGGAATTTGGTAGTTATTAAATAAAAGATGGAATATGGCAGCGTTGGATTGAATTAGGGGCTTTCTTAGGCTTGTTAAAATGGGTTTGGCTTGAATAGATTACAAGATATAAGAAAAGGAAATATGTAAATCTATAAGCAACTTAGGAGATGAAATTTTATACAACATAAAAACAACAACACGTCAAAACAACAAGCTGGTTATCATATAAAGAAATATTATTCAACTGATAAGTAATGAAGGTATAATAGTAATGTGGTACCAAACAGAAGTAAAAGTTTAATAAGTAATTACTACTTTAACGTAAACAGTAGATATTTAACCACTGATATCAATAATATCTACTGACATATTACAATCTTTCTTTTTCTGTTTTATTTGCATAAAAAATTCAGGCGAAAAAGTAAAAAGTTATTTTAATAAATAAGTTTTAACCTTCACACAATGTTTAACACACCTAATCTAACTGTGCGCATGCTCACTATTTAATAGTTTTAGATGTACAGGCGTACTAATCCAAAACTCATGTTTCAAAACAGATGGCTTCAGATATTAACGTATGTGTCACTTTTCATCAACTTTTACAGTTATACAGTCTCGCTAGATATAAAATCTGGGTGACGTAACCATTTTTACTTAAGACAGTGACATAAAACATTTTAAACAACATACGAAATGGACAAAGGTAGTAACATGCAAACTTCATTATAAAAGCCCTCCCTGTAAATATAACACTAAGTACGGAAGATAACGTAACATGTTTGAGCTTTTTTTATATTTTTGTTACCCATTTGTCTCAACTAAATTAGGGATAGAATAGTTCGAAGTGAAATGTCGTAATACAAAACTCAAGGACAGACTTAGAAGCGTGAAAACAGCCATAGATGACACGCTTGCTTCTAGATATATGATTTGAACGAATAAGAAATTACTTTTCTATCATGTAAAAAACTATAATCTCAGCGCATTTCAATGCTTATATCGATAAATTTTGGAACTCGATGACCATGCTGTTCCCTGTACAAATAGCCCATATGTAACTTTGTGCTCAAGCAAATACTGTATATTAATCATAGTTCCGCAAAGATTCTTTTTGAGGTGTTTATAACATAACCCTGTCTGCATCAACATTAGCCTTATTGAAAGATGCGTTTCAACAATGAACATGACACGTTTCGGCCTAAAACTAAACACTTGTATTAGCTGTTATTCATTTCAAGATAATAACACGATCAATAATATTTCAAATGCAATCAGCCTGTTCTTCAAAATTAGAGAAGGCCGGTTCTACTGCGTGCACAAAGTACCAATGTGGTGAAAAATAAAGAGATGCTCAGCAGAGATACACTGTTATCGTTTAGAAAATGTTGTCTAGTTGTGCCTTAGCAGTTAGTGTACTTGTGAAAGCAGTTCATGTTATTAAAAGGTTGTTACTAAAATTAAAGATTACAAAGGACAAGATATTCTCGATTTCGGTTAAATTCAAAACACTCATCTTTATTAGCAGGTTTCTCTGATGTTGTTTCATCTGTTGATTCTAACAAAATAAAAGCATCATTCAGCGAGGTTTCGTGCTGTTAAACTTTTGTGTCATAGCATAGTCAAACCTCATCAGGGGCAAGAATTATACAGCAGGTTAATGTGCTTATACAGTGCATTAACAGACTAAACCTGTACATACAACGACCATTGATTATATGGGTTTAGGTGGATATTTCAGAGATACTTTATTTTCTCATTACTAGATTAAACATTATTTTATGTTGGAAATATTTATTACTATGTTTTCATTGACAAATCAGCGTTGGACGTTAACTACAAAAAAGTTGCATGTTGGATGATTATATTTATTCAGGCAACACCTTACGTTGATATTAGAATAAATTCGTAATTCACAGGTTTATTTTATAAACATCAATAATCGTCTGTAGAAAAAGCTAAATTATACACTTCTTATCTCAATAAAGATAGTTTACTTCTTTTAATGATAGCTGTATTTGTAATACCTTTCGGGTTGATCAGTATTATTGAATGGAGACTAGTTTCAATTGCAAGGTTTTGAACAAGTGTTAGCAAGAAAATTATTCTAAAGAGTTGGAAGCATTTTATCTGGAAAGTCTCAAGCTACTTGGTGATTGATGCCATATTCCTGCACTTTGAACCATGTAGAAATACAGTAAATATGTAATTTTAAAAACTAAACATCATTTATTGGATTCCATAAAGTTGTAGGACTTTTCACAATGATTATCTATGATGAAGATTGTCGAAGCCTATGGAGACCACATATAATATGCTGTTACACTTTGTACTTTGCTCCAAAATTTATCATAATATGACAATTTAATGTATGGATGACATCCCTCTTATGAAACTGGCTTCTCCTCCAAGATTATTTCTGTTATTGGTGATGATGTCGGTAATTATCATGTGACTGTAAATTTTGTTAATGAGTGTTGCACCTAACGAGTTGGTGTATCATCCGAGGATTAACCACAAATAAACCCAATCTATAGAGTTCGTATGATTTATTTTTAAACTTATAAAATGATGTAACATTTAGTCTCTTTATTTTAAATATCACAACACAAAATAAATTACCAGTCTTTTCACAGTGGTTTCCCAAAAACAAAGGCCTCTTGACAAGAATAGTGACCTCAGGGATATCTTTAACTCCTATCTTTATGAATAGTGAACAGTCATTTTTGTTACCCTGCTTCTGATGGGTAAGTTAAATATTGGGTTGAGGAATAATTCGTGAGCGTTTTTTCAAGTTAAAAAATATATTCATAAATGAAACGCTTTCGCAAAATATTTCATGTCATTTGGTAGCTAATTTTTTGCTCTAATAGATGGTGTGTTTGATTTTCTTATGTCTTTAATTTTTGCTTTCATTTTCAGCTCATTAAATGGAATGTCAAGTGGACAAAATCGAGCATTTTCGACACCATCTGCTTTTCGCATTTAATTTCTTGCAATTTCGTTTAAAACAATGCATACTATATACCTAGGTATTACATGAAATAAAGTATCATAATAAATGTTTTGGGTGTCATGTGTTCATGTATTGAAGTATTGTATAGTCTTGCATGTAATGCTTGAATGAAATTATTTGAAAACGCTCACGAATTATTCCTCAACCTAATATTTATGAAAGCTTATGTGACGCCTCCTGAAATAAAACACATAATGTACTTTCACTTTTATTGTTCCTTATTTTACGTTTTCTCAAGAAACAATCAAAATCCTGCTTCTCTTTCCTATTCGTTTTTTGTTGAATTGGTCTCAAATATTTATAATATTTTGGAAAAAATAAACTAGATTTTATCATTATATATATGTACAATACTATTTTTTGATATTAGTGTTAATTATTTCATTTTAAAATACAGTAGAAATAAAATCTTTACATTACTTAAGTCAAAGTCGTACTTTAATGTTGATGTTTTAACTACCGGGCTAAAGAAAGTATTTCAAAGACAAAAATACAATATCGGGTGGGGAAATAAAGCTGTGATATTTACCCATGAGTTTTGTTTATCGCTATTCTTGTGCTTGTTTCATTGTTTGTTGTTAAACACAAAGATACACAATGGGCTATGTGGGGTGTGCATTTTTCTGTTATAGAAACTCGGTATAGAGTCTAGTAAGTCCTTTTAGTAAAAATATTTTAATATACAAACAACAACACAATTAACTATAACGGGCATTACAAACCTATATACAAAGGTCTTACAAACTTAAAATTGTATGTCTTCATTTTCTTTACTCTAGAACTTTGTTGATATCGTATCGAATGTTCACGATGAACAAATTAATTTCGTGTTTAGGTGGAAAAAATTCACTTAACAGTAAGTGAGGCATCTCTACATCTTTCGTTGATCACACGTCCAGTTTTTACAGCTGAACGTATATAATGCCTTTTTAAAAATTCTAATATCCAGTGTGAATAAGCTGAAGCTAAACGGCTAGTAATGTTTGAAGCTTATAAACGTTTCTAGTCAGATGTATTAAATCAGTAATATTCACTGTCTTGTGAGGAGGTTTTCTAGAAATTTCAGTATGCACAACAATATAGACAATGCACCTGTGTTTCGTAAACACATATGTTTTTGATTCCTACACTCAATAATTATCTACAGCTTTAGTGAATAAACGGGAATTTTGCAATACAGGTTTAACAGGATAAGATATATACATTTCTGAATATTATTTTAACTTAAACAAACATCGACATAAAAATATATATTTAATAGTAAATCGTTCACAGAGCCTACAGAAATAAAATTAGGGACCTGATCTCTGCCTTGAGAACAGTATAAGCAATTGTTTGCTTTGGTGGTAAAGCGAAAACTTATTTCAATAATAATACTCAGATATATGGAAACAGTGAAAATAGGTTTGAAAATTAAAAAAAAACAACAACACTTGAAACTGTTTAAAATAAGTCAATGTAATGCACGGAATAGGATTATCCAAATAATTTTAAATCACATATTTAATCAGTCGATTTAACAAGTACTCAGTACAGTTTCTTCACACTTAAATAAAAAGATACATAAAGAAATATAAATTTAACACAAGATGAGTACAGAATAACATACACGTAGAGTAAAAACTATCTTTGATTATAAGATTATAAAGTAATTTATTGTTTATCAACATGTTCTTCAGGTTTATTGTATTCTTTAACATTTTGTTTTAATTTAGTAACATGGAATCGCAGTATATATGTGTGTGTGTGTGCATAAATCCTCAACTAACGATTCTCCTGTTACTGGGTGTAAAGACAGTTCACTCTAGTAGCGACACCTTATGGGGGAAAAGTGATGTACATGATCTGGATTTTTGGGCTCTTTACTACACCCCTTGTTTTTGTTTGTATTCCGGCTGCTGTTGCTGAAGGTTTTGGAACAAAATACGCTGCTGAAGTTTTTGAAATGGTTCTTTACATCAGTAAGTGTAGAGCAAGGATTACTAACATGTTGATAAAAACACCATAATATCAATCTTTTTATTACCGAATCGTAAATTAGAGATAATTAAATAAATGTTTCTTATATGTTAAGTTTGTTTAAAGACCAACTCTCTCACTAAAGGTTTAGTTACATTAAACACATTTTATATTCTAGATTTGAAGATATCCTAAATAAGGTTCATGGCTTGCTACAATACATAATGTAAACCGTTTGAACTTTAACTAATATTTCATGTTTTTTTCCTCTTCCAGACAGCTTTTTCCTTTCTCTTGCTTCTAGTTCTCTATCGTGTTATTTCTTCTTCAGGATGGTTTGTTACGTTTTGTATGACAGTATCTATTTCATTCGTAGGTCGGAATTAGCTATTCGTATTTCAGAAATGAGTTCTTATTTTCATGATTACTTTCACTAGTACATTTCCTTTAAATATGACATCAAATTATATGATCTTGAGAATGAAACATCACATTATTTCTAAAATTTACTCTCAAAACAGAATTATTTAAGTTGTGGTTTAGTATATTTTTGCCTGTAAATAGGCTTGACATGGGCAGGTGGTTAATGCACTCGACTCATAACCTGAGGTTTGCGGGTTCGAATCCCTATCACGACAAACATGCTCGCCCTTTTAGCCGTGGGAACGTAATAATGTAACGGTAAATTCCACTATTCGTTTTTAAAATATTAGCCCAAGAGTCAGCGGTGGATGGTAATGACTATCTGCCTTCCCTCTCGTTTCACACTACTAAATTACGGATCGCTGGCTCAGAAAGCCCTCGTGTAGCTTTTGTGAACTTTATAAACAAGGAAACATGTAAATATCTCTACATACCTGTATGGGAAATTAGAAAAAAACACATATTTTTAGTATACTTTATGTTGAAGTTTCAATAAAAATTGTTATCATGAAGGAAAATAAAAAAATGTGTAACTCATGAATCGACTGAACTAATTTATTTCTACAGTTGTTAAAACTGTTGAAATCTGAAACATCGAAGAGCAAGAAAAACCTCTATGTTACATACATCTCAACTGGGTTAATAACCTCTGGTTTTCAGTTGATATGGTTAGTTGTTTTACACTATTTTGTATGGTATAGCTCTAACTGTAATAAACATGTTGAACAAAATATGTTATACGTAAACAAACTGGACTAAATGACTTTTGCTACTGAGGTTAACGTGTCAGCATCGGCTGATATGGTAGACATTAGTTAGTTAAATTACACTGTTCTTTACGGAAAAAAAAACATGATGTTAATAATATGTTTAAAATAAGGTGGTTGAAATACTATATATAATCCTCTTCTTAGATAAAGCCTAAAGCAGCAATGCACACAAAAATAGTATTAAAATTGCCTTAAGCCTAATACTGTTGTCTGATAAATATAATTATCAAAATTAGTTCAGTTACTCAGATGATACATAATGAGTGTCAATGTATATTAACTGTGAGATTGGTTCAATTTTGCATTAATTATTTCTTCAAACTAAATTATAATAAAACACTTAATTTATTAATGAACGTAAATTTTGTGATTGTAAAAAGACAAGCAGTTTTTTTGTTTTATACACATATGTCTCTTTCACAGGGGTATTTGTGACAATATTTTTCCCTGTGGAGGGAAAGAACAGACTTGTTAAGGAACTGTTGAATATCAGAAGTGATTTCTGAATAATTTTGCAACTCAGATGTTTTTAAATTATAGCTTTAATACAGCTTCCACTTTTGGGGTAATAATAAAGTATAATCATGTTTTTCTCCCCGTGTCACAGCTCTGATAAAAATTTCCTTAAACCATGTCAAAGCATAATGACACAAAGATGTTCATTAGGTTTCGTTAATACAGTTTTCACTTGCTGTCTAGTATTAACATAATAAAGTATTTTCCTTAAAGTTAATGATGGAAATGTCTCGTAAAACATTTAATAGATTTTTGAAAGATATACGAATACTCCTTATGCAGCATTCATTGACACTGATATAGTTGGCAGGTATATCTTTGATGGTTTTCTTGTGGTAAAACTGTTATCGCTTTTGAATAACTTTTATTTCCTTCTGTAGTTTTTAGATCTTGAAAAATTGTACATTTTAATACAGATATGTACTCAGTTCTATCTTCACTTGATTAATATTTGTTCATAATCAACATTAAAAAAAGCACTTATTGGGTTCTTCAAATAATTTATGTAGATGATGAACTACTTTGAGAATGATTTTAGAGAACGACGATAGTAACAGCATAGTGTAAAAATACTCTTATCTCACCTAAGCTTTGGTAATGAACAATAATGAAGAGATTCAATCCAAAATGAATCTATGGACACTCCCTTTCTGATAAATTATTTTAGACAACTAACATCTAAATGACGGGTTGGCAACTCTATGGCCACTGGTCACATGTGGCCAGTGGATAGCACAATTGTGGCCGGCTCGAGTTTAGCAATCAACTTTTTCTATCATTTATTTTTTATCGCAAATTTAGCAATCAGAAACTGCTCTGCCTTACGTCATCGCTAATGTCGCGCGCTTCATTACTGCTACAAACTCCGCCCATTTTGTAATCTCAGTCTTTTTTAGATGTTTGTTATAGAGTGCACGTTGTTTTGTATGCTCTTGCAAACATATTTTTATTGTGGAACTTTCAAGTGTTTAAATATATATTTTAATCCCAAAATATGGATAAGGGGATAATTCGAAGAGAAGAGAATCCAGATGATAGTGAACACTCAGAAAATAAAGGTAGTTTAATTTATTCTGGCATTACTGCCGAAAAGAGAATGGTGTGTGACTGGAAAAAAGTGACATGATAATTCAGTGTAAGTTGGGAGTCTTTTGTGTCACAAAGGTTCTAAGAATAATAAAGTATACAACCTTATGCAACACTTTAACAATTTTCACAACGAATTTGATGTAAAATTTCCAGTTGATAGCAAAAGTCTTGTGAATGAAATTTGCCGTCTGAAAGCACAACTTCATGAACAAAATGGAGACTTAAAATATTTTTATCATCGATAGAACTAGTTATGTTAGCTAGCAATGAAGTAGCTTGGTTTCTAGCTAAAAAAGAAATCCTTTTCTGAAGCTGAACTAGAAAAAGAAATATTGATAGTGCTAATTGAAACTCTGTTGGAGAATTATAATTCAAAAATTAAAGATGATGTTGTTCAAAAAATAAGGCCACCGCTAGTACAGCGGTAAGTCGACGGATTTATAACGCTAAAATCAGGGGTTTGATTCCCCTTGGTGGGCTCAGCAGATAGCCCAATATGGCTTTGCTATACGAAAACACACACGCACACACTCAACAGGTAAATAATTTGCAATTAAGTCGAAGAACAATTATACACAGAATGCTAGAGTTAGTGAAATACATAGAAAATCAATTGCTTGCACGACTAAAAGACTGTTTGTGCTTTTTTAGCACTAGAAGAGTTAACAGATGTTAGTAGCACTGCACGGTTGATATTTGGGCTAGATATGTAACTTCAGATCTTCAAGGGAGGGAAGAAACGGTTACCCTTTGTGGATTACAAGATCGAACATTTGGAAAAATATCTTTGAAAATTTATTGAAGTGTTAAAAAGTCGATCTAGATTAAAACAAAAACTGGTTTCCGTCACAACAGATGGTGTTCCCGCCATGATTGAGGCTAAATTAGGATTTGTTTCTCTTTGGAAGCAGCATTTAATTGAAAATATTATGAAGTCTACGCAGCCATCTTTCCATTGCATTTTGCATCAGGAAAATTTATGTGTTCAGATGTCTAAAAGTGATGAATTTAAAAATTTAACGGAAATTGTTGTAAAAATTGTGAATTATACTATAAGTGGAAGCTCTCTCATCTATCGACAGTTTTTTGAGTCTTTGAAGAAAAGCAGTAACTGCACTTTTGATGATCTTACTGATTTTGTAAATGTAAGATGGTTAAGTAGAGGAAAAATCTTGGAACGATTTACTTCCTTATTTCCTCAAATGAAAGAGTATCTTGTTGAAAAAGGTAAGATTGAAATTGTCCATGAAATTGAAACTTTCTCATACTGTGTGATTTGCACTTTCTGTACGACATGATGGCTTACTTGAATAATTTTAATACGAAGTTCAAGGAAGAGGTAATATAATAAGCAAGCAATCACAATATCTTCATGAATTTCAATTAAAGCTGAACATCCTTGCATAAGAATTATAAAGAATAATTTGGCACATTTTGCAAAGTTGAATAGTCTTCTAGAAATAACATGGACTATGATTTATCTGATGCTAAAGATGATCTCTATGTGAACTGGATCAAAAATCTATCTCAAACACTTGAATCACCTACTTTTGAATTTAAAAATTTGAAATTGATATTTGAATTTTGCATGATCCATTTCAATTTGACTTAGGAAATTTCAGTAAGGAAATTATATATTTTTTATAAGTGTGGATTTGAAGACGAGATGCTTACCCTGCAAATTGTAGAACATATAAAAGATAAACAAATTATTTTATCAGAGAGATGTGGATCACTATTCTGATAAATGAGAGTATTTCAGATTTAAAGACAGCAATTTCAAAATTATTTTCCATGTTTGGATTTACATGAGTGTGAGATTCAACAATTTCTATGCTAGAATTTCTTAAGTATAGATACAAATCTCGGCTTACTGACATAAATTTAGAGGCAGAGCTAAGATGCTCATTGAGCATAGATATTAAGCCAAATTTCACGAAACTTGTTGATAAAAACCCCATTAATTTTCACATTGAAGGTTAGTTGATATGCAATTAATTTGATTAAAATAACTTCTTTTATTTATTTTTCTTTTGAATAGTGTAGCCAACGTTCTTTTCATTCGCCAGAGTTGTGGTTACGAAGAAAAATAAGTCGCCCACCCCTAATCTAAATGCAGTAATGTTCCAACTGTAATATTTATTGTTTATCTACTTACGATTGGTAATTCCTATTTCAGCCTGTAATTAAGGTTTTTACAGGAACTACATGATAGAAAAAGAAAGTCTTAGAAATCTTCTTCTTTACCTATGTGAGAATTTGATATCAGGCTTTCAACATTTTCTATCACTCATGATTTCATCTGATTTTACATGGTATACTTACTACCTGTATAGTTTCACGTGTTACAATGTACTATCATGACATGACTCGATATTTATGGTCTTTGGGTTTTCGTTCGTGGCCTCAGTAATGAGGTTTTTATTTTTTGAGTGTACGGAAACTCATTCAACCACTAATCTTTTAGAACGTACCGCAAAGTTTGGTTAAACTATGGCCCAATGACTAGAAGAAGGTTTATTCCTCGCAAGTCCTGAAATAAGTCCAATGAAAAACGATATGTTTAATAATTTTTACTTGGAAACTACAATCACCTGTAGCAGATGCGGCACTTTTGTGAAATTGTGTCATATTCAATAAATATCAAATGATGTCTCCGTGTTAATATAAACATCAGTTTGGTTTTAAGTATTTACAGGTGTGTTGTAAAATATAATTATTCATATCTATAAACTTAACATTACTATTAGAATTGTTTTTATCAGTTATTATTATTAAATATATATATTTAAATATACGCTTTACGCGTACGGTTATTAACATACAAAACCTACACAAATAAGGGCGTATGAGTTTGTGTATCCATAAAACTCTAACCATTTAAACCCTGTTGTTAGCGTTGGAAGTCCACAAACATACCACTGCGCCACTCGGGGGCTGTAACATGACTAAGCTGGCTTTTTCTTTTTCATTCACTAATGTTGAATGACTCGGCTGAATTAGGGACAGAATAATTCGAAATGAAATGTAGTAGTACGGAACTCCAGAACAGACACAGAAGTGGGAAAACGTAACCAACAATTACACAGTTACTTCTTTATATGTTGAGTTGAAGGAATAAGAAATTACTTCTCCATCATATTTAAGACTATAAAGCGTTTAGGTATATGTTTCATTGCTTATAACAATAAATTTCGGAACTTCATAATAATGGTGGTCATAGTACAAATAGCCCAAAGGCAACTTTGTTTTTTAGTAAACGCTGTATGTTAATATTAGTTTAGTGAATATTTTTTGAAGATAAACTTAAAACTTCAACATTTATATCACAATTTTATTTTATTTTTCGATATGTTTTTAACATAAGCGTATGTTCAGCAACACTAGCCTTACCAAAAGATGTGTATCAACAATGAATATAACACATTTTTTTCCTTAAAGAAAATACATGTATTGACTGTTATCGATACCAAGACAATAATGTGATTGATAAATCCAATTCCGAACAGTCTGTTCTTCAAAATTAGTGAAGAGCATTTTTATTGTGTGCACAAGATATCGATGTTTTGAAAAACAAACATATGCTCATCAAAGATACACTGTTATCGCTCAGGAAATTTTGTGTTTGGACGTGGTCTGTTGGTTAATGTGCTTGTGAAAGCAAGTTAGGTTATTAAAATTAAAAAGAATATGTTGTGGCTAAAATTAAAAATTACGAGAAGAAATGTTTCATTGATTTCGATTAAGTTAAAGACCCATATTTTATTGGCACGTTTCTCTAATGCTTTTTTCAACCAATGGTTCTAACAAAGAAAAGAATCATTCAACGGATCTCCTGCTGCTAAACTTATGTGTCACAACGTAGCTGCACCTCATCAGGTTCGGGGCCCATGTAGCAGGTTAATCTGATTACACAGTGCATTAATAGTCTAAACTTCTACTTAAAACCCAGTATTAATTTATGTTGTTCTTGATATTTCAGCGATGCCTTATTTACAGATAATTATACTAAACGTTATCTTATATTGGAAATATTTATTACTATATAATTATTGATAACCCAACGTTGCACATTAACTACAAGATGTTGCAAGTTGGCTGACTACATTTATTCAGGCAATACCCTGTGTTGGTATCATAATAACTTCGTAATTCAAAGGTTTCTTTTATAAACATCAACAATTATTTGAAGCAACAGATAACTTTTATATTTATGTGTCTCAATAAATATGGTTTACTTTTGTTACTTGTAATACAGTTCGTATTCACCAGCATCATAGAATAGAGACAATACTCCATTTTTAATAACGTGAGTCTCTATGTGCAAGAGAATCATTCTTAAAGAGCTAGAAGTATTTTATGTTGGTGATTTAGGAAATCATACTTTAGCATTCTGAGTCGTATAAAAATACATTAAGTGTTTTATTTATTCAAAACTGAAGATCAAATGTCGTAGGATTTCACATAAAGGCTCTCTATGTGTGCTGTCGAAGTTCCTTAACACGTTGGCTCTCAAGTCTATTTTGTGTACACTTTCCAAAGTCTCACTAGTCATTTCACAATTACCTTTTCTTAGGAGGTCCAGTATAGCCAGGTGGGTTAAGGCGTTCGACTCGTTATCTGAGACTCGCGGATTTGAATCCTCGTCGCAATACACATGCTCGCCCTTTCAGCCGTGGGGGCGTTATAATGTAACGGTCAATCCCACTATTCGTCGGTTTGGATGGTGATGACTAGCTGCCTTCCCTCTAGTCTTACAGTGCTAAATTAGGGACGACTAACGTAGATAGCCCTTGAATAGCTTTGCGCAAAATTCAAAACAAAAGAGCAAATCTTTTTTCAGGAAGAATGTGTATGTCGCCATTGTGTCCCAGCCAATAAGTGACCCTATAAAGACCCATTGGTGGGTCGTGTTGGTCTTCCTAGAAGACTATAACGACCCTCCGGTGGGTCGTGTGGGAGCCAATGTGTTAAAAGTCTATGAAGACCACATATAACATGCTGTTACATTTTGTATTTATTCCAAAATCTGTCATAGTATAAAACTCTGATGTATGCATGACTTTCCTTTTCTAAAACTAACTTTGCTCTCAAAGATGATTTCTGTTATTGCTTCTGATATTTGTAATGATGATGTGACTGAAACATTTGTTAATGAGGGACAAGAGTGTGTATAAAGCCAGTTGGTGGATTATTTCTAGTGATTAACTTTCTTTAACTACCTAATAATAAGTTTTTTTTGCACTCTATTGGTGCTTGTTCATTGATCAATATTTTATGAAAGGCCTTACATAAGTGTTTTGTTATTTTCTAATCCTCAGCTCTCAGAAGCTGTAACGAGACTTCAACATCTCCAAGTTTCTCTAGTTTCTAGCTTCTACAACCTCGTACTCCATCATGTTTGGCTGCACGAGAGCCCTCTGACTGATGCTTTACTTTGGGTAGAATAAGCACAACATTTCTGAAAGGTAACAGTGTTTCTATTCTGACCATTTGTTTAATTTTTCAATCATCTTGTGCACATAAGATAAATGGTCTTTTTTCATTTTGGAGCACTATCTATAGAAATAGGCAAATAGTTGGTGGCTAAAAGTCGCTTCTGCTAACCAAATTTTAGGACTTATTTCCTTATAAGACACACTCAGAACTCCCCTCTTTATAAATCCTAGTAATCTCCAATCTGCTTCTTATGGTTAAATTAGATGTTTTTAGTAAACGTACCTGATGTTTATTGAAATAAAACACTCACAACTTGTTTCAGATTTCTGGTATCTTATTTTGCTTTTTATTAAAAAGACTTGCTGACTCTTTATTTTAGGAATTATTAATTCATTTTATTGGTTACAGTTGTTTAGAATATCTCGAAATAAAATAATCTAGATTATATTATCGAACATAACTCATTAAATCCTTTACATTATTGATTAAAGTCAGTATTATTTATTTTAGAGCTTACACGAAAAAACATTTTTAAATTCCGTGAGTTAATATCCTCAGAAAGCACTAATTGATGCCTAATTAATTATCAATGGTTATTAATAAATAAAGTTCTTAGGTTCCTAGTTTTTTCATTGAAATATTTCCTAACTTTAAGAAAACCCTTTTAAGTGTTCTCAATAGTTTTATATGCTCAAACATTATTTATTCATCTTTTTTTAAACCTACCGAACTTGGAAATTTTGAAAATTGAGACTGGCTAAATAATATGTCAGTTAATAAACTGGAGTGACGTATTTTAATAACAAAACATAATTCATTTATCTATGAGTTTAATCTACTACTACCTTCTTCTTTTATCATTATTTTGAATATTGGTTTCTAGCGTTATAAGTCCGCATAATAACTGTAGCACAGCTTAATATCTACGAGCATATAACGCTTGAAGCCGGGTTTTCATACACGTAGTAAGCAGAGTACATATAGTCCATTTCGTAACAAACAAACCAACTACAGGAAGAAGAGTGTAAATCATTATACATTACCCACAAGAATCTGTTTGTTAAAGTAAAATATTTATATTATTGAATTTAAAGTGTTTAGAAAGAAGCACAAACACTAAAATAACGTGTATATTTAAAAAAAGTTCTTGGATTTCTCCTTATGTAAAATTAAAACTTAAATTACTAGACTTAAAGTGGAAAACATAACTAATGCCTTTCATTATCATTGAAGTAGAATTAAATTCATTCACAAACCAATTTACTTTTCATCAAAGAGTAAACTTTCAATACTTTTTTCAGGTTCTTTAACAACGATTGAATTTTAGAAAATGTTCCTGCTTTCTTTTATGATAATGGCAAGTGTTACTGGTGCAATTCTATTGATTATGTTGCCTACGTACCAAATATTACTACGAGACTCAAATTAGAGTAGAGAAATTTGATTAAAATAAGTTTACAAATGGAACATTAGACTACAAATTAAATTCGTATTATATCATATGAATAAGTTTGACTTATTTAATAGTCATAGTTTTCGTTAAAGCGAGCTGAGATAATTTTAGTCTAATTAGTTTCTATAGACATATTATGAATTGCAAACAAACTGTATAAAAAATTCAGTTGTAATCACACATCTCGAAATATGTCATCTCAGTAATGACATGCTCTTAGTTTAACTACGTCATATCAAAACTCGATATTTTAATTTCTGCTGGGAGACATGTTAGTTACATAATGAACAAAAGGCTAGATGACTGATAATATTATAAAAATAAATAACCTGGAAGATACTTAATTCTACTCTATGTCAAAAGATGGAAGTGGAAGTATATTTCTTGTTTCAATCAAACTGTCGGAAATTCTTCATTACTCCCATTAACACTTTTTGGAATGAGTGTAAGAGTTTTGTAAAATAGTGGTAAGTACCACTATTATGTGTGTCCGAACCATGTTTCATTAATAAAACTTGTTCCCTTTGTTTCTTCTCCAGCATTTTGACTGATTTTGTGAACAAGTGTAGTGTTACTTTTCGTTCAGTAGAAATATTTACATTTTCAGATACACACTTAAAGATGTAAGCAACTGTATTCATATTTTTGAAACAGGAGGAAACAATATTCAGTGAAATAACTACTGTATACGCAACGTCAAGACAATCGTGTTGTAAACAACTTAGTGAATCAATTACGAAATAAGTAGGCCGTAGAAAAACAATACAAAAAGAATAAGTATTTGCATCATTAAAATGAGATTCAGTTAATGTGAACTTTGATAACGAAAAACCGTTCGGTAATATTGAACTTCAACTTCATGTGTCACCAAAAAAGCTCTAAAAATGAAATAATTTTTCATTTTTTCAGTCCTTTTCATTTGTTCATATTACCCATTCATGTTTGTGAATGTTGTTTTACAAGGTAAGTACATTCAATACATAGTACTTTATTTTTTCTAGGACCATAAACATTTGAAAATGCCAATGTCAGCGAGCTCATTCCCGTGAATACCAACGTAGCCTGTTATCCAGAAAAAAAAAACTTGATAGAAGTGGATAATAAAGAGAAGTGAGCCAATTGAACTTGAACATAGACGAGAACGGAGTGAAAATTGACGTGAAGCAAACAGAGAATTCAGTGAATCGGTATAAATAGTACAGTTCGTGTACTACATAGCTTCAGTGTGATTCAGAACAAGAGAAATAGAGTAAAATTTGGCAGTGAACACAGAAACTGTAGGGAAGATTCTGTGTGTAAAAACTGAATAACAGCAAACCATGACAGAGCCCACAAAGTCACCTGATTTCGAACCATCTATATAAATGGGAATGGAAGTATGGTTCGAAATATGTTGAAATAATAGAAGGAGAGAAACTTCTAGTCATGAGTATCTGCCTTTTTCAGATGACAGAAAGATAGGTCACATTTGGGGATAGTCATTAGCCATGGTGGGATGGGCTGATTTGTGGAAACCGCTATGTCATTCAAAGATAGACCTACAGTGTGGCGTACATAAAGAGGAAAACACAACCCCATTTGGGATGTTGTGGTAAAGATCGAAGTTTTGAAACATACATTGAAGACAATTGCAAACGACGAAAGTATAGCGGGGGTTCGTGGGACTCCGTGTGTAAACGCTAAACTGGAGACGTTCGGATGGCCCCTGCGCAGAGCCAAAGCACATGATGGTGAAAAGGGTCCAACATTTGAAAGGTCGAAGTCTTGGCAGACCCACGACCCATAATCCAGTTTCAGCGAATAAGGGCATGGTAGATTTTTTGCATAGAAAATCGATCCGCTCCCCGAGAGGTGGACGAGAGGACACGGAGGATGTTCAGTGCCCTCGTACAATTGACACGTAGCTGCTTTGTGTGTGGATTAATGGTCAGCTTACGGTCAAAGATCAGCCCCGAGAACTTTTCCTCAGATATCACGGGAAGCACAACTTTACCAATACGGAGTTCAGAATCAGGGTAAATACCCGTTGACGCCAAAAGTGCATGACAACAGTTTTGGAGAGAGAAAAAAGTAAAAACTGTTTGCTGTGATCCACTTCATTAAATTATTGAGGGCAGTCTGTAGCGTAAGGCATCGGGAAAACATTCTCCTGCCAGATCCGGTTAGAAATAACCAAAATAATAGCAAGATAGGCAGGAGAGAGATGGTGCATCTCGTAATGAATATTATTAGGTCCGACTGTTATATTGCCAGACCAATGAATAGCAAGTTTAAGTTCCACCAGTGTAAGGTGGCGATTATAGTCATAGAGACGATCAGCCCAAAAGGATAGAGACGATCGTACTGCCCGTGCTTTGATGGCTAAGAAGCTGGAGATGAAGGAAAAATGCTAATTGCTTTCGCTAAGAGTATTGGCGATGCCTCTGACCACCAGCAGCTTCCTGGCCATCGGAGAACAAGATTGAAAGGGGGCAAAAGTATACTCGCCACTAGCCTTCCGAATCTTTTCCATATTACTTTGGAGCTGGTGGCAGAAGAGATGCTAGGATGTAGTTAATCCAAGATTTCTTCTGGCTTTGACGTCTAATCTGTCGAGCATGTGCACTTGCCTGCTGAAATTCAATGCGGTTTTAAAACGTGGGATACGTACAAAAGATATCCCAAGCCCCTTTTAAACTTTTCTTGTTATGTGGTAGGCAAAATTTCACCAAGAACGGGGGGATATTATGGGAAACGTGTCGAGGTTATAGGAATACACTGAGCAACTGTTTGGCAATAAAGTCAGTTACTGCTGTCACACAGTTACCTATCGATGGCTTACACACGATGGCAGAATCAAATTCTGCGGTAGTAGTGGAAGAAGGCCAGTTGGCCTGGTCAAATACCCATTGAGGCACGCGGGTCGGATGGCATCGACCACGGCCAGTCTCTCTCAAAATCATTGGAAAATTATCACTGCCTCGTGGATTACTGTCGATTGTCCAAGAAAAGTAAGTAAAAACTGAAGGGAAACAGATAGAGAGATCTATAGAATACGAGAAGTGAATTTCTTAACATTTGTTATTTTCAAGATGTTTCGAAACTATATCTTAAATACCATCTCAATTTACTGTTTAATATTTATGCAATAAAGCACTATAATGTTCGTTCATCTGTCGTTGCTTTGATAAGAATTTTTTAAACCTTCTCAAAGTTTTATAAGACAGTGCTGTTTCTTACGTATCTCTTGAGAAAGAAACTGATATTGTAAAATGATACACGACAATTAGTCACTGAAACTGAAATGTGCTCTGATGACTTCATGCAATATGGTAGCTTAAAGCAAACTGGGGCTAGATGGTTTGTTTGGTTACGACAGGGCATATTTTCAATAAGGTGTATATCACTGGATGAGACAATATGAAGAAATGTTGAAAAATGAAATAATTTTCTCCAGGTAGAGTCTGTTTACTTTCATTAAACATCTTCAGCAATTATCAATAAACATCATATAAAAACGTTGCTACAAAAGAATTGAAAGTAAATGTTTCACTAATGTATAACTCACTTTACTAATAAGTCGTTTTAAAGAGAAAATCATAACAACTCCTATTTTTAGAGAACTTTATAGATCTTGAGCCAAAAGATGCCATACATTATAAACTTAGTGACGATGCAACTTTTTTTGGCTTTTTAATGATTTTTATCTCTTCATGTTTAGTAACATAACTGTTAAATAATAAACCCTTTAGGGATAGACTAAAAGTGACATAATCGATATGAAATAAACCGTTAAAGTAACAAAAAATACATTACAAACCCTCACAACTGTGCTGTCTACCTACACAGTACCGAAATAGGACATCCGATTTTTCCTTCAGCAGTCAAGTATAATACTGAACTTTTAAAAACAAAAAAGTCATTGAACAATTAAACTATTCTTTATCCCTAAACAGAAATCGTTCTTTTGATATAATTCTATTTTAAATTAATTATTTCATTTGGAATACCTACTTTTTATTTGTTCTTGTTATAAGGTTTTATATTTCCATCGTTTATCATATACTTCAGTTATAATTACTATTGTGTTTGTTTTCTAGATAATTGAAGATGACATTTCAATGATGTATACGTTTTATTCTTTATATATATTGCTGTTTTGTTGAAGGTATTAACCATGACCCATTTTGAGTAAGGTCTCAAAAATAGTTCTGACATAATAATTCATTATTAAATTAAACTTTATTGATTACTGTGTTATAAGTTCATGGAAGGAAGCTAAATTTCTTGTGACGTTACATCATTCACCCAGTTCGATGTACAAATATAAAAACCAAAACATTTTTAGGAGCATCGCGTTACCTTTATACAAAAGCTATCTGCGTCTAGCTGTCCTAATTTTGAACTTCTACTTTGGAAGAAAAACCTAGGTAAAAGCACCCGCCGCCAACTCTTTGGAAGATTTTATTTGTATAGTGAAGTTTTCGGTTATTATCATATCACACCGACTACCTTATAATGTCGAGATCATTTTTGTGATATGGGTACATAAACCTTGAACCAATATATGTTTACACTGTACAACCAAGTCACCCGTAGACGATAGGCCTAATCACAAACATAAATCTATAGTTAACAAAATAAAGCTACAAGAGATTGTTAATGTTTTATTAGACTGTTTTATGTTACTCTGCCATCTAATGTAATGATGTATGTTATAAGTTTACAACAAAGTTTTACAGCAACAGATCGTCTTAACTTCCATATCCACAACAAAAAAGATCATCAGTAAACCATGTGTTTCTATTACTACAGTAAAATATAATTTATGAACGAAAGTAAAAGACAAGAGTTAATATTATTTATTTCAAAATCTTCTGTACCAATTTAAAAATAAGGACATGAACGATGATTGGTTCATTTCCGTCATACAACAGTCCCATATAAGACTTGATTTATTTTCGTTATAACAAACAGCTCACTTCGCAAATTGTGAGTAATACTTTTTAGGACATACTATTGATGCAAGAAAACCTGTATAAATAACAAAATAGGTACAGCAACAAGAAGCAAAAATTATTTTTGTGAAGTCAAATAATGTATGTACTAGGTCTGAATTACAGAATTTATAAACATGAACTAATATGGACAAAATTGTTGTATTTCTACAATATCCTATAAGATATTGAAAAGCATGTGTCTGTGACGTCAGAGAAGGACGAAAGGGAAACACTAGTCTGTTAGTTTTCAAATAAAAGACATCAGAATTGTGACAGTGATAGTTTCTTACAATACAATTATGTCGTTGTTATATATACAATGAAATATTTAACATTTTAAGTCAAATTTAACTCTACGCTTAACTCCACAGGTCAAACAAGTCATCAAATATTTCTTCACACAAGAAATTTGAGTAATTTTAAAATGAAACAGTATTTGTAAATATTAAACATGTTCATAGATTCATTATGTTTCATTTACAACTTACTCTTACAAATATTCTTTCTTTTAACTATGGTTTATTAACTAATTGTTAGAGGGTTTTTTTTCTTACTGAACACTAGGGACAAGAATATATATATATATATTGTACGAACATACTGTTATCAGGTATGATATTCTAATATTGTAATTTATTTATTAGCGAGAGAACTACGTATTCATTAACGTTGACGTTAATATGGCCTTAGAGTAGAATGAAAAAAATGGATCTCTGCTTAGCAGTCGCGCTTATTGTACAAATACATTAATTTTATTAGTCGTTGTATTTTCGAACGTTATGTGTAACGTAGACCTACAACAATTTACAACAGTGAACTATAAGTTAGGTTTCTAAGACCAGTTCTGTTAAAAAAGTACAAATAGCACAAAAACTAAATGCACGTCGCATACATGTTTTAATAACAAAGAGTGAATATTATTTAGTCAATACAATTTCGCAACACCACAGTACAGACTTTGAAGTTGGTAAAATAACTTTAGTTTAAGTTCACTTTATGAGTTGTATACCGATTCTAATTTACAATAAAAGTTTTAGTTGTACGAAACCTTTCCATTTTTAGACATCAATATTTTTCGAAACGACTTCATAATTTGCTGTTTAGAAAAAGTCTGGTTTAACAATGTTTTAATGATAACATTGAAGATAATGTGATATGTGGTATTTGATCCAAAAAACATTGACTTAGATAATTTGCGTTTACTTTCAGTACTTTTATTAGTCTAGAAGTAGTGATATGAAATAATCGAACACATTTTAAAATACAGTAAAGATAAAACACAATTTATTTTTATTTAATTTCATACAAACTCTTATAACTTACCAACGAACGAAATACTCCCCATCAAACAAAATGTTCTAAACAATCCGAAGTACGGAATAATTACTTGAAACACCATAGGACAGAAGATAATATTAGTACCCTACATGAAGAAACAAGACAACCAAGAAATTAGATGTGCAACAAACATTTATCAGTAAACTATTGATCAGCTACAAGAAAATACTCTGTCACTAAGTGGTCAGAAGGTGGAGAAATAAACGTATTATTGAGAAGAGTGAAGTATTAGCTGGAATAATGTGTATATAGTAACTCAACAATTACACGGTTCTTAAACAAAAAAATGAGCAATATGAAGTATGAGTTAGAAAAATATATATAAATATATGGTAACTTCACAGTTAAATGATTATTAAGTAAAACTATTAATATGCTGGACTAATAGAATAAAATACATAATCACTTAGAAGTTAGATGTTTGAAGAATAAAGATTTGTTTACAGAATAGAGTATGAAACAAAAGAAATTGTGTCGTCACTCGACAGTTAAAAGTATCAAAAAGATTGAAGCAACTTCAGGGTTTGAGAGATACTACACAGGTAACGTAGAGAATCATTAATTTTATAAAGAAAAAGGCGAAAATATGAATACATCAAATATTTAAAGCTTAAAACTATCATTTAATTTTTGATCTTAAAGAATTAACGCGATAGGCGCCGAAAAACATTATACTGTTCGCTGCTTACAACAATAATTTTCAGCATTATCAAAGAATACAATAAATCTTTTAGCTTGTCAGAGAGTTGAAGGTTTACACATTATATTAGTTACTTATTACTACAAAGATGATCATTCCATAAATCATAGCTGTGTGGTTCTTTCCAAACGCTTCAGCAACAGCGAAAGGAATGCATACAAACTCAACAGGAAACGTAGCATACAAACCCAAATTATGAGCATTATTTTTCCACCGCAGGATGCCGCTACTACGCACACAGTAGTGTTGCCTTCAGTCCCATCAAAATAACGCTTATTGACTGCGAATCAAACACAAGAAAAACAGTTTTATAAAAAAAGCATATGTTCAACATGGATATAATAGTTTTGAAACTACAAAATAAATGGAAAGTATACAATGACTAAAGGGGTAATTAATTTACAAACAATACGATATTGTAGTTGGTAACTATGTACTGTATTACAAATTAAAAACAATATTTTCCTTAACGAAAGTTAAAACCGAATGGCAATGTTTTTAATGATAACAGCACTATTATAAACGTCATGTCTTTAGTTATAAATATTGTGAAAATATGTTAAATACTAAATAACTTACAGAGGAAAACTAAATAATAGATTGCTAGTCAAAGATTTATAGATGCAGGTGCTCCAATTCACTCTTCCCTCATAATTTGTTTGTTTTGAATTTTGCCAAATATCTATTCAAAGGATATTTGCGCTGGCTTTCTCTAATTTAGTAGCGATAAACTAAATGAAAGACAACGAAAAATGGAATTGAATACCACATTATAACGAGCGATTGCGAGGCAACCATCCTAATCATTATGTCATCATATCTACACTATTAGAAGAGAAAAAGACCTGAATTACGAATACGCATTTCTTTATGAAGTTCATTGTGAGCAGTTGCAAAAGCTACTTCTGGAAATAGTGTTTGAGTAACATTAATTCTAGTTATATTCGTAGATTTTAATACTGTTTAAATTCAAGTCTTTATTTGAGTATCATACTAATTTGATAAGAAACGATGATGCCACTTGAGATGACATTTTTACCAACATTCGAAAGTTTGTATCTGTCTTTGTTTCAGGATTCTCACAACACAAAGCTGTTTATAATTTCAAAACAATAAATCAGAGTGAAGGTATATTGTTAACAATACCCACCAGCAACGTTTGTGTTACTTTTGTCTGACAGAATAATGAGATTTAGACGGCTAATAGCGCATCACCAACTTTGAGGGTGGAACACGTTATTGTTATTACATCTCTACAAATGCATGGCTGAGATCAATAAACAAGAATATATCACATCATCAGTATATTTTGCACCTAATGTACGCTCACATTTTCCATTATTATAACTGTAGAATTTCTTGACACATAATAGTCCTTTGTTAGGTTGACCAAAAAAGAACGTCCCACACGAGAATGATGAATATATTTCCCTTAACAATGATTTCTTTATAAGAACTGTGTTTGCTTAGGTTAATAACTACATCTCTGATTTTGATTTTGGGGAATTCGCTATTCTATAGTCCCCATGCTTCGATCCATATGTCCTCAGATATTAACAGTTTAGGCTATTTGAAAACTTAACTCGCCTATTGGATTAAAAATGAGTGACAGTTGGTTAAGGCTCCAATCTGATAATAAATGTAAAATCATAAAATGAGTTAAGGAAAGTGTTAGAAATGGTGAGTGTGGCCATTTACCTGTTATGAATTTCTCATTTAATTTGATTATCCACCCAAAAAGAGAATGTTTCAGAACCTGACAACCACATTGATCTTGAAGCTCAATAATGGAAGTTGCGTCAGTCATACAGGGACAATGCAGCACTGTTAGATTTTTAGCATAATGGTAGATAAGAACATTACCTTAACAGCCATTAAGGGTGTTTAAACGTGGCACTTCATTTATCTGAGCCACAACTGACGAACAATTTCAGCAGGCAAGTGCACATGCTCGACAGATTAGTCGTCAAAGCCAGAAGGAATCTTGGATTAACTACATCTCTAGCATCTCTTCTGCCACCAGCTCCAAAGTAATATGGGAAAAGATTCGGAAGGCTAGTGGCGAGTATACTTTTGCCCCCTTTCAATCTTGTTCTCCGATGGCCAGGAAGCTGCTGGTGGTCAGAGGCATCGCCAATACTCTTAGCGAAAGCAATTAGCATTTTTCCTTCATCTCCAGCTTCTTAGCCATCAAAGCACGGGCAGTACGATCGTCTCTTTCCTTTTGGGCTGATCGTCTCTATGACTATAATCGCCACCTTACACTGGTGGAACTTAAACTTGTTATTCATTGGTCTGGCAATATAACAGTCGGACCTAATAATATTCATTACGAGATGCACCATTTCTCTCCTGCCTATCTTGCTATTATTTTGGTTGTTTTTAACCGGATCTGGCAGGAGAATGTTTTCCCAATGCCTCACGCTACAGACTGCCCTCAATAATTTAATGAAGTGAATCACAGCAAACAGTTTTTACTTCTTTCCCTCTCCAAAACTGTTGTCATGCACTTTTGCCGTCAACGGGTATTTACCCTGATTCTGAACTCCGTATTAGTAAAGTTGTGCTTCCCGTGGTATCTGAGGAAAAGTTCTCGGGGCTGATCTTTGACCGTAAGCTGACCATTAATCCACACACCAAGCAGTTACGCGTCAATTGTACAAGGGCACTGAACATCTTCCGTGTTCTTTCGTCCACGTCTTGGGGAGCGGATCGATTTTCTATGCTAAAAATCTATCATGTCCTTATTCGCTGAAACTGGACTATGGGTCGTGGGTCTGTGGCTCTGCCAAGACTTCGGCCTTTAAAATGTTGGACCCTTTTCACCATCATGTGCTTTCGCTCTGCGCAGGGGCCATCCAAACGTCTCCAGTTTAGAGTTTACACACGGAGTCCCACGAACCCCCGCTATACTTTCGTCGTTTGCAATTGTCTTCAATGTATGTTTCAAAACTTCGATCTTTATCACAACATCCCAAATGGGGTTGTGTTTTTCTCCTTATGTAGGCCACACTGTTTAATAATAGATAGTCTTCCATTGTTCCTTTTAGCCTTCATATCCAGGTGCAGTAGGATGAATTAGGTCTATCATTGAATGACATAGCGGTTTCAATGTTTTGGGTACACGCTGTTATTCAAAATAGTTTATGATTTAAATTTTTAAATGTAAGTTGTTATTTCGGGATTTAAGAAGTATCATGATGATAATTATTTTCAATTGATTCTAAACTAACAACAAATACTTATACTTACCTTATAATAATTGTTTACAAACATATACGGATAAAAGGAACAAATATAAACTGTCGCCAGAAAGTAAAATTCTCTCATTTTCAGAGCCTCTTTTGGTGACAGATGAAGTTCAACTTGAACATTGGTGTACTGTTGTTCGTCATTCTCTTTCACATTAGTTGAAGGTTCTTCTAATGATGCACAAAATTTGTTGTTATTTACTGTTGTTGTACAGTCCAAATTTTTCGTAGCTGGTACCATATGATCGTTACTACATGATTGTCTGGGCGATTCATACACATTAGCTAGCTCACTGGATATTGTTTCTTCCTGTGTTAGAAAAATGAACACATTTATTTCTTCCATATAGAACCAGACTCTACAAGACTCTACTTCGTTTATACGAAGCCCTAGCTAAGCTTCTTTAGATGAAAATGTTATATATTTTTCTGTGTTCGAATTCTGTAGAATTAACATCTGACTTCTAAGTTCTGATTCATACCTTTATATGTATCAACAGGAATAAAGAAGGGTTTCAAACAATGTAAAATAAAACAGTCAAATAAATTCTTCTGCCATCTTTTGGAAAATGAATTAATTATCTTCAAAGTTACTAGTGTTTGTATGTTTACCAATCACGTAGGTTTGTCTTCATTGTCTGCTCTGAGAAGCAACTAAAATATTAAGTTTTATATCAACGTGACATGTTCATAAAATGCGTTTACTTAGATTATATATATAAATATGATTAAAGTATGTGGTTGTAGTTAAATTATTTGCTAAATTTGCTTGACTTGAAATTCATCATATATTCGCACACACTTTATTACTCTTATTGAAATAAATCCATCTCGCTTTAACGAAATCTGACCCTAGTAAATAAGTCGGACTAATTTATAGGCGAGTTCACTTGGTAATCTGAAATATCATGAGCAATCTTTGAAAATTAAATTCCTCTAACCTGCTTTGTCTCTCGTGGTAGTTCTTGGTACATAAGTAATCCAATCAGTAGAATTACACCAGTAACACTTGCCATTATGAGAAACAAAAGAGGAACTCTTTCTATAATTTCATCATTATAAAAAAAAAACCTGAAAAATATCGAAAGTGCGTTTGTTAGTGAAAAACTAAATTATTTTAGAATTAATTTAATTATAAATTGCTAACGTTGAACAATATTAAATCACATAATGACACAGCTGTAATGATGTGGCTAACAATCGGTTTTCGATCCCGTAAATAGTCCAATGCGTAGTTTTCTAGTTAACTAAAAACAACGAAAAAAATTAAAACATGAAACAAATTGGTATATGACAGCTTCAGTTCCCCATATGATATAAGATTTGTGCTTTTAGTATACCTTACTCCAATTTGATAGCTAAAATATTATTAATTTAGTTTCAACAGTTAACATTTTGTATTTCCAAGTTAGGTGAAGTTAATAAAAGAGCCTATAATGATATTTCACACAACTGAAACCTTTTTCTTTAAGGTTAGAAAATATTTCCACGGCAAAAAAAAAAAAACACACACATAAATTTAGGCCCTAATCTGTACTTTCCCAGAATTTCATCTTAACTAGTGTAAAAAATATTATTTCTTGTACGCTACTTAAAACTTAACACTGTTTTAAATGAATAATGTACAAGATGCAGTGGATTATATATAATAATAACATTTGAATAAAAATAAGCAAGAATACTGAATAAAAAGTAAAATGGAAGTTTATAGAAACTTGTAACTTACCCATCAGAAGCAGGTTGGAGATTACTGGGATTCACAAAGAATGTCTGTACAGTTTTCATAAAGAGAGGAGTTAAAGCAAACCCTGAAGTCACTATCCCTGTTACGAGGCCTTCCTTATTGGGAAACCACTGTGAAAATATTTGATTTTCTTTTTGTAAAATGTTTTTTAAATATATAAATTAATTGTAATATAATTTCATATGTTGATAAGTACATAATATTAACAATAAGGTGTGTCGTTAATAGTTTCAAAGGTCATCATTATTACAGAGGTACAAGTTTTATTGAAAGGAAAGATTAACCTCGTCTAAAAACTTGTGACACCTGAATTTAAATTACCAGCGGAACAACAACTAGACCACTTTCTTAAACGCTTGCATAATGTAATTGAATTTCAGACATGTAGAAGCAAAATATCAAAGAATTAAAGAATTATATACTAAATGTTAGTTTAGATTATGGACTTTGTATGTATCAATACGTATACATTCTTACTACTTTCAGAGCGAGAAAAGTTTATATGTCATGTATACAATGCTTTATCTCTTGTTGAAATAAAATATATTAAACACTAATTTTTAAAGTTTACGAAAGTGAAATTAAAACATTTATACATAGTTTCTTTTATTTTTCGTAAAAATATTTCCATAGTGAGATGTTTCGAAAATAGTTGTTCTCAACTCTATTGCAGTAACTATAGTGTGACCAAAAGAACAGGCATAACCCAAAGTATCAATCTCTCCATAAGTGATTATGGTTGCTACCAGGCTGTGTTCTATTCTCCATTACGTCACTGCTATACCAAAGCTAAAAAAATAAAAACATGTTTTTCTTTTATAACGTTAATAAATAAGCCATAACATTCTGAAAAAGAGCTATGAAAGCTAGAAATACCTTATACCGACATTAACAAAAATATATTAGGTGTAGAACTGTCGTTTGTATCTTGCAAAAAAATAATAATTGAAAAGGTAAAATTACAGTATCTATTTTCCATTGCATTACTTTAGTATTTATTTTACCGACACAGTACCATTGTATTATATTTCTTTCATAAACATCATCACTATCGTTCTTGCTACATATTCTCAGTATACTCGTATCTGTTCTCCACTTACATCATCTAAATCGTTAAACTCACAATGCAGTACCATCATGTTTGGTATTCCTATATTACAACATCATCTTCGTTCGTTGGGTATTTTTTTATTATTTTTGGGAAGAACAATTGCATGTAACGATAAAGTTGGTTGTTTTAATTATATTTTGTTTCTTTCTTTCCACGATGTTTACACTTTTTATTCACAAACAGTCTTCGAGATAAATTAGGTCGATGTACAATGTTATTTAAATTATTTGAAGAATAATGAATAATCTGGCTCTGTAGCTTTCGAAAATATAAAAATTTTCAAACCAATACACTGCCACCTGTCCTGACAGAAAGACATACAACAGCTCATTCATGCAGCATTCTCTGCAATAGTATAGAATACAGCCACGTGAGGTTTTTGATTTTGTACTTGTGTTTACAATGTTGTTTAATATTTCAGCAAATTATTAATATTTTTTCAACAATAAGCACGCCACCAAATTGTTTTGATTATAATAAATATTAATGTAGATGATAGTATAGTTTTGAGAATGATTTTAGACAAATATGTAGTAAAAGTCCAAGAAATTGTTTTTCTTCGTCAGGATATTTTGGTGTTAGCGAATAATGAATAGATTCAATTTAAGATGCATCTGTGGACACTCCCTCTTTTCTGACAATCTATCTCAGAAAGGTATGTATCGAAAAAAATTCAGTATTCTTGGGATTTAGCCTGATGTTCTGTTTCCTCAACCAATTCAGAAATTTTATAAGAAATGTCAACGGTGTTAATATATGTGATTAAATTATTCAAGTAGAACATAATAAATCCGTAACACATGGTAAGCGCCTTCTTTCTCATTTCATCCACCTTCTGATGATTCATGCAAAACTTCCTAAATCAATTTTTCTTCTTCACCAGTACAATAGATTATAACCAGGAACCTGTACTTCATTCTGCAACTCCTTGTTTTTTAATGATTTATAATACCTTAAAAATCTCAAAATTTATTTTTTCATGTTTTTTAGTTCTACCGATGCTCATTAAACCATTAATGTTTCAGAAAGTATTAAAGAATCTGGTTCTATCTGCTAGCCCACCTGTGTCTTGTTAACAACTTCACTTTCTAGTTTCTTAATATGTGTTCACTATTACTGAAACTGTCACCAGACCCATCAAATGTCACGCTACTTTACCTATCAAGTTATACTTCTTACTTCTAACTGCCTTCTGGCCTGGCATGGCCAAGCGCGTTAAGACGTGCGACTCGTAATTCGAGGGTCGCGGGTTCGCATCCCAGTCGCGCCAAACATGTTCGCCCTTTCAGCCGTGGGGGCGTTATAATGTGACGGTCAATCCCAGTATTCGTTGGTAAAAGAGTAGCCCAAGAGTTGGCGGTGGGTGGTGATGACTAGCTGCCTTCCCTCTAGTCTTACACTGCTAAATTAGGGACGGCTAGCACAGATAGCTCTCGAATAGCTTTGTGCGAAATTCAAAACAAACAAACAAACAATCGTTCTTCATCGTGTTTTGTATCGTGTGCGGCCATGTGTAGTGCGAGTGCCGTCTGTGTGTGTGTAATTTCGTTTAGGTCAGTACGGTTTCGGCCCTCCGGCCCTACTCTCTTCGGCCGCGGTCTATCCGCTTTGTGTTGCCCGCGGCCTCGCTACCATCGGCGGTCATTGACACCTTAAACGCTTCCGTCGGGGGTAGCAATACTGAGTGCCTTCAACATTTTGACAACGAGCGGTATGTGGCGACGTTCGCGTCGGCTGCCCACGCCCGTCGCTTTCTGGACCAAGGGGACTTTCCCTTGGGGGTCCAGCGCGTGTCCGTAGAGCCGGCCGTACAGAACATTAAGTAGATCACACTCTGGTCGGCCCCTTGCAAAATGCCGTAAGGGGAAGCGGGCGGGGGCAGCAGCTCCTCCTACTAGGTCGCCTGCAGTGGCTGCAGGTGGCGTCTCCGAGGGGGAGCCTGTCCCGGTGGCTGTGGCGACCGGGAAGGGTGTAAATCGGTCCTCTGTGGAGGGGCAGGTCTAGCCCGCCCAGTTTGAGGTGGCGGAGTTCCTCTGGGACTGTGAATGGCGCTTCGGGTGCTGTTGGGGTGGTGGGGGTCTCTGAGGGGGCTTCGGCCCCTCTTTCGAGCCCGGGTCTAGACGGGGCCGATGTGGTGGTCCAGGATAACATAGGTGGCCCTGTGGCGTTGCCCGTTTCTGTGGAGGCTCTGGCCTCCCTGTCGGGTGGTGTCGGGGTTGGGGGCTGTGTGGGCGCCCAAGATCCAACTATCCCTGTTAGTGTTGGGGATGGTTCCTCTGAGAAGGGTCCTGCCTCCC
Organism: Tachypleus tridentatus; assembly: GCF_004210375.1. Lineage (NCBI taxonomy): Eukaryota > Metazoa > Arthropoda > Merostomata > Xiphosura > Limulidae > Tachypleus > Tachypleus tridentatus. The sequence goes on from NC_134831.1 coordinate 157,974,320, forward strand.
TGTTCGGGATGGGTCAGTGAAGGTGGCCGGGGACTCCAAGGAGTCCCTGGCTTCCACTGCTGGTGCTTTTGTGGTTGGGGGTTCTGAGAGGCCCTCGGCGCCGGCTTTGGGGTTGGGGAAGTACCAGCTCCCTCCCCTGAGGCACCGACTCCAACTTTGGACGAGCTGCCGTTACCTGGCTTGTTCCTGGGGCTGTTGGACTTCCCCAGTATTCCCTGTCTCTCTAGACTGAGTAAGGACAGTTGGGAGGTGCGAGGGCCTTGCAGCCCCGAAGTATTGCCGGACTTCGGTCCGGATGTTTCTCGCGTGCAGCCGCGGTGGTCGGATGTCGGCAGGCGCTGCTGTGAGGAGTTGGTGGGGTCGGGTAGCCTCAAGAGGCCGCACCTCCCCTGCCTTCACCAACGTTGTAGAAGCATCAGCGTCACTAAGTCCTTTCCTCCGGTTGGTTGATGGGTTTTCCTGCCTCTCTTTGAACATCCGGGGAATACGTAGCGTTGCTAAGCAATTATACGCATTCTCCCTGCTCAACTGGTTTGCGGTTGACGTGATTTTCTTGCAGGACACTCACTTTGCCTCTCGGAGGGACCATTTTTCATTTTCCTCCCGATACCCTGTCCATGCCTTCTGGTCGTTTGGCACTACACGTTCGCGTAGGTGGGGATCCTTTTCCACCCACATTTTCTTGGGATCATCCTCGCGTCGCATAGTGATGTTGAGGTGCGGGTGGTGTACGTTGACGTTGTCGCTGGGGGTCGTAAGATTCGGCTTGTCAATGTCTATGCGCCTGTCGGGACCGGGGAGTGGGATGCCTTCTTCTCGGGCTTGGACAAGTTCATGGTCACACAGGCCAATATTGCCCTAGAGAGTGACTTCAACTGTATTTTGGATCGTCCCCTCGACAAGATTGGGGTGATCCTTTTCTGGTGATCAATGTACACGATCTCTCCGCGCGGTGCTGTCGGATTTCGCTTTTTGCGAAGTCTGGCGTGCACTGCATGGGTCTGCTTTTGTGGCTACCTGGTCCAGTTAGGGCGTTTCTTGTCGCCTTGACCGGTTCTATGTGACACCTGGCCTATGGCAGTGCTTCAGTGGGGCTGCTGTTTATCGGGTTGGGGATGTCTCGTTTCAGTGTCTGACCATCGGGCGTTTCTCGCCACATTCCGGGATTTTGTCCCTGTTTTTCGGGGCCCCGGTGTGTGAAGGCTCAATGTTACCTCCTTGCCGAGGATGGGGTAGGAGACGCTTTGCTTACCCTTGTTCGGGGAATCTGTTCTGTCGAGTCTGTCACTCTGCGTAAGGATATAGATTTGGATTATTCCAATCTGTTCTGAGCGGCGAGCGTCTCTAGTCTGATCGAGTCGCTTGATTCTAGTGCTGCCACCAGGGTTGCACTGTGCAAGGCACGTGAAAAGGCAAAGACCCGCCACATCTCCAGTGTGATGTTGGAGAACAGTCGTTCGTTATCTGACATCTTCGACATTCTGGACGCGTGCCTCGACTATTATCGCCATTTGTTTTCGGCCTTTCCCGTGGATGAGGGGTTGTGGGATGACATTACTCAATTTTGCCATCTCTCTGTCCTTCCTTTCACGACCAACTGGTGAAACCTGTCTAATTGGGTGAGTGCTGGTCGGCCACTCGGTTCATGCCATTTGGTAAGTGTCCTGGGCCGGATGGTCTGTCGGTGGAATTTTACAGCCACGTGTGGCATGTCGTCGGACCCTCCTTCGTCCAACTTTTTAACGACTGTATGTCTGCGGGGTCTCTACCATCGGGAACGCTGGATAGGCTAATTATGCTTATCTGTAAAGATCCCAGCCAGCCTGAAGATCTTTCCTCGTGGCGCCCCATTTGTCTCCTGAACGTGGATGCTAAGATCATTTCTAAGGTCCTGTGTGCCCGTTTGGGTGCAGTCATGCCTTGGTCCGCTACTATCAGACATGTGGGGTGCAGAGCAGGAGTATCCAACAAAATCTGGTGTTTCTCAGGGACCTGTTCCATCACATCACGGAACGGGATATCCCTGCGGTTTTTGTGTCCGTCGATCAGAGCAAAGCTTTCGATCGAGTTTACCATGGCTTTCTGTGGTTCGTTCTGGGGAAGTGTCGCCTCCCTTTAGTTCTTGTCCACTACGTGAAGGCCTTGTACGCATCCGCTACGAGCAGGCTCTTGGTTAACGGGTACCTGACATCCTCCTTTCCCATCTTGCAGGGGGTTCGTCAGGGTTGCCCGTTGTCCCCAACACTTTACGTGTTAGTTATCGAGTGCCTGCTCTCTTATCTGTACCACTCGGTCTTGGTGTGTGGCATCCAGCTGCCGGGGGGTTCGTGCGTGACGTATGTCGTGCATGCAGACGATGTGAATCTGTTCCTAGTGAACGTAACATCCTTAGGTTCAGCGCTGGCCATCGTCCATCGTTACTCTCGAGCCAGTGCAGCCCAGCTGAATGTCCCCAAGTCTCGTGAGAGAGGCTTTGGCAAATGGGCTTCGTCTGCCGACTTCCCGTTTTGTCTGGATTGGACCCCTCCCCGATTACCTGCTTTGGGGTTCATTTTCTTGTGGGTCTTGGGCTCCTTGGGAGGGTGTGGTTCAGCGTGTTTGTTCGGCGGTGCACGATTACCGCTACTGTCCTGTCAACCTGTTTGACAGGGCAGGGGTGTGCAGAGGAGGATTCTCCTCTTGGTCTGGGTACCTTGGGGCCGTCCTTCCTCTGGATGACTGCACTGCTTGAGCCATCGAGCGCCATGTCTATGCCTTCCTGTGGGGTGGCAAGCCTCAGGCAGTGTCTCGGCACTCCTGGAAGCTGCCGCCTCGTAGGGGTGGTCTGGGCATCCTATGTGTCCGAACCAAGTGTCTTTCCCTTTTTCTGTCTGTTTCCTTTTGTTGTCTTTGGATGGTCACTCCTGTTGCCACCTCATGCGATTTTTGGTTGGCATGGGGCGCAGGCTCTTTGGTATTCCTTTGAGCCTGCAGAAACCTATGTGTTTTGACCCTCCTTTCTGGTACGTCGACGCTGCTGCTGCGTTATGGCAGTGTCGTTTCGTGCCTGACGATGTACCGGCGGACTCCCGTTCTCTCTTCCGCCTGCTGGTCCCTGCATATACCCACAGGATCGAGCGACACCATCCTGCTCTGCAGTTGGACGTTGTTTGGGGCCGCGTTGCACTGCACCGTGTTGATTACTACCTCCAGGCTTTCAAGTGGCGTGTGTTGCACAACATCCTGCCGGTGAGGGAGCCTACCTACCTGTAGAACTCATGTACAACTGAGCTGTGTCCAGTGTGTCACACCGAGGTTGAGTCAGGGAAGGGGTTGCGGGCCTTTTCCAGGTCCCGCCGCTCTCGGCGGAGACCATCCTGTATCACGTGCCAATCCCGGTTCCCAGCCACCTGGCCTTTTCCTTTCAGTATGCCATTATCATCTTTTAAGCACGTCAGCTGGCTTGCTCGAATCAACTTGGTCTTCGAGCTGGTACCGGTGTCGTACTTTTCGATGCTGTGTAGGGCCAGATATCGGTTGTTACTCAACTTACAGGCAGACTTTTAGCGCATGGGTTCCGTGACGTTTTACCATCTCTGGCGGCCGGACGTCTTGCCTCTTTTTGCGTTAGTAGGGGATCAGGTGGAGATCGGCTTCTAAGCTGCCCTGACTCCACTCTCGCTTCTTGTATTTTTGTTTGTATATATTTCATGTTGTTGTTTTTTCCATTTGTACAAATTAATGTTTTTGCTTGTTTCTATTTCACGTCTTGCCTTTTTGTTCTGTTTTCTTTATTGTAAATAAATTCAAAATGAGAGCAAAAGAGAGATTATAGGAATATAACTGAACAATTAAAACTGAAGAAAAGACTTTTCAAGATCTTCTGTAAATGTAATTCCACAAAAATGCATATTCTAACTGAGGAAAAGTTAGATACCCCACATTTATTCCACTTAAAATGGCTCAACTCACACCCAAGTGTATCACACCAGGTGCACATGATTAGAAGATCGTTACTCAGCATTTTGAATGATGCTTGCCATATTTAAACCTCAGACATCTAGTTTGGTGTGCTCCTGACAGTTGAAGTGAGAGTGAGCACCATGGTGATAGCAAAAGAGTTGTCTGAGGCCTTCAGAAAGAAAATTGTAGGAGCTTACGAGTTTGGTAAGGGATTTAAAAAGATCCCAAAGAATTTTGAAATCAGCCATTCCACTGTCCGGAAAATAGTCAACAAGTGGAGGGCTTTCAAAACAACTGCCAACATGCCCAGGTCTGGTCGTGCAAACAAGTTCACCCTGAGAGCAGACCACAAGATGCTAAAAGAGGTCTCCAAACATCTTAACATGTCATCACGGGACCTTCAGCAGGCTCTAGCTACTGTTGATTTGAAAGTGCATGCCTCTACAATCAAAAAGAGACTGCACAAGTTTAACTTGCATGGGAGGTGTGCAAACAGGAAACATTTGCTCTCTGAGAGAAACATTAAAGCCAGACTGAAGTTTGCCAGAGAGAATGTAGACAAAGACTAGGACTTCTGAAATAATGTTCTTTGGACAGATGAGTTCAAAATTGAATTATTTGGACACCAGAACAGAGGACATGTTTGGAGTAAACTACATACAGCATTCCAGGAAAAGAACCCCATACCAACTGTGAAGCATGGAGATGGAAGTGTCATGGTTTGGGGCTGCTTTACTGCAGCAGGACCTGGACAGCTCACAATCATACATTCCACCATGAATTCTACTGTATATCAGAGGGCGGTTGAGGATCATGTGAGGCCATCTGTACGAAAATTAAAGCTAAAGCGGAACTGGACCCTGCAATACGACAATGACCCTAAACATACAGGAAATCTACCAAGGACTGGCTGAAAACTAAGAAATGGAGAGTCTTGGAATGGCCGAGTAAAAACTCAGACCTTAATCCCATTGAGATGCTGTGGGGTGACTTGAAACGGGCTGTACATGCATGAACCCTCTCAAACATCTCACAGCTGTCAGAATGTTGCATTGAGGAGTGGGCAAACTTTCTTCAGACCGATGTCAGAGACTAGTAGATGGCTACAAGAAGCGTCTAACTGCAGTTATTTCAGCGAAAGGTGGTAACACTAGTTATTAGGAGGTGAGGTGTCCTAACTTTTTCCTCAGTTTGAATATGCATTTTTGTAGAATTACATTTACAGAAGAACTTAAAGTTTTTTCTTCAGTTTATATGCATAATTATATTCCCCTAATCTCTCAGTATTTTTAAAATTGAGATTAAATATCTATATATCCAAAAATGTTACAAACATACAAAGGCTTTCATTTCATTTTTCATATCACTGTATGTATTGTATAAAACTGTAGAACGATATTAAAACTAAATTCCTATTTTCTGTATTCTTCATAAAAGATTGAAAAGGTTTTGTTTAAGCTTCATTAGTCTTTAAAACAACCTTTAATAGTCTGATATCAAGTTTTTGTTCGTTGTACAGCAGTTGCCCAACAAATTTTAGTTTCATTTTATCCATCTCAAACTGATTACTTTTACATCCGCAGACTGTCACTAAAGTACAAACATGACACAAACAGTGTTTTATAGACTTATATATCTACTCACATACACTAATATTATAACCGAATAAAATAAAGTACGACAAACATTGAGTGATAGTAATAACAAAAAAAAAAAAAAACTTTTACAAACATAAGAATTGAAAATGAAACCTTTTAACGGTTGGAACGCAATGTATCTCACCTAAGAATACCTTTGTTAATAAATACATACCTCACTAGGACTTATCGATTGTAACGTAAATAAAAAATAAAATAACCCAAGATTCCAGAAATAGAACTTTAGCCTTGTAAACTTTAAGATACTGTTTTTATCTAGTGCTTAGATCACGAAACATCTCATTTAACTAGCTAATTTACATAATCTTTCACAAGATTAATATCAATATATCATTCATAGAGACAGTTAGTGTCAGTTTTATAATTTATACAAAATGAAATTCAACGTACTTTAACTATGACTTAGACTTTATAACTAAAACCTTGTAGCTGAACTGAACGATAGAAGGAATAATAAATTAATTGTAAACAAAAATGTACAAAATAAAAGTAGAATTTACATCATACATAAATCACATAAACAAGGAAGCATAGGATTATATTTATATACAAGAATATTACGATACATAAACTTTGTGAAAAGGAAACACTTATTTTTAACTTTGTGAAACCAATTAGCCTGTGACAGTCTCTCTACTTCAGTAAACAAATGTGTCCTTGTCTTCCAGTTAAGTCTTAGATTGTTTTTTTTTTTGTTGTGGATTAGAGATTTTTGTAATTTTGTTTATTTATAAATGTGCTGTTATTGTATGTTATAATTATTTACATTCGTGGATTTATAGCCATATTGAAATTCATTTTGTTCGTTAGTATTATTATATATATATATATATATATATGACCAAAAATGTTTAGGCCAAAACAAAACACTTTAAAATTAAACAAATTACGTTGCGTTTTTTTTTTTTTTAAATATCCAAGGGTACAAGCTATAATGTAGGATTATAAAATCTTTCCTAGGTTTTGGAGATGACTGAAGAAGCAGGACCCACATTGCGGTGCTGATACATCGTCTATAAGTCTTAACCTCCAATTCGATAGCCTCACACAAGAACATTAGAAATTACGAGAGTGAGATGTGGATACTACAGCTCAAAACGTCCCACATCTGTATCACCCTTCACTGCCTGGAGACATTTGTGGGAAGGTGACTATTCTCCCACTTTAAAATAAGAATGAGAAAAAAATTAAAATCAAAATAAATTATTCATAATGTTGAAATACAATGACACAAAAATTAACAGATTATGGATTTAATAAAGAAATTTCAGATAAAATTATCAAATTATTGTAAAATAAATACAAAAATGTACTAAATAAATACAAAGAAATAAAAATGAGAGAAATTTTACTAAAACGTACTAATATTTATATTTAGTTAAAAATAAAGTCGTTTAAGAACTTGGCACTAGTTTATGCGGATGTTCACCTTGGTCCCCATATAAAAGCACAATAGTTATAGTAAACCTAATATAATGATAAGGTTCAATTTCGTGCTAATTCATGCCTGCACCACAATGGGGTAGGAATGTCAACTTCAAAAGGTAAGTTTCCTCTTACTTACTCAAAAATCGTACTACTTACAGGCCTGGCATGGCCAAGCGCGTTAAGGCGTACGACTCGTAATCTGAGGGTCGCGGATTCGCGTCGCCGTCGCGCCAAACATGCTCGCTCTTTCAGCCGTGGGGGCGTTATAATGTTCCGGTCAATCCCACTATTCGTTGTTAAAGAGTAGCCCAAGAGTTGGCGGTGGGTGGTGACTAGCTGCCTTCCCTCTAGTCTTACACTGCTAAATTAGGAACGGCTAGCATAGACAGCCCTCGAGTAGATTTGTGCGAATTTCAAAATCAAACAAACAAACTACCTTATTAAGTAGAAAGTGAGGTTTCCAAACGTTAGTATTGTACCGAGTGCCAGACAAATTAAGAAACATCCAAAAACAGATATCAAGGATTGAATTTCAATTCTGTTAACTTTTACATTCAAATAATCCTAATTTATAGTTTTAATATATACAGAAAAACAATGACACATATGATAATCTATATTATAGAGGTGTTATCTAATCACCTTTAAAATTGTATCGGCGAATGTGTATTTCGTGTGTGTGTGTAATTTTTTATAGCAAAGCCACATTGACGAGTTCATCGAGGGTAATCGAATCCCTGATTTTAGCGTTGCAAATCCGAAGGCTTACCGCTATACAAGTATCTAGTATTCGGCGTTCACTGTCCTGCTAGTAAGTTGCTACAGTTCTTTGGTATTATAGAAGTATAGGTATGTAAGGAAGGGTAACGATGACATTAACATATACTTTTTAAGTCCAAAAGCAAATAATATAAAATGTAATAGTGTTATAAATATTATTCAAAAATAATCATTAGTCAGTTGCAAGTGAAAACATTTTTTAGGTAAAAATGTGATAAATTTATTTTGTTTACATTATCAAACTTAGTCCTTGATATGTTATACAAAAGTGTTACTACATTTAATAAGACGTTTCCTTTATGGTAGTGTTGTGAAGTGCCACCACATATGCGAACTGTATCAAACTGAAATACATTTAACATGATTGTGAAAGGCTGTAGAATCACAGGACACAATTTATAATAATATATTCTTTGATATTCTTCATGAAAGCAGAAAATGTCATATGAGAACGTATTTTAGGACCTCAATTGATTCAGATGAAGGAAAAATAGTTTAAAAGTTAAATTTTATAAGTTTTGAATTGTTATTGTTCTAAATTACTTTCTATAGCTACAAATATAACAAAAGTATATACTTACAGAGTCCGTTTTTATTTCTTCTTTTCTGTGAAAGAGAATTCTTGCAAAAAATTAGAAATATTTAAACAAGTAAGCCTTAATCGTCACAGAAAATACAGCACTTCAAACCTAAGAATCTAAGCTTGAAAGAGCTTTTCTCAAACTGTGTTTAAGCTCACCTAACATCGTATTCTGATTGTGCGCATGCTCACTATTTAATAAGTATAGATGTATAACTTGTGTTTAAAACATGTGGTTTGTAATGTATTTGTTACGCAATATTCTACTTCTAATTATTTATGCAATTCTTGCTACACATGAGAAAACAGATTCGCAAAACTGGTTATGTTTGTTTCTTTGTTTGTTTTTGAATTTCGCACAAAGCTACATGAGGGCTATCTGTGCTAGCCGTCCCTAATTTAGTAGTGTAAGACTAGAGGGAAGGCAACTAGTCATCACCACCTATCGCAAACTCTTGGGCTACTCTTTTACCAACGAATAGTGGGATTGACCATAACATTATAATGGCCCCACGGCTGAAAGGGCGAGCATGTTTGGCGCGACGGGAATGCGAACCCGCGACCCTCAGATTACGAGGTAACACGCTTGGCCACGCCGGGCCTGGCTGCTTATGAAAACAATAACACGTTAAAGGGATGGGGATAGTGACAAATAAAAGTGATTATGAAAGTCCTCTTCTGCAAAGGTTACATCAAATATAGAAAATAACGTAAACTATTTGAACTATCTTGTTCTACATTGTGTTTCTTTAGTAATGGTTAATTCAACTGAATTAGGGATAATAGTTATAAATGAAGTATATTAGCACGTTAGGTGTACTGCTCTCAGAACAGCAGTTTTGACCAGAAGCCCCACGATAGCATATTAGCGTAATTTGTGATCAGATAACATTCCTATATGAGGATTCAAGCTTTATGAGGTCCAACTATTTTACGGACCAAAATCTGTTAGCAAGACGTCATTCTGGATGATACTTTACTTATGGTAGCATTACAGAAACATGCCAGTGAAAATATCGATTTTTTAATTTAATTGCAATTAATAAAACGTTATTTCTCAAATTATTTTATTTTATACACATATGTTTTATTATAATAACTGTGTTACTTCACAGATATATCAAACATTAAATATTTGCTTATTATTTCCCAGATTGCTTTGTGATCTAGGTTATGAAATTAACTTGTTTTAAATGTAAAAACGGGCAAATTTGCACATTTTCATTTACATAAGGTCTAAATGAAACAACATATGAATCAAGATTTACATGTATTTATACCAATGTTATACAAAAATGTTTAGAGGTGAGTAGTTTTTCGAGATTTGCGGACGTAATCTAAATCACTTTCAGGAATCAGCCCCCAAATATAGTCTTCCATCGTGTTTTCCTTATACGTTCTCAGGTCACAAAAGCAAAGTTTGAATAGAAAAATAGTTTTTTGTTTTTTTTCGATTTACTTCAGACATAAGCAATTGGGAAATAACACTTTCTGCCAAGGAACAAGAAAAGTAATAATTTTGTTACATAGAGTAATTTATTTCTATTTACCTCTTGACCTCCATGTGTAGCTAACCCTTCTCGACCATAGGAAGTACCTAGTCTGAAGTAGTAAATTAATTAAATAAAAGTTCGTTAATAAATTTACTGCCAGTAGTGGTTAAGGGGTGCATTTCCCCTACATAAGTTATCTAATTAAATCAGTTAAATACTTAACTGTTTTTTCAGTTTATCTTTTCTATGATTACTTGTAATGTCTTTCACACTTAAAGTTTTAAATTTTGTTTGACTCATGAGTGCGAAGCATTAAATAGCTGTGTCGCTCGTAGTTAAAATGAGTATTAATATAAGTTTCTCTCTCAGTGATGTCTTATTTACTCCTTATTACATTAAACGTAAACTGATTTGGTAAATCTTTATTGCTATTTATTCATTGATAACCCATCATTTGACATCAAGCATGAGATGTTGCAAGTTGGCTGACTACAGTTATTCAAGCGACATTGCATTTTGTAAAATTTATTTAAACTAGCAGTTAAATATTTAAGAATTGAATCATTTTTAATCGTTATTAAGGATATGTTAACACATAACATAATTATTTATTAATTGCTGAAGACTGTTTCAATACTGTTGACTGTATTTGAATAGATTGGATGTGGATATAGCATTCAAAATTTAGAGGCTAGCAGTTGATAACTTAAAAAAAACAACTTCCTTTTCTCTCCAATCCAGAGTACAGAGAGTGGAGTATCAGTTAACGTTTTATATTATCATGTGTTTTACAAGTAAAAATGGAGAGAATTATTTTTACATTTGCCATTATCAGATGCTGATATGTAAAATGTATTGTCTTCCATTAACAAAACACGATAAAGAATTTTGGATTTTGTGATCTCTATATTTTATGGAATAAAACAGCCTTTATGTATAGTTTCTGTTCACGAAAGTAATATTCACACAGGGGTGGAACTTTTTCAACATTATTATCTATAAACACACTGATTTGTTTCTACGTAATAAATTAGTGAAGAAAACTGTCAACCTTTAGAGTTATTCCAGCCTCATCTGAAATACTCAGAGAGCTTGGCGTAACATGCTATTCATGAACATTATTTTCGAAGAAGGAAGTTTTACCTGCCATGATAGCTTTATTTGTAATACAATGTGCGTTTATTAGTATTACCAAATACGGTACATCCTTAGGCTGAAACAGGTTTTCATCTACATTTCAAACATGGAATACAACATTAAATAAATAAACGTTTCTACAGTGTCACTCAAAGTTCAACATACCCTTCAATGAATATTGACTTAATCATCAACATTATGACTTTGAAATGTGTACTAAGACCCATAATCATAACATGGCCACCTGCATCATGTAATTAATTGTTTACATACTGCAATACAACCCTTTAAATACATGAGTATGTATGTTCCACATCAGAATTTGTAGCGACAAATGAATTAAGTTTTGTAAGTTCATTCACATATATAGAACAAATCTTCTGGCTCATCCAAAGTAATGAACTTTATTTTCCAGAAATATATTCTGTAGCAAAGAGGGAAAGTAACTGAACATGGCGTTGCATCTGTGTTATAAGAAAACTTATATTTAAAACAATAGCTAGTTGATAAAAGTATTTACTAACTAAACAACATTCTTTGGAGAGGTGGAAATTGTAACAATGTAGCAAAAAACATGAAAGCATTGTAGTGACATACATATAGATATAAGCTTTTTTTTATAATCGTCATCATTTCCAGAACAGATGAAATACTTTCCGGATTGGTTTATAAAATCATATCGTAGATTATTCTTAGAAACGTTGTTCATAAAATAATACAAATAATAAAGAGTGTGAGTTTGTTCCTTCATCAGTATTGTGATCTTTATTTGCCTGGTTATCTGTTTCAAAATGTTATAACTAGTAATGATAATTGAAATCTTTCACAGAACAAAGTTGAAATGTTAATACAATAATTGAACGTGCTTTCTTAAAATCGATGTTACAGCTCCACGTTTTTAAGACTGTGACTTCAAAGAAGAGCAAGCGAACTAAAAAAAAGAACATCCTAAATGACGAGAAACCTAATTTAAATAAAATTGTTTCTCAGAACTGCTGCTATGGGTATTGACACTCTTATTAATAAAGCATAGAACACTGTTTCAACCTTCCTATGTCATCTTGTGGTTAATAAACTCTCTCTTTGAAAAATGGTATAGTACTATTATCTTTTATATCGTAAAATGTTTAATTCAAAAAAATTTTGTTCCATGATAAAACAAATTTATCAATACAAACACTTATCTGATAAAGGTGATCGTTCAGGATTGTACAAATAATTAATGTGAATAACTTATCCCCCTACTGCCTTTGACCAGAGTATTGGAATTCCCTTAAAAATTACTACCTAAATCATATAACCAATACTCAGGACAGTGGAAGCATTCTCCACCAAACATTAGATTAAAATCTACAAGAGAGTTCTTTGGCACACTTTTTAAGTTTTAAGTTACACAAAAGTGCGGCAATGGAAAGCCTAGACTGTTTGTGGAGAGTTTCAGGTATGTGATTGCCTAAAATCGATAAACTTAGGAAGAAACAGACAAGAAGAAAAGCTGAATGACGCAGTATTGGATACTTTGAAAAATCTAGATGAGGAGTAGCAGGAGAACAATAATACATTCATCTCCAAGTTTCAGTTTGATTTCCATCATGATGAATAGGATGATCCATCAGATCATGTAAACATTTGCTGGAGCGCTGAAATGAGGTGTCTGGCCATCAATGTGAACAATACATGACAACTGCATGTTAATAAAAAATTCTTTGCAATGAGAAGAGTATATAATGGTGAAACTTTGTGAATAAATTTATTGATGATTCGTAAGCAAGATGACCATGGAGAGACTCTTGAAGGAAAGATATTCACACCTTACCAAAGATGGCTACACTGGTGGACAAATAGGAAGTAAAAGCTTTAAACCAAGTGTTAGAGGAAAATATATGAGTGATGTTTAATCTTAGAAAAAATATCATAATATTCAGCCATCTCCACAGTATTGTTCTGTTCCTGTATCAAAAGTTAACTACCCAACTACTCATGCTTGTATTGCAATGAAACATTCAGGAAGTTTGTTGTTGTTTGTAATTAACCACGAAGCTACACAATGGATTAGCTGTGCTCTGCCCACCACGGGTATCGAAACTGTAATTTTAGCTTTGTAAGTCCACCCACATACCACTGTGCTACTGAGGGCTTTAGTGAGGGAATAGTGCTAATTAGATCTGCGTGAGGCTGCCTTTAGCATAAGAGATGGCTTTTAAGATTTCCTAATGATGCCTAATGCATTCATTCGTTTTCAGATGCCGATGGAACTCATATTGTAGGATATGGCAGAGATTACTGGTGTATGTCAACAATATTTGTATGTTATACCGAATGTTAGAGTCTGTAGCTGAGAACCTGAAAAAGATAAATTAAAGAGATAAAAAATGTACGCTTTAAAGTATAACCAGGGCAAAGGTTGATAATGTACATAGAAGAGGAGTTTCTCAGTTACATTTGAAGTTTAGATGGAGTTTTTACATATCTAATTTGAATAGCCAAAGTAAAAATTGTTATTAACCTATGATAAAACAGTATACAGATTCCTTAGTTTTGTCACCTTACCAGTTTTTATGGCCAATCGCTCCAAGATAAAAATAATATAGACCAACCTCTCAAAATCTTTTTATCTCTAGAACAGGCTGAATTATTCGCGACATGGATTTATTAAGGTGCTATAAACATTCCTTAGAGATTTTGGTCTATGCGTACTCGATAGCATCCGCAGTTTCTGCAGATTTGTCAGCCACATATTCATGCTGTGGACATCCCATTCCATCGCCATCCTAACGGAGATATATTGAATTGAGATTAAGAGACAAGGCAAACAATTGGAGTCATTGTCAATTTACTTAGAACCAGCTTAAGATAATGCATGCTTTGTGAGATGGCATTTTCCTGCTGGAAATAGCCCATGGAAAACGAGTAGATTGTGGCCATGAAGGGATGTACATGTTTAGCAACAATGCTCAGATCGCTGTGGCATTTAAATGATACTCTGTTGATATGATAGATGTAATGTGTTCCTGGAAAACATTCCACTCACCATTGCACCAGCATCACCAGCCTCTACCGTTGGCGTAAGGCAGGATGGATTCAAAAATTCATACTGTTTACGCCAAATTCTGACCATACTATCTTCATGTCGCAGCAGTAATCGATTTTTGTTAGATCAGGCACGCTTTTTCTATAATAAGTTGTCCAGTTTTGGTGATCTCGTGAACACAGAGCCCTCATCTTACTGTTTTTTGCTGACAAAGTGGAACCTGGTGTGGTCTTCTCCTGCTGTAGCCGAACTACTTCAAAGCTCGACACGTTGTGCATTTAGAGATGCCCTTCTGCACATTACTGTTGCAAATAGTGGTTAGTTGAGTATTTTTGCTTTCCTGTCAGTGTGAAGGAGTCTGGCTATTCTTCTTTGACCTCTTTCATGAACAATGTGTTTTCTTTCACAGAACTGCCGCTCACTGGATGTTTTTGTTTTTCGTACCATTCTCTATAAACTATAAATTCCAGGAGGTCAACAGATTCTAAGATGCAGGATCCACTACGTCAAGAACCAACAATAGTTTCAAGATTAAAGTCACTTAGATCACACACCTTCCCCATTCTAATGTTTGGTCGAAAAAAAACTGGACCTCTTGACCATGTTTGTATGCTTTATTTATTGAGTTGCAGCCACATGATTCACTGTTTGGCTATTTGCATGAAAGATCAGGAGTACCTAATGAAGTGGCGAATGAATATATATATCTCCGTAGCAATAAGAGTTCTAGAAGTAACGTGGTAGCTGTGTTTACTCTCTGTATATATTGAGTTATTGTGGTAAGAGAACAAGTTTACATACTTGGACAGAAAACTTAGACTGTCGAATTTTTTCTAGTTTATATTTATTTTAGGTCACCTGAAATATAAATGAGTAAAACTTAATGTATTCTAGATGACACTACTGTCAGTACCGAAACGCAACTTTGGTAAGTAACTCAAATATTTCTAAAGTAATTCTCTCTGGGACCGGCATGGCAAAGCGTGTTAAGGCATGCAACTCGTAAATTGAGGATCGCAGGTTCGCATCCCCATCGCGCCAAACATGCTCGCTTTTTCAGCCGTGGGGGCGTTATAATGATGAAGGTCAATCCCACTATTCGTTGGTAAAAGAGTAGCCCAAGAGTTAGCGTTATAATGTGATGGTCAATCCCACTATTCGTTGGTAAAAGAGTAGCCCAAGAGTTAGCGTTATAATGTGATGGTCAATCCCACTATTCGTTGTTAAAGAGTTGCCCAAGAGTTAGCGGTGAGTGGTGATGACTAGCTGCCTTCCCTCTAGTCTTACACCTCTAAATTAGGGACGGCTAGCACAGATAGCCCTCGAGTAGCTTTGTGCAAAATTAAAAAACAAACAAACAAATATTTTTCTAAAATGAGAGAAGAAGAAAATGTTATAAACTCTAAATGTAATGGTTATACACACACGTAGTTATACGTAGCAACGTATTTATATTGTTAAATATATGTGTGTGACATGACTTTAAAATATTGGTTTCTCAATGCAAGAAAGTAAGAAATATGAAATGAAAGCTCTTTTGAAAGGTTAATTCAGAAATGTTGCATTTTATTTATTAATTAATTGGAATAGGAATGATTTAATTGTTTGATGTTCGATAAAATTCGGAAAGAGCTTTAGTTTCTCATTAAATTTCAGTTAAATCAAAATACGCTCTCAGTAAAATAAGTTATAAGTTTTTCAAAACGTTTACTTTCATAACAATGATTGTATCAGCTCCAAGAACAATTGAAAGTATACACCATTTGTATTTACCAGTCCTCCGAGATTGGTGCAGAATACTGACATTTACATAATCATGTACATTTTTTAATAATAATAACCCACAACCTACAAAAATTAAGTACATTCGTCACACTAAAGAGGTTTATATTTCTACATAAATTATAAAATAGTAATTCATGTACATACTTCATAAAGAAATCAACCAACATCCATTGAAACTTACATTTTTGCTCAACATTTGATTTTAAGGTTTCATTAAAAGGAACACTAAATAAACTCAGTATTATAAAAAACAACATATCGAAACTCCAGTGTACGACGTAAAAGAAAGTTTGAATGACTCAGTCAAACATTGTCTCTTAGCTTCGCACTGCATTAATTTGTTTTGCATGAGATATGTATTAAACAGAACGTTGTCTCACTATCCTTAAAGATGGTTTAAATTAATATTTATCAGAGCAGCGAAGGAGAAACAAAAACATTGTGATACATTATTACGTACATAGGAAGTGGAAGATATAAGAAAATGAAAGACGTGAATCTTAAAGTAACTAAGAAGAAATTTTATACAATATAGAAACAACAACAATATGGTAAAACAACAACCTGGCTTTCATACAAAAAAAAAATATTCAACTGGTGAGTAATGAATGTACAATAGTAATATGTTACCAAACAAAAGTAAAAGTTGAATAAGTATTTACTACATTACTATCCCGGCATGGCCAAACGCGTAAGGCGTGCGACTCGTAATCCGAGGGTCACGGGTTCGCGCCCGCGTCGCGCCAAACAGCCGTGGGGGCGTTATAATGTGACGGTCAATCCCACTATTCGTTGGTAAAAGAGTAGCCCAAGAGTTGGCCGTGGGTGGTGATGACTACCTGCCTTCCCTCTTGTCTTACACTACTAAATTAGGGACGGCTAGCACAGATAGCCCTCGAGTAGATTTGTGCAAAATTCAAAAACAAAACTACATTACTGCAAATAAAAGAAACGTCGACGAATAACAAGTTAATAAATGTGTACAAAACATAATAAAGTAGATTTTTTTTCAATAACATAGAAACATAAAACATAAATTTTGAAACTTAATACCCATGGTGGTCACAGTACAAATAGCTCATATGCAACTTTGTGCTTAAACACATAATATATATTAATTACACTATGTAACAAAAGGAGTTGGGGCGCTTTTCCAGACCGTTACATCGTAAGCATATTGTGACGCTAAACCTAAGATCAGGTCCGATAGTGGCATATTTCCCACGTACGTGATAAATAAGTCAGGGCTAAATACCATGATGACGAGAAAACTTACTTGTGGGGAAAATTATATATTTAAAAACGTCTGGTATGGATAGAGAAGGCACTAGTAGAGGAGCGAACAATCTTTCGACCTTCTTCGGTCATCGTCAGGTTCACAAACAAAGAAAGGGTTACTAACCGGTAGCTGACCACATGTTTGAAGGCGGTTGTGCAATTGAGTGTAGGAATGTAGATAAAAACTAGAAACTTTATCTCTGATTATTTAATTAAGTATGATGAAATTTGTGTTTGTCACAGAAGAAATTATACTTTCAAATAAATAGCTTAATACTTCATTATACCATAAAATCTCTTATGTAATCTGAAGTTTTTATTGGAGTCGTTTGGCTCGTACTATAGAGTGACTCCACTGCAACGTCATCGTCGGGAGCAACAAAATAAACGAAGGAGCTTCTTTCACGTCGTCTTTGAGCTTTATCATTTGGAACAAGGAGTCGATGAAACTGTAACATGGAACATGTGGTACTGACTGGCTAATTTGAAGTAATGTTTCGATATTTTTATCGAAAGATGATAGCAAAATATACTTTTTAACGTCAAAAGGAAAAAATAAAGAAGACACAAATTATGTAAATATCATTACCAAATACACCGTTTTTAATATAAGTTACTTTCAAGTTTTTTACTTGATAACTTTATTACTTGAAACATAATTAACAAGGCTTATTACACTTTGTGAGAATGTTTTGTTTGTGCTAATTTTGTAGAATGTTACAACATGTGCTAATTAAGTCTCACAGGCATGTATTTACAATGATTGTTACAGAAATTAGAATCACTGGACACTATTTTGAGAGAGAGTTATTTGATTAATATAAAAACAACTTTTTCTCGAATTATATTCATTCTTATATAAAACTGTTTTAATCATGCGCTCTCTCACTGCTTAGTAAGTTTAAATGCATACATAGGTACGCAAATAAAACACACGTTTTTCAAAACAGATTGTTTCAGGTATTAATATATATGTTACATGTCTTGTACGTTTACAGTTATGCAACACTGCTACATATTTAAAACATAACTAAAACAAGCTGAAATAAAACAGAAGTCGACTACTAAATTTGTGTATACGATATACAAAACAGGATGAAGTAACCATTTCTCAAGACAACAGTGACTTGAAAACATATTAAACAATATTTCAAAGGGATGGTGGTGGTAACATATAAACGTTATTAAAAATTTCTCCTCCATAAATGTTAGATTAATTATAGAAGGCAACCTAACTTAATGAACTGTCTTGTTTTACAGTGTTTCCCATTGGTGATGGGTAATGTAAATAATTATAGATACAAAGAAAAATGTACAAATGAAGGCATTGAAACACATGTTTCTTTTAATATATGTTTTGTACAAAGAAGAAATTATTTTCCTATAATGTACACGGCAATAATTCACATCTTAACCTTTGCTGATGTCTCAGCGGCTGGTTTTAAATCTTATAACTGTAAATTCTTGGATTTCATGACCATGGTAGACACAACACAGATAACCCATGTGCAACGTTGAGCTTAATCAGACAATGCTAGTTAATCATAGTTCAGTAGTTTTTTCAAGCTCACTTTAAAACTACGATATATAGTTTTTCTCACTGAGATTTGCATGAAACAAGCATATTTGTATCTACACTTGTCTTATTAAATGATACGTTTAAACATTCAATAATACGACAGGTTTCCAAGCTTATAACAGTAAATGTCAGTACTTGACAATCAAAGTGGTCTCAACACAGGTAGCGCATATTCATCTATTGGCTCACATAACAATTTATATTCATTATATTTCAGTACAGAATATTCAAGTGTAAACTTCAATATTTATATTACATATGTTGCTTCCTTTTTAGATGTATATCAATAAAAATAGTATTTGTAACTACATTTGCTAGAGTGAAAGAAGTTTCAACAACTCAAAAAATACATTTCTGTGCTAGCGACAAAAATGTTTAATAACCTTGCGTAAAAAAAATTACTTTTTCTTGTTCCTGGGCAAAAAGTGTTATTTCCCCATTACTTGTGCTTAAAGTACATGGAAAAGACCTATTTTTCTCTTCACACTTTGCTTTTGTGACCTGAATAATGAAATTTTCAAATTTACCTATTCTCCAGAATATTCCAAGTAGATTCAGTGCTGAGTTGCTGATAGAGAATTTTCTCGCGCTTACAAGAATTTTCTAGAACGTTGTAGAACTTACGAGAATTTTGTAGAACCTTTTAGAATTTTCTAGAACTTTCCATAGTAATTTTTAAACAGGGGCTCACCACTCACAACATCAGTTTAGATCTAGCTGCCTAAGTTAACACAGAGACCTGTCTGATATTATCAGAGATGGCATCATGCTGCAAGCATTCTCTAGACGCATTTTGCTATGTGTGTGGCCAATTTATCAAGACAAAAGCGAAAAAGTGCTCTGTGACAACATTTGCTAAAATGTGTGAAGCCTACAAGGCATATTTCGGAATGTCGGTCAGGAATCAAGACAAACCTTGGGCATCTCATTTTACTTGAGAGCACTGCAAAAAATCTCTAGATAGTAAGAGACAATTTTTTCTTGCTTGAATAGTAGAAATTTATATTATACAAACTTTAGTCCGTTTAAAATTTAAATATGTTTTAATTTTTGTTTTAAAATTTCCAATAGTAAAGAAAAATATCACATAAAATATTTTGCGTGAACCTCTTCCACATTAGTTGAGGATGAAATAAATTTATTCTTCATAATACCAATTTTATTTTGCTCTTTTACAGGATGATACAGAGGAGAAAAGAGAGCCATGGAATTTTCCAAGAATTTGTCGTGAACCCACTGACCACTCAAGCAATTATTACTTGTGCATGGTAGACCCTTCTAAACGTCGGGATAGCAATAATGCATCTGCTATCATGTACCCGGACCTTCCATCATTCATCGCTCAAAATACCACACTGCCCTAAGCGCCCTGTACCCATTCCTCGAGAGATAAAGCAGCTATCCTCAGAAGAGATCAGCAAATCAGAAGAGGAAGAAGACGTTGAAGATTCACATTACAATTTTAGAGGTGCATCTAGTGAGAGAAACCTATACTATCCCAACCAAAAACACCTCAATGACTTGATCAGAGATAATGGTCTAACAAAGTCGAATGCCGAGCTTTTAATATCTATGCTCAAGTAGTGGGATTTGTTGGATGAAAATATAGTAGTCGCAAGTCAGAGGAAACGTCACCAACATGTTTCAAGCTTCTTCATTCGTCAATATGAGTTTTGCTTTTGCCACAATGTGTATGGTCTGTGCGAGGCAATTGGAATTGCCTGCAACCCGAACGAGTAGTGCCTCTTCATTAACAGCTCATCCAGAAGCCTCAAAGTTGTGCTGCTTCATAAAAGGAAAAAGTATCCATCTCTTACTCTGGCTCATTCGGTGCACCTCTAAGACTTGCAGTATGATGAATATGGCTGGGAGATTATCGAAGACATCAAAATGGTGGCATTGCTGATGGGTCTCCAAGAATGCTTTACCAAGTGTCCCTGTTATCTTTGCCTTTGGGACAGCAAAGACACTGCAGCGAACTGAAACAGGAAGCACTGGCCACAACGAACCGAGTTATCTGTGGGGAGGCACAATGTCAAGTGTGAGTCATTAGTGGACCTCCAGAAGGTGTTCTTCCAATCATTGGACATAAAATTAGGTGTTTCGAAACAATTTGTCACTGATATTGATAAGGAGCTTACAGCCATCAAGTACCTTCGGAACTTTTTTCCCAATCTGTCTGAGGCAAAGATCAAAGTTGGTGTCTTCGTTGGAAACAAATAAAAAAGATCCTGGAGTTCACAAAATTTATTAAGAAGCTCAGTAGGAAGGAAAAGAAGCTTGGAGAAACTTTGTCGTAGTTATTCGGGGCTTCATGGGCAATCACAAGGCAGAAAATTATGTGGAACTTGTTGAGGCTCTGGTAAAGAACTACGGCAAATTGGGTTGCAGGATGTCCCTAAAAACCCATATCCCTGACGCTCATTTTGATAAAGTCAAGGAGGACATGGAAGCATACTACGAAGAGCAAGGCGAGCGCTTCCACCAAGATATATTGGACTTTGAACGCCGCTATCAAGAAGCGTATAACGAAAACATTATGGAAGACTATATTTGGGGGCTTATACTTGAAAGAGATTTATATTACAGTTGCAAATGTCGAAAAATTACTCACTTTTAAACATTTTTGTTCATTTTTGTATAACTTTAGTATAAATAAATGTAAATCTTGATTCATATGTTGTTTTATTCAGAACTTATGTAAATGAAAATATGCAAATTTGCCTGTTTTTACATAGAAAATAGGTTAATTTCTAAATTTCATTATCCAGGTCAGGAAAGCAAAGTTTGAAAGGAATAATGGCCATTTTCTGTACTTTTACAACATAAGCAATTAAAAAATAACACATACTATACAGGAACAAAATTTGTGTTACATACTGTAATATAATCAATTAATAATCACGTGTATTATTTTGAAAATATGTAGAACAGTTTGTAATGAAAGTGTACGGAGAGAGATCTATGCCAAAACACATGGAGTGTATTTATTCCTCAATATATATCATTTCTAAACTAACAGGTGTTGTAGAAGATGATTGGTTTTGAATGTAGTTTTAACTAAGAAACATAGCTAAACCGTCGCAGGACTGTTATAAGAAAAATAAGAAAAAGGTATAAAATAATATCTTGAAAATATATTGAATGACAATAATTACATTATTCACATTTTATGGGATCTTTCTTTTATAAAGACCAACAAATCTCTGAAACATCAGCTAATTTAAATATTTGTGTAAGTGAGCAAATATGGTTTCATTTGCAATCCTGACAATGAACAATTATCTTCTTCTTTGAAGAACTGTTTGACTTCGTGGTTTATGTGTGTAGGAACCAGTAAAGTTGGTAAAATTGTCAACATTTTATGAGGTTGTTTCACTCCAAAGACAAAATTTCTCCAAACTGTGAAATAAAAGTTCGTCATCTCTGAAGTGTATGAATGATCTAGTAGTGATTCAGCAGTGTGAAACTTATTTGAGACCAGACAAGAATAGAGCTAGCTTGCATTCCCGTCAAGTGAAGTGTACCTATGTATCAACATAAAATCATCACTTGACGTATATCGAAAAACAATCCATGTCTATATTAACATTAAAATTTCCAACTATAAGAAATCATAACAAAATAAATCGGAGACTCTTCTTGGATAAATTACAATAAGTAACATGCTGCTAAAATTAAGAGAACTGGTGCTAATCCTACTCTCAGCATTGATACTTTTTGGACCTCTTCTGTATACAACATAACCCTCATATCCTTCTTTATGTTTTTTTACCCAGCTTTGGGTATCGTGGTGATGAATATAACAATGTAATTACATTAGGCTAACAGTTGACAATTGAGAAAATACCCTTACCCTTCTATCCTGTGTATATGTTTCACTGATTTTTAGCCAATGTATTTTATTTCCGCTATTATATTCCAGATCTATTATGATATCAACTCTTCTTTCCTTTTCTTCCTATACCAGACAACATTCTTCCAACGTATAGGAAGTTCTATAACCGTAAAAGTTTAAGATGGGTAGCACATTAATAGAAGCCACTTGTTTTAAAACACAAGTTTTACTTTGTTCTACCAGTACATTTAAACACATTAAATAGGGAACATGCGCACAAACACAAATATTGATATGTAAGAACAAATATAATATGAAATAATGAACCTTTTTTGAAAGGACGACAACTGCCTGTTGTGGAGATATAATTGTAGAGGAAAACGTTTCGAAAGGCATCGAAATATGTGTTTTTTATTATGGATTCTCTAAATAAAAAATAAATAAAATGGTGAAAAAACAGTCCATATGTAAACTACCAGGTCTTGAAGATTCTTAGCAGCAATCTTCAACATCTGTAACACTTGTACCTCATTTTTTATACTACATTCTCTTTCAGAGAAACATTTAGGGCAGATGTCTCCCTTTTTCATTCAAAAGGGACTAAAAGAACTTACTGGCTCTTTAAAGTCAGTAAAGAAGCTTCGCACTGTTTACATATTGGTGGAAACATCCACATTTAAAGACAGTGAACTCCTCTTGCATTCAAAGGCAATTGGGGATATACCTATGGAGGTTACGCCTCATGCTACTTTGAATTCGTCACAAGGAGTTATTGTTGAGATGAATTTGAAGAGCATCCCCGAGTCGGATATTCTCGCCGGTTTCTCCACTCAAGGTGTTTCTGCAGTGAGGCATATCTCCACTCGCAAAGATGGAATTATGGTGCCGACCGGTGTCCTCATTTTAACATTTACATCACCACGTCCACCTGCCACCAGTTTTTCATTTGTGAATTGTTAGCTTAATGCATTTTGGTGCTATATCCACCTGCAATCTATTCAAACACAGCCAACAGTATAGAAACAGTCTTCAGCATTTAATGAATAAGGTCATGTTGATGACAAGGAGACAAGTACCACTTCCCTTAATTTTAACAACAGCAAAACCATCTTTGACTATCTAATACTGTTTCAAAGATTTTATTTATCTCTATCATACATATAAAAGATGATGTATTTTCTTGAACATATAACTTCTGGTTAAAGGAAATTTACTGTAAAATAAGAAGCTATTTTGATATCAACGTAAGGTGTTGCCTAAATAAATGTAGTCAGTCAGCTTGCAAAGTGTTATGATTTATGTCCAATGTTGTGTTATCAATTACTTTTTCATCCTCACCTTACATAGCAATAAAGCTCATTATAATGTAATAATGAGTAAATAACGCATCACTGAAATATCTGCATAATCAATAGTCATTTTAGGTACAAGCGGGACAACTAATTATTTAATGTTTCGGAATGACTAGTCAGACATAATATTTAAAACTATAAATCTAAAAGACATTAAGAGTAAACATAAATAAAAAAAAACAGTTAGGCACCTAAAAGGACCTTTAATTACAATAACTGACTTTGAGGGCCTGCACCCTGAACCATTACTAACATGAAAACTCTTAACGGACTTTTAATCATACTAATTTTATACTTTTGACCAAGTGGTTTTTAAAATGGTGATCTGAATCTATTTTCTAATGACTAGAAGGTTTCAATAAATAAGAGTACAATATACATAACACATACATTAAAAACCATCTGTTTAAAACAGAAGTATATAATTGTATATATGTACATCTCAACCTTTTATATAGGGAGCATGCGCAAGATCAGAATACATTATTATATAAGGTTAAATAGTTTCTAAGAAAAGTACTTTCCATCTTAGTTTTTGGGTTGGTTTGTTTTATTTATACATTATTTTATTTTTGTGCCTATAGAAAGTAATTCAGAACACTAACAATTTAAACCTTACAAATTTCATCTTTCAATCTGGTTTTTTGTCCATTAATACTTAAATTCTCTCATAAGGTTAATAACTATTTACTTTTTACAATAATTTAACATATAATTATCCGAAGTTTATTATTTAATGTTCCTTATTTATAAATTGAATAATCTTTCTTTACACGATATACGAGCTGTTTTTTTAGGCATCTTGTTAATTGTATAGTTTCAGTTTCTAAGTTCACCAAACATGCTCGCCCTTTGAGCCGTGGAGGACCTAACACAGAAACATAAATTAACATTTTACTGGAAAAGAATGAATGATACGGGGATTTTATTGGTATAAGGTTTTATAAATTGATGTTCAATCCCACAATTCGTTGGTAAAAGAGTAGTCCAGGAGTTTGCGGTGGGTGGTAGTGACTAGCAGCCTTCCCTCTAGTCTTACACTGCTAAATTATAGATGGCTAACGCAGGTAGCCCTCGTTTAGCTTTACGCGAAATTCAGAAAAACAAAGTTTTTAAGTTCCTTTTATATTCCTTAGCACTGGGAGTTTATTCTGCATCATTTGAGGTTGTAAATACATTGTTGTATGATATTTTCTACTTTTATGAGAAATAGGAAAGGCTATATTATTTGAAATTGTGTCTTTCACAATCAAATTGAATATAACTCTGTTTTATACAGTTCGCATATTTGGTGGCGCTCCACAACAATACTATTGTATTGTTAAAGATAAACGTTCTTACAAAATCTTAGAAAACCTGTGTGCAATATATTAGGTACTAAATTTTATCATACAAAACTCATTAGTTTAATCAGTTTTTGAATACTATTTAAAATTTTTAACGTTTTACATTATTTGCTTTTGACGTTCAAAAGTATATTTTTACGTCATCTTTGCTCTTTCTATCATACCTGCAATTCAGTTCTACAATACAGAAGAACTGAAGAAAAATAATAGCAGAACAGTTCCCGCCGAATACCAGATATATATTTTACCGATACAATTCTATGATTGATCAGATAACTTCTATATAATCTAGATTATAATATGTATTACTGTTTTTTTTATAAATGTCAAAAGTATAAAGTATTAATTTTATTCGTATTTAAAAGTTAGCAGAATGGAAGTTCGATCCTTGATATCAGTTACTGGATGTTTCCTGATTTATCTGGCAAGTGGTACAATATTAACGCTTTTAAACCTCACTCCTTACTTAACTTCTTACCTTAGAGCAAGAGTTAAGAAGAACATAACATATGAAGAAACAAGTTTGATTTTCTATGCGGTTATCTCTATATGTTCATAGTTTTATTTTGGAAGCAAACTAGGTTGTTTCATTGGACGTCATCGGAACATGATTATTGGTTCTCTTATTTTTATGTAATATGTACATTTAAATATATTTAATAATTGTATCTGATAAAAACAATTTCAAGAAGGCTATCAAATCAGTAAAAGTGAATTATTATAATGTACATAACAATACACATGTAAGTAATCAAAATATAATAATATTTAATTAACACAGAAACATAACTCGAAATTTTACTGGAATAGAAGGAATGATACAGGTGTTTTATTGGGTATCAGGTTTTGTGAAGTTTAAAAACTGTGATAATATTTTTGTAGTTTATGTATTTTTAGTATCTATGTACATAAATATAACCCTATATTCTCCTGTTCATGTAATGTGAGATAGAAAATTCTATTTTTTGTCATGTTTTTACAGCTAATTTATGTTTATTTTTATCATTCAGTTCAAGTTTTAGTTACATCAAAGTACTAAATAACCTTTTAATAAAGAAGTTTGAATGTAAGTGTGTGGGTAGTGTGAAACTGATATGAACTTGCTCTATGAGTGACTAATAGATATTGATGTTGTGACAGATTACGTAAATTAGCTAACCACATAAGATATATATGTATATATAATATGAACTGTCCCTTAACCTTAAATCAAGTTTGTTATATTTATGTAAATTCGGGTTTTCTTCTTTGTGATGGCCCGGCATGGCTTATCGCGTAAGGCGTGCGACTCGTAATCCGAGGGTCGCGGGTTCGCGCCCGCGTCGCGCTAAACATGCTCGCCCTCCCAGCCGTGGGGGTGTGTATAATGTGACGGTCAATCCCACTATTCGTTGGTAAAGAGTAGCCCAAGAGTTGGCGGTGGGTGGTGATGACTAGCTGCCTTCCCTCTAGTCTTACACTGCTAAATTAGGGACGGCTAGCACAGATAGCCCTCGAGTAGCTTTGTGCGAAATTTCCAAAAAAAAAAAAAAAATCTTTTTGATTTTTCTTGCTTCCTTTATTTATTGAAAAATTATTAAGTTTGATATTTATATGTATTGTTCATTAACGTTATAATATGTCCTGATGAGGCACTTATTATTTTTAGTAAGGTTTTGGTAGATGTTGAACTTTGTGTTCCAATTGTTGAAAAGTTTTATTTTTGATATCTGTGGTTATAAAAGCTTAACAACTCCGTTTTAATTACCTCAACTTTTCAACATAATTCCTAAACGAATGCAGACCTAACTTTCTTATAAATGTACTTGTAGAATTTCTCGATTACTTCATGGAGTAACTCAATGATGAATGACAAAAGAGACGGGGTAACTCCCACTTCTATCAGTATATAAATTTTCTAATTCTGAAATAACTCAATTCAACAACCATTGATTGGTTGTATTTATGTCGCACCCTCGTTTCAAGGTACTCAACGAAATTTCTCGATTCATGACGTTCACAAACTTTCTTGATCATTGCGTTATAAGTGCTGTAGCAAGCGTATAATTTTTTTAAAAATGAAAATATACTTTAGAGCATTGAAATATAAAAAATCCACATAATTGGGAGTTAATAGGATTATATTTGTGCAAATGTTGTAACTTACTAAAACAGTCAGCTGCTATAACAAGGTCGTACAAAAATGAATATATTAAGGCTTGACAGCAACAGATATCCAAGTTGTAACAAAATTTATCAATTATCAAAACCACAGTTAACAAAGACATGCCTGGTTAGGTCTTGACGTTCTTGCGTATAGAACTGTTCTCGCTGTGGCGTTATGCTGTGTCAAAAATGACTTTGTAAGTACATATCTTTATACATAAACATCCAAAACCTGAAATATCTTACGATCCACAGTTATTTAAGTCTTCCATTTTCTGTAACTTTGCTTAGTTTTTGACTTTAACCATACTTGTCCAAACATTTATTAGAGTGGTTTTAGTTGTTATTTCTCTTTTAGTCTAGGTAACAGGTATCATTAACGTGTAGACGTGGTTATTTTTATTTTCTTATAAACTTCTGTATAATTTGGGTATTCTGAAGACTTAAAAATGATAGAGACTGTGATACAAATGGGACAATATTAACATTAAAATGTCAAAACAAGTTAGCAAATCTTATCTTACTAATTTCTCAGTATAAAGGGTTATGTGACAGGGATAGTGTACTCAGTGACAGATTTAACTACTTTCATTATTAATTGTATAAACACTATTTATGAATCATTACAATCTCCAGTTGTCTTCTGATGGGTAAATTAAAAGTTTCTATAAACTTAAGTAATGTTACTTGAACTATTTGTTTCAATTTCATCATACTTTATTTTATTTTTCTTCAACAAATTCTCACAATACTAGGTTTTTCTTCTTTAATGTATTATTTTTTCACTGCATTGGTTACAAATATATAAAATATCTTGGGTGAAGAGGGGAAAAGAGTCTAGATTTTTTCATCATATATATCCCATAATATTTTATATGTTGTTGTTTGAAATCGTTCGTAATAATTTTATAGTGTAAAAGGAATAAAATATTCCCATTAGTTAAATTAAAGTCCTTAGAAAACACCACTTAAAGTCTAAAGATATGCTTATTAATAAATATAGTTCTTATGTTTAACTTCTTTATCATGAAAATGTTTCCTAACTAAAAGAAACGTTTCTAACTGCGTAAAATAGCTTTATAAGGTTGTATAATATTCTTTTATTGAATTCTTGAAATTTATAAATGTTAAATGTTAACTACTGAAATTGGCTAAATTGTATTTAGATAATAAACTAGAAGTGAAAATTGATTCCATTGTTTACCCATAGGTTTTGTCTATTACTAATTTTTGCTTGTTCTCATTGTTTGTAGCTAAAAACAAAGCTACACAATGGACTATCTGTGATATGCTATGCATATCCAAAATATATATATGTTGCCTTATCATTCTGCAGAATTACAGATGTGCCATTAGGGTGTGTAATGCTATTCAAAGACATCAATGTAGTTTTAAATTAATTTACAAATCAATTTATTTTCCAATATTTATTGAGGCTTGTTTACAACGATGAAATTATATAAAGTTCTTCTGTTTGTTTCTGATAGTAGCAAGTATTACTTGTGGAATTCTACTGATTGTGGTTGTTATGTATCAAAAATAACCAGGATTAGACTGTGAAAATTTAACAATAATATTTTAAAGTATAATAGAATTTCGCATCATGTTATATAAAAACGTCCGATTTATTTAATATTGCAAATTTTCATTAAAACTAGCAGGGATTATTTTAGACTGGATAATAAGGTTGATGCTGACATGTGTTGAGTTTCAACCAAATTTTTTCAATAATTCAGTTGATTCATCATATACTGAACTGCTGGGAATATATCTTCTTAATGACTAAATATTCTAAAAAATAATGCTACTTTAAAATTTTATTTTAAGCCTATGCTAAGATACATTTCTGATAGACAATGAAAAATCTTACACGATTGATAAACACATAAACATTAGTAACCTGTAAGATATTTAAATAACATCACACTAATAGCGGCAAAAAAGGATCATTGCTTGTTCTGCTTTCCTTTGCTGAACAGACTTTAAAACTCTTATCCATATATTTTGAAAGATTGTAGGAATTCTGTAAAACAGTAGTAAATAATATGAAATAGAACATATTCCATTTTCGTTTTTATAATAATAGTTGTGTTTATATTTCTTTTCCAAGATAACGACTACTTTTGGAAATTAGCATAGAAATCCTACAATATACATTTAAAGATGCAAACCAGAGCTGTGTAGACAGAAGTTTATATTATGTTGCGATGTATAATTCATCTCAGACGAGTCTCCGATTTAATATGCTATGTACGTTACGTATTACAATTTCAAATAACCAGAAATTTTAATTTGTAAGTTAATTTAATGGAATGTCAATATGTATCACATTTGTGATGTTTGCCAACAAGATTGATACACACAATTTTCTTTCTTAACACAAATATATCTTCATATACAAACAACAATACAATTTATAATGACTGTTATTGCGAAGAATGATTTATATACAAAAGGTTTCCAAACATGCAAACAATACTGAGTCTTCTATCCGATGTTGACCTGAATCTTTCATCGACGGTTCACGAAGATCGAAATAATTCTATGTTGATACACCGGTACATTTATCTCAAAGAGAAGTTAGCTAGCAGCTTCACTGAGCACACGCAAGTTTTTCACTGTTTGTTTGTTTGTTTGTTTTGGAATTTCGCACAAAGCTAGTCGAGGGCTATCTGAGCTAGCCGTCCCTAATTTAGCAGTGTAAGACTAGAGGGAAGGCAGCTAGTCATCACCACCCACCGCCAACTCTTGGGCTACTCTTTTACCCACGAAAAGTGGGATTGACCGTCACATTATAACGCCCCCAAGGCTGGGAGGGCGAGCATGTTTAGCGCTACGCGGGCGCGAACTCGCGACCCTCAGTTTTTCACTAACAAAAATATATAATGTATTCAAATAAATACTAGCGTCCAAAGCTAATTCACTAAAATTAAACGGTTTGTAATGTTCGAAATCTACAAGCGTTCCAAATGTCTGTAGTTTCCGATAATATGTGTTCATTACAGTTATATCTTTCGAGATTTACAGTATACTGACTGTAGAAACCAACAATATTATTAAAACTGCCTCTCCGTGTGTTGCATTGGTTATTTTTATAAGCTTCAGAGGAGATGTTATGGAATTTTCAACTAAGGAAACAACAGTGGCATATTACATACGCACATCGTGCATTGTTAATTCTTACGCTCGAGAATATTCTGGAAATATATAGAACCTGTGGAATGTTTGCAATACACATTTAACAATATAAGTGGAATGCATTTTTAAATTATATTAAACCTGAAACAAACATTTGTATTAAAATAAATATGCATTATTAAATTCAATACAATTATGAAATAGAAACATCATATGAAGAAGCTCACTTAGGGTTTGCTATAAACTATCTGTTGGGTATTGTGAGAAAATGCATTGTTTAAATGATTATTTATTTAGGAAAAATGATTAGAAAAGTTCGTAAATATACTTTTATGTTTAGTGCGTTGCTTTATATTGGAAACAACTGTATTTATACTTCTAACACAGGAAGAAACAGCATCCTGTGAAGTAACTACTGTTTATGAAACCTCAAAACGATCGTGTAATAAAGAAGTCAGTGCACAAGTTACAAATGTTTTAGACTGTACAACAAAAATTAAACAACAAAAAGTATTCACATTATTTCAACAACATTCAGCTAATGTGAAAGTTGATGATAAACAACCTTACAGTAATGGATCTAAAAATGAAAGAATTTTACTTTTTATTGATAGTTTATATTTGTTCATTTGACTCATTTATCTTTGCCAATGTTTCTTATAAGGTAAGAATATCTATTTGATATTAGTTTATTTTTTAAGAATCCCTTAAAGTTATGAGTATCAACTTTTTTTACCGAAACTACGACTTGCGTTAAAATTTTAATATAATTCCCGTCATAAATCTTTCTGAGATATAGCATTTTCGCAAAACATAATATAAAGAAAAGCTCTAAAATTTTGGTTATTATTTATTTAACTTAAATCGTGAAAGGTTTTATCTCCTGAAACTATATAAAAATACTTCTAATTGTGCAAATGCATACTCTTCAACAACAATAAACGTATAGATATAACAACGTTAAATTTGTGTTTCAAAACAGATGACTTCAAGTATTAATTTGAATATTACTTATCTTGCAACTTTATAGCTCTATCGTCCTACTACATAATTGAACCCAATCAAACCTGTGTGATATAAACATTTGTTGATAGAACAGTGACTTGAAAACATATTAAACAACTTACCCAAATGACGGTGGTATTAAAATATACATGTGATTAAAAAAGGTCTTTCTCTATAAATGTTACATCATTTACATGTTATATATTAGTAAAGTAACAAAACAACTTGAAGTTGATCATAAACATTTTACTAAATTTATCCAGCTTCAGTGTAAAATAAAATGGCATAACCATTTTACACGACAACATTGACTTGAAAACATTTAACAATTACCTGGAGTACACGTGTGTAACTCAAGTGAATTAGGGATGGGATATTTCGAAGTTAAAGGTAGTGGTGCGTAAGTCTAGGATGAAGATATAAGTGTAAAAAATATGCCGTCAATTACACACTTTATATATATATTGAAGAAATATGAATTTACTTTCCTATAATGTATTGGATAATAATTCAAATTAATTACTTGTTCGAGCACGCTGATGTATTAATAACAGATTTAGATGTTCATAACAATACATTTCAGTATTTGATAATGATGATGGTCACAACACAGATCGCTTGTATGCAACTTTAAAATTACAAAACAGTGTGAATTAACCATATTTCATATACTGAAATGCCTATACGGCATATAAATTGCATATACTGTTTCTTTTTGAGATGGATATAAAAACAACGTATTTTTCAACATCATTTGCTTTTGTGCAAGAAATAAGCGTTTAAACAATGAAACACATTTTTGTGCGAACAACAATGATTTGTTTGATTCTTTGTTTGTTTTTGAATTTCGTCTCTAATTTAGCACTATAAGACTAGAGAGAACACAGCTATTCATCGCCACCCACAGCCAAGTCTTGGGCAACTCTTTTACCAACGAATAATGGGATTGACTGTCATATTATAACGCCTATAAGGCTGAACCCACAAACCCTCGGATTTCGAGTCAAGTACCTTAACCACCTGGCCATGTCGGGCCTAACAACAATGAAATAAACTGAATGAATCATTAATTGGAGTTATGTAGTGAGTACCAAGTGCTCAACACTTTTCCCATCTTTAGCTGAGTGTGCCTTATAAGACAATCAATCCTAATATTTGGTTAACAGTCGTCACTTTTAGCCACTGACTACTTGCCTAACTCTACAGTTCGTCCTCCAAAGTTAGAGAAGACTATTTATATTGTGTGTACAAGGTGGAAACTTAAACAAATGTTCACAAGCGATACACTTTTACCCTTGTTGTGTTATTCTAGCAAAAGTAAAGCATAAGTTAAGAAGGTCTTGTGCAGTCAAACTGTGCGGTCATAACATAATCGTACTTCAACAAGTGAGAGACTACATACAAAAGGAAAATCTGATCACACATTGTGTTAACAGAGTACACGCTAGTTAGTGACACTATAAGGAAAATGTTCAAGAATCAGCAACAGTAAAAATCACTTTAATTTTTTTAAAACATAACCAACCTGACATTAGAAAAACATTTTCATTTTTCTTAAAGAACATTTTAACGTTTTACATGTTGAAACAGAAATGATCATTTATGACTACAACAAATATGTGGAAGAGGCTGGAATACGGTATGGATACAGAAGGAAAAAAAAGGAAAGAAGAATGGATATTATAACAAATCTAAAACATAACAGCTAAAGTAAAATATACAAAGAAATACCTTGTGGACCGTAAATAACAACATATTCAAGAAGGAATCAGTAAAGAATACAAAGAAAACTACAAACACATTTAAAGCAGTGTAAAGCAAGTCACATTAAGGTATATAGAGAGATTTGCAAAAGAAGAAACTTAAATATACATTATAACTAAGAAAATGAAGGAAGACTATGCTATGAAATTAATATGTGAACATGATAATGAAGATTAGTATACAGTGAGGTTTAGAAGATAAAAAAATACATCTTGAACTTATCTTGAAACTAGACATCCATGAGACTAAACAAAAGCTAGATATCTATCTCAACAACATTAGAGAGTTGAAGAAGTTAAAAATAAAAAAAAGCCTGGAGATGTTGAATGCTCGTTACATATTCTGAAAGCTGAAGATTAGAAGATAATAAAACATTGAGCATTTTGTTTCCGAATTTTTGAATGAATGAACAAGTAAGAATAAATTGAAAAACATAACTCATTAAGAAGTCGCTAAAGAACGTTAACCCCCGGATATTATACCAACTCGCTAATATAACAGTTTTGTCTCTCATTAGCAACGCTTTCAGTCACATAATCATTACCAACATCAGAATCAAAAACAGAAATATTCCTTCAGGAGTAAGCTAATATTAGAAAAGGAAAGTGATGCATGCATCAAATTTTCTAACTACGATAGATTTTGGAGCAAAGTACAGAGTGAAACAACATGTTTTATGTGGTTTTCATAGATTTTGAAAAGGTGTTTGACAATCCACTTAGAGAGTCTTTGGGAAAATTCCTATAATTTTATAATAACAATCAAATGATATACAATTTAAAACAAAAGTAAGATACTTGGTGTATTTCTACATAGCTCAGAATGCTAGAATGTGATTTAATTAATCGCCAATATAAAATTCTTCTAACTCTTTTGATACAAACAAAGGTTCAACTCTTTAAAAATTAATACCGGTCTCCATTCAACGATCCTGATAAATGCAAACTGTATTACAAATATAACTATCATGAACAAAAGTACACCATCTTTATTGGGATACAGAAATCTTTAAATTAGCTGATGTTTCAGAAGATTGTTGATGTTTATAAAAGAAACCTACAAATTACGAAGCTATTTTAATACCAATGTAGAGTGTTCTATGAATAGATATAGTCAGTCAAACACTGGGTTATCAACGAATACACACCAATAAATATTTTTAAATAAGCTTATGTTCCAGGAAATAATGAGTAAATGAGGCATCACTGAAATATCCACATAAACCCGCATGATCAATACTCGTTTTAAGATCGAGTGGTGCAACGTTTAGTCTGTTAAGCTAAACCAAAACGTTAACAGGTTGTTCCTGTGGAGAATAGCCCTGAAAGTCACTAGTACGTTCACAAAGACTGTGAGAGATCAATGATATATACTCATTGCAATGTACTATTTTATAAAGATTGGAACGACGCTGATACTTCAGTTGATTCCTCAGTACAATCTCTACATGATGCGTTAGTAGACAGAAGAATAGTGCAGTTCAGAACATCAGATGAAACCAACATAGCTAAGTGATCCAATTTCAACAACAAACTGTTATTATAAATTTTTGACAATACATTTTATTCTTTGTTTCTTTAGGGCTTTTTCTTAAATCACAATGCTAACATACGTGTATCAAATCAACTAAAGACAATGAGTTTCACTTAGCTCCAGAAGTAAAACGTTTTTTGTTTTGTTTTTTTGCTCTTGAACGCTATGCCACTATTCAGTTGAAATAAAAATAAATTTGTTAAATCTTCTCTTTTTAAATGGAGGTATACATGATATTTTTAAAAGGAAATAATAAACCATGGATTAAGTTACATTGCTTTATCAGTAAAGTTTTGAAATAAGGGGTCGTTATATTGTCACAACTGATAAAATTTGATGTAATATATAAAAAAAAAATGTGCTAGTGAATCAAATCATGAAAAATAAAATAAACCGAATTATTGAAATACAGTAAATGAGAACATAACTTTCCCTTGGATAACAAGGTTTATTCTAAATTATCCTACCTATGAATGAAACAGGAAACCATCCCAAAGAAGTAATACGATGGAGAACTAATGACCACAGAAAGAAACAAGCTGCTGTTAAAAAAAAAAGTCATGAATTCTTATTTAAAACACGCACGGTTTACCTTATGCGTTGTAAAAAGATATCAAATTTATTTCTGTTATTTTTCCAATCTAGAAGATAAATTTTGTTTAATATAAGTAAAACTATATTAATAGGGTTGGTCTTTACAAAAAATTATCTATATAGATGAATAATTTTTTAGAGAAATATTTACTTGAATATCTGCTAAATAAAATCTTTGATATAATGGTGTTTTTCTGAATTTGTTGGTAATATTTGCTCTACACTTACTGGTGTGGAAAACACCATTTCAAAAATTTCAGCAGTGTATTTAGTTCCGAATACTTCAGCAATAGGAGCCACAATACAACAAAAGGAAGAGGAAATGTAGCAAAGAGCTCATAAATCCAGATTATGTACATCACTTCCCCTTCGTAAGGTGTCGCCACCAGAGTGAAAACCAATAATGTCTTTATTCGCAGCAAGAGAAGAATCGTTAACTAAAGACACATGCATATATATATATATGTTATAATTATATGATACTAATAACAAAAAACGTAAAAAATATACAATAAAATGGATAAAGAAGCTATAGGAACAATACACACTTTATAATGTTTCGTACAAAGATAGATTTTTTTAGTATACATATATATTATTCTATTAAGATTTTAGGTAAAGTTTATGTTAGTTTTCGTATCATTTTATTTCAGTGCGAAAACTAAACCACAATGATTGCTTATCGACTAATTAGATGTGGAACTGAAACTGTTCGAATAATCTTTTTATAAGCGTTACTTTGAATTATTTAAACAGTTTTTAAACTTACTTTCACTGTTTCCATACCTCTGAGTATTATTACAGAAGTCTATTTTCGCTTTACTTGCAAAGCAAAAAACAGGCTTTGTTTTCACACGGTAGGGATCGAGACCCGAATTTTATTGTGATAAGCTCTCTTGTTGACTACTGATCCATAAAAAAATATAAACTTTATACATCAAATATTATAATAATGATTATTGATAAAAATACACATGCAGGCATTTCACTTTATACAGTCTTACCTTGTAAAATAGTTTGTCCTGAATTAAGCCAACAATCACTCGCTTGATGGCATTAATAGCTCCAGCTGCAGAACAAATGGTGGATAGGAACGTGTCGTTTGGTAGAAACGTCTGTCCACATGTCTGGAAAACAGCAAAAGGTATTCCTGAAGATAAACGAACTTTCTGTAAGCACTCTGGTGAGAGTATCTCAACACAGTCCTGGTGTTGGAACTCAGTTTGTAACTACAAGTTCTTATTTTATATTTTATACCTAAGATTTTTGTTGCAGGTGGTTTATAATGATAATAACATTTAACGTGTTTATGTAAATCGTAGTTCCTCGAATTATAAATTTTCATGGTTATCACAAGAAAGGTGTCTGAGAAAAAATAAATTAATATCAGTTGCATAAACTAACCTTATAATAAATATTCAGAAGTATGAATGGGTAATATAAACAAATACAAACTCTAGATAAAAGGTAAAATTCTTTATTTTTCAGAGCCCCTTTCGGTGACGCATGAAGTTCAACTTCACAATCACTGTACGGTTGTTCGTCATCAACTTTCACATCTGCTGAATCTTCTTCCAATGATGTACATACTTTTTTTTTTTTATTTATTGTTGTTATCCAGTCCAAGTCTTTCGTAACTGATTCACTAACTTTTTATTACAAGATTGACGTAGAATTTCGTACACATCAGTTAGTTTACTGGATATTGTTTCTTCCTGTGTTAGAAATATGAACTCAGTTGTATAGAATCTGATTATACAATATAATAGAAAGCAGACGTGCAAACTTATCTAATATTTTTTTATCTGGTTAAGCAGTTATTTTACTAAATTCTGTTTTCTGATTAAAACACTACCGTTCGTTTATATTGAACTCTATCTAAGCTTCATAAATTCAGAAGATTTTAATTTCATCAAAGTTTCTATTTAGTACCATAAACATCTCTTTTCAATGTTTTAGTTCATATCTTTAAGTGTGTGTCTTGATATGTCAGGATTTATACAGAACAATAAAGTAACACTACACTTGTTCCCAAAAGCAACTTAAATCTTATTGCGGGAACAGCAAAACAAGTGTTACTGAAGAAACGTATCCGAAATACATATTTTTTATTACATACCAAATATCATATTTCACAAATTTCCTATGCTCACTAGAAATAATATTAAAACGTTTCAAAAATTTGTATACGTAAAACACAAAACTTTGTGTTTGTCTGGTTGTCCATTATCTAAGTATGCCTAAGTCAATGGGTAATTCTCAACAAAGCTTACTGGACTGATAGTATGTAACAAGAAATATGTTAATTGAGATCCTCAACCTTATAGAAATCACCTCTAACGTCACTACCTTTTTGCTACCTCTTTGTATAAAGTCACTATGACCATAGAATAATAGTGCATACCATGGTGTAAGTATAAACACGGTGAGTTTTCAAAGCTAACATAAAATTTTGGTGAGGTATTAATAAATACTGTGATAATATGTTAAAAATAAATTGTGTCAGAATTAACAGTTTTGCTTTGTTTATCATAGCATCTATCTACAACATTCATTTTACAGTCTCTGCACAGAGTGTCTCTTCGTTCGTTTGTTTATTCATCTGTTCTCCGATTTGAGATTTAATTACAGGATAAGTCCTTATGTTGCCATCTTGTGGTTTAACGAATAATAAATTATCTTCCAGGTTATCATGTTTATGTGCTTATCAATCATCTAGGTTTGTGTTCATTATCTAACCAAAACGTATCTAATTCAGATGATATAGTGCGAATTTCCTTTGCAGTCTAAAATGTTA
Organism: Tachypleus tridentatus; assembly: GCF_004210375.1. Taxonomy (NCBI): domain Eukaryota; kingdom Metazoa; phylum Arthropoda; class Merostomata; order Xiphosura; family Limulidae; genus Tachypleus; species Tachypleus tridentatus. Next base: position 158,012,523 of record NC_134831.1, read on the forward strand.
TTAGTAATGTTTTTACTAATCAAACTCCTCTAAACTGCTTTAATTCTTGTGGTCCTTTTTGTAGAAAAGGAAGCCCGCTTAGTAGAATTACACAAGTAACACTTACCATTATCAGAAAAAAAAACAGGAACATTTTCCGTAACTTCATCGTTATAAAAAAAAATCTAAAAATATTAGAAAATATATTTCATTAATGAAACATAGACTGATTTATAAACTACTTTAATACTAAGTGATGACGTTGAAAATCATTAGGTACTCTGGTGGTATAGCAGTAAGTCTGCGTACTTATAACGCTGGAATTTGGGTTGAATGCACATTATGTAGTCTAACGCGTAAGAACTAAGAAAAAACAACAACAACAAAAAAGGTAATAAATGAAACTCACGGTAAATGAAAATTTTAGCTCACTACGTGATATAATATTTGTGTCTTTATAATACATCCTTTTTTTTCGTAGCTGAAACACTATTTACCCAGTTTCTTCAGCTAACGTTTCACATTTCCAAATTCCATGAATTTAATAAAATAACAAGGTGTATCACATATGTTTCTATAAAGTTATTGCAAACACATGAAAACGTTTTCGTTAGGTTAGGAAACATTCATATTAAAAAAATACTAAATCCTCAAAACTTCATAACCATGATTTTAGATGTTTTGTGGGGTTTTTAAATACTTTAACTTCAGTAATCGAAATATTTTGTTTTATTTAATTAAGATTAAATTCAAATAACGCACATGATCTCATGGGTCATAAATAAAAATAAAATTTACACTTTTCTCCTCTTATTACAAAAGATATTAGAAACATAAAAAAATTAAAACATCAAATACTTTGAGAATTTAACGAAAAAGTACGAAACAGCTGAAACTGGTATTTTTTATTTCAAATCAAAAAACCTCATGTATGTTTAGAGAAACGTGTTACTTACCCATTAGGAGCAGGTTGAGGATTATTAGGAAACACAAAGGAAGTCTGTAAACTATTCATAAAGAAAGGAATTAAAGCTATCCCTGAAGTCACTACTCGTGTCATCAGGCCTTTATTACTGGAAAAGAACTGTGCAAATATTTGGTAATTTATTAAGTGCCTTTTAAATACACAGATTAAAACTTAAAACATTTATAAGTTTGGAAGTATATCATATGAACACTATAGGGTTCAGTCATTAGTTACGAAGTTCCATATTTGTATCAGCAAACACAGTGATTATATATAAACAGAAAGTACAATAATTATATAAACGCTTAGAAGAAAAGAAAAATAAATCGCTTCCTTTCTTTAGTGACAGAAGAAGCAAGAAATAATAAAATAATAAATAAAAGTTTATACAAGTACAGTTGAATTCATAAACTAAGTAAAGTTTCACAGACCGCAAGGCTTAAATAATTATGGATTATCAGATAGTTTAGATCTGAGTCGTTGAGATATATATATATATATATATATATATATATATATGACTACAACGGTAAATCTGACATAAGAGTGAGGATAGTTTTTCATATTTATCTATTTAGTGAATCTTGAATTTTTGTATTTCTTAAATGTGCAATGATGTTTTTTAGTTGTAGAAATAATATAGTTATATAATACTTTTTAAAGTATTGGAATATAAAATTATAGATTTAAGACAAATATTTTTTTCATTTTTTGGAAGTGCGTTTCTGTTATGAGATGTTATCACAACAATTGTACTCACCTCTATAGCAGCGACTATGGGGGGATCATAGCAACAGACATAGCCCAAAATATCAACTACTCCATAAGTGATTATGGTAGCTGCAAGAATGTGCTGTATACTACAGTACGTCACTGCTATACCAAAGCTAAGACGTTATAATGATTATTTTCTATAACATAAATAAATGTCGTATTTATTTTCTATAACATAAATAAATACGCCACAATATTTTGAACGAGAACTATGAAATTACAAACGCACATTAAAATGAAATGTATGTGTATAGCTGTCCTTGAAATCATAATTATTATTATTCATAATAATAATCAGTTATTATGAAATCATACTAACTAAAAAGGCAACATTACTATCTCTACTCTTCCATTATATTACTTTGATCTTTGTTCTACCAACATTGTACCATGGTTTTATATTTCCTTCTAAAACATAATCACTATCCTTTTTCATCTTTATTTTCTATAACAATTGTAACTTGATATTCAGTATCAACAACTTTGACTCTTCTAAATCGTAACATAATTTTTGTTTCTCTGACCTGAAGGTGAAACTATTTTTATACTATATTGTCCCAGATCACAAGTATCTTTGTTTTCCTTTAAAAAATCGCCATCTTTATTCTTCCTCATCCAATTATCACCGTTCACTACTTATAGCAAAATCATTTCCTTCGCGATTACCATCACCCATATTTCTAATTTATAGCAAGAGAGATATTAATAATATTCTTGTGGCTGTGACTCAGAAAAATTCTGCTCGATATGAGATTAAATGTTATCTTCTGAAGATATGTAAGAAACATGTAATTCTTCTGATGCAATATTTTGTAAAATTTAATGTTATTGTAACTCGTAAGATTCTTACATATGTTATTTAATATTATTTGCTATTAGCTATCTTTACCAAGAGTTGTCTAGGTATTACCTGAACAGAGGGCTAACATTTAGCTGTTTCTAAACAGAAAGGATCAAGCGAAGGTTTCGTGTTCATGATGTTTCTTGCGAATGGCGATATGTAGGTCAGATGTCGTCATTGTATCTGTGTAATTACTGTTCTTGTTCAGTCTTGGCTTGACTAACAGCAGCTTGTATATTTAGTTGGGTGTCAGGCGTGTTTTACTTTCTTGTGAAGTCTCACTCTGTCGCTTTTGTAACGTTTTGTTTCTTGTGATTGGAACTCAGAATTGATTTTCTTTTCTCTAGATTTTACTCTGAGATGCAAAATCAGCATCAAAGATAGTTACGTTACGTAATCTTCCTTCAGAAAATAAAGTGAATAAGAAATTGTTTTCTCAAAATTTTACTGGTTCCACTTGTGTATGTTTTAAAACAGGTTAGTATTTTTTGTCAGCAGAGATTTGATGGATTTTTATTCTGACGCCACAATAGCCACACACCTCTTTATAAAATACACAAACAATTTTGTTTTCTGAATTTATTTCCTTATCAAACCAAAAATCTGGTCACATTTATGAGGAAACAAAAATTACACTATTTTCCTTTACACCAAGAAATGTAATGTCATGGACATTAAACTTATGTACACTGATTTCATATCTTTGTAGTCCTAAAGTAATAAGAGCTGAAAGGCGCAAATGAACAGTCACAAATTTAGCTTTATATATCAGATAATACTAAATCCATTCAACCTAATGATCAGGTTGGTTGATTTTATGTTTTGTGTTTCCACTTTTCTACAGAATTTGCATTATTCATTCACACACAATTTTTAACCTATTTCAGTGGAGCATTGTACAACAAACATTCTTATCTGAATGAAATTTCTATGTATTGGGAAATAGTTATTAATAGATCCAATCTCATATGAATCTGTAATAACTCCTTCTCTTTTGACAATATGTCTTACAAAACTCATGTACTGACAGAAAAATCACGGTTCTCAGGAATGAGCTTAATATTTTCTTTTTTCAACCAGCCCAGAACATTTATAAACACTATCAAAGGTCTTTCCATATGTGATTATGTTAGATTTTGCAGATATTTGTAGATTTTCACTTGCTTATATCTCTTACTAAGACCCAATGTTTAAAACCATTTTCATTCAAATAAAGCTTTCACAATATAATAAATCCTATTGTGGATTAATATATTTTCTTCACAAGTACAAGTATAGGGACTAATGCTTGAGTCTGTACTTTTTTGTTTCTTCACGGTTTTTAGTTCCTTGAAAGCCTCACCCTGTTTTACACTTACACAGCATGTTCATGTTCCCAATGATGATGTTGTATATTTTGGGTCCATGGGAAATCATTCAAACTTTAATTCCTTCAGCGTTCTGCAGAGTTTGGTTCTACTATTGTTCAGTCATATGAGGAATAAGTCGAATGCCAAAGAATACGTTTTTTTGAACTGTCACTTATTGAGACATCAGGATCTTCTAGCAGCCGTAAAAATGCGCTTTTCTCTTCCAATTAAATCGTAAATGAAGTCTCTGTATTGATATAAACATTATTAAGACTTTGGTTAGTAACAGGTATGTTGCTACTATATATTATTATTATTTACATTGAATTAATTTAATAACCTTGTTGGAATTGTGTGAGATTAAATGAATGATGTATTAGTAGATGTATAAAATGATCTGTTACTAAATAGGCACATAAGGCTATATTCTAAATTAAATATTATGTGAAACTTACCAAAAATGTTAAGTCTGAATAGAATTTATTCCTGTGCTGTATCTGTTAACGAGAAAATTACTGATTCGGCTAACAGTCAACAGACGCGTATATGAACAAAAAATTGTCGTTTTGCGCAACTTCATCTGAAAAATGTATATCCTGTGCAGTGAACGTGGCGAACAAATAAGCAAGCAAATAAACCGATATATGTTGTTTTATATGTCGATTATTACTAAATACAAATATTAATGTACATTGGATTTACAAAACTATGTATATTAATCATATTTAAGTACAGCCTCTTCAACAACTAAAACAAAACACTCTCACGTGAGCAAGAAAAATACATAATAAAAAACCAATAATAACGTCTCTAATATTAAAATATTCAGAACAGCTTATAGAAGGAATTAAAAAAAATATTTTAAAGCGTATCAACTTTGTTTATACTTAGATATATACGATATCTTTAAAATTAGGTATTGTATGAGATTATTGTGTTTTGCTGCAGTTTTAACTCAGTCATAATTCATTTACTAATTCATATGGTACCTAAAATTTTAAATAAGTGGCTTAATAAATGCTTCATATATGGTTTTGTAGCGCTAATTTATAATTCAACTCAACATATTCGACGGACTGAAGATCTCAAGTTCGAGACCTAACATTATGAAACAGTTTTCACATTTTAAACTGAGTGTGCACTTTAATGGTGGTTGCCATCGACTACTTGCCTATCTTTATAGTTCATTCTCCAAAATTCATTCAATCAATCATCATTCATTCACCACTTGATTCCATCAAGGAATATAGGGCCGCAATCGCTTGCATTCTCCAAAATTAGGGAATACTATTTCTATTGTGTGTACATGATTAGTACATAGACAAATATTAAGAATATATACACTTTTACGATTTGAAACATGTTACTCTGGTTCTAACAATAGAAAAGGATCATTAGAAGAGTTTCGCGAGCCAAACTTTCGGTTCATAACATAGTTGTTCTTCAGTAATTGAGAGACTCCATAGAGGAGGATAATCTGGACACACATTATGTTAATAGGATGCACACTAGATAGTGACACTAAAAATAAATATTCAAAAAAGACCAATATCTCTAATATTAACCAATCTGATATTAGGAAAACTGTTTTAAGAATAGTCTCAATGGTCCACAAGAACAAATAGAAATAAGCGTTTATAACTTCACAAAGCTGTAAAAGATGCTGGAAAATATATTAACTGATACAGGAGGAAACAGAAAGAAGAATGGATATCATAACACATCTGAAGCATAGTAGCAGAGATGCCAACTATTTCAAATGACTGAGCGAAATGATTGTAGACAGAGTCCTTTGTCATTTGCGACAACTAGGCCTGACCAATGTCTCTAAGCTGTTTATTATTATATTATTATTATAACTTTTATTATTTAATACTGCTATAGATTTCTCATTTATGTCTTTGTTTTGTGTATTTAATAAATATATTTTTTTAAAAAATTCTTTTGAAATTCTTTTTTCATATTCTGAATTCCTACTCATAAATGTCGTTATCTGTATCGTTTTTATCTTCGCCTTAGCCTTTTGTTGGTGAGATGCCGATTTTGTATGTCTGGAAGAATCGTTTATCCCGCCATGCGCCACGGAAAAATCGATGTGACAAACTGTATAAAACGCATGACTGTCACTGACTTCTGATGTAATGAACGGATATTTTGCACTATACTCATTCCTAAAATTTTGATTCACAGTTTTAGTCCTTTTAGATTTGCCAGAAACAAGGCAATTTGGTGAACAAGGCCTCTTTTTTCCAACTTGTTAACGATCGCAAATAAAAATTAGTGTAAGGAAAGACATATTAGCGAACGTATAAAAAATTTGCTATGAAAACAAATAAAATGAACATTATCATTAAGAAAGTAAGAGAAATTACGGAACAAACCAAATCACATCTCTACGAATAAGATATTGAAGATTTACATAAAGTGAGATTGAAAGAATAAAAAAGACTGAAAAAAGATTTCCAGTGCATCTTGTACAGATCTCCCCAATTTTGATGCCAGACATCTCTGTGAGCAAAGAAATTCTAGTTACCTGTTCTGACAAAGTTATAGAGGACGATACAAGAAAGGTTTAAAATTAAAAGACATGTGGATAAGTTAAAGTCCAAGAAGTCATTGATTCTACGACAGATATTGGAAAATAATTTTTATATGTGGGTTCCATAGACTTTGAAAATGACTATATCTTCCTTCACAGAAAATCATTAGTGTCATCAAGAGCTTGTATGATGGCTACAAGTGCAAAGTGATTTGTGACAACCAGCTTGTAGACAGCTTCAGTTTGAATGGTGAGATGAAGCAGAAATATATTCGGTCTCCCTCACCATTCATTTTGGTTGTAGACTGATTTATAAGAATGGCCAAAGAGCACAGTAAATAAAAACTTATTTCGCTGCTTGACGATCTGTACTACATAAAACACTCATAAAAATGAATGTACGGAGATGATAATCACATGTTTGAACATATTTAAACCATTCACTATGCTTGAATATACAGTCATTTGAAAAAGTTAGGACACTCTATGAAAGCTTGTATATTTTGTAACATTTTTAGATATATAGATATTTAATCTCAATTTTAACAAAGCTGAGAGATTACAGGAATATAACTAAACAATTAAAACTGAAGAAAAGACTTTTCAAGTTCTTCTGTAAATGTAATTCTACAAAAATGCATATTCAAACTGAGGAAAACGTTAGGACACTCTACCCCCTAATAGCTAGTGTTACCCCCTTTGGCTGAAATAACTGCAGTTAGACGCTTCTTGTAGCCATCTACTAGTCTCTGACATCGGTCTGAAGAAAGTTTGCCCACTCCTCAATGCAACATTCTGACAGCTGTGAGATGTTTGAGGGGTTCATGCATGTACAGCCCGTTTCAAGTCACCCCACAGCATCTCAATGGGATTAAGGTCTGAGTTTTTACTCGGCCATTCCAAGACTCTACATTTCTTAGTTTTCAGCCAATTCTTGGTGGATTTACTGGTATGTTTTGGGTCATTGTCGTGTTGCAGGGTCCAGTTCCGCTTTAGCTTTAATTTTCGTACAGATGGCCTCACATGATCCTCAACCGCCCTCTGATACACAGTAGAATTCATGGTGGAATGTATGATTGTGAGCTGTCCAGGTCCTGCTGCAGTAAAGCAGCCCCAAACCATGACACTTCCATCTCCATGCTTCACAGTTGGTATGGGGTTCTTTTCCTGGAATACTGTATGTAGTTTACTCCAAACATGTCCTCTGTTCTGGTGTCCAAATAATTCAATTTTAACTCATCTGTCCAAAGAACATTATTCCAGAAGTCCTAGTCTTTGTCTACATTCTCTCTGGCAAACTTCAGTCTGGCTTTAATGTTTCTCTCAGAGAGCAAATGTTTCCTGTTTGCACACCTCCCATGCAAGTTAAACTTGTGCAGTCTCTTTTTGATTGTAGAGGCATGCACTTTCAAATCAACAGTAGCTAGAGCCTGCTGAAGGTCCCGTGATGACATGTTAAGATGTTTGGAGACCTCTTTTAGCATCTTGTGGTCTGCTCTCAGGGTGAACTTGTTTAGACGACCAGACCTGGGCATGTTGGCAGTTGTTTTGAAAGCCCTCCACTTGTTGACTATTTTCCGGACAGTGGAATGGCTGATTTCAAAATTCTTTGGGATCTTTTTAAATCCCTTACCAAACTCGTAAGCTCCTACAATTTTCTTTCTGAAGGCCTCAGACAACTCTTTTGCTCTCACCATGGTGCTCACTCTCACTTCAACTGTCAGGAGCACACCAAACTAGATGTCTGAGGTTTAAATATGGCAAGCATCATTCAAAATGCTGAGTAACGATCTTCTAATCATGTGCACCTGGTGTGATACACTTGGGTGTGAGTTGAGCCATTTTAAGTGGGAATAAATGTGGGGGTATCCTAACTTTTTCCTCAGTTAGAATATGCATTTTTGTGGAATTACATTTACAGAAGATCTTGAAAAGTCTTTTCTTCAGTTTTAATTGTTCAGTTATATTCCTATAATCTCTCAGTATTTTTAAAATTGATATTAAGTATCTATATATCCAAAAATGTTATAAAAATACACAGGCTTTTATAGGGTGTCCTAACTTTTTCACATGACTGTAAGTGATACTTTAGAAGTCTTTATTTCAAAAGCAATGTGACATAACCCATGGTTTTATATATTGTTTAAAAATCTTATAGATACTTCTATTGGAAAGAAAAAAAACGACATATATTTTAACATATTATATTTTGTGGTTTCATCAAAGTTTGTTATAATGAATAAAATTATAATTAAATACATGCCTGACTCATGACCTAAATGAACTAAATTATTTTTATAATGTTTGAAGCTGTCAAAATCTGAAAAAATCAAGAACAAAAAAGACCTTTATATGATTTGCATCTGAGCTAATGACCTCTGAAACTGAGTGATCGACGTCGTCGGTGGTAACGATGATAAATATGGCAGACATAAGTTAGTTTAAGTAGACCTTAAACTGTGAATAGACAACAGCAGGTTCACCGTGTCTCGTGATGATGGACGTGCGAGAGAGTGGAGACGCCAAGGAGAGCAATTTTCCGCCTGTAACTCTGTGCAAGTCGACGCTTATGGATGAGGTTCTGTAATAGTCTTGGCAGGCATATGCTTTGGTGGCCGCACGGACTTACTAATACTCTATAGGGGTGCTCTGAACGCACGACAATATAGAGACGAAATTCTGGAACCCATTGTGAGACCTTTTGCTTATGCTGTAAACGATTGGTTAATTCTCATGCAGGTTACAGCCCGTGGAGGTCACACTAGATATTGAATGTTTCAAACATTTCTTGAGGGTAAATATATATATATATATGAAAATTTTGTAATTTTATCAGTATTTATATTTAGTAGTACAAACATCTGTTTTCACAGCTCTTGTTCACATCATTAAGGTTGTATCCTAATATGTCAATATTTATACCCAACAATAAATTATCACTGCACTTGTTTGTAAAAATCAGCTGAAGTCTTGAAGAAGAAAGAACAAGATATGCATTACTAAATAGAACTGATCTGGAACATATTTAGTATTTACCACTATTTCTCAGAATTCCTTGGCTTACTCGGAAAATTATAAACATTATTAGTGAAACGTTTGAAAAATATAGCATAAAACAAGAAGAATACTTTTACTATTATTAATAGCGAATAAGTCGAACTTTCTCATATGATCAACCCAGTAAGTAGAATTCATCAGTAACATTTGTCATTATCTGAAACAAAACAGGAACAATTATATAGTTTCACTGTTGTTAAAAAGCAGAAACAATATTGAACGATAACTTATTTATGAAAAGAGAGGGTTTACAAATTATCTGATGACGTAGAAAATCGTTAGGTCCTCTAGTGGCACAGCAGTAATTTTATCGAATTATAACACTAGAAACTGGGTTTATATTCCCAACGTAAGACCAACACATACTGTCCATTGTGTATCTTTACGATTATTTACAAAGGATAAATAGTAATAGATAAAACTTATCAGTAAATTATAGCTTCATTTACATATGTGATGTAACAATAGAACAGTTTCCTCCAGTTTGGTAACTAAAATTCCATTTAGTCACTTTCAACAGTTAACATTTCCAATTCCCAAGAACTTAACAAAACAATAATGTATAACACATAAACATTTGAAAAAAATTACACAATTGAAAGCGTTTCCTTTAGGTTAGGAAATATTTCATTCGAAAAATGAAAAATGATAAAAAATATAAAACCTAAGAACTTTATTTACTTGCATTCATGATTTTAGTCATTTTTGTGGTGCTTTCTAAGGACTTAAAGTCAATGAATGTAAATGTTTTATCCCTTTTACGCATTAAATAACTACAAATGATTTCAAACAATACTGTATAGGATTTTGTGAGTTACATGAGATGATAAAACTTATTTTCTTCTCTCAAGATATTTTAAACATTTTTTACCAATACTATGAAAAAGCAACATCTAAAAGAAAAATAGGATTTATTTAAGAAAAAGGTTAAAAACAATAGTTTATGTTTTATTTCAAGCAGAATCACATAAGTTCACAAAACTTGTAACTTACCCATCAGAAACACTTTGTAAATTAATAGGATTCATAAAGAATGTCAGTGCACTATTCAAAGAGAAAGGAATTAAAGCTAACCCTGAAACTACTCTTCGTATGTTACGAGAAATTTGTTTCTGGAAAATCACTCTAAAAAAGCTTGGTAATTTTTTTTCTAAAATGCCTTTTGAAATAAACACAATTAAAAAGTTATGTTATATGGCAAGAATTATGTTCTATGAACTATATACGTTGGTATAATTAGTAGTAAATACACCTGGTATATCACAGATGTTCGTGAATTACCTGAAATTTTAGAAAAAAGAAAGTTTGTATATACATTAGTGACACATATTGCTAGAGGTTAATATCTAGAGTACTTACTGAAAAAAATACAAGTATAGTTGAATTCGAAAACTAAAATGAAAGTTTATTTTTATATTCGAAGATTTACGTAGTTATATATTAAATGCCTTTAGAACAGTCACCTTACAACAACGTGTGTCTTACTTCTGCGGTTACATATTAGGGTACATTTTATGCCACATTATAGTCGAAAACCTAGGGATCCTTTTCATTCGTGCCACGTTTTCACTTTTTTTAGGCTTCTTTTTGTTCATTAGAATAGATGTTTGTAATTGTGAAAGTTAAACACGCTACACTCTCAGTAACATTATTTTATATTTCCTTCCAAAACATCACCACTATTGTTGTTTCTTTATCTAAACGGTACAGTCATTTTTGTTCTCCACTCATAGCATAGACATCTATGCATAGACATATTTGATAATATTATACTGCAACTTTATCTTTGTTTTTTTCACAAAGAGTGAACTTTGTATGCACAGTTAATGATGGAAATATCTCATAAAACATTTAATAGCTTTCCCAAGATATACAGCAGCTCCATTCTGCAACATTCATTGACACGCTATAGTAGAAAGTACTATTTCAAATTGTCTTCTTGGGGCAAAACTGTCATCACTATTAAATAACTCTTAGTTGTTACTAATATCAGTGGAACTTCAAGAGTGAGCATTTTAATAGAGAAGTGTAGTCAGTTCTTTCTCAGTTTTTAAATGCTTTTTCGCAATGAACTCTCAATAACTTATTGGATTATTGAAATATAATTTATGTGGACGATGAACTATGTTGAAAATTATTTTAGATAACGACGATAGTAACAGCCTAGTGTAGAAAATATGCTTACCTCACCCAAGTTTTTTGATGTTGGACAATAATAAATAGAGACAATCCCAAATGGATCTTTGGGCACTCCCTTTCTGCTGAATAATTTTAGACAGCCAAGTTTTAAATTAAATGAGGTTTCACCTATAATATCTATTGTTTATCTATTATTGGTTGCTAATTCCTACTTCAGCTTGTAATTCAGTTTTTAAAGGAAGTACAGAATAGTAAGAATATATTCCTAGAAATCCTCTTGCCTCATTATAAGAGGATATGGTATTAGGCTTCCTCCACTTTCTAGCAATCACGATTACAATTGATATTTTGTAATATCAAAGTTCTACCTGTATTGTTTCATGTGCCAATGTCCAATCTTAGCTTGACTCGAGGTTTATGGCTCTTTTGTTTTTTGTGTTCGTAGCCTCAATGGTGACGTTTTTATTTTTGTGTTTAAAGGAGTTCATTCAACTATTATTCCTTTAGAACGTACTTGAGTCATGGCCCTGAAATAAGTCAAAGGGGAAACGATATATATGTTTTTTTTTTCTATTTCCACTTGAAAACTACAATCGCCTTTAGCAGGCTACGACATTTTGTGAAAATGTGACATCTTCACCTAAAATTAACTCAGAGCTGAACCTTTACACAATATAACTAAAACAATAACATGCCAAAACAATAACACGGTTATGATACCAAAAAAATTCAACTGATAAGTGATGAACGTCTGATAGTAATGTGCCTAACAAAAGTAAGACTTGAATAGGTATATACTAAATTATTATGAAAATAAATATTTATTAACTTTGTGAAATTATTAAAGTAGAAATTATCATAAAACGAGTTTCAAAGATAATATCTGTATGGTTTGAAATGTAATTTATCTGAAATACTTTCAATCACTGATAACAATGATATCTACTTATGAAGTGAAATTATAATTCTTTCTATTTCTGTATAAAAATATTCTGGCAAAATAGTTAAAGTTATTTCAATAAATAAGTTTCAACTGTCACATAATGTATAACACACCTAAACTAACTGCGCATACTCACTATTTAATAAGTTTAGATGTACAGGTACACAAATGTTAGACTCGTGTTTCAAAACAGACGGCTTCAAGAATTCATGTGTGTGTTACCTGTCGTATATTTTTTACAGTTATACAGTCCTGCTGGGTATTATTACATAAATAAAAACTAAGTTGACCATTACTCCATAAGGCAGTGACATGGAACATACTAAATAACGTAGGAAAGGGACGGTGGAGGTAACGTATACACGTGATAAAAAGAAGTCAATATCTGTAAATGTTAAATCATTTAGATGTTACACATTAGGTCATAAATAAAACAAATTAAAGTAAAGAAAGTTAACGAATAACATTTTACTGAATTTTTACACGATGTATAAAAATACGCCACCACTTTAAAGACAACAGTGACTTGAACACATATTAAACAATATACGAATGTGATAACGTACAAAAGTAATTACAAAAGTCCTTTCCTGCATATATTACATTAATCATGGAAGAATATGTAATATGTTTGAAATTGTTTTATCTTTCTGTTAAATGTTATTGATCCCAGGATGCAAGCTATGATGTGGGATATAAAATGTACTTTCGGTTTTGGAGGTGACTGATTTAGTAGGACACACATTGTAGTGGGAATACACCGCCTATCAGTCTTAACTTCCATTCGCCATTCTCACATAAGAAATAAGATAAAGGACTAGCAACAGAAATAATAGATATAGAAATGAAAATTAGGAAAGCTAGATGTAGACGCTCTAGCCCACACCATCCCACATCTATATCACCTTTTACTGCCTGCAGACTATAATAGAGAGGTGACTGCTCTCCAAAGTAAAGAAGAAGAAAATATAAATCAGTGATGTCGAGAAACCCACTTGTTGAGAAATTTATATGCAAAAACGGCTTGTTTGGGTTGAGAAAATATTTTACATAGAAGAGCGAACAACGTTTCGACCTTCTTCGGTCATCGTCAGGTTTACAAAGAAAGAGAGATATAACTGACCGGAAGCTGATCACATGTTTTAAAGGGGTTGTGCAACTAAGTGTCGGAATGTAGAGGGCGGTATTAAATGTTTGAATATATAATTTTATTTTATTATATTAATATAGGTATAAAGGCGTTCCTTTATATTGGTTTATTTTGGGTTTAAGTTGTTGTATAAGTAAGGCTTCTTTAATTTTGCGTTTGTTTATGTTTGTTTCTTTATTTAGTATTTGAGTGTTTTCTATGGTTATGTTGTGTTTATTTGACTTGCAGTGATCGAAAACGTGTGAAGGTGACTTTTTATGTTCTTTGAATCTGGTTTCCATTTTTCTACTTGTTTCTCCAATATAAAAGTCGTGGCATATTACATTGTATTTTGTAAATAATGTTGGTGTGGTGTTTGTCAGTGTAGTTTTTACATAGTATAGATCTCAGTTTTGTGCCTGGTTTTTGAATAAATCTGGTATTAACTGGAATGTCATATTTTGTTACTAGTTTTTGCCAAATGTTGGTTATTTGTTTGCTGATGTCAGGAATATATGGTATGCAGCAGTATATGGTTTCGTAAGTTTTTGATTCGTGAGATATATTTACTTTTTGTTGGTTGATTTTGCTTTCTGTCTGGGTTATGCGTTTTATGTTTCCTTCGGTTTGTGGAGGAAACTTATTAATGTAGATGAAGTATTGTTTTATTTTATCTAATTCATCGTTAAGTTTATCTGGTGAGCATAGTTTTATGGCTGTGTTTATTTGGTTTCTTAGTATGTGGAGTTTTTGTTTTGTTTCATCTGCTGAGTCCCAAGGAATGTATAGTCCAGTATGGGTGATTTTTCGGTGGATTTCTGTTTTGCATTGTGTGTTGGTTCTTGTAATTTTGAGATCAAGAAATGACATTTAATTGCTTTCTTCCTGTTCACATGTGAAGTTAATGTTGGGATGTATAGAGTTAATGTGATTTAAAAAAATTAAGTATGTGTTCTGTAGATCTGAATCCCGCAACCGTGTCATCTACATATCTGTACCAGTATAGTGGTGGATGTAATGCTGTGTTAATTGCTTGTGTTTCAACTTGTGTCTTAAAAATATTGGCTAGAACTGGTGATACTGGGTTGCCCATGCTTAGGCCATTTGTTTGTATATAGTTGTGGTTGTTGAACATGAAGTTTGTCTTTATCGTGGTGAATTCTATGAGGGTTGCTAATTGGTTGCTGGGAATGTCTATAGTTGGGTTAGGGTCTCGGATATCGAGTTCTAAGGCTATCTTGCAGGCTTCAGTGGTTGAAACTTCTGTAAAGAGGGATACAACATCGAAACTGGCCATTAAGGCTTTATGATTAAGTTGATTTAGATTAGACTTGAAATTAAAAGTCTTTGATGAATGAGCTGTCTGATGTTACACATTTGAAGAATACCCATGCTATGTATCTTCCAAGATTGTAATTAAACGATTCATATATGTACATTATTGGTCGTAATGGACAATTTGGTTTATGAGGTTTGGGGATGCCGTATATTTGTGGTGTACGTGAGTCGGTTTTACGTAGGTAGGAATAAAGTGTTTGTGAAATTGAGTTGGCGTTTTTCATTTTTAGAAGTAATTTGTTTAGTTGCGTCTCGTGTGTGTTTGTTGGATTTCTGTATGTTGGTTTAAATTTGTTCGTGTCTGATAGGATGTTCTTCATTTTTTGGATGTATTCATTCGTGTTCATTATGACTATAGCATTACCTTTATCTGTTTTTAAAATTTTTATGTTTTTGTCTTGTTTTAGGTTTTTAATGAAATTAATGTCTCTTTTTGTAAGGTTGTTTTTTAGTTTTCTGTTTTGTGAAATTATGTTGATGGTTTTTGAGAAATTTCTTTGAAAAAATCGTTTAAGATGTTGTTTTTAGGTGTTTCTGGAAAATATAATTTTTTAATTTTACCTGGGAAGTTTGGCTGTTGGATGTCAATAAAATTTTCTAAGTTGTCTTCTTGCTGTTGGTTGTTTTCTTGTTTTTGTTTTCTGTAGAAAGTATCACAAGTCTTCTGGCTAGATCTTCTAAACATGTTTTGATTTCTATGGTTGGAATGTACCTAGGTGCTATTGACAAGTTGAGTTCTTTGTTTGTTTGTTTTGGAATTTGCACAAAGCTACTCGAGGGCTATCTGTGCTAGCCGTCCCTAATTAAATAGTCTAAATTTAATTAGACTAATTTAGTCTAGTGTAAGACTAGAGGGAAGGCAGCTAGTCATCACCACCCACCGCCAACTCTTGGGCTACTCTTTTACCAACGAATAGTGGGATTGACCGTCACATTATAACGCTCCCACGGCTGAAAGGGCGAGCATGTTTGGCGCGATGGGGATGCGAACCCGCGACCCTCAGATTACGAGTCGCACGCCTTAACAGTCTTTGCCATGCCGGGCCGAGTCCTTTGTTAAGTAGATGTATCTCGTCTGTGTTTAATGGTCGGTCTGATCTGTTAATTTTGAAGTTAGTCAACGGTTTGTCGTGTTGGTGTCTTTTCTCTTGTTTGCATCTTAGTTTCTCTAGTTTTTTTTGTTGTGGCAGATCTTTATGTCTCTGTCGTTCTTAGTATTGATTTGGTTTATGTTTCGTTGTATAAGTCCGTAAATCTCTGGTTTAATGCAGCATGCCAGTTGATGGTCTAGGTTCATTTTTTCCTTTTCTAATTCATGTAGTTCTTTTTATTTTGTGTTCAGCATGGCTTTAAGTACTTTTTTCTATAAATTTTGGATAATGTTTGTGTATTTATCAACATTTTTTGAAAGCTTTACCTTTACAAAATTAGGGGTTAGTTGTTTCTTTCTACATTGTTGAATGAAATAGATGTCATTTCTTCTATTGATAATTCTTTGGTTTAAATTTCTTAGTTTTTTAACGATCGTGTGAGCGTGTATTGTTAATAGTGGTGTACGGTATGCTAGTTCATACATAATGGTAACAGGTAAGTACAAATACTCTGAGAAAAACACAAAATTAAAGAAGCCTCACTTATACAACAACTTAAACCCAAAATAAACTAATACAAAGGGACGCCTTTATACCTATATTAAATATAATAAAATAAAATTATACATTCAAACATCTAACACCGCCCTCTACATTTCGACACTCAGTTACACAAACCCTTCCAAACATGTGATCAGCTTCCGTTCAGTGACCTCTTTCTTTCTTTGTGAACCTGACGATGACAGAAGAAGGTAGAAACGTTGTTCGCTCTTCTACGTAAAATATTTTCTTAACCCAAACGAGCCGTTTTTGCATATATATTTCTCTACAAGTGGGTTTTCTCGACATCACTGATTAAGGTCAACTTGATTTAATTTTGTAGTAATGGAAACAACATTGCCATTAATAAATAACCTCAGTATTCCAGACGTTTCCATTGATGCTGGAACAGCTTTTAAAGTAGAGGTGCTGAAAACCCCTAAACAAAATTATAGTTCCTGTATAATGACCGAAATCAAACATTTGGTTGCTGTTACGTTAAAACACGTTAATTAAATGAACCCAGTACAACACGTTTATCTATATATTAAAAAAAATATTTTACCACAGTCCATGCTACAATGTCTACACATTGCTCATCATGAAACAACAAAAGCATAAGGCTTTTACAAAGTTAAATACTAAGTATAAACATTTTCCTAAAATGGCTGCTGCCGTCTTTCCTTGGTAGTAAATATCAGAATAGTGAAAAATACTAGATTTCTTAAAAAAAGAAACTTGAGTTGAACCTACATAGCACTGTATGACTTATCCAAAAACATGCAAAATAAATAAAATAGTATATATCAACGACTTTTTATTTAACAAACTGGTAGGTGTTCATATCCCACATACTTCAAGCCAGGGGGTGCTTCCACATCTTCAGTACTTGAGCAGTCAACACCACACACAATATCCTAAATTAGATTTTACAGTCTTATCTAAATTAATAAAACTGATTTATTCAAAAAATTCCAAATAGATGAGAACAAATCCAATAATTCTATTTGCTTCCTAACGAAACCCAAACAGTGAGACATAAGATTTATGCTTTTCCCAATATTCACACTTACATTTTCTATCATAACTCAAATGCTCTTCTCATATGTACAAGCAAGTCCATTCTAAATTTTATATACTTAAACTATTACTGTGGACATCTTAATGGTGGATGGAAATAAAGTCACAGAAAATACAATGTAAAGTAATACAATAAAAAATGTTTATTTATTGCAACAATAGCATGGTATGTAACATTATATGAAGAGTATGCGGCATATACACATTAATAACACAACTTAGATACCTGTTGTACAAAGATATATATATATATATATAAGCAAATGAGGGATACTTGCCTGGCTTACCACTACCTGAAGAATAAAACTTTACATGTGACCTGATGAACATGATGCCTAACCTGAACTCACACGAGATCAGTCTGGAATAACATTCTAGATAACTCCCCATACATTTTGTACATCATACACTGAGTGTATAATCCAAACACTCCTTCATTAAGATCCATAGTGTCATGCTTTTTGAATAAAGATTACATACAGTCTATTAACTTGATAAGTGTATTTATATATAATACAAAGTCAAGTGCACTTTTCAGGCACATATGAGGTCAACTGTCACATGAACAAGTGGAGTAATTCAATAATTTAATTTCTATGAACTTAAAAAATTATAAAGATGAATTTTGAAATTGTGACTTTTTTCCCTACATTCAATCCCAAAACTTTGTTGTGATCATGAGATTTAAAATAATACATTCCAAAAACAATTGAAATTGTTGATACATATAATGAATAAGTATATGAAAAGGAACATTCCCCCAGTAAGAACAATGGTATATTTTGTCACTACTCTTTCTTATCTTTATATTATCAAACTAATTATCTTGGAACTTTTTGATTTTTCCATAATTTAATCAAACCTTTGTGTGGCAGTGTTCAAAAACGTTTTGAAAGTCAAGATATAAATTAGTAGGATGGTATTGTACAAAAAAATTAGCTATGCTACTTAAAAGGTCCAATAATTTTATTGTACAAAATGCCAAGCTGTTGTTCAGGCAGAAAAATCCACTTTCAAACAAATTCTGTACCTAAAAAGGATACAAAATTATCCCCTAATCATAAAATCATTTACTTTTTCAGTGTTTGTAAGATGTCTGCAGTTACAAACTCACTTCTAGAGTTTAGTGGTTAGTGCAATTTTATAGTGGCTAATCATTAACCATTTGCACTCAACATGGCTAATGCAACATTTTAAAAGGAGTGATGAGATACCCTAAGAATAATACACCAGTTAGTCTTGCGAATTTAAAACAAATAATAGTCTTCTAAAGAACACTTTAGAAAATCATATATGAAATTGGATCTAAGTATGTCACATACCCAAGACACATCCATGCCATTATAATGAGTTATGCTATTAATCTATCTGCATGTTTTGTAATACTGTCTTCAATTATATCACATTCCTGCAAGTTGCCAAAGCTAAGACAATAGTTCATTCTCCATTTCTCTTTTTTAAATAATGGCACATGGTTTGGTTAGTCTATGGGGTAAACAGTGAAAAGATATAACCAACAGAGCAAGTATATTAAAGAGTACCTACACTGATGTAGTCTTTGCCATATACTAATTTACACTTAGATACAATACATATTACAAAGGCGATTAGCTCTACAATAAGAGTCAATTTAAACTACTAGGATTACATTGGAGAGAGCCAGAAAAATGAAGAGAAAATAAAATGTAGAGAGAGGTGCAGTGTATGAACAAGGTACAAGGTAAAACTAGAAGTACACTTGGTCATTATATTTTGCATTATTTATTATTACAGAGATTAACAATTACTAATTTATCAAACACTGTTGTCTTGTTTTACTGCTAAAGTTAAAGTGTTGGGCTACTTCTCCAGGTACACTAATTACTACCCATGTATCAAACAACATTGTCTTGTTTTGTGACTAGTGTTAAAATGTTGGACTACTTTTCCAGATGTAGTTCACCAATTACTACCCATGTATTAAACAATTTTGTCTTTTTCGTTAATGCATTTCAGTTTTTTTTTGTCAGTTAAACTATATTTTATCTGTTACTTCCTCTACTTTAACTACATAAGGTTAATAAAATTGACCATTTTTTGATACATTTCATACTACATTATTAATAATCAATACAAAACCTGGGCTTTCTATTGGTTATAAATAATGTAGTATTGAATGTAAGGCAAAACTACTAAGAAATTCTGAAAGAGAGGTTGTTACAGGTGGGTGTGGCAGGAGGGGTCTGATATTCTGTTTGATGACTCTGTAACTAAACAAGATTGAAGTATATAAATATATTCTGTGTCTGAGCAATTATTACATCATAGTGAATATATTCTACACTTTATATTTATTGGAGGGATGGTGAATAAATTAAAGAAGAAGGTATGTCTAGAGAGAAAAGTGACATTTCTCACACAAGGGTAATTCAAGATTTTTTTAAAATACTGATTATAAAATTAATATCTAAAAGTTATATAGTATTAAAATATGAATGATTAGCTATGATTTTGCCCGGCATGGCTAAGCGTGTTAAGGCGTTCGACTCGTAATCCGAGGGTCGCGGGTTCGAATCCCGGTCGCACCAAACATGCTCGCCCTCCCAGCCGTGGGGGCGTTATAATGTGACGGTCAGTCCCACTATTTGTTGGTAAAAGAGTAGCCCAAGAGTTGGCAGTGGGTGGATGACTACCTGCCTTCCCTCTAGTCTTACACTGTTAAATTAGGGACGGCTACCGCACATACCCCTCGAGTAACTTTGCGCGAAATCCAAAAACAAAAAAAAAGTTATGATTTTATACTATATTAACTGGTATAGCAAACAAAATATAGTTTAATTAAATTTGAATAGTAAGTTACTAAGATCCCTGTGACATATACAGCAAAGGACACCGGTATGGAAAAGGTTAATGGTGATAATCAAATATAAATTGTGGTAAGTTAGAATTCATCTTCACTTACCACAACTTTATAGACTCTTTCATTTTAATGAACTTTTTGTAGGCTAATATCAGTTTATAATGTTTACCTGTTTGTTTAAAATATATAATAATGAAATCGTAACAGGCTACATATTGTATTTAAATAATAATTAATACAGTACTTCCTCACTACAAACAATATGGCATTAATTTTTAGAAATGATAACTTCGTCTTTATTTATGAAGGAAAAATCTAATTTTCAAATTCGTCATTTATTTCTGAAACGTACCTACATTATAGCTCATGGAAATCTACTTTTCAAAAGAATTAAATGCAATACTGTATACAACAGAAACAAGACAAATTCAGATATTTTATAAAATACGATAGGAAGGAACTTATTAATGTTGTTCCAAGATATTCAATAACTGGTATCTCTTAACCTGCAATGTGAAAAGGGAAATCAAAAACACCACTGAATGGTTAGTTACACACACCAAGGAATTATCTTGTAAATCTTGTAAAAAGTAAAAATTTCAATTCGTTGATTTTATGAAGTTAGTAAAAAATGAGTTTTTACGAATTTCTTGCTGATATTTAGAAGTAACAACGAAATATTATAAATTAAACTACTTATGTTATATACATATGCGCTGCTAATTTTTAACATCACTATTTTCTATCAAAAGAAATCATGCTGTGTTGATATTGCACATCACTCCTTCACATTTGAAAAATTGCACGAGGACTGCAAATAGCAGTTTGAAGGATCCATTAGCTGTATGATGCCTGATCTAAATATTCTGTTTCTAGAACCGGACAATAAACGTTCACTAGTATCGACTGAATCGTGTTATCAACAAAATACTTTTGCTAGCTAAACCGAGATGTGATCACTCTCCGTCACTGAACTCTGACAACCTCTAATCAATATGGCAGCTTCGTGTCACGAAGAAAATGGTGAATCAAATGTGCTAAAAGTTTTTGCTGGTCTTAATTTGTTGATAACTAATATCCGATTTCATGATTTAAACTTTAAAACAATGACTCAGGTTCCTAAGTTACAAACATCTAATGATTTTATATAACCATATAGTTCTAAATTTTCTATTATTGTACACATAACATATCTAAGCGAATTAGTGATTAAAGCATCAAAGTCACATCAGTTAACAGGGTCACATCAAGTTATCTGTGAAATCGTTTTGTGAATTCGAACAAGTAATAGCATGATCAATGTTACGATAAATAATAAAATGATCTGAAATAAATGTCATATATTTCTTGGTAAAAATAGAAGGGCCAGGAAAGAGCTCAAAACAGTGAGCATTGCAGCAGATTTAGCAGAGGTTCTAACAATCATTCGAAACACTTATTGTATCGGTACTTATCATATATGAAGTACTGAGCCGTGTCCAAAATACTCTATACTGTTTTACATTAAGTTTCAATATATATATCATAGTTCTTTAATATACAAAAGGGGAAGTTTGAATCATCATCCCCATAATTGCATTTTTACAAAAGGCAGTTGTCATTCATTCAACGTAGTTCATACATCATAGTTATTCAGATACACTGTAAGCAGTGTCGTAGTAATGAATAATAAGTGCTAAACATGAGGTATTTAGTTGGAAAATAAAGATTTTTTTTTTCTGAGTCTTAAAGAAAGCTTGATAAAGTCAGTATTTTCTGAAAGACATTGTAACCCCACGGTTAGTTATTTATCACAAACTAAATCTTTTCTGTGTGGATAACGTTTGACTTCTAGCACAAAATCTTGGTTCTCTGCAAGTTTGTGTGCATGCTTCTGTGGTACAGGACTGAATAAAAACAGTAATACAGTATACCCTCACCTATTCGCGGTTCCCCATTCGCGGCCCCGCATATTCACGGGTTAGGCTCTGAACCCTATCGCATCGTATGCCGGTATACCAGGCTAGCGTCATAACGTCATAAAAACGAATGCTCGGTAAACCAGGTTTTTGTAGGTCATAGAGACTAAAAGCGCTTTTCAAGGGTATGTCTGTATTTACTCTCTCAAGCAGTTTTATCGATTGACGTCTTTATCGAACAATTATTACTGAATTGTACTGTACTGTATTATTGTTACCTGAACTGTGCGTACTGTATTTATCTGTCTAAGTTTGCCTTTAAATTTGTTCCACTTTCTGTCAATTCTAATACATGTGTTGTACGCATAGAAAATGACTTTACGGTACAGTAATACAGTATGGGTAACTATACTATGTACGTTTCTTTTTGATTAAAATATTGTTGCAGTACAAAATTAAAATGTGTTTACATTATCATTACTACATTAGTGAAATACATGACTGCATGCAATATTACTACATTATTACTGTATTAATGAGTAAGAGTGTCTTTAGAAAGTGTCTGGGAAGCATTTAGTACCGTATATAATCTCATACATAGAAGTTTTAAAACTGCATCCAATATTCGCGGTTTTTCGCTATTCGCGGGGGGTAAAGAACGTAACCCCCGCGAATAGCGAGGGAATACTGTATGTCTGTTTCATACTCTTTGATAGACTTTTCAGGCAGTGTTCGCGGCGTAACCTAGATGAATGGATAACAGCTGTTTCTTGTAGAAACTCAAGTGTAGAAAATGACATTTTTTAAAGTCTTCCCTATTTCATTTTTAGATAACGAACGAAACCTTGGCAGGGGTTTAGTTTAGAGAGAGAGACGAATTCTCTCCCCAACAGGGGTTTCAGGATAGTTGTAGTTCCTCTTCGTCCCCGCTCATGGAATATTATTTATCTGTGCCTGGGGGTTTTCCTATATTTTAATTTGACTTGTTTAAGGTAATAAAGTGAGGTGGGGCAATATGAAAATGTCGAGTGAGAACGTTGAGCGAGACCAAAGCGTCAAAATGGAAGTAGGCAAGTCCGGACTCCGCATTCAGAAAAGAAACAAGCTGAAAATTAATCCAGTGAGAATCCAGTGGGCTCTATATATCCAAGTGCCTCAGAATTTGTTGTGGAGAAAACGGGAGTACCCTGAGAAAACACACTTTCACAGGAGAGGCGCCGAATATTCTACCTGTTCTGTGCCCAGAGATGAAAAAAAAAAAAAACATATATAAACATAAACATATATAAACATAAACATATATACATATATATCTTATTTATGTTGTGTGTTTTATTGTATGATTTGTGACTGTTAAAATATGTTGTATGGTGAGGTGTATTTTGTAAGAGCAATGGCTAATTTGTATAGTGACGCAGTTAATTCATTTCTATGTTCTGCTTTTGAGTAATAATTGTATGCTATTTCGGTTAGACGTTTCCTAAATGTGGGCAGATTACTGATTTTTTGTACATAGTTGTCAGGTGTGTATGTTGGTAGTCGATTTGCTGCTTTTAGTATTTTATTTTGTTGTATTCGGATCTTCTTTATTGCGTTGTTAGACATGTTGTAAATGAACTGACACCTATATTTTATTAACTAGCGGATGTAATTCTTGTATGTTTTAATGATAGTTTCAGGTGAGCAGCTAGAGTGCTTGCTAGCTATGATCAACAAATGTGAAATACGTTTTTGGATGGATAAATGCGTGTTGTTGACACGTTTTTTCCATGTTAATCTGGTGTCGAATGTGATGCCGAGGAAGTTAACGTGCTTGCTCATGTTAATAGGCGAGTTCAGATTTTAAAAAAAAACACGAAAAATTCCGTGGCAGGTATTTAGTTTTAAAAGAAGATGAACTTTCCAATTTGAGTGCTCAGGGATATTAATATCCCTCTTCTGCCTGCTTACGATAGAAATTTGATATGTGTATTGGAAGTTTGAATTAAATTATCCTAGTTTTTGTTTCCTATCAGATGATTGTGTAGATTTACCTTGTGAAGGTAGATTCAGATAAAAACAACCAAAAAAGTCCAGTAGGTTCAAGGCGGTAGAGAGAAGTTAATCCAGGCTTAAATGCAAATAAGAGTTCAGATAAGTGCGTGTTGTCGATTTTTATAGTATTGTGCTGTACCGTGAAAAGTGTGTTATGATTAGTTGGTTTATTCCTGTTTCTGATTGGTGAAAACTTCCTGTGCATTCAATTAATGGTAGCCACAAGTAATTTCAACTCCATTTCAAAATTTCTGTTTAATGAAGGTTTTATTTTGTAAATGTAAAATGATTCATTAATTTTCCTTGTCTTCCAAAATGTGTCTGTTTCATAATTTTAGTTTTTTCCCAGTTTATTTTGTATCTAGTTGACATGGTGTGTTCTGCAATGGCTGAATTATGTGTCTTCGTGTTCTTTTATTCTTGTCTCAAGTTTTCTTCCCAAATCTCCAATGTATTTTTCATTGCAGTAACATGTTATTTCAGAAATGGCGGTTTTGTGTTTTTCATAGATTGGTTTATGTTTTACACCAGAATGAATTTTAGTCCAGTTGGATTTCCACTGAACATCTAAGTTGAATTTCTTGGCATTGCGTTTAAGGTTTTCACTGAAATTTTTTAACTTCAGAAACTCTTCACATCACCAGACAACTGAATGAAAACCTCACAGAACTGACATGAAGATAGAAACCACCATGGAGCTGATGATTACTTGCCTACAATAACTTATTTCCAATACAATAAGGAATTCTATGAACAAACAGATAATCTAACCAGACGATCGCCACTCCTTCCAATCCTAACTCATTTTGATGGAAGACTTTGACAAAGAGTCGTTCCATCCACACATAAAAAATAAAGTTGCTACAGAAGTTACATTGATGACACCTTATTATCTAACCAAATGGTCATAAAAAGTTACCAGTTTTTCTACAACATCTTAGTACTATAGACAAAAAGAGAAAAATCACCACAACTGTATGCAGAAAAACCCACCCACACAGATACCTACTATAATAGTTCTATCAGTCAACCTCAATAAAACGTGGTATAACCCAACGTCTAACGAAGAAAGCAGAAAACATTTGCAATAAGTCATCCCTTGAAATAGAGTGTCAAAAGATGTTAGAGTGCTTTAAACAGAATTGCTACACCTTTTTCTTCATCGAAAAAACCCTGAATAAAACAACAATAGAGAAAAAACATGACTACAACCATCATTTACCAGTAAAAGTTCAGTTAAGAATTGAAACACAGCCAAGATATTCAACACAGATGCCTGGAAGAAATCCTAGAAAACTACGATTCATTCTCGTAAAAAAAAATAAACAGAAATCTACAAATATTATTATTATTATAGTACAAAGACTCGGACAAGAATCAAGGAATGTGGTAAAGATAGAAAGAAACATACGTTTTGGCTACCACTATTATCAAGTTAACTGAATGAAAAAGTCATTATATCCCGAAAACAAATGAAGATTTTGTTTTTCTTAATCGAGAAGACCAACCACAATCTTTATTTTTCAAAATAATTGATTCTCATTCAGTCCACAAAAATCACAAAGAAACAAGACATCATCTGTAGCATCTTCTTTTCCTGGTTGTATAATGACAGAAGACAGACCGAAGAGAATATTTTGATCATTTTAATCAAACGAGATTGAATTTGCTCATTAACGCTTGAACAGTGGGAAAGAAAATGGCGTTTCTTTTAAAGTTTTTTATCAAGACATTTTTGAATTTCCTGTAAAAAATATTGGTGACACTTGAAACTTCCCTCGGTAAAAGAATAAATTGATTGTATTGTTCCTGAAGTGTTTCTCAGTGGTTGACTTTTATTTAGGTTTTTTTTAAACAGCAGGGTTAAGCAAGTGACCAAAACAATGAACATATAATAATTTGGGGTCCACAGTGTTGATTAGACTTTGAAGTTCAGCATGTCTAGCTTTCATGTTACTGGGGCCGTCGTATCCTTCGCCAACTGGCAGAGAGAGATCGCGACCCTGTTGCACTAAAGTTTCGGTAGTCAATTCAAAAAAAGCTTGAGCTTTTGTTTATTTCGCCAATAAGCCTTAACATATTAATATTACTTGTTAACATTTCAATAAAAATAAATAAATTTGTTGTAGATAACTTTTTATCTACGATACATAATACCATTTCTTATATTTCTTTTAATTTTATCAGCACAAAATTAGAATCTAATAATTTTAAAATAGATAATGCAAACGGACGAGTTCGCGGTAGTTGTTCTCCATAATCTCTCTTTTTAATTTAGATTTACTTTCTACATAGAGACAATTACTTCCGGAACTAATGAATAAATCTTCCTGATATGAAAATAAGGAGAAACGACCGTAGAACTGACTTTTACAGATAAAAGTAGGTTAAAGTCTTCTTACAGTTTATTTAAATAAAATATAAGTGACAGTTTAGCCCTGTTCAGTATTATTCAATCTTGTATAATTTTTTATGTATTTAGTCACTAGAAACTATGAAAGAGGATGTTATTGATAGTATTAATTCTATACAATCGTGACATACAGAAAGTAGGACATTTGACATTGTAATATATTATATATACAATTTTGGGCTTCTCCACATTTCTTTACTATTAACCGACACTATAGACCAAAACTGAAAAGAAAAATATGTATATATTACAGTCGTAATTTCATGTAACTAATTTAGTAGAAACATATAATTTAATAAATCAAAACGCACAAAAATAAACAAAATCTGCTATGATTAACGGGTAGTAACGACTAGCTACCTTCCCTCTACTGGCTCAACTCTTTCAGGTAAATAAGGGACGGTTAGCGCAGATAGCCCTCATGTAGCTTTGCACGAAATTCAAACAAACTACAATGATTAAAATGCACTAGTTCATCGAAATGATCTAATTCTAATCGAAATGCTAATTCTCACATATTTCTGAACTACCCTTCAAACTGAGTACAACCAGCACAACAGTGGATGAATAATACATAAACAGTCAATCAGTTACCTCAGCTACTGTACTTTTTTAACTGTTTTTACGACCTTTCATCTTCTTAGTAATGACGCTAACTAACGCAGAGCACCTATACAAAAATTGAAAAACATTTGAATATTCTAAATTATATATTTTCCTCGCTCTGAAATAGTATATGAAATTATATATTTTTAAAGCTTCTAATTTTTTATTTGTTTGTGTGCTTTTCTTATAGGAAGGACATATCGGGCTATCTGCTCTGTTCATCGAGGGGAATCAATTCCCTGATTTTAGCGTCCCTCTACATTTCGACACACAGTTACACAACCTCTTTCAAATATGTGGTCAGCTTCCGGTCAGTTACCTCTTTCTTTGTGAACCTGACGATGACCGAAGAAGGTCGAAACGTTGTTCGCTCTTCTATGTAAAATATTTTCTCAACCCAAACGAGCCGTTTTTGCATATAAATTTCTCAACAAGTGGGTTTCTCGACATCACTGATTAGAAAAGACTAAAGTTGGTTCGAATGCCAGAAAAGCGACAGATGATTTTGCTGCAAAAAAGGCAGAGTGTAAATGATTTTTCCTTGTGGGGTAAATTAATATAGGAAGTTAATATTTTTTAATAATCTTCAGATACACGGTGCTTTTAGGAGAAATATAATGTCCATAGATGTTGAAAATCCTTTAAAGAAAACATACTAGATAATGTTAGAAAAAGAGTTAAACGAATACATGGTTTTCCTAATCATATGCTATGTGGTGATGTGAAGCGTCGGCATTTGGTATATAAAACTAATAATAGAACTTAAAGTTTTTTTTTGCAAGAAAAGAAACATATCATCATAACTTACAAAAAACGAATACGGATGCAGTTATTTGTTCAAAAATTAGTTATGCACCAGATGACAACAGTGAAAACAAAATGAATGGCAATGTTGCATGTTGTCAAGTATCATACAAAAAACGATTAGAAAATATATTCAACTCATTTTATACAAAAATAACTGAACCAATTAAATAAAAATTAACTTCTTAGTTTTAATGTAAATGAAAATAAAAGGATTAGTCTGTAAAGATTAAGAAGAGAATAACGATAGTACCTAAGCAGCATAACATTGTTAAAAACTTATAATACACATCGACTTGTAAAGATACCACGTAATATAACAAAAAAAAATGAATTCTGACTTGGTTAATCAAATACAACATGGCATTTCAAAGAATCGATACTTGACATATAACACTGCCATTAGGAACAAGAAAGACGATGGAATTGAGAGAGTTCAAATCCTACCAAAATGAGATCTTGAAAACGAATAAAAGTCAGCAAAAAGTGTACGTTTTTCTACTTTTTTGGTTTTATTTTCATTCACATGTTTCTAAATTATTTTATTTGTATTCAATATGTGAGTTCTCTGCTTTTTTTACTAAAAATAAAATTTAAAAATGGTAGAAGTGCTCGATATTCCTTGTTCGAATTATCAGTAAGGAGTTGCCTGATGAATAGGTTTCAAAGGACATATTTTCAATGTTAAAGACTATTACTTATTATCCAAAGGATCATGCCCCATGTTAAGTAATACACAAAAAATGTATACACCTGACGGTTAAAACACATTTATGTAATACTCAAAAAAGTTAGGGATAGATAATGTACATGGCAGGAGGCAATGCATTCATAGTTCCACAGAGTGACACCACAGGGTGTCTTATAGAAAGACTCACATGATGATTCCATTAAATGGCACCAGAGAGCGAGCTTTTAGGTGACGTCGCTAGTAAATCATCAGATGAAATTACAATGTATAATTAAATCATCAACGGTGTGGTCTTCAATTCTATACTTAATTGAATATATTAAAACGTTATTTAATTCTTTAAAAGTATAACAGATATATGATCAAGACATTTAATATTGCTGATCGTGTTTGCATTTAAAAATTAATTTCCGTGTATTATAAAATATAAATACTTTACAAGTAAGAGTATCAATTTAACTAGAAAATTATAATATAAATAATAATTTGCATTACATATGTAATGTAACACGTTTCCTTAAGCATTCTATCTTAATTTGTAAGTAGATCCATCATTTAAAGGCCTAAAATGGATGTGTGGTTAAGGCACTTAACTTATAATTTGGGGGTCTAGGGTTCGATTCCCTGTCAATCAAACATACTCGCTTTTTAACCGTGGGGACGTTATAGTGTTACAGCCAATTCCACTATTCATTGGTAAAAGAGTAACCCAAGAGTTGGCTGTAGGTGGTGATGACTAGCTGCCTTCCCTCTTGTCTTACAGTGCTAAATCACAGACGGCTAGCGAATTTAGCCTTCGAGTAACTTTGCGCGAAATTTAAACAATTTAAATGTTAATACGTATCAAATTTATTATGTTTGCCAACAAAATTAATACGCAAAATTTTGTAGTTTGTGTGTTTATTATTAACAATATGTGTACATGTTTAACTAAATGTCAGCAGCATACTTTACCAATCTAAGGGGACGTAAAATATGAATAGAATATATTTTCACATGTTTTAGCAGCTGGTACAAACACTATTGTGAATGTAAATGTTTCGAGAACCTATAACTTATTTTACTAATAGCATATTTTGCACTATTTTAAACTATGTTATTATATATATTTGAAAAGAAACTAAAGCTGTTCCAGAGTGTTATCGAACATCAAACGATGAAATCATTCCAGTGCATTAATTAATCAATTAATTAATAAAATGCGACATTTCCGAATTAAACTTTAAAACACGTTTTCATATTTATATTTCTTACTTTCTTGTAATGAGAAGAAACCAATATTTAAAAGTTTAAAATGTTTGTTACTATTTTATTGATAGTAATAATTACGTCATAATAATATTTTGGAATTACAATGAAAGATACGTATTTACAATGTACACTTTTTGATCTCTTAACTCTCTCCTGAGATAATCAGAAACTTGGCTATTTTTAAGTATATGTTTGTTGCAATCGCTCTCAAATTTAAAAAAGATTCTCTAAGAAACCTTGTTGAAATAGAAATTGTTTTGCATACATTTTAACAGACAATACTTTTTTACGTTCATAACACAATCACTCTTTAACAAAGACGATTACATTATCGAACTTGGAACCTTTTAAAACCTGCATGAAAACATAAGTTATGGGAAATAGTCAATTTACACCATGTATTGAACGATATATAAATATATTTATGTATAAAAATTAATGAATATCTAACGCTTTATACATAACACTAATAATAAAACAAATCTTTTCTTTCAATACCACGTAAGATCACTTCATCACAACAAAATATGTACACAAATTATACAACGTAAATGATGCATGTAAATGACAGCAGACCCTCTTAAGTTAACATATACGAACGTATATACAATAAACAAGAAAGTTTATTGGATGTACATATCCAAGAAAGAAAAACATTTTAGTTCTGCAATAAAAATTCTCTACCCGCCAGTGAAATACCACCTGATAGATCAAAGAAAATGAGTTTAAACTGAATTTTTTATTTCTTAGCTACCATCTTCAGTCGAGCACCTTACTTCTCCAGGCTCAGAAAGCAAGCTTATAAAGCCATTTCAGTCATTGTGTTGTAATCATATGACTGTCTGAACTGTTGAAGATTGACAAATAATCATAATGTGTAGTTACTACTTCATCTCTTAATACCATTTGATAGCTTCGAAAGCCATTAATGTCAGGTTCTTTCAGTTGTCGAGTGTTCGACCCAGTGATCGTCCCAGACTTTGGTTGGTCAAAATCGTTAGACTCTTTCACAGTGTTTTCCAATGACTCTTTTTCTAGTTTGATATATAAACTATGAGATAAATATTGTTCGATTTCTAGTTGATTGAATTTATATGACTACAGGTGGTTTCCTCCTTCACCTCTACTGGTTTTATCTTCTCATCCTCACACTAAATGTTTAAATGGTTTGTCTGTGATGTACAGCGTCATTTTAGTTATGTATTTCATGCACTCTTGTTTATCTCATGTCTGCTTTAACATATGGTTTAATGAAATAACTTATTGGAGTGTCAGGTATGAACCAGGTCACCCATATCGAGGTTGGAAACATGCTGCTGAAACATGTTATAACTACCTCATTTTTTAAATTGGAATATCCATTAATTTAAGTTCTTGTCATAGGATTTCACCTGCTCCGAGTTTACTGTGTCTCATATTCTAATTTTCCATTTTCCGTGTATTGGGTATGGACAAATCCATTAGGATGCAAGTTGTTTCCATGGTGCTCACAGGCACCATAAAGAGACCCACTCTCCATATAAAAACGTTAATTAATATAATATTTATTCAAAGCACTCATTTAGTAGCCTATATAACTAGTTCTGTCAAACCTTAAAAGTGATGACGATAAAGCAAAAAGTTCTTCTGTGATACATGTTTTATTATTCATTGAACAATTAACTATTGAAATTGCGATTATTATCTGTGACGTTTTTTTCTATTTCTCTGAACTGTTCTATTTATCTCTCTGCTAACAATTACAGACCTTACAATTATCAACTCTTTTAGATACTCAAAATTTAGTATCCACTCCCGGAATGATAGTCTACCCAGATATTGAACACCTTACTACAATTGAATTTTTTTTCGTCATAACGCTCAACAAACATTCAAGATTATTCATTATATTTTATAATACAGTTATAATAACACTTATATGATTCTGCTATAACTTACCTCATTGTCTAACATAAACTCCTTGTTTGTTTGAATTTTGGCAATAATGAACAAGGACTAGAACCTTCTGTTAAGAAAGTTCTCAGATTTTATAGAGTTGGAGAATATTATTTATATCTTGAAGCAGTTGTAGGGAAAATACTAGTAATATAACAAAAGCTAAGAAATCTGTAAACTTCTTTTTTATCATAGATTGATATCTATCTCTCAGTGGAGTCGACTGAAACAGATATGTAAAAACTACATCTAAAAACATACATATACACTTCAAATATGATTGATAAACTCCACTCCTATTTGTATCAGCAAACTTTATCATGGTTATACTTTCATGCTTATTTTATTTATTCCTTTATTTTATGATTTGCAGGATCTCAGCCACAAACATAAACATGTGGTCATACCTCGAAATATAATTAACACAGATCAGTAAGCTCTGATACTGCTTATCCTACAATATGAGTTTCGTCAGCCTCTAAAAAATTAATGCATTATACGGCATGATTAAGAATTCTCAAAACCCATGTATCTTTATCATGCTAAAGGTATTATCAGGCAGACCTACTTAGCATTGTTCAATCACTGAAGGTTTTATTATAATGCAACCATGAGTTGTTCAAACAACATGGAAATTAAAGTAATGTTAGAATTATTCTTACTACACAACATAATAATAACGTTTTTACATATTTAATTTACGAAAAGTTAATAATGTTTACTGTAGCAACAGAAATAAGTTATAACACGATATGATATCACACAGTTCTCTCTCAAGTTACAATTAGCGAAGTTCAGATATTAGACAATGTTTAAAATAGTCTTGTGATCACAAATGAAAAACAATCTTTTTTATGGTAAACAGATGTACAATACTAAACATAATGTCGCTGAAGTAATAGTTTTGTAGGTAGAGAGAAAGTATTTAAGGGACCTAGTGTTTGACAGTCTCGAAGTCTCATGCCAGACAAAAAATTTCAAGCGAACACCGAGATAATGAGAGTGCATTAGTCATACAGAATTACAGAAAAACCATCAAAAACTTATATTTAATCTGTACTAAACGAACGAAGACTTTCTTAAGTTATATTGGAACATAAAACACTGTCGTTGATGAAGGACTAGACTTATTGTCCTGGACTGAAGATGAAGGGAGGGCTAGAAATGTCGCATCTAAAGTTAGTAAATGATGTAACGTTAATAAGTAATATAGCAGTTTGACCGATAGTTTGATATATCTCTATCCAACATTATCTTTTGGAACTATAGAAACGTCTTTGTCAAATATATGCAGTCAAATTTATGATGAAATCTGCACACATCACTGAGTAGCATTGTCCACTTTTGTAAAATACGTGTAAACAAACAAATATATGAAATTAAAAACCGTGATTTGTGATTTCATTCAAATTATAGAGATAAAATGTCTACCACGTAAAACTTGGGTAAAAGAACAACAACGAAAATCATCATCTGTTAGGTGAAATAAAGTCTAATTGGTGAAATACTAAATTTAAATTTATTGAATGATATCTAAATAAATGTCGTTTTATTGACAATTAACATGTAAATGGTTAAAATATAATTCAATACAAAACTAATCATTTAATGTTTGAAGCTTAGACATCTTGAGACATGTTGATACATGTTATGTGCGTTATGTTCTCTAACGCCTTCAGTGTCATATGAGACAGATGAGCAACGTCGCCCTTACAACGTGCTCTACTTTGATGACATCATTTTTCATGTCCAGTTGCTTGTAATTTGTGTAACTGTTATATAATCGTTTTTATACGTTCGTGACCACAATGATGAAGCCTTTATTTTTTGAGTCCATTGGAACTCATTCAACAATTATTACCTCAGTATGAAATGCAGAGTTTGGTTCTATTGTAACCCAGGCATTAGAGGTAAATTCATTCTGAATAACCCCTCTTATAAATCGAATGACAAAATAATTTTAAAAATATTTTCATGTAATAAAACCCAAATAGCTATAAACCACCCCTAGACTACCATAAAAATGTGTTCTTCTATTCCAGTTTAATCTCAAATTGTGTTTCTATGTTAATATAATAATTACTCTAACTTCGATAGACACAGATGGTTTGTCTTTACATCTATTAATTTAATAGCCTTGTTGAAATTGTTTTCAGTGGTTATTAGTATTGCATACATATAAACTGCTCAAAAAATTAAAGAAACAAGTACGTTTTCTTATATAGTTTATCTCAGTGTTCCAAATGGGATAATAATTTTACTTGTTTAGTTGACTTAAAAGAAAAATATTTCTCCATGTTTTACCCTTCATCACACATTAAAAGATGGATAAAACATGGATAAATATTTTATTTTAAAATAACCAATATCACCAAAATTGATATCCCATATGAAACAATACCTTAAATAGTTTACGTACTTTATTCAAAAAATGTTTGAAACATTCAATATCTAGTGTGAACTCTGCGGGTTTTGACACACTCCTGACACCGAGTTCGCACACTTCAAATCAGTCTATCGATGTTATATTGGGGTATGGCAGCCCACTCGTATTCCAGGGCTTGTCGGAGTCCTTGTACATTCTAAGAAAGGTGCTGGCGTTCACTAACACGCTTCGACAACATATCCCAACAATGTTCAATCGGATTTAAATCTGGAGATCTGGTGGGCCACTCAAAAGTCTTTATTCCTTCATCATCAAGGAAGTATATACAGTCTGGCGACGTCGGCTCGCGCATTAACCTGCATGAGAAGAAACCCATAGCTGAGAGCAAAGGCATAAGGCCTCATAAGGGGTTCCACAATTTTCTTTTTATATTGTCGTGCGTTCAGAGTACAAAACTGAAGTAGAGTGTGAGTAAGTACGTGCGGTCACCCAAGCATATGCCTGCCCAGACCATTACAGAACCTCCTCCATAAGCGTCGACTTGCACAATGTTACAAGTGGAAAATCGCTCTCCTCGGCGCTCTACACTCTCACACGTCCATCACCACGAGACACAGTGAACCTGCTGTCGTCTGTTTACAGCACGGTGGCCCATTGACGAAGTTCCCAGTCCAGGTACTGACGAGCAAACTCCAACCTGGCTGCACGGGGACGTGCTGTCAGAATAACACGCCTCTTGCAGGCCTTCTGACCCTAAGACGTCATTCCTGCAGACGATTGCAAACTGTTTGGGTCGATACACTAGTTTCAGTGGAATTCTGAAGGTCATTTCGCAGTGATCGAGCAGTAGCTAAACTATCCCGCAAATGGGTAGTCACGACATGGAGGTCCTCTCTGGCTGTTGTGCAGCGATGACGGCCTTTATCTGGCCTTCTGCCATAAGAGTTCGTCTCCTGGTAACGTCGCCAAAGTCAATTGATGACGCTTGGTGACACATCGACGCGCTGTGCCACCCTCCTTTGTGTCTGGCCATATTCCAGCATCTGGACCGCCCTGGCAACCTCGTTCTTTGTCAGATGTGCCTGACTGCTTGGGTAGACAAGATGCAAATGCACACTGACAAACCGAGCGGCAAAAGATCCATGTTGGTGCTTTTTTCGAGAAGTAAGGAGGAATGCATAGTTTCACGTAACAGCCTTATATCGGGTACCTTGAGTTGTTTTTTCCTTGAGTAAGGTAAGTTTCATTTGAATTGCTTCAAACTTCATTCGCAAGCTTGAAAAAGTACACTTGTAGGAGCGGATATGTTTTTATATATACATTTAATTATGACAAAACTATACTGAAATATGTACTTGTTCCTTTAATTTTTTGGAGCAGTATATATATGTTCATCTCACCTAAAAATACAAGAACCAAAAATCATGCTCTAACGATGTCCAAATACAAAACCTTGTTTGCTTCTTAAGTCAATCAGTGAAGATGTAGACATATACGAATCGAAAATCCAACTAGTTTCTTCATACGTTGTATCCTTCTTGACTCTTTGTCTGAAGTAAGAAGATAAGTAAGAAGTGAGATTTCCAAAGTTAGTGTCGTACCGATCACCAGACAAATCAGGAAACATTCAGCAACTGATACTGATGGTCAAACTTCCCTTCTTCTAACTCTTCTATACGAATAATATTGGTATTTTATAGTTTTCTACGTATGTTTAAACGTATGTTGGAAATGTAAAATATTAAAAAAATTGTTTAACTTACCAATGAATTGTGTCGGTAAAACGTTTAAATAGTATTCGGTGTTAACAGCGCTTCCATTAATTTGCGGCAATTTTTTTTTTTTAGATATGAAAGGAAGAATAAAGATGATCAAAATATAGCTTTTAACACCAAAACAAAATAATATAAAACTCTTAAATGATATAAATATTATTCAGAAATACACTGTTTTTAACATAAGCTAGTTTCAAGCGTTTTGTTTGATAAATTTATTACACTTTGTGAGAACGTTTAGTTTATGATAATTTTGAAGAGTGTTAACATATTTGCTAATAATTACAATGATTGTTACATATATTAGAAACATTGAACACTATTTTGAGACACAGTTATTTCACTTATATGAAAACAACATTTCTCAAATTATAGTTATTTTTACGTAAATTATTCTAATCTTTTGCATACTCACTCTTATGTAAGTTTAGATGCATAGGTATACAAATGAAAGGCTCATTTTACAAAACAGAATGTTTCATATTATACTTTTTATATGTCTTGTACATTTACAGTTATACAAGCCCGCTATATATAAGAACACAACCGAAACAAGTTAAAATAAAGCAGAAGTCAACTAATAAAATTATATATGCGATGTACAAAACAGGATGACGTAACCATTTTTCGAGACAACATTGACCTGAAAACATATCACACAATATTTAAAATGGACGGTGGTGGTAACATATAAATGTTATTAAAAATTATTCTCTCTAATTGTTAGATTAAATACAGAAGATAACATAAATTCTTGAACTGTGTTATTCTACCATGTGATCTATTGGTGATCGGTAATTTAACTGAATTAGAGATACAAAGAAAAGCGTAATAACGTAGACTTTGAAATACTTGTTTCTTTACATATATGTTTTGAACAAACGAGACATTATTTTTCTATGATGTATAAGGCAATAATTCACATGTTAAAGTATGCTAGTGTCTCAGCGGCAAGTTTCAAATCTTCTAACAGTAAATAGCCCCGGCATGGCCAGGTGGGTTAAGGCGTTCGACTCGTAATCTGAGGGTTGCTTGTTTCAATCCCCGTCGCACCAAATATGCTCCCCCTTTCAGCCATGAGGGCGTTATAATGTGACGTTAAATTTCACTCTTCTTTGTTAAAAGAGTAGCCCAAACGTTGGCGGTGAGTGTTGATGACTAGCTGACTTCTCTCTAGTCTTACACTGCTAAATTAGGGACGGCTAGTGCAGATAGCCCTTGTGTAGCTTTGCGCGAAATTCCAAAAGAAAAGAAACTGACAGTAAATTCGTGAATTTCATGACCATGGTACTCACAACACAGATAACCCATGTGTTTAATCAAACAATGCCAGTTAATCATAGCTTAGTATTTTCCTTAAAGCTAACTTTAAAACTATAATTGTATATTTACTTTTTTTTAGGTTTATAGAAAACGAGTATATTTGCAACTACACTTGCCTTACTAAAAGATACGTTTAGACAGAAAATAATATGACAGGTTTCCAAGTTTAAAACAATAAATGTCAGTACTTAACAATCATATCTCAATACAGATAGCACAAAAGATAGCCCGATGTAGCTTTGTTATATGAAGAAAACAGACACAAAGACACATCGAAGTCATATATTTATCTCCAGGCTTATACAACAATGTATATTTCAGTAGAGAATATTGAAGCTGTAAATCTTCAATATTTATTTTGTATATGTTGCTTCTTTTAGAAAAGTATATAAATTAAAAAAATAGTATTTGTACCTATACTTGCTAGAGAAAAAGAAGGAATTTTCAACAACTAAAAAACACATTTATGTGCGAGCAAAAACATTTTAATAATATAATCAACTGATAATCACGTCTCTTATTATGAAAAATTTAGAACAGTTTGTAATTAGAGTGTACTGAGAGAACTCTGTGTCAAAACACATGGACTGTGCTTATTTATAAACATTGATGATATCTAAACCATCAGGGTCGATAAGTGGTTTTGAATGTAGTTTTAACTTATTCATAATTCATTTCCAAATTCGTATCACAGATGTATTTCAATAAATAGTTTAGTAAATGGTACGTGTTTGGTTCTGTATGCGTTATTTTAAAATGTTTATTATGTATTTTACGAAGAAAAGAAATTAAACAAATTAAATAATTAATTAATTTAAAAAATTACGTAAACCGTGGAAGGAGTGTTATAAAAAGTAAGAAATAGATATAAAATAATATTTTAATAAATATATTGAATGACAATAATTACATACTTCACATCTTATGGGACCTTTCTTTTATAAAGACCAACAATCCTCTGAAGCATCAGCTAATTTAAACACTTCTGTAACTGGACAGAAGATGGTTTTATTTGCAATCCTGACAGACAACCATTACCTTCTACCATGTAGTACTGTTTGACTTCGTGGTTTATGTGTGTAGGAACCAGTAAAGTTAGTAAAGCTGTCAATATTTTATGAGGTTGTTTCATTCCAAGTGATGAGATAAATGTTCATCATCTTTGAGGTGTATAAATGAGCTAATATTAAGTCTTTGAAACAATACAAAATAGCCAAAGCAGAACCCATTGTTTGTAACGGATTTAATATTGTTTTAAAAGTTATGCTTGTTTAACTTTAATATATATTTAGAAATGTATGTAACTTATATTGTTCAAATTATATTATGCAAATTCTGCATATTTTCTAAATGTGTAGAAGATTCTCGAGCATAAGAATCACCAATGTATATATGTACTTCAATACCAAATGCAATTTCGAGTATTAAAAGTAGCTGTCGCAACACGCAAAAGGAATGTCATAATGTTGTAAGGTCGATACAGTCATTATACAGTAAATCTCGGAAGCTATAATTGTGAAAAACGCTTATTGATCGAAAAACTACAGATATTTGACCAGGAACGTTTATAGATTTCGAACATTACAAACCGTTCAACTTCATACGTTAGTAATTCAAGGAAGACTATATAACTTTAGCAGTGAGAAACTTACTTGAAACTAGACAAGAATAGAGCAAGCTTGCATTCCCGTCAAGTGAAGTGTACCTATGTATCAACATAAAATCATCAATTGATATATATAGACAAACAATTAACGTCTAAATTAAGTTAAAATTTCCAACTATGTGAAATCATAATAAAATAAATCGGAGACTCTTCCAGGATAAATTACAATAAGTAAACTGCTGCTAAGATCAAGAAAACTAGTGCTAATCTTCCTGTCAGCATTGATACTTTCTGGACCCCTACTGTATAACCCTTAAATCCTTCTTTATGTTTTGTTACTTAGTTTTGGGTGTCTTGGTAATGAACATAACAATGTAATTGCATTAGGCTAAGGCCCGGCATGGCCAAGCGTGTTAAGGCGTGCGACTCGTAATCTGAGGGTCGCGGGTTCGCATCCCCGTCGCGCCAAACATGCTCGCCCTTTCAGCTGTGGGGGTGTTATAATGTTACGGTCAATCCCACTATTCGTTGGTAAAAGAGTAGCCCAAGAGTTGGTGGTGAGTGGTGATGACTAGCTGCCTTCTCTCTAGTCTTACACTACTAAATTAGGGACAGCTAGCACAGATAGCCCTCGAGTAGCTTTGCGCGAAATTGAAAAAAGAAACAAACAAACATACATTAGGCTAACAGTTGACAAATGAGAAAATACCCCTACCCTTCTAGTCTGTGTATATGTTTCAATGATTATTAGCCACTGTATTTTATTTTCGCGATTATATTCCAGGTCCATTATGATATCAATTCTTCTTTCCTTTTCCTTCTATACCATACAACATACTTTCAAGTTCTTCCACAGCTTGTTGAAGTAACGGATGATCACTACTGTTTGTTCTTGTAGAACTTTGAAGCTACTTTTTAAAGAAAATTTTTTTTCTAATATCATGTTATTTAGGTTTGGAGAGATCAAAGTGATCTTCTATTATCTCCAAGTCTTGAACAATTTATCTTTAGTGTAACTAGCTAGCGTGCATTCTTTTAACGTAATTTATTATTATATTACCCTCTTGTATGTTGTCTCACATTAGCTGAAATACGACTTTGTTATAACTTGAAAGTGTAGCTGCAAGAAACCTTTCTGATTGATGCTTTTACTTCTGTTAGACCAGCGTAACATGTTTGCTTTTCACTCTGTACTAAAGCATTTATTTAAAATTCCGTGTATCATATGAATTAGTGAATGAATTATGACTGAGTGAAAACTTCAGCAAATACCAGTTATCTCCTACAATACAAGATGATTTAGATATAAGTATTTGGGTTTAAACAAAGGTGATATGCTTTAAAATAAGCATCTATAATTTCATTAATTCTATAAACTGTTCTAAACATTTTACTATCAGACACGATATTAATAGTGGGTTATGTTATGAAAAAATTGTTTTTGATCGCGTGAGAATGTTTTGTTTGAATGTTCTTTTCGTTAACAGTTACAAAAGTATAGGAAGTTATATCACTGTAGAAGTTTAGAATAGGTAACATTTACTTTAGTATCAGAAACCACCTGTTTTAAAACACAAGTTTCACATTATTCTACCTGTACATTTAAACACATTAAATAGTGAGCATGCGCACAAACAGAACAAGTGTCACATAAGAACAAATATAACTAGAAAAACAAATTATTTCTCTTTTAGAAAACCAACTGTGTTTCTTGGGTTTGGTTCTTTATGCGATGTGTGACAATTAAAGTGTACTTCATAAAATAACTTCAGAAAGTAACAAGACTGGACTCTGTAAGTAGATTTTGTTGTCATATTTATAGCAATGGTGGGAGGTAACTACGAACCGTAAGAGTTCAAACCTTATAAATTTTATCTTTAAACTCGTTTCATGATCATTTCTACTTTACTAATTACACAATGTTAATAAATAGCTCCACATATATTTTTCCAAATTTTAATGTTCTTAAGTTCCGTTTTACTATTTGACTTTCATTGTTTATCAGTAAATAATCTTTCTTTACATGATAACCGGGTTGTTATTCGAGTAGCATGTTAATTTTGGTAGGTTGTATAAAGTTTTAGCTTCTAAGTCGTTTTTTAGATTCACTCTTCTTTTAATCTTATATCTGGTAGTTTATTGGAATCGAACAGTTTATTCAAGTGATTTCCAAACTTTATTAGTCAGAGGCTCCATTGATGAGAATATAAACGTTTAAGTCCCCACAATATATAAAAATATCATATCTTGTTTACAGTCTAGATTATCATATGTATTACTCGAATGTTAAAATTATAAAGTACAAGTATTATTCGTATATAAAAGTAAGCGGAATGGAAGCTCGACCCTTGGTATCAGTTACTGGATGTTTCCTGATTTATCTGGCACTCGGTACAATATTAACGTTTGGAAACCTCACTCCTTACTTAACTTCTTACCTGAAACAAAGAGTGAAGAAGGACATAACATATGAAGAATCTAGTTGGATTTTCTATTCTTATATCTCAACAAACTCACTGCTTTACTTTGGAGGCAAACTAGGTTTTCTGATTGGACGTCGTTGGAGCATGATTATTGGTTCTTGTATTTTCTGGTAAGATGTACATGTATATATGGATATAGATATTAATAATTACCAATAAAAATAATTTTAATAACACTATTAAATTTCTAAATGCAAACAAATATAATATATATAAAAACACATCTGAAAGTGAAAGTAATCTTCATATTACCATAGAAACTTAACCTAATATTTAACTAGATGAAAAGGATACGTTTTCACTGAAGTCCAGGGTTCGCTACAAGCTGTTTGGTTTTTATGAAGTTACAATGAAAAATATATCATTGGTTATTTAGTTCATATTTATTCATATGGTTTAGAAATGTTATTATCCATGTGTGTATGAAAATATGCAACATATATATTTGCTGTAATATAACAATTTCTACTTTTTTGTGTTATGAGTTTGTTTAATGTTAATTTATTAATTCTTCTATCGTTAAAGTTAACTATGAAGTTTTAGTTACATTAAAGCGCTAATTTTCACCTTCTAGCTATAACACATGGAATTCTAGTGTGTATGTATTATAAAACTGTCACAAGATTCCTCTAGCGATGACATACGTATACTAATGTTGTGAAAGGTTATTTAAATTAGGTGGTCACATGAGATGGAACCTCATGATCTAACGACCAAATACAAACCCTGCCTTAAGTTCAAAAGAGTTAATTTACCAAATATAGCTAAAACATATTCTTGCTTATCGTTATTTAATATTGTTTTGATCTCGACGTTTTTTAAACTCACAGTATTTTTATGCTGTTTTTTTATTTAGGTCTTTTCTTCTATATCTTCTTTCTGGTTTCATTATTTATTAAAATTATTGTTATTCTTGTTATATTTGTGCTCTGTTGTTCATTATAGTAGATATTAAGTTCTGACCAGACATATATTTATTAACTAAGTGTTTGGTAAATTACATATTTTATATTCGAAATGTTTGAAAGTTTCCTTTTAGATATCTGTGGTTGTAAAAGTTTAATAAATTATTATTATTTTTGTTCAATATTGGTTGCAGCGATTGATTGTTTAGTCGGTTACAATGCTATTGTAAATGTATGTAAATATAATCCTATACGTGTCTTTTTATTTAGTATTGGTAGAATAGTATCCGTGTGCATATCTAAATAAGAAATAAAGTGTTATATGAATAATATGAAATTGGCATTTCTTGTGCAAATGCGGTCCTACTAAATAACTTGATGTCAAACTAATAACTTGAAATATATGTTTCCGAGAGCAGTGAAATGTACAACCCAATTCTTGATAAATCCAAGTAGTAAGTTGTTCATTACCTTCCGTATTGTTCATAGATCCCACATACCACCCTCTAAGACCTAATGAAAGTCAAAATAATTTTTTGAAACTTTTGTTGTCCAAAACATGCTTTTTTGTGCTTACTTCCGCTGAAGTAAGAAATTGGTGGTCATAAACTGCTGAGGAAATGTTTTCGTGTAGGCTATAGTTTCATTTTTAAATTAACATTCGCTAGACGACACATAACGCAAGGCCGAGAAAGTTCGTGAACGTTAAGAATCAAGAACCTTCGAGAAGTATCTTGAAATAAAAGCAGGATAGAAATATGAGTAATCAGAGATGACTGAGTTAAGTAACTTCAAAATTTAAAAAAGAAAAAAATTACTGATGAATTTGACTTGAAACTTTATAAGTAAGTGAGGCTACATTTTTGTTGTTCAAGTTTGTTTGTAGAGACCTGTTCAATTTAGACTGTTACAATCATAACTTATGAGAAAAGTTTATTGAAGATGATATTTTTTGTCATTATATAGATTTAAATATAATGTTAAATAACCCACCTAATTGAATAACATGTTACGACAGTGGTAGAGGTTATGGGAATATTGTTATGAAAATTTCATATACCTTCCAGACAATTTAAGATTGAAGATAACATCGCGACGCATTAAAGGAAATTTATTGAAATTAGCAACGTACGATGTGGAATGTTTGGCACGGATGACCTTTTCATTAAAAGTGAACACTTACCAAGATCTTTGAAAATGAAGTGGCTAACAAGGTTCAGGTAGTAGTCATGGTAGGCATAGTACATTGACCTAAAATTATGCAAGTACATCCTGAGGGGTTAATAGTTGAATGCCTTTACGTAGACCCAAAAATTTAAATGTCGTTATTAGGACCACGAACACAAGAAATAATAAGTTTCGAGCTAAGTCTAGATGGAGATTACAACACCTAAAATTAAGCAGGTAGTACTTCCATATTCTGATAAGGACCAGAACATTAGAAGGATTACCCTTGATTAATGCCAGATATTGAGTATTCATAGAAGATCAAGATAACATCTATAACATACTATATAACGAAGGCCAAATATATAAAATATCTCATAAGATTCAAAATTGAAATCTAACCTCAACGTTTAGAACTGACTGAGTTTTACAAGAAATAAGGAACGGTAGAACTAAGTACTAGTTCCTGGTCATCAGTGAAGGTCTTGCATAAAGTACCAGAAGGTGAATGAAATAAAAAAGAAAAATGTTAACCCTCTATAAAGGATTAAATATGTTTTAAAA
This sequence comes from Tachypleus tridentatus, assembly GCF_004210375.1. Classification (NCBI taxonomy): domain Eukaryota; kingdom Metazoa; phylum Arthropoda; class Merostomata; order Xiphosura; family Limulidae; genus Tachypleus; species Tachypleus tridentatus. Next base: position 158,056,969 of record NC_134831.1, read on the forward strand.
ACATTAAATAAAATGCAACTCAACGAAGCAATTAGTGAAAAGATAGTGTTTACTGTTATATAATAGCTTATGGTAGTTTGTTGTGTTACCGTTTAGATTAAACATTTTGTCTGATACATCTTGTGTAGTAACTGAATGTAATCTCTTTAATATATCCTGGAACATCGTGCTTATATTCTTGGATGATATAATTACAAACATTTTGATATTTTAGTTTTGGAATAGCAGTAACGTACTGGAGTGTACAACACAGCCTGGTAGCAACAATCATCACATATGGCGTGGTTAGTACTTTTGGCTATATTTGTTGCTGTGGTCACCCTTTAGTTACTGCTATAGAGGTGAGAAAAATTGTTTGCAAAACATATTAATATATAAATGTAGTTACGAAAAATATATATGAAATCAAATGTTTAATTAATCTTTCTTTTCATTTAAAAAGTATTATTTCAACAACTACAATACTATAAACGAAAATAATGACACAAGTTACATTACATTAAAAATGTGAGAAACTGTTGTTGTTTGATGGTTACTCTTTGTGTCAGATTTAAACTTGAAAATGAATATATATATATATATATGAAGTTGAACGTCTAAATTATTGTTTAATACATAATTATTTAAATTTTCCAATTGAAGAAAAAATAGCACTTCAGTTTGATTGTCGAAACGTTTACAAATGGTCAACTTTTTATTCTGTTGTTAATCTAGATACAGGTAACACTAGAGCGTAGACGATGTTTTTTCTCTTTACCACTAAACTTTATATATTGTTTGTTTTTGATGATATGAATACCAAGCTTTGCAATTAATGACTACACCATATGTTTTTTCATTTAATATAGTTCTAAACTCATAAATATTGTAACGTTTTGTGTGTATATGTAAAAGGCAATTTGCACAATAAATATCCAAATCCTTTCACAGTGGTTTCCCTCCAAGAAAGGCCTCGTGACAGGAATAGTGTCTTCAGGGATAGCTTTAACTCCTCTCTTTATGAATACTGTACAGGCATTGTTTGTGAATCCTAGTAATCTCCAACCTGCTCCTGATGGGTAAATTAGAAGTTTCAGTTAACGTACTTAATATTTAATAATTAAAACAATTGCAACTAGTTTCAACTTTCTCGTACCTTATTTTGTTTTTTATTTAAAATACTTGCTTGCTTTTGATTTTTGGTAGTATTCATTCATTTTATTGGTTACAATTGTTCAGAATATCTCGAAGATACGTAATCTAGATTACATTATCGAACATAGCTTATTAAATCCTTTAAGTTATTTATATGCAAAAACGGCTCGTTTGGGCTGAGAAAACACTTTACATAGAAGAGCGAACAACGTTTCGACCTTCTTCGGTCATCGTCAGGTTCACAAAGAAAGAGGTAACTGACCGGAAGCTGACCACATGTTTGAAAGGGGTTGTGTAACTGTGTGTCGAAATGTAGAGGGCGGTATGAGATGTTTGAATATATAATTTTATTTATTATATTAATATAGGTATAAAGGCGTTCCTTTATATTCGTTTATTTTGAGTTTAAGTTGTTGTATAAGTAAGGCTTCTTTAATTTTACGTTTGTTTATGTTTGTTTCTTTATTTAGTATTTGAGTGTTTTCTATGGTTATGTTGTGTTTATTTGACTTGCAGTGTTCGAAAACGTGTGAAGGTGACTTTTTTATGTTCTTTGAATCTGGTTTCCATTTTTCTACTTGTTTCTCCAATATAGAAGTCGTGGCAGTTATCACATTGTATTTTATAAATAATATTGGTGTGGTGTTTGTCAGTGTAGTTTTTACATAGTATAGACCTCAGTTAAGTTATTGATTTAAGTCAACATTATTTATTTTAGAACTTACATGAAAGAACACTTTTAAATTGCTTAAGTTAACATCCTGAGAAAGCACTATTATAACCTAATTATTTATCTATGGTTAACAATAAATAAAGTTCTTAGGTTTCTAGTTTTTCCATTGAAATATTTCCTAACTTTAAGAAAACTCTTACAATTCTGTTCTATAGTTTTATATTAATCTTATACTAGTTTTATACTACCTTATTGTACATAAAAATTTTAAAAGTTGAAATTAACTAAATAATATTTCAGCTAATAAATTTCTGAAAGATATTTTAAAGACAAAAGTCTAAGCCATTTACCCATGAGTTTAATCTACAATTGTCTTTTTATTTGTTTCATTGTTTAGCACATTTGTTTCTGGCGTTGTAAATCCGTATAATAATTTTTATCCCGCTGTCGGATCGAGGGAGGCTTTCAAGAAGCTCAAAACGTACAACACTAGAAGCAGGGTTTTTATACCCGCAGTGAGCAGAGCATACATCCATTTCATAGTAAAACCAACCCACAACAGGAAGAATAGTCTAAATTTTATAATCATTTGTAACACACATGAGCCTGTGTGTTACAATAAAATATTTATATTACTGAAGTTAAAGTGTTTAGCGAGAAACACTTAAAAACAATAGATTTCTCCTGATCTAAAATAAAAGCTTAAATTACTAGCTTTAAAGTAGGGAACCTAACTAATGCCATTCCAAATCAGTAATGTAATATTTAATTCAATCACAAACCAATTTGCTTTTTACCAACAAATAAACTTTCAATACGTTTTCAGGTTCTTTAATAGCGATGAAATGTTAGAAAGCGTTCCTGCTTTGTTTCTGACAATGGCAAGTGTTGCTGGTATAATTCTACTGATTGGGCTGCTTATGTACCAAGAACTACCTCGAGAATTAAATGAGGTTAGAGGATTTTGTTTGTTTGTTTATAATTACGCACAAAGCTACACAATGACCTATCTGTGCTCTGCACACCACGGAAATCGAAACACGGATTTTAGCGTTTTAAATCCGTAGACATAGAGGAATTTGATTAAAATAAGTTTACAAATGAAGTTTTAGACTACAAAGTAAAATTGCATAATATCAACTGAAAAAGTTTGACTTAATTACAAGTGACAGAGCTGAGAATAAAGATGTTTAAACTGCTATATAGAAATATTGGTGAAATTATAATATTTTCATCTAGAGAGGATACGCCAGGATTTAATATAAATGAGCTGTAGTGTTTTTTGACGTAAATAGTATTAATCATAATGACTACTTTGACATTCATTAAAAAAAACTTAAAAATATCTTACATGGCTGGCACATCTACTTTCCTTTTTTGTATTGTATGTTTTTATACCTAAACACCTGTATTCATATTTTAACACAGGAAGAAACAATATCCAGTGAACTAACTACTGTATACACAAAGTCAAGACAATCATGTTGTAAAGAAACTAATGAATCAATTACAAAAGTCGTAGACTGTAGAACAACAATGAAAAACGAAGAAATATTTGCATCATTAAATGGAGATTCAGTCAAAGTGAACGTTGATGACGAACTTCTGTACAGTAATGGTGAAATTAAACTTCATGTGCCACCAAAAAAAGCTGTGAAAACGAAAGAATTTTACCTTTTATCAGTTGCTTTTATTTGTTCATATTACCCATTCATCTTTGTGAATGTTTTTTACAAGGTACGTTCATTCAATTCTTAGTACCGTATTTTTTGAAATTTTCTAATTTGCTGAAACTGCGGCTTACATAAATATTAATATTATTCTCACTACAAATTATCTTAAAAGAAAGAATGAAACGAAACACTTAAGTATTGATTTGATTGTATGTTCAAACCTAATATAAAGTTACAAGAACGTGTAGCTACAAACAAAGTAACAACAACAACGAGGTTGTATTAAGACACTCTTACCAGAGTGGGAAAAAAAATATTTTATAGTTCAGAAATACTTTCTTACTTTTTGTCAGGCATATGGACAGACGTTTATATCAGATGATACGTTTCTGTCTACCATTGGTTCAGTGGCTGGAGTTGTTCATGCCATCAGCCGAGTTATTGTGGGCTTAATTCAGGATAAACTATCTTACAAAGTAAGAATGTGTAAAGTGAAGTGACTTGTGTTGTTTGTGTTTTTCTTGTAACAAAACCACATTGGGCTATCCGCTCAGTCCACTGAGGGTAATCGACCCCCTGATTTTAGCGTTGTAAATTCCGAGACATACCGCTGTACTAGCGGGAGGCGACTTGTGTTGTTACTAATAATTGTTAAAACAGTATTTGATGTATAAAATGTATGGATTATCTGTAAAGTAGAGAACTTATATCGATAAAATTCGAGTCTGGATAACCCTGTAACAACATATCCTAATTTTTTGCTTTGAATTTAAATAAATAGCAGGTCCGTATAATAACACAGAAAAGGAATATTCGAACAATTTTAGCTTACCCTTATCGGTAGATTTGATAAGTACACGATGTAGTTTCTCTCTCCAAAATGAAAGGATACACAAATAAATATAAACTAAATACAAAAAAGGACAAAATAGTGAGTACGTTTACTAAAAGCTTTGCTCAGAATATAAATTGTAAAATCTTTCAATGCTCATCTGCTTATTGTTTCAGTATTTTTGTATTTTTAATACTGTTTTGAATTTAGTTACACTGAGTTATAATATATATGCGTTTGTATGTATGAATCTTTAGTTGACGAGTCTTCTCTTGCTGGGAATAAAGACGGTGTTACTTTTCACTCTGGTGGCGACACCTTATGGAGGAGAAGTGATGTACATGATCTGGATTTGTGGCCTCTTTACTACATTTTCTTTTCCTTTTGTGTGTATTCCTGCGGTCATTGCAGAAAGTTTCGGAACGAAATACACTACTGAAATATTTGGAATTATACTGTTTACATCAGTAAGTGTAGAACAAGGATTACCAACAGTTTGTGATAAACACCCTAATATCAGTCTTTTATTACCGAATTGTAATTTAGCAAAGATATAAATAAACGATACGTTAAAGAAATGATTCATCTATGCAGATCAGTTTATTTAAATGCTAATCTTCCTTGTGAAGTTTTACTTATAATGAAAAACAGTATCTTCTAGATATGAAAATAACAGAAAAAGTTGTATACCTTGCTGTAAAACATATGGTAATCCGTTCGAGTTTTAACTCATAATTTTCTTTTCTAGTCAGCTTGTTTCTTCCTCTGGACTTTAGTTCTCCATCGCGTCACTTCTTTACTTATAGCTGTAAAACATATGGTAATCCGTTCTAGTTTTAACTCATAATTTTCTTTTCTAGTCAGCTTGTTTCTTCCTCTGGACTTTAGTTCTCCATCGCATCACTTCTTCTTTAGGATGGTTTGCTACGTTTTGTGTGACAGCGACTGTTTCATTCATAGGTAGAATACTTTAGAATAACCTTCTTATCCAAGGGAAGAAGTGGGTTCTGACTTACTTTATTTCAACATGTTGTTTAATTTTATTTTTAATGATTATGTTTTCTCTGATACATTTCTTTTATATATGACATGAAGTTATAAAACTGTGACAATAAAAGAATATCTTTTTATTTCAACTTTACTGATGAAGCAGCGTAATAAAACATATGGTTTAATATTCACTTATAAACATCTCATGCATATCTCTATTCGAAAAAAGACAAAAGTCCAAATTTTCAGCAGACTTTTTTAATCTTAAATCACCGCTTGTTCATGAAGACAAATAAAAGTGAAAAAAATGTCTGACTCATGAATCGACAGATATAGCTTGATTTTATAATGTTTAATATTGTCAAAACCTGAAAAATTGAACAGTAAGAAATATCTTCATGGTAATTATATCTCATCTGGATTAATGGCATCTGGTATTCATTGAAACTTGTCGTCGGTAATGGATGTGCTGAACATAAGGCAGCAGAAATATTATTATAAGCACTTCATATTCAAAATATTTAAGAGAGTAAAGAAAGTAAAGTAGTATTAAAAATAACAGTTAGACTGATATTGGTGTCTTTTAACAAATATAATTACCAAAATTAGTGTCAGTTACGAAACGAATTCCTAAGTGATTCTAAGTGATATTAACATAAGTTAAGTGCGATTTTGATACAGTTTGATATACATTATTTATAGAACATAAATAATAGTAAAATATTTTATGCTTTAATAAATATATATTATGTGACTGTTTAATGATATAGAATTTTAATTTCATATCTATATACTTGTTTTTATGGGATGTTTTTTTCTGTTCATAGGGATAATTGTGAATATTTTTTTCCCTGAAACCCAACGTACCCAACCAATATTATCAAGTAGTTTTGATGGACACAAAGAACGGACTCCTTACGGATCTGTTGAATATCAGAAGTGAATTTTTTAACATTTGTTGCTTCAAGATATTTTGAAACTATATCTTCCATACAACCTCCATTTCCTGTGTAATATTTGTGTAATAAAGTATCATAGTGTTTGTTCATCTGTCGCTGATCTGATAACAATTTCTTTAAACCATTTGAAACTTTAGTAAGACAATGCTACTCAATACGTATCTCATGAAAAACAATCTGATATTGTAAAATGATACAAGGCTACGATTCACTGAATTATTGAAACATGCTCTGGCGTCTTCATGTAATATGATAGCTTAAAGTAAACTGGAGTGTAGAAGATGTGTTTGTTTTGACAGGGCATTTTCTCAGTAAGCTGTATACCACCAGATAAGACGATGTAGTGAAACGTTGAAAAATGAAATAATTTTCACCAGGTAGTGGCTACTTACCTTCATTAAACATCTTAAGCAATTATTATTACACACCATATAAAAACGTTGCTACAAGAGAATTGAAAATTAATGTTTCTGTATTGTAAAACTCACTCCACTAAAAGCACGTTTTAAAAGGAAAATCATAGCAACTCCTAGTTATAAAGAACTTTATAGACTCTAAGCCAAGATATGTCATGCATCATAAACTTAGTGACGATGAAACTGTTTTTTTTGTGTGATATTTATCACAAACAAAATCACTGCTGTTCTACAATATCTTGGAATAAAATTGTAGGATTCTGTGAGTTAAAATGCTTATTTATATTAATGTTTTCTATTCTCTAGGCAAATATGCCGAATACACTATTATATAAATTATTAGTTGTAACGTACCAGTAACAAATTATTTGTAAACCATAACTTTATAGCATTGTTACGGCGTGCGACTCGTAATCTGAGGGTCGCGTGTTCGCATCCCCGTCGCGCCAAACATGCTCCCCCTTTCAGCCGTGGGGGCGTTATAATGTGACGGTCAATGCCACTATTCGTTGGTAAAAGAGTAGCCCAAGAGTTGGCGGTGGGTGGTGATGACTAGCTGCCTTCCCTCTAGTCTTAATCTGCTATATTAGGGACGGCTAGTACAGATAGCCCTCGAGTATCTTTGTGCGAAATTCAAATACCACCAAAAAAACATTTTGCAAATAATTTAAGAAATTTCTAATTAATTTATATTTTTTAATGTTATATTATAGATGTCTGTTTGTTAGAGGGCACATGACACAATATCTGGAAATTTCATGTTTCGTTCTACTTAAGCACAAATCTACAGCAGAATATCTGTGCTTTGTCCACCACATATTTCGAGACCCGATTTCTAGCGTTGTTTGTCTCAAGAAATACTGCTGTGCCAATGAGGGGCAAAAAATTCATGAAACTGAAATATTTAGATATTTTTAGTGGTATTTATAGAAAATAATTCAATATAAAAACGTAATGAAAGAGCTATTCCAGGAGTAATGAATGAGTAATCTGTGGTAGATAGAAGTGACAAAGTGATAGACCACTTCAGTATTTCAAATAATGAGATAATCTACCACTAAGTTTACCACCATTTTTGGATATATTTTTTTCAAACTGTATTTGTAAAGTGTCTTATAATAAGTATTATTGAAATAAAAATAATTAATAGCTATTATTTGGCTGTATTTAAGATCAATTTCACCAAATAACCATAAAAGTATGCCTAAGGAGAAAGTACGTTACAACAGTACTGTATAAAGCAATTATAATATAGTCATATAAAATAACTTCAGTAAGTATTAAGTCAGTTAAATCGTACGCAGATAATAATGTTTGTGAGGGATATTAAATAATCAATGTTTAAAAAGTAGTTTTTGCTAAGTGTTTTAGAGCTCAAAAATCGACACAATAGTATACGTATAATGTTTTCAAATGAAATTTACTCACATAGTATTCCTAATTCTATGTAGGAATTTCAAAACTATATAGCACTGATGTTATTTAGATATTCTTGTTTATTATACTATAAAAAACTATTTAAATTATTAACTGTGAACCCAGTCTATAATCGGTTCTGAACCTCTTACTGGTTAAAGGGAGCTACATCCTTTATTAGTGAAGCTCGACAAGAAAAACAAACTAAGCTACATATAGTAGTAGAGTTGTACTATATGTTTAGTGATTTGGAAAGTTTTTCATTCGCCCTATACAATTTGTCTATAAATAATTTGTGAAATATGGATGATTAATGTAAATAGCTTAATAATATGGATTATTTAACCAGACAACATTTTTTAAATACTGACAAATTAGTATGAATTACATAAAATAAAAAAAATTATTATAGATAATATGTCAATCCACAATCTTCTTACCTCTCAATTCGATTTTCTTCTATCTAAACCGTTCTGAGATACATTTTTATTTTAAGTGGGTTTCTCGAGATGAAGAATTCGAATTTTTTTTGAAATAATGAAGTTCACAATATTGTAATTTTGTTTTACGAACTATCCTATATTTTGTCAGGGGTAAAGTTGAGTTAAACAAATGGAATGGCGGAAATGTGGATGTTGAAATGTGTGAAAGTTTAAAATTATGTGGATTCAACGTCTTTTCCTAGTAACATTATATAAAACGTCGTCAACATCTCTATTTATATAAATATATGTATTTATGTATGTATTTTGGATAGCCAAAAATAAAATAATATATAAGTAGATTTATAAAAGAGCAGCTGTATCACCTTCCCTTTAAAAGACAGATTTGCTGTCTCATCCACTGGTGTATGGTATTCTATAATTCCTGATTCTTTTAATTATTATTATTTCTTGTTATTTTTGTTCTTAATTTTTGTTTCATTTACTTAAGTACAACCACTTTTTCATATCTTTTAATTCTTATTATTTTGTTATTTTTATTTTTCGTTTATTTTTTCTTGAGAACAGCCATTGTCTCATATCTGACTGTAAACAGGGAAAGGTGGTATCGATGTACGACAATATGGATAGAACACCCGAAACGTCTCAGTTTTATTTTTAAGTTTTAGTCTGTCGTCTGAAATATTTTTAATTCTTTAAATTTCATAAGCTAAAATATTTCTGATCTTATAATTTGCAATATCGTTTATTTTTACGAATATAATGTCAGAAGAGACACAATATTAATGTTTATTTGTTCTTGAATTTTGCACAAAGCTACACAAGGGTTATCTGCGCTAACTGTTCCTAATTTACAGGGTAAGACTAGAGGAAAGGAATTTAGTCATCATCACTCACCACGAACTTTAGGGCTAATCTTTTACTAACGAATAGTGAGATTGACTATCTCATTATAACGCCCCCACAGTTGAAAGAGCGAGCATGTTCGGTGTAACGGGGATTCGAACCCGCTATCTTCAGAATATAAGTCGAGTGCCCTAACCACCTAAGCGCCGAAAAATATTCTAAAAATATAGTTATTCCTAAAGTTGACTAGTAATATCTTAATTTCTTGCATATTTCTGTGTTTACCAAGTAATACACTCCATTATTTTATAACTATAACAAAACGTTTTGACAGTTTTGCAAAATATTTTCACAGGAAGCACACAAAAAATATAATTTGTCTTAAAAACCATGCTCCGTCTTTGTTATAAATAACATATTTTATTTATTATAAAACAATAACCATTATATCGAAGTTATTGTCATATAGTTGTTTTAATATAGATATTTATTTCAGTTAAATATGTAGATATAAATGCATGTAAATTATACTACTAAATGTTTGTTGCAAAATTCCAGCCCCTTCACTAAAACTGTAGAAAATTTTCAAGTGTAAGAGACAATAATATATGTTTTACGAAAGACCTAGCGTATCGTCAGTATTGTTGGGATAACTGAAAGTTCTATAAATATGCCTAACGACTATAAAACATAATCAGTATGGCTCGCTTAGAGACAGCATATATTGTTAGCTTCCTACAGTTCATATACTTTAAATCTCGAAAGCTATAATTGTGAGCAACACTTAGTAATCGGGAAATTATAGATATTTCACCTAGAACATTTATAACTTTCGAAAATTACAAACCGTCGAATATCAAGGGATTAACATCAAATGATAGTAATTTTATAAAAACACTATATAACTTAATGGTTCGAATCCTCATCATACCAAACATACCTGCCCTTTCATCCGTAGGGGCATATAACATTACAGTCAATCACACTATTCATTGGTAAAGAGTAGCTCAAGATTGGTGGTTGGTGAGGTAACTAGCTACCTTCTGTCTAGTCTGACACTTCAAAATTAGGAACGGCTAGCGCAGATAGCCCTCGTGTAGCTTTACTCGAAAATTCAAAACAAACAAACTTCAGCGGTGAAATGCTCAAGAGTGATCAGCGAATTACTAACAAGCTCCCCGATAAGGGAATTAAACCAAAATCAAAGTAGAATTAATTTTCTCGTCGTGAATCATCGAAAAGATAACAAGAATGTTCCAAACCAGAAAGAAGACTTTACATTTTTTGTCAAATATTTCTATATAGGTCGTTGTTTGTAATATGATTATTTGTGTAAAATGTATTGTTATTTGTATGTTATACTATATCTGTTTTAAAAAAGAAAATGTTTGTATCAATTTTATTGACAAATATTATAAATTTGATACATATCGACAGGTAATTAATTTCTAAATTTATTTTATTATTTAAAACAGTTTCAGTCTAATTCAACTTGTAATACGTAACATAATATGTTGGAGGCTCGTCCGGAATAAATCGTAATACCAAACACCACATTAAGTTACTTTAAGTAACGAAAACACAACGTTGCTCACCGTGTGTCACCAATAAATTTATAAAGTATTTTAATTCTAAATGTCATAATTTAATTTCTGTTTTGGAAAATCATATAATTTATTCTGGATAATTTTTGTTTGAAGTGTACAAATAAAAAAATAAACAAAATACATTTATTACTTTTTAAATTTAAAACCAACTGAAACGTTGGAGTGCGTTGTTTAGTGATCACGTAAATTCTCTTTGAGATGAAGTTTATTCATCTATAAAAATAAAACGTCAAAAGTACCTTCAGGTATATCATTTATGTTACTGGTAGTAAAACATATGAGGGTTAGCTAAAGAGAAAATGTCCAATTTTTCGAGAGAAATATCAAGACACTCTGTTATGTGTCGTACGGCCAAAACAACCTCCAGGATACATTTTGAGTCATTAACAGGAATAACAGTTTAGCAAGTTTTCATTTTTATGTAGCTCGGATTGTGACAAACCAAACTATTACACATTTGTAGTGGATTTGCTCTACTATACCCTTAATTCACATTACAAATTTTAATGCAGTCTATTAAGATGCATATCAGATATAATATTTCTAATTTTGAATGAGTTTCATTGGATTTTTTTTCTACGCTCTAAAACTTCGGGTGTTGGGTGTTTTTCGTATAGCAAAGCCACAAATGGCTATCTGCTCAGCCCACCGAGGGAATCGAACCCCTGATTTTAGCGTTGTAAATCCGGAGACATACCGCTGTACTAGCGGGGGGCCTAAAACTTCGGCAACATTAGATGATGGAAAATATAACCACCTTTTAAAGTAGGTGCTATTCCGAATAATAATGATGTGATTCTAAAACTAATGCTGGTCATTGTCTTATTTGCTGAGGTTTGTTGGTGAGAATTATCAAAGGTCATGATTTTAATAAAAAGCACTCTAAATGTGAAAAAAGGTGCGGCTTAAAAAAGGACTGGGTGTGAAATTTAAAGTATTGAAATAAATATTAGCGGTAAAACTTGTGACTACGGTTATGGTATTAAAAAATTCCAGGAAATAGTCATTCATAAAGCAGCTATGCTATGTGTGTTTTATCTACCAGTTTGACCGCTAATTTCATTTTAATTCTTTAAATCTTGTATTCAGTCTTTCTTAAGTCGTTCCTCTTTATCTTACCTAGGGTGTTTTTGACTAGCGAAGGAAAAATGGATAAGATATTCAGTTTTATTTTTATTCATGGTACCATCCTCAATTGAAACTTCAAAATACAACTGCTACAATATAGGCCCTTTTTCTCTCTTCCTAAGTATGATTTTCTTTTAATAATTAAATATTAAAACATGAATTATTAATTATATTAAAAAACATGTAGGTTCATGAAGTATTGATAAAAATTAACAAAAACCTTATAACCCGAACACTTTTGAATAGTAGGCCTTTATTCAGGAGCAAACTGGGAATGGTAATGCGTAATCGAATGAGTGATATATATATAAAGGAAGTTCAGTGAAGTCATGAGGGTGAAATAGTTTTCTAGGAAATCTCTATTTTTTAGGTACCGTTGTAAGCATCTCATTCCTGGTACATTGTAGGCGATGGCGAGAGTGTATGTGAAATAAGTGTTAGGGATATTTTAATTTAGAAATGTCTAAATATAGGTAAATTTAAAACTATTTTAAAGGATTTAAATAAAACAAAGGTGACACCTGGAGATCACTTGAAAAATATATATTATAATAATCCTTTAATAAAAAAGGTGTGAAAAATTATTTTAAACAAATGGTAATTTACATATTCTCGTTGTCAACCTGAATATGACCTATGAAAGACTAAAAGTTCTTCTGTACTTTATTTTAATAAAAGTTCTAATACCCATACCAGCCGTCTTGAGAATACATTTTTTATTGAAGTGAGTTTCTCGTCATCACAAAATGGTAAGTTATATTATGATGTTTTATCAGAAAAGTTTGGAAATAAGGTGTTACTTTATTCTCAGTTATCTCATTTGATGTCATATATAAAATAAATGTAATAGTGAAACAAATCATGAAAAATAAAAGAAACCAAGATACTGAAATACACTATATAAGATCCCACTATATTCCTTGAATAACAATATTTAATCCTGACCTATCATACAGATGAATAAACAGATCCTGTCACACAGAATCTAGCAAACTACCCCAAAGACGAATTAATGCGATGGAGAACTAAGGGTAAGAATCTGTCAGTAATAAAATATCATATGTTATGAGTTAAATCACAGACGGTTGAACAAAAATTTTGATTCTAATTTTATTGAGATAGGATAGCAGCCTTTTCTGGAAAACGAAAAACAAACGTCCAATATTCTTTTAAATTTAGATGTTGGAAAAAAATTAAGTGTCGGGAGAACCAAGAGGAATTGTAGCAAAAAACCCACAAATTCATATCATGTAAATCATTTCTCCTCTATTAGGTGTCGCCACGAAAGTGGACAGAATATTTTCTTTATTCTCTAAATGTATACATATATGTTTACTATAATTCATTTGCATTAATACTAAATAAAATAAAAAACCGTAAAACTACAAGAAATATGATATATGTGGTATATAAACATAGAAAAGTTTTATAGACTGTACTTCAAACATGGTTTTAGTATACGTAAACTTGAATACAAATATCCTGATTTTGATTTATTTTAGTGAGAAAAAATTACACTAAGAACTTGTCAAATTTACCGATTAGCTGTGTGAACTACAAAGGTTCGGATAATCCATTTGTGTGCGTTACGTTGAATTACTATAAACAGTCTCTGAAAAACGGTGGTTTTATAATTTTTATTGTCAAACCTATTTTTACGTTTAGTTCCGAGATAGTACAGCAGTAAGTTTACGGATTTACAAATGCTAAATTCAGCGGTTCAATTCTCCTCAGTGAACTAAGCAGATAGTCCAATGTGGCTTTGCTATCAGAAAACATACATACAAACAAACATTTACGTTTTTATTACTACTGAGCATTATTAGAGAGGTATCGAGAGTTGAATTTTACGGTTATCCTATCTGTAGTTTACTGCAAAGCCATAAAGATTATATACACTTTATATACCATATATTATTTTAATGATCATTAATAACAGTTACAGCTGCTTAATTTTACACATTCTTATCGTGTAAAATAGTCTGTCCTAAATTAAATCTTCAATTATTCTGCTGAGGACATGAACAGAATTGTGTGTTTTGTTTGTTTGATGCTAAGCACAAAGTTACACAATAGGCTATCTGTGCTCTGCCTTCCACGGGTATCGAAACTGAGATGGTAGAACAAATATCAAATTGATATAAAGGAGCAGTAGAGATGGTAATGTTGCCGTTTCAAGTATCTTTTCTCGAGGTTTCAACGACAGCTGTACACATCGTATAGTTTTCGTTAATACGAGTGTGATGTATTTGTAAATTTTGTAGTCCTTACTCAGAAGAATGTGTCGTGCTTATTTTTGTTATTAAAAATACTAATCTATTTGCTTTAGCACAACAATGACGTACTGTAGTATACGACATAGCATAGTAGCTACTATAATCAGTTTTTGTACGGTTCATACTTTAGGGTTTGTCAGTGACTTTGATCATCCTGTAGTCACTGCTAATGAGGTGAGTACAATTGTTTAATTATATAACATCATAATACAATCATGCTTTCGAAAAATAAAAGTAATTCGGTTTTAAATGTTTAATTTGACCTTTCAATTATTTAAAAGGTATCATTCACCTATTTTATTTCAAAAGCTAAAAAAACATTATATACATATAAATAAGAATATAAAAATGTTCTCGCTCTGAGGATACGCGTTCTATAAGACTTAATCTTGAAAGTATATATATTTATATGTACATATCAGTGTCCATACTCTAAACTACCATTTGATATAAATTAAGGCTTTGATTCCTAGAAAATATTTCTTGGTCTTGAATTCAACTATACTTCTATTAAAGTGTGTCAGATTGGTGTAGTTGCTACTGCATTTTTCTTTTATTCTTAGCTTCTGTATAATTCGTATACATCTATGAAAGAATAATGTGTTTGCTAATACAAATAGCGATCTCTGCCAGTAATGACGAGACACTTTATAATTCATTCAATATACTTCCAATCTTATATAATGACGTAACTTTTAACTTGCGTATTTAAAGAGGCATGCCATGAAATAAATTACCGAATTCTTTCCCATTGTTTTGCCAATAACAATGGTCTCATCTTAAGGATAGTTGCTTCAGCGTTAGCTTTAACTCGACTCTTCATGAACAGCATTCAGAAATGATTTTGAATCCTAATAATCTCCAACCCGCTTCTTATATGTAAGCTACAATATTTTGTAAAATTACGTGATGCATTTTCACTTAGTGAACAAAATATTGGTTTCAATTTCTTCGTAACTTTTTTTTTACTTTTTCTCTAAAAAATCATTAAAATCATTATTTGCTTTTCTTTTTCGTGTAAATGTTATTTTTAATTATACTGCTTGGAAATGTTTAGAACGTCTCAGAATAAATAGTATAGATTTTATTATCGTATGTCACTCACAAGATCTTGTACATTATTATTTCAAATCAAGGATAATTATTTTATTTTCGTTTCTACAAGAAATAAAATGTTTGTGATTCAGTTAAAGAATTAAAAAAATACTGTTAAAGGCCTAATCACATGATTAACAATAAATAAAGATCTAATGTCATGGTTACAATTAAATAAAGGTTTTTGGTATAACTTGATTTTTTCTTTTTCATATTCAAAGGACAGCTCATCACCTCACAGACCCATGCACCCCATTACTAAAATTGTAATGGACAAACAGTAATTGAAATATCCTATCTGGATAATTACATTTTTGGTTTTATGACTTCATTTTCATTGAAAAATCAAAGATGACGTGAAACACAGTGGGATTTTTTACATAGGGTAGATTGTTGGAAACGCTTTTAAATCCTATCGATACTTTTTGAGTGATCGTAAACATTTTGTAAAATAGTGGTAAATACGAAATATATTTTATTTTTTTAAATATTGCCTGTTTTGCCGTTTTTTTCTACACGTTTGTTGTTTACTTTGTTAACAAATGTAGTGAAATTTTATTGTTCAATGGAAGCATTTAAAAATGTGGCCCACAGTTATAAAGTGAGATGGTTATATTGCTAGACAGAAACATTAATGAAATTATAACATTTTCATCTAAAAAAGCTTAACCAAAGTTTAATGTAACAAACTGTTGTGTTGTGTAAAAAAACAGTGTTCCTTAAAATGGGTCCCAAGTCATATAATAGGAAAAATAAAAACGTTTTTAAATATATTTTCCATTATATTATAATATTTGTATCGAAACGTAAGAAAGAACTAACACAAGAAGAAATAATATCTAAAAACGTCAAGAGAATCGTATCGTAAAGAGCTTGACAGATGATTACGATTTTTGTTTTGAATTTCGCGCAAAGCTACTCGAGGGCTATCTGCGCTAGCCGTCCTTAATTTAGCAGTGTAAGACTAGAGGGAAGGCATCACCATCCACCGCCAACTCTTGGGCTACTCTTTTACCAACGAATAGTGGGATTCACCGACACATTATAATGTTCCCACCGCTGAAAGGGCGAGTATGTTTGGTGCGACTGGGATCCGAACCCGCGGATTACGAGTCGAACGCATTAACACGCTTGGTCATGCTGGGCCCAGCGAATTACGAAAGAAGTAAACTGAAGAGAAAAATAAATAATGAAAAAGTATGTATGTCATTTCAAGAACAGTTAACTAATGTGATCGTTGATGACAAACAACCATAAAGAAATGGTAAAGTTGAAGTTCATGTGTCACTGAGGGAAGTTTTGAAAATGAAATAATTTTACCTTTTATCGATAATTAGTATTTGCTCATACTATTCGTTCATGTTAGTGGATGTTTTAAAACGTAAGTGACCTTGAGATTAATTTATTTTTTAAGAACATAAAATTTTCTAAATCTCGAAACTATGACTTACATAAAATATTAATAATGCAAGTTTCATCATAACTCATCTTTTGATACGGCGTGGAAACACACCTCGTGTATGAAAACGTAATAGAAAATAAAACGTATTTATATACTTAAAACCTAAATTCCTACACCAGGAGAGACGGGACACTCTTACCAAAGTGTTTAAATAAATTTATTTTATTTTAATAAATATTTTTACTCACTGTTTTTCAGACATATGAACAGACGTTTATGTTCACCAGCTGTTCTGTAGCTGAAGCTGTTCACGCCTTCAGTCCAAGGATTTCAGACTTAAATCAGAACAAGACATCTTAGAAGGAAAAAAAATGTGTATAGTGAAGCTACTGCTCTTGTGTTGCTACTGTTAATTATTAAAATAATATTGAAAGTATAAAGTAAATACACTGTGTGAGAGAATAGTTTGGTTCCTGTTTCATTTTTGTGTTTTGGTTAAACAGATCAATTTTAATGAATCATTTCAATCATAAAGAAGTCGATCACATTAGTTACCAAAAGGGTACAAATATTACCTTTTATTAAAACTTTCAAACTTCTAAGATAATGTTTTTGGACGCAGAACGCTAAAACTATGGGTTCGATTATTTTAGATGTACAAAATGAAGAAAGCTTACTTGTTTTATTAAAATGTAGTTAGAACCAACTGGAGCCGCGCAATTCAAACAGTCCGCGTATTTTTTGAACAGCCCTCGTATGTGTATCAATATGGTTGGTAAATATTATAAATTTGATACATATTAACATTTAATTAACTTATAAATTCAAATTCAAAAATCTTATTTGAAATAGTAACACGTAAAGTACGTAATACAATAAATTGGAGACTCGTGCGAAATAAATCATAATACGTAAAACGTATGTTTGACTAATTCACTGAAATTTGACAGAAAAAAAACAAAAAAATTATCATGACATAGGGGTAGAATGTCTCGTGCTAAGTTAAAATAGCTGAGAAACTCGTTCTATGTAATCAATACATCAAGTCAATAATATTGTTACTTCTTAACTCTTAATATCATGTTAATTTGTTTCAGTTGTTGAGTATATTGTAAATAATTGAACATGTTTCAATGAGACAATGAAATCTAAAATTCCAGGGTATGGGGCCTATCATAAATAGTAGACATTACAAAGGAAGTTCTTAATAAGTTAAATTGACTTTAGAGCCAAATGTGATGCTTTTATAACATGATTTATTATATATCTGTCGTACATCGAACCTAACTGCTAGCTAGAATTAACTGCAAATCGACTTCAACTAATTTTGGAGATTTAACATTGCACATCTAATAGGCTGTCATATTGTGCAGTTTATTTTCAATATACAGAAATGGTTTTACATTAGTAACTCAGATTTAAAAGGTGACATGAAACTTTATTTTTTTTTACTTAAGGTACTAGAAATTTGGTAAACTTTAAAATTGGCTAAAGAAATTTTAGCAATTATAATTAACAATAAAAGAAATTAATATTTACCTTGAAACGTTTTATCTGAAACTATATGTGTATAAATAAATATATCTTCCTCTGTTTTTGATAAGTTATGAAACTATTTGATTTTGCTAGAACTAAGAACTTTATGGTAACTAGTTTTTTAGTATTGTACCAGTATTATTTTTTTACACTTTAATTACATCGAAAGATAAACTTCAGCGTGGTTTAGGCTTATATAATAAAAGTCGATTAATCAGTGTAATTGACCTGCTGAGAAGTCCATTTTCATTGTAGAATAAATATACAGGGTGTCCCCTAAGTCCCTACCCATCCATATGTTATCATGTTATATTCAATTACACATGTATTATAATTTTTTTCTTTTTTGTCAGTGAAATATGGCCGATTTAAGCCCATTTAAACTTGGAAATGTATCAGAGAACATGGCGTCACATAATATTATGCAGCGAGAATGAAGGACAGCACACAGATACACTGAATACATAAGATATATGGATGGGTAAGGACTTACGGGCCACCCTGTATATATTTGCGGTAAAAATGGAAGTAGCGGAAGAAACAGAAGAATTGCCGATAGTACAGGTACAAATATCATAAACATATGTATAAAAAACTATATTTAAAGATAAGATGGAGTAAAAGAATCACAATTTGTAAATTAAATTAAGATGGGAGAATAAAATAAACTTTGTATGCCACATTGTAAATGTATACCATATTATGAATTAGAAAAATGACAACTTTTACGATTTAAGTTTATTTAAAAACAACAAACTGATTTTATGTGTCAAATATTTTTACAAAAGAAGAAGGTAGGGGCCAAATCTTCAAACAAACAACTGAAATGGTAAACATTTTGTTTAGGTTTACTAGAGGTACAAAAAGTACGTCAAACAAACAATTGGTCTATATTGCTAATACTATAGAATTCTAGGCCTAAGGTATAAACCAAGAAGCTGAAAAGCGAAAGGTTGAGTATCTAATGAAAGAAAAACAAATTGTTGTTATAATGTAGTTTTTTGTAGTATTGAAATATCTTCTGTATACCAGTATAAACTACAGAAAGTAGATATGGAATAAAAATAATTTTATCTCGTGTTTGTTATATTTAAGATTTTATCAGTTATCTACGCTGAGGAGTGTGTGTGTGTGTGTGTGTGTTTTGAGCAAAGCCACATCGGGATATCTGTTAAGCTCACCGAGGGGAATAGAAGGCCTGATTTTAGCGAAGTGAATCCGTAGGCTTATCGCTCTACTAGCCAGATTATATATGTTTAAATAGTGATAAAAGTATGTTGAAGTAGGCTATAGAAAACACAGAAAATGCATTTTGTCACTGGTGTTTCTTTTCGTATTTTTAGAAATTTACATTTACGTTATCTTATATGACATTTATTTGCGTACGCAGGCTATATATCCATATACAATTTCTGTTACACTAGTTACAGCAAGAATACGGCGATTGTGTATTAATCATTGTCATAGTATGAAGTAAATAATAATACTTACTTTTGGTACATTAAAATTAATATACTAATTACTAGATAAAGGATAAGGCTATTTACTATTTCAGTCTTGTTATATTGTAAAAATAAAGAAATAAATGGTAAAATTTAATATTGAAACTTAGGTAATTGAATAGGTCATAAATTATGATAATAGTTTTATATTAGAAAGTTCCTTTCTCCATTTTACAACCTCAGATCCCTATCCAAAACTCAATCCAACTTTGGACCACTACCAAATTGTAAGTACAGTCAAGTTCTATTCAGTTATGACTTTGTCTAACTCAGCACCTAAAGATTACAGTCGCTGTGTGGGTGAATATTTTAAGCACTGTAGTTATTATTTACAGATAAGACTGTAAAGTAGACAAAATAAAACAATACTTCATCAGCATCAATAAGTTTCCTCCACAAACCGTAGAAAACATCATACGCACACACCTAGACAGAAAGCAAAATCAACCAACAAAAGTAAATATATCTCACGATTCAAAAATCACGAAACCATATACTGCTGCATACCATATATTACCGACATCAGCAGACAAATAATGAACATTTGGCAGAAACTAGTAACAAAATATGACATTCCAGTTAATACCAAATTTATTCAAAAACCAGGCACAAAACTGAGGTCTATACTATGTAAAAACTACACTGACAAACATCACTCCAACATTATTTACAAAATACAATGTGATAACTGCCACGACTTCTATATTGGAGAAACAAGTAGAAAAATGGAAACCAGATTCAAAGAACATAAAAAGTCACCTTCACACGTTTTCGAACACTGCAAGTCAAATAAACACAACATAACCATAGAAAACACTCAAATACTAAATAAAGAAACAAACATAAACAAACGCAAAATTAAAGAAGCCTTACTTATACAACAACTTAAACCCAAAATAAACCAATATAAAGGAACGCCTTTAAACTTATATTAAATATAATAAAATAAAATTATATATACAAACATCTAACACTGCCCTCTACATTCCAACACTCAGTTACACAACCCCTTCCTAACATGTGGTCAGCTTCTGGTCAGTTACCTTCTTTCTTTGTGGACCTGACGATGACCGAAGAAGGTCAAAACGTTGTTCGCTCTCCTACGTAAAAAAAAAAAAAATATTTTCTCAACCCAAACGAGCCGTTTTTGCATATATAAAGCTCTACATAGCGTTGTAAAAAAGAGCATATACAACCAACTACTAATGTGAGAGGAAATCAAGTACATCGTATTGATGACACAGAAAAGACTAAAGTTGGCTCCAATGCCAGAAAAGCAACAGGTGATTTTGTTGCTAAAAAAGACACAAAGTGTAAATGAAATTTATATAAAAGTCTGAGTTATGGTGAATAATCATATAGAGAAAGAGAAAAATAGTCAGGCTACAAACAGTAACACATTACCAGACAAAAGTAAGAAAAGTAAACTCATGCTCTTACATAAGAAAGGATAAATGAACTTTGGCAATTATGTTATGATTGTGTTTTCTGGGATAAAGACATATAAGAAGCTAAAATATTTTAACAATCTTCAGATACATGACTCTTTTTTTGAAGAAAAAATAATGTTCATAGATCATGAAAGAAACTTCTGAAGAAAACATACTAGATAATATTAAAAAACAGTTAAAATAATACTTAATTTTTCTAAACATACGCTACATGGTGATGTAAAACGTCATCATTTATCATGTAAAACTGGTTATAGAATTGACCATTCCCTTAATGCAAGAAAAGCAACCTATTACCATGATTATAAAAAAAAGAATACAGATGCAGGTACTTCTTCCAAAACTAAATATGCTTCAGATGCCAACAGTGAAAACAAAATGCACGGCGGTGTTTCAAGTAGTTAATTGTTATAAAAAATGTTAAAAAATATATTCAGTTTATTTCACATGAAAGAAAAAACCAAACTAATTAGAAATTAACCAAGTAGTTTTAATATGTGTTTATATTTATGTTTTTCTTATAGCAAAGCCACATCGGGCTATCAACTGAGTTCACAAACTGCAAAAGACCTATTCCAGAAAACATTCAGCATATTTTACAAGGCTTTCACTATTTTAAACTTTTCTACCCTGTTTCACAACGACTATCAAGTATTTCACATACTGCATTTTATTGGGCAGCAAGTTCTACATGTGTATAAAACAAAACAGCTGACGTGCCTTGCCGAAAATAAAATCTATAATCTATCTTGCTATGTTCTACATTACCCACCTTGAACATCTTTTACATAAAAAAACAAAAAATTGTTACATATTGTAAATGATTTTTAAAGTTATCTTTATCAAGCTCAGAATTTAGAGTTAAAAACAGAACGTCTACTGATTAGGTGAAAAATAATACTACGTATAATAGCAACATTATAGTATTTAAACCTAAGATAATGTGTGTGTTTTTTTTATAACTATCTACCCATAGATACGTATTTATAGAAAAAAAAAAGTAGAAACAACCTTCCCAATTCTGATTGCAGACACTGGTTGTAGCGGTGGTTTGTTTTATTTAGTTATAACATTAGTTGTATATTTGTATGAATGTAACCCTATATACCTCTGTTGATTAAGTTTTTGTATGCTGTTGAGCGTGTTCATATGTAAAAAGAAACAACGTTTCAGAATGCTAATATAAAATTAACATTTATCTGGCTGCAGTTGCACAAAAAACAATTACTTTATTTCCAACTAATGATTTAAAATATGTTTATGGCAGTAATACAAAATGCAACAGAATTTTAAAAATGCAAGAACTGACTTGTTCATTACCTTCTAAAAAACTCTATCCGTATTCTTAACGAAGAACTGAGAAAATAGCAACGTATGTTTAATATTTTTTCACGTTTTTGAATCAGACATATGTGTGCGTGTTTTTTTTTACTGATTATGGATATCCAATGATCTGAAACACTATTCTTACTAAACTACAGAATCCGGCGTGGCCAGGGAGTTAAGGCACTCGACTTGTAATTCAAGAGTCGAGGATTCGAATACCCGTCATATCAAACATGCTCGCCCTTTTAGCCGTGGAACGTTATAATGTTACGGTCAATCCCACTATTCGTTGGCAAAATAGTAACTCAAGAGTTTGCGGTGGGTGGTGATAAATAGTTGCCTTACCTCTAATCTTACACTCCTAAATTAAGGACGGCTGGCGTAGATAGTAATCATGTAGTTTTGCGCGAAATTCAGACTAAACCCGCGTAATCTGAGGGTCGCTGGTTCGCATCCCTGTCGCGCCAAACATGCTCGCCCTTTCAGCCGTGGGAGTGTTATAATGTGACGGTCAATCCCACTATTCGTTGGTAAAATAGTAGCCCAAGAGTTGGCGGTGGGTGGTGATGACTAGCTGCCTTCCCTCTAGTCTTACACTGCTAAATTAGGGATGTTTGTCCCTAAATGTGTCACATTTATTTATTATTGTAAAATTAACTAAATGAAAAAAAATATATTTTAAGGTTAGCTAAGATTATACTAGGTGAAAATAAATAAGAATATATATAATAAAAATGTATAACGAAGCACACAAGCGATTAGCTCGTGAATAATGTAATTCAATGGCGTAAATACTCTATTCAGCAAATATATCGATATTGATTTATATTAAATTTAGAATTTGATTAATGTGATGGTCAATCCCTTACTCGTTGGTAAAAGAGTGGCCCAAGAGTTGGTGATGACTATCTGTCTTCGCTCTAATCTTACATTGCTAACTTCGGGACGGCTAACGCAGATAGCCATCGAGAAGCTTTACGCGAAATTTAAACAAAACCAAAATAATACAGTGTGTCTTCGTAGATGGTTATAGTATCATGACACACTACCATGTGTCTTTATAAAGAATGTATTTCCCTACAATTTATAGAAAGCGATTATAATAGATAATTAACTGCTTATTAACATCTGTATTTAATATCCAGATATTGTATCAGGCGCCGTCTAGCCAACTAATATCTAATATAAAGCATTTAAAATATAACATACAATATTACATAAGTATATATATGTCCTTCAAAATACAAAATTATGTATAACTCCTTACACAAGCACAATCAAAATCGTAAAAATTCCTCGATTCATTAGAAAATTCAAAATGCTACAAAACTGTAAGTTCTTCAAATACATTGTATGTAATTTGTGTATCAGATGTAATAATTTATACAACAGTATCTTGTGTACAGAATAGAAAATTATTAAAAAAAAACATTTTTAACTCACATAAATCTAGTTTGTTTTTATTTTTCACAGTATGGTAGAACAGCAGTGTTTACGTTTGAGATAAGAAGCATGCAAATCAAAATACAAAAAAAAGGTTTTAAAGCTTGATAAATATAAAGCCACATATTTATAAATAAACGTTTTGAAATTGTTTGATTGGTTAATGAAAGAATTTTATTATAAATGAACGACATTTCGACAAGACAGGAACAAGTAATTTGCAGTCAATATCAGGATATATATACTACATGGCAAAAGTATGTGAACACCCCTTTTAATCAGTGGGTTCAGCTATTTCAACCACATCCATTGCTAATAGCTGCATAAAATCATGCACACAGTCATGCAACTGACGGGAACGCCCGCATCGCCGATTTTTCAACTCGTGGTCAAACAAAGTGCCCAGACAAAATACACAATCAAAGGAAAACTACAAAAATACTGCCGAGTCCAGAATCAGCCAGAAAGAGCATGAATGCAGATTCAGGCAACTTAACTCCGAAGACGACAACTCTCTCTGTCAACAACACGCCAAGACTTCACAATCAAAGGAAGACAAGTGATAGTTCCTGCCAGACCTCAGTTCCAGTTTCACGGAATACAACCACTAGCCAGACTGAGACCATTCACATGACGACTATTGACGCGTCAGTTCTAAAAGAAAAACAGACCATAATCACTCAGAAGACACAAACAAAACGTCCCAGACCGATGAAGAACAATTCAATGAAGAAGAACAGCCAGTTAATTCATCACCAAGCTCACGTTTTTCTCTATCACCACTGTGCATCAGGTGTGAACGTAAGTTCAACCTGAAGTTCCTACCTGTTCTACAAGACCGCAGCTAGCAGTTTTCCTAGTTACCAGACAACCAGCCATCGGACACGATCTGGGTAGATTTTTCGGCGTCCAGGCCGGGGTACTCCCGTTTCCCCCCACAGCTAAATCTCTGACATTGGATCTGTAGATCCCTGTTAAGGCAACATTCTAGCATACTCCTGAAAAGAGCCGTTTAAGTCAATTTTAAGTCAATCTCAAGTCAATGTTTAATAATCGCCAGCCGTCAGGTTATTCTGACCTCGGGTTCTGGTTTGTCTTACTTTCTTTATGCCAGTCTTGTCCAGGTCTCTCTACTCATGCGTCCTCCACACACGCCCAGACTTTGATGACAAAAGGAGACTTTCGCTTTGGAGACCATTGTGTGACCGTTGGTTAGGACATCAAGTGGATGAAACTCCTGTTGGCTCCTTTCGAGCTGACCCATGACGCCGTGAAGGATGTGTTATCAGATTATAGGTCGGTACGAAAGATTAAGCACGAAGCGTAACAGACACGCTCTGGCGTCTGTACAGGGAACCGTCGGGTTTTATTGACATGAAGAAGCTGGTTCCCAATTTATATTAATATCTAAGGCTTCCAGGTAATGTGTAATTACCCAAGCATGCGACGGCTGTCCCACCGCTGTGGCCACAAAGGACACTTACTTAGTGCCTGCCAGACCCTGAAGTGCAGTAAATGTCTGGCGTTTGGACACACAGACAGTGACTGTTCCATGACATGTCTTGTGTGTATTGAGGCCACACGCCTCAGGTAATGCGAGGACGTGTGGCCACCACAAAGGGGTGGGGCCTCCACCATCTCGCCCCCAAGTTCGACAGCTGTTGTGGGTGGTGTCTCTGAGGAAGTGCCTGCACTGGCAGAGCACGTGAGGTCGGGAGGGAGGGTACCAGTTCCTTGAGGAGGTCTGGTTCTCTCCTCCCGGAACTGTTTGGGTGGGAGAGACCATTGAGGAGGCTTAGGCACATTCTAATGGCCCATATATGATTGGTGTTTCTGAGGGAACTCTGGCTAGCCTGCGTGAACTTGGGGTGTCCTCGTTTCTGTGGAGGTTCAGGCCTCCGTGTCTGGTGATCAGGGGTTTGAGGCTGCATTGGCACCCACGCTCTTACTATCCCAGTAAGTGATGGGATGGGATCCTCTAAGGAGGATTAAGCCCCATCTGTTGGGTTAGGTCAGTCAGGGTAGATTGTGCCTCTAGGGTGGCCAAGGATTCCCCAGCTGGTGGGGATGTGGCTGGGGTTTCTCAATGGCCCCTTTCCCAGATCTCGGGTGTTGTGGGACTTTTGGCCCTCTCCCCAACCGTTTCTGTAGACTCCATCTCGACATTGGACGAGCTACTGTCACCTGGATCATTCGATTGCCTCGTCGACTCCGCCAGTCTCCAGAGGCTTTCGGGGCTGCAGAAAGAAAGTGAGGGGGAGCAGGAGCCCTGCAGCCCCTTGACGTCATCAGACTTTTGTCAGAATATCCCAGATGTGCAGAGGCAGTGATAGGATTCTGGCAGACGCAGGTGGCCTCAAGAGGCTGCTCGCCCCCATGACGGTACAGACGAAGCAGCAGTGACACTGATTATCCCTCTGAACTGGTTGATGGGTCTCTCCTTTATTACACTGAATATCCAGGGGATGCATAGCATTGTTTGACAATGCTATGCAGTTTTCCTTTTCAACCACTTTGCGATTGATGCTATCTTCCTTCAGGAGACCAATTTTACCTCTTGGATAAACCACTTTTCATTTTCTCCACGCTTTCCTGTCCATGCCTTCTGGTCGTTTTGCACGACACGTGCGCGTAGTATGGTAATCCTTTTTCACCCGCATTTTCATGGCACCATCCAATATTCGGCTTGTTTATGTCTATGTGCCTATTTGGTTTGTAGAGGTGGATCCTTTCTTCTTGGGCTTGGAGAGGTTCTTGATAACACAAGCTGATATCGTCCTCAGTGGTGACTTCAACTGAACACAAGATTATTGGCAATCCTTTTTCTGGTGATCTGTGTACACAGTCTCTGCACGCGGTGCTGTCAGATTTCGAATTTTTTGATGACTGGCGTGTGCTGTATGGGTCTGCTTCTGTGGCCATTTGGAGTGGTCATGAAGTATCTTGTCACCTAGACAGGTTCTATGTAACACCTGTCCTTCAGCAGGGATGCAGTTCACCGGGTTGGGAATGTCTCGTTTTATGTGTCCGACCACCGGGCACTTCTCACCTCATTCCAGAATTTTGTACCCGTTTTTAGGGCTCTAATGGGTGGAGGCTCAACGTCTCCCTTCTTGCCTATACTCATTGTGAATTCCTTCAACGCTGGAGCGAGTTTTGATTATATTTGTTACAGGACAATAGTCTTAGGCTTACATAGTGTACTCTCAATAATAAATTTGTTTTTACTTCCTCCCTTAGGTCTTATTTACGAAAGAATAATATTTCAACCACCTCTTGTTCAACAAATTCATTCTTAACGATACTTTTCAATCAATGTTGTTTTATTGTCACTCTTACATAATTTGATTCCACGTATCGAAAAAAAATGTACTAGTGAGAAGAAACACATAAAAACACAAAACAAAATAGTGAAATAGAGTAAATGATAACACACTGTTTAATCTTGAATTTCTTGATCCTGACCAATCTTAACTACGAATGAAACAGTCGCTGTCACACAAAACGAACTAAACTACCCAAAAGAAGGAACAATAAGATGGAAAGCTAAAGCCCAGAGAAAGAAAGAAACTGGCTGAAATAAAAGTATGAATTATTAGTTAATATTAGAACAGTTTATCTCATATATTTTAGCAAATTATCAACTCCATTTGTGATATTTTAAAATTTAGGAGGTAACATTTGTTAAATTTAAGTAAATCTTCACTCGCAAGGTTTGATTTACACAAACGTTTTTACACTGTTGAATCATTTCCTTATCGAAACATCTACTCGAATATTTGCTAAATTATGATTCAGTAAAAAAAAAAGATTCATATTACGGAGTTTTTGTCAGATTGTTGTTAACCTTTGCTCTACACTTACTGATGTAAAAAAATACCATTCCAAAAATTTCAACAGTGTAATTCGTTTTATAAACTTCAGCAACAGCAGGCGGAATACAAAAAAAAAACAGGAAATGTGGTAAAGGGGTCTACAAATCCAGATGGAGTACATCACTTCTCCATCATAAGGTGTCACCATCAAAGTTTCTTTGTTTGTTTTTGAATTTCGCGCAAAGCTACTCGAGAGCTATTTGCGCTAGCCGTCCCTAATTTAGCAGTGTAAGACTAGAGGGAAAGCAACTATTCATTACCACCCACCGCCAACTCTTGGACTACTCTTTTACCAACGAATAGTGGGATTGACCGTCACATTATAACGCCCCCACGCCTCAAAAGGCGAGTATGTTTGGTGCAACCGGGATTCGAACCTGTGACCCTCCGATTACGAGTCGAACGTCTTAACGCGCTTGGCCATCCCGAGCCACCTTTCGCTGGGAATAAAGACAATATTCCATCATCACTTTTATTCAAAATAAAATTGAAAACAAATAAACAAAAAACCTAGCGGAAGAAAAATCGTTAACCAAAAATATATATATTATAATTCAATTGAGATTAAAATAAAACCTATAAAAACCCCAATAAACATGAAACCTATAATATTTAATATTAATATAATAATATAATATAATATAATATAATATAATATAATATAATATAATATAATATAATATAATATAATATAATATAATATAATATGTAATATTAATATATGTATATATTATTCCATCTTTATATTATTAGAATGTTACCTTATATTACTTTATATTTTATCCTTTTATATAAGAAAAAACAACTATTTGAAAATTTGTAACTGAATGATTAGGTTTGTGAGTTGAGATTCTATAGATAATCTTTTTCTGTTCGTTACACTGAATTATTTTAGAGTCTCTAAATTCATTTTATTTTTCAAACTATTTTCACCTTTTCAGTATCTCTAAGTATTATTCCAGAAGTTTATTTTCACTCAACTTGAAATCAAATAATGATCTATGTCTTTCCCACGGTAGAAATCGAAGCCTGAATTTTATCGTTATAAG
Source organism: Tachypleus tridentatus (assembly GCF_004210375.1). Lineage (NCBI taxonomy): Eukaryota > Metazoa > Arthropoda > Merostomata > Xiphosura > Limulidae > Tachypleus > Tachypleus tridentatus. Next base: position 158,086,041 of record NC_134831.1, read on the forward strand.
CTTTCACGTTTACACACAAAATATTATTTTAATAATCATCGATAATAAGTACAGGAAGTTCACTTTATACATTCTTACTTTGTAAAATATTTTGTCCTGGGTTAAGCCGATTATCACTTGGCTGATGGCGTGAACAACTCCAGCAACAGAACCAGTGGTAGACAAAATCGTGTAGTGCGATATAAAAGTCTGTCTATATGTCTGAAAAACAATAAGAAAGGAATTTTGAAGTAAAAAAGAACTTAATATAAATATTGTAGTTGTCAGAATATTTCAGTACAGTCCTGATGGTGGTACTCAGTTTGTAACTCAATATTTTCTTACACAAGTTGGTTTATAACAAAACTGACGTTCAACTTGTTTATGTAAATCGTAGTTTTTGGAGTTACATTTTTTCAATGATTTTAACTTCAAAGTATGTATTTACGTACTTTATAAGAAACATTTACAAACACGAATGGGTAATATGAGCTGATACAAACTACTGATAAAAGGTTATTTTTTTCATTTTCAGAGCCTCTTTCAGTGACACATGAAGATCAATTTCACAATTACTATATGGTTGTTTGTCATCAGCGTTCACATTGACTAAATCTTCTTCCAGCGATGCACAAAATTTGTCGTTATTTATTGTTGTTATATAGTCCAAGTCTTTCGTGACTGGACCAATAAGTTCTTTATTACATAATTGTCTTGACGTTTCGCACACATTAGTTAGTTCACTGTGTATTGCTTCTTCCTATGTTAAAAATATAAAAAACAGTTGTTTTCTGTTTATAGAAGCTAATAATACACCATACTTGAAAATAAAAATGCAACGTTTTCTTTTTTTTTTTTCTCTTTCCGAAAGCAACCGTTTTAAATAACTCTATTTTCTTGTACAACACTATTGTTCCTTTATGCTAAACCTGTATAAACTTCTTTACATTAAAATTTGTAATGATATCAATGTTTTATTTTCCAGTATAAACATTTGTTTTCACGGCATTGGTTCACATCTATAAATTTGTTTATTAAGATATAAAAATTTCTTCTGAACTGTAAAGTAACCAAAAGCAGTTGAAATCTTTGAGAAGAGACAATAAAACAGTATTCGAGAAAACGTATCTATAACACATAATAAGAATAACCTTACTACTATTTACAGAATATCTGGGATTGTTAAAAAAAGCACAGAGAGGAGTAATAAAGATAAGGAATTAATTATCTTCCAGGTTACTCATATTCATATGTTCATCAATCATCTATGTTTGTGTTCATCATATAACCGAAATGTATCCAAATATGACTTATGAGATCAAGTTCTAAAGATATATCTCCGTAGATTCAGTGTGTATGGTTATAACTTAATTACTTGTTAAATATGTTGACTTGAAATTCAGCATATATCCACACACATATTATTCTTGGGACTTAAATAATCTCAGCTTGCTTTACTGAAACCTAGCACAAGGAAATTTGTCGGACATGTTCAGATGATATTATGCGAATTTACTTTGTAATATAAAATAACATTATTAATATTTTTGTTAAAATTCTTCTAACTTGATTTGACTATCGTGGTAGTTTTGGTACAAAAGTAGCCCAATGAGTAGAATTAAACCAGTAACTCTTCCTATTATTAGAAACAGAAAAGGAACCCTTTCTGTAATTTCATCGTTGTATAAAAAACTGAAAGTTGTGAGGGTTTAGTCGTTAATTAACAAAAAAAATGATTTGTGAATTAATTTAATACTACACTAATGACATAGGGAAAATTCAATTCCCTGTTTTGTTTCTTTAGAATGCTTTCCTCCATTTCAATAACTAAAATATCATTCAATCACTTTCAAAAGCCAACATTTAACATTTCCCATAATATGGATTGAATAAAAGAACAATTTGTGCTGTACAATCTTATAAATGTATTGTTCAAACTTGAAGCTATTTTCTTTAAATTATCAAATATTTCCATAAAAAAGTAAAAAGAAAGTAAAACCTAATAATTTTATTTCTTCATAATCATGACTTTAGACTTTTTGTGCTTCTTTCTAAACAATTTAATTTAAGTAATGTAAATGTTTTATTTTAAATAATTAAAGGCCCGGCATGGCCAAGCGTGTTAAGGCGCCCGACTCGTAATTTGAGGGGCGCGGGTTTGCGTTCCCGTCGCGCCAAATATGCTCGCCCTTTCAGCCGTGTGGGCGTTATAATGTGACGGTCAATGCCACTATTCGTTGGTAAAAGAGTAGTCCAAGAATTGGCGGTGGGTGGTGATGACTAGCTGCCTTCCCTCTAGTCCTACACTGCTAAATTACGGACGGCAGGCGCAGATAGCCCTTGAGTAGCTTTGTTCAAACAAACAAACATTAAATAATGAGAATATTATTGCAATTAATAGTGCAGTATTTCGTGAGTTATAAAAGTTACACTATTCTCACCCACTTTCATATATTCTAACATCTATGTCCAATATAATGAAAATGTAATAATTAAAAATCACTATTTTTAGAATTTATTGAAGAAAGAATAAAATAGAGTACAATAAAGTTAAAACTAATAGTTTTTGTTTTATTTCAAGAAACATTACGTAAGTTCACATAAACTTGTAATATACCCAGCTGAAGCCGGTTGGAGATGAGCAGGACTCACAAAGGATGCCTGTACACTATTCATAAAGAGATAAGATAAAGCTGAGCCTGAAGTCACTAACCTTGTCACGAGGCCTTTGTGAAACCACTGTGAGAAAATTTCGTCACTCAATTAGTGACTCTTCAATAAACAAAATAAATGTAAAACTATTTATAACTTTGGAGTACAATATATGAATGTAGTCATTAGTGGCAAAGTTCGGTATATGTATGAGCAATCACAAGCAATATACCATATATGAACATGAGTTATACTAACGTTTTAGAGAAAAGAAAAAAATAAATCATGTCTCTTCGTTAATAAAACACTTAACAAGATTACAAAAATAACTAGACTACTCTTAAGTTAACAGAAGAATAGTTGAATTTAAAAAGTAAAAGCAACATGAAAGACTTGTATGGTAAAAGGTAGTTTAGACTTAGAACGTTCATATTTATATTTACAAGGTTAATATCTGATCCAACATAACATCACAGCAAGGACAGTTTTTATATTTATCTATGCACTAAACCTGATTTATTGTTGTTCTCAAATGCACAATGACGTTTTTTTTAGTTGTAGAAACAAATAATTATGTGACACTTTTAAAGTATTGAAAATTAAAAATCATATATCTGAGACATTTTCTTTGTCTTTTGTAAGTATATTTATATAATTAGATGTTTTTAAAACAATTTTATTCGCCTTTATAGCAGTACCTAAGGGGTGTTCAAAGCAACAGACAAGGCCAAAGTATCAACCACTCCATAAATGATTATGGTAGCTACCAGACTATGTTGTATACTCCAGTATGTTACTGCTATGCCAAAGCTAAAAGGTTAAAATGATCATCATTTAAACCGTGGGTACGTTATGATGTTTCGGTCAATTCCACTCTTCGTAAGTAAAAGAGTAGCCCAAGAGTTGGCGGTGGGTAGTGATGACTAGCTGTTTTCTCTCTAATCTCACACTGCTAAATTAGGGACGGTTAACACAGATATCTCTCGTATAGCTTTGCAATTTAAAACAATCAAAGAGGCTTGATTTACGGTGTAGCATACAGGGTTTACATGCAAGTACGAAGACAAAAGAAAGAAAGGATTAATAGTAAGGAATATTTTACTCTAGCGACAAGATAATATAGCTGACAAGGTCCAGAATGTTAAAGTATGTGAGTAAAAACTAGATGAATAACCTAGGCAAAATTCGGTCGGTGATGTTGGAAGGATTGTGTGGGTTTGTTAAAATGTCAACTGCTACAATAATTTGTATTATTTCTAAAGAGCTTCTTTTTTTCACTGTATATGGTTATGTAGGAAAGCAAATTCATTCTTTACTATGTTGAGGCTTGATAGAAGTTACTAAACATGTTATAGGAGATATCTGAAAGTCACCTATAAATATTTGACATTGGTGTTATTTGCGTCTTACATCCAAGAAAATGGACATTTGTTTTACGTATGTCTTACTAGAAAGTTGAGAAACTAGAATTTTCGACGATTTTTCATTGCAAAACATGTTATTGGTAGAGTAAACTATACACTTTCGAAACATTTGCTTACTGTTCTTTTATAGTAATGTTTGTATCCGCTAATAAAAGATTTGCAAAAATATATATCATTGGTGTTTTACATTAACTGGGACTCCAAATGTTTGCTTAATCGTGCAAATGTATAAATGATCTAGAAAAAAAATAGTGTTACTCAATATTACTTTTTTTTAGTCATCTAGTTATAAAAATCTAAAAAGTTGGTATATTTTCCAGTACATTTTTTCTCTGTTTCTATGTATATATATATATATATATATCACTTATTACAATGTTTTGTCAGTCCTGTAATAAGGCATAAGTAGCAACGGATTTGAAATTAGCAAATGTTACTCCTATCTTCATGGACGATAATAGAAGTTGTCCTAATAATTATGGGTCTCTTAGTCTGACATCAGTTGTGGAAAAGATTTTGAATAATTGAATAAAATGTAGTTTGCAATCTATTTGAAAACAACCTTTCTGCGTATGTAGATGATGGTAAGGATGTAAATTTGATGTATCTGGATTTTCAGAAAGCATTTGATAAAGTGACAAATAAAAGGCTTGTTAAAAACTTATCTCTATAGGTGTGTGGGATAAGTGAACTAATTGGATAGAAGTGTTGGTTGATGAAAAATATAGAGGGTTGTTATATATGGAGTTTAGTCAAACTGGATTAATAGTGCAAGTGGTGTACCTCAAAACTTTATCTTAGGACCATTACTCTTTTTGATTTACTTTAATGATTATATGAAGGAATGGTCAATAAGTTAGTTAAGTTTTCTGATAATTTTAAGGTCTTAGATATTGCTGGCTGCAAAGAGGATGCTGCTGCATTATAAAATGATTTAGATTATTTGATAAGTTGGGCAAAAAATAGCAGGTGGGTTTTAATTATGATAAATGCAAGGTATTGAATGTACGTTATCATTATGTAAATTACAGGAATAATTTGGATTATGCTAAATACAAGATTTTGCATGTTGGCTATCAGAATGTGAATTATACGATTAATTTTGATGGGGATAACATTAAGAGTGTCATGAAAGAAAAGGACCGTATAACGGTTGATTAGTCTCTTAATCTATCCAAGCAGTGTACTGTTGCTAGTGATAAGGCAAACAGGTTTTAAGTTGTATCTACAAAAGTATTGATTATAAGTCTAAAGAAGTTATAATTTCATTGCATTGGTCACTGTTTAGGCCAATTTGGATTATTTTGTTCAATCTTGAGCTTCTTACTTTGGGAAAGACATTGAATTATTGGAAAGAGTTCAGAAGATGGTTACGAAATTGGTACCTGGGATTAAGTGGTTGTCATATGAGGATATATTAAGACCCTTAAAATTGTTTTCTCTTGATAAAAAGAAGAATTAGACAGAATTATTGAACTAAGGGACACAAATACAAATTTAGGCACGGTAGAAGTTCTCTTCATCTAACAATTTTTTATTTTTCAAATTGGATGGTTGGCCTATGGAATGGTTGCCTTCAGATATTGGAGAGATAGTAAATTTGAGTGAAAGCATGATGGATATGCGAATGATAACGGCAGACTTTCATATTTCATTTAATAGTTTTAATTTGGCTTAGAGGATGGGACAACTGTGATGAACCAACTGACCCCTTGTTGTCCCTAAACATTATGTTATGTTATCGGATGAATAAGAATTGTATTACAATTTAAACTATCATGGGGTAAAGTAAGACTGGTAATTTTTCTACTTCGAAAACAATGTTTATGGATAGGATGTTATGCCAAACTTACAAACAATTCAGCTGAGGCTAAAATACCTTTCAGATATGGCAGTTTTTCTGAATTGTTATGTCAAGGTAAGAATGCGGAAGTTTCGGGTACATCTTCATATTGAGTTAGTGAACAGAAACTATGCATAAAGGCTATTCATTTTCATAAAAGATAGATATCTAAAAGTCCAAAATGCTGCATCATGTTTTGGTAATGGAATACAGTACATATCACAATATCAGCATCCGATGAGAGCAGAATGATTCTATTTATTATTACTTACCACAAAAACATAATAAGCATGCAAAATTAGCTGATAATCAGTTCCATATATACCGGATTAGAGAGAAAGGTATTTTCTTCATCATTAACTGTTACACTAATGCACTTAGATTACAATATCCATCTCCAACATATACAACCGCAGAAAACAAATGAGCAGCAGTCTTCAGCCATTTAATGAAGAAGGATTAGAAGGACACGTTGATGACAAGGAAAGTAGCACCAGTTACCTTGATCATAACAGCAACAGGATTAGTCTTGTCTATTTAATGTTCTTTAAAAGACTTGAATCTATTTTCATTAGTGTAGATCAAAGATAATGTCAATTATTAAGCGTTTAATTCATCTTTTCATGAAATTTTCTCACAGAGGGTGAAACAATGTCAAAAAGTATATCCAAGTTTGCCAACTTGACTGTTATCTTACACGTATAAACCATGAAGTCAAACAGTACTGCAGAAGGAAAAGGTTATGGTACTTGATGGAGAGGAACTACTTTTGGCGAGAAATTTTCTATTTATCTATTATTGCGCGAAATTCAAAACAAACAAACCAATCATTTGTTTTCACTGTTGCTATCTGATGCATATTAATTTTTGAAGAAGTACCTGCATCTGTATTCTCTTTTTTAATCATGGTGATAAGTTGTTTTTCTTGCATTCAGATAATGGTAAATTCTATTATAAGTTTTATTTGCTAAATGATAACGTCTCACATCGACATGTAAAATTTGATTAGGATACCCGTGTATTCTTTTAACTGTTTTCCTAACATTATCTGATATGTTTCCTTTAAAGGTTTTTCTAGATCTATGGATATTATTTTTATTCGAAAAGCAATGTATCTGAGGAGTATTAAAAGATCTTAACTTCCCATATCTATTTCCCCAGAAAAAACAATTTTGTCATTTTATCATTTGTTCTTTATTATGTAGAAGCATGGGTCTATTTCTTTTACGTTTTTGGGTAATGTTTTACTGTTTGCAGCGTGATTATTTTTCTCTTCCTCTATTTGATTATTTACCAAGATTTCAACTTTTATTAAAATTTCATTTACTCTCTGAGTCTTTTTAACAGTAAGATCACCTGTCGCTTTTCTGGTATTGGAGTCACCTTTTTTTCTGTATCATTAACAAGAAATACTTGCTATCTTGTAACATTAGCGCTTGGTGGTGTATGCTGGCTTTTCACAACGTCATGTAGCATATTATTTCTCTTAATAACTGACGAATGTGACTGTCTTAGCCTAGTTTTTTGAAAGAGTCATCAACGTTTTCTTCAGATAATCCTTGACATTGTCTTATCTTTTAGTAGTACCACCAAGAAGTTTAATCCTTTTTCTTATTCTATTGGTTAGACGTTTAGTATCACTAACTTCAATTGTTTTCTCGGTCTGAATGTTGTTATTCATATCACCCATTTTAGTCACATCAGAAACTATATTGCTTTCTTACTTGGTTTACTTTCAATAAAAGTCTATTTATTTTCTTTACTGTCATGTTCAGGTTCTTGGTCCGGTCTGGTTTATTCTTTTTTTTTCATGGACACTTCTTGACATTCTTATCTGTAAATAATGACAACAGTTTTTTAAAATATTTATACATCCACTCACATACAACGATAGCAATCTTTAAGTGCTGACTTAGAAATGAATGTCGTGGTTTGAGCCTATTTGATTACCTAAGTGTGAATATTATTTTTGTAATATAACTGGTCTTATGTTTGTTTGTTTGTTTTTGAATTTCGCGCAAAGCTACTCGAGACTTACTACGCTAGCTGTCCCTAATTTAGCAGCGTAAATCTAGAAGGAAAGCAGACAGTCATCGCCACTTACCGCCAACTCTTGGGATACTCTTTTAGTAACGAATAGTGGAATTGACCGTCACTTAATAACGCTCCCACGGCTGAAAGAGCGAGCATATTTGGTGTGACGGGGATTCAAACCCGCGACTCTCGGATTACGAGTTGAGTGCCTTAAACACCTGGTCACGCGGGGGCCAGGAATGAAACAGTATTACATGTTTTCACGTAACATATTTAATAGATTGATTTCATTTTATTCACGTTTTTACGCTAATACTGTGACCTAAAAATTGTTGCTGCTGTGATTCTTGCCTTGTTTATGAGCTAATTTTTGTCCTAATTTTGGATATTTTTCAAATAAAATCTTAAAAAATGTTTAAAAAGTGAAAAAAGGACATAACATATTTACGTTCGGGGTCCGTGCTTAATCTTGACCTTCCTCATCGTAGGTGACCAATATTATTTTAAATATAAGAAACACAAGGTGAGATTATTTTTCTTCATTATTTTATTTCTATAGTGTATATTGGTGTATAGAATGTATTTCAATACTACGAATATACTATCTTATAACACCAATTGTTTTTCTCTTTACTTAAACACTTAACGTTTCGCTTTTCAGCTTCTTTGTTTACACTTTAGGCATTTGAGTCCATACTACTAACAGTATTATGCCAACTGTTTGTGTCACATACTTTTAGGTAAACCTGTAGTAAACCTTAACAATTTTTTTACAATTTCGGTTTTTATTTGAAGATTTGATCCCTTCTTTATTCTTTTGTGAAATCATTTTACTCATAAAAATCAATTTGTTCTTTGTTAAATAAACTTGAAAGGTAAAACTGCCATTTTCCTAATTAACAATATCATTTACATTGTCGTATACAAAGTGTATTTGATTCTCCCACTTTAACTTAATTACAAATTGTGAATTTTTCACTCCTTCCTATCTTTAAATATAATTTTTTATACATATGTTGATAATACTTGTACCTGTACTATTTGCATTTCTTGTTTCTTCATCTATTTCCATTTTAACCCTAACTGTCTATACTACAACTACACTGAAAATGAAATTCCCAGAAGGCCTTCGCACAAATGAGGTCAATTACACAGACACATCAGTTATTATTATATCAGCCTAAACCACACTGAAGTATTTTTTATATGTGATTAGACTGCGCAAAATATTTTACTGCTACCGTACTAAAAAAACGGATTTTCTTCGATATACGATCTGGCTTGGCGAACTTTGCTGATATTGAGAAATACAATCCATAGAATTCTTTAGAGTGAGAGTACGTTCTGTATTTACCTCACTCCTCTTTGAACAATTTACACACACTTACATTGTTTAATACCACATTTAAAGTATATCTAAACATAAATCAGGTTTCCAGCACTTCTGGTACCATAAGTAAAGACTAATATATGTGTGAATTACATACAATACACTTTAAAATCACGAATAATAAAAAATAAGTAATAATTAATCATTATGATTTTGTAAGACGATTACAGCTGAAAACATTTGTGAGAATCTGTGAACCTCGTTCCCAGTAAGTTCTTGATTCTGACAGAAAAATAGTTTTATAACTTATTAAAGATCAGATGAAGAAATATTTATTTTTGTATATATAGTTTATTTAGATAAAACGTTCCAGGGCAAATATTAATTTGTTTCATTGTTAATTACTATTGCTAAATTTATTTAGTCTATCTTAAAGTTCACCAGGTTTCTGAACTTTTAAGTAAAGAAAAGTAATGTTTCATGTAACCTTTTGAATATGAGTTACTAATATAAAACCATTTCTGTACATTGTAAACAAACTTTACAGTATGACAACATCTAGGATTGTCGACGTAAAATCTGCAGACTCAGATGAGGTTGATTTGCGGTTAATTCGAGCTAGCAGTTAGATTTAATGTGAGACAGTTATAGAATAAGACATCTGATAAAAGCATGAATTTTGGTTCTAAAGTCAAGTTAACTTATTAAGTACTTACTTTGTAATGTCTACTATTTATGATGAGCCCTGTAACAAAGGTACAATAAAAAGTGCTGAAAAAACGAAACTTTTAGTGCTATACTATGCAATTTTGAATTCCTTGTGTCATTGAAACTTATGTTCAATTATTTACAATATACTCAAAAATTGAAACAAATTAACATTATATTATGTTAAAAGTGACAATATTATTGATTTCACATATTGATTAAATAGGAGTAGTTCTTCAGCTATTTAAACTTAGGATGAGACCCTCCACCCTTACATATGACAAGCGAATTATTTTGTTTTTTGTGTAAAATTTTAATGAAGCAATCTTTTATACCTGATACGTATCATAATTCATTTCGCACTAGTCTCCGATTTATTGTATTACGTACTTTACGTAATACTATATTAAATAACAGGGATACATGAATATTAATTTAGAAGTTAATTAAATGTTAATGTGTATCAAATTTATGATATTTACCAATAAGATTGATACAAAAAAATAATTTTTAACACATATATATTTTAATATGGAAACAAAAAGACCGACACAATTTATGATAATGATTATTACTAATAGTTATCATAAATGATGGTTCATATACAAGAGTTTTAGAAACTTACAGAATATGCTGATTTTTTTTTATCCTGGTCAAATTAGGTAGTTTTCCGATTAATAGACGTTAATCACAATTGTAGTTTTCGAGGTCTATAGCACATTGACTATAGCTGACTAATAATATTACCCTTCTTCTATCACTATCTTTAAACTTTTAGATGAATCGAGAGTTTCTGGAAGTTTAAACAAAGTTCATAAACGAGCCATCGTTTTTGTAAAACAAATATTGTTGATTCTTACTTTCAAGAATCTTCTAGAAATTTCGAGAAAAAGCGTGAGCTACGCAATACAGTGGAGCGCCGTTAAGCCGCGGTATTTGGGGTCAACCTGCTTAACCGCGGCTTAAACCTTTGTGACTGAAAAGCCGAAGTCGCCAACAGCTCCGCCGAGGAGCCTCATCCGGGCCATTGGTTCGCTTTTCCCCTTTTTAATAAATAAAATATACAACACAATTTTGATTATGATTTATTAATAATATAAAGATTACAATAAAAATAAACCTTTTTATTGTAAAATTTTGTCTTCCCGTGTTACATGCGGGCCGCCATTTTAAATCTCGTGGTAGCGATATTGCGCAGTTGCATAAATTATTAAATTTTTAATACCGAATTTATTAACTGGCAGTTAAACAATAAGAAAAAACAAATAAAACACATTTCAAACCATTTTATTTCACATTTTTAAAACATAACAAATATAAACAAAAAAGTTAGTTTCATGCTGAGTTATTACATTTGAAATTCTTACGAATATACACGAAACCACATTAAATTTTTATCCACTTTTTACGGTCGATTTCTATTGTAATATATTTTATTTATTTCCCAAATTAAAGCAAATCCTTTTCAAATATCCCCTTGAAGTTATAAAGCCAGGATTAAATTCGTAAGCTGCGTTTTTACACGTTCTTAAATTAGCGGTGAGCCGCGATAATCCTCGCTCACATCGCTCACAAGACTTGCTACAGCGGCTTAAGCGATTTCGCGGTTTACTGGTTCGCCGCTTAATGGCGCTCCACTGTACACAGTGAAGAATACATGTGACATGCAAACAAGAAAACTACTGAAACAAGCGTAGGTATTAAAATAAATGCAAAACAGTAGATTTGTTGTATACCAAAATCGAAAACAGCTTTTATGTAATTAGAGTAAATAACATTTTGAGTTTATGTCTAAAAAGTCAGTGTTCTCATGCATGTCCGAGAAATTATGGGAAACCATTAAAAGGCCGGAAAAAATGAATATTTCTTCAATAAATCTGAACGCAAATGTCATTAAACAAATAATTAAAAATTCTCTGGTAATTGTTTTAAATACATTTACATTTTAAATACATTTAAAGATGTTTATTGTGGATGATTAGCTTATTCGGCATGGCATTATATTTTACTAGTTAATTTACGCAATCGTTCACTGTTTTGATACGTTTACGCTACTCCTAGGAGAGGGTCGTGTCAGTTTCATAATACATCCATCATGAAATTCAAAGTGCTCTAGTTAGAAAATGAGTTTAATATAATTAAAACTTTGTACTTGAAGTTAGCAACAGAAGAAATAATAAAAGAACGGGAAACATAAAAGTATAATTTACTGTCTCACATCATGCATTATTTCTGAAATAATCTTTCACAAGTAGATTTTTATTTATATTGTTTACTTTCTTACGTTGAGAAGCCGATAATTTTAAAGTCATATTACACTTTTGTGAGAAGTAATTACAAAAAGATAAAATGCTGTAATTACAGTTAAGGACTCAGAAGCACACCCATATTCATGGAAATCCTAAGGGAGCAAAGAATAAGACGTATTATACTGTTTTATTGTAACAAATATATTTTTGAAAATTAGCTACAGTTGTGACACGGATCACCAGTCAAAGGCCGTGACATCGCGTTTGTTGACCTATAGGCCCGGCATGATCAAGCGCGTTAAGGCGTGCGACTCGTAATCCGAGGATCGCGGGTTCTCATCCCCGTCGCGCCAAACATGCTCGCCTTCTCAGCCGTGGGGGCGTTATAATGTGACGGTCAATCCCACTATTCGTTGGTAAAAGAGTAGTCCAAGAGTCAGCGGTGGGTGTTGATGACTAACTACTTTCCCTCTAGTCTTACACTGCTAAATTAGGGACGGCTAGCACAGATAGCCCTTGAGTAGCTTTGTGCGAAATTCCAAAAACAAAACAATTGTTGACCTACAATAAAATGTTTATTGAAGTACTATTTTATGAATCTATGACTCTAAATTTGGCATCAAATTGTAGGCTTTAATTTATATTTAATATTATGCATTGGTTAATTTTTGAATTTAAAAAAATAGTACAAAACAAACAAGTAAATTTCGATTTTTGTGTGTCACAAGGCATGTTGAATGCAGCACTCGTTCATATTAGATGTTTATGATGTCCAAACCCAAAGTCTATAGTTTCGTACGAATTATGAACGCAAACTGCTTATATTGACAAGCTAAATTAGGTGATAAGATTATATAATAAGAACATCCTATGCTTTATATTTGCTGAGATATCGATACTTTTTTTGAATAAAACACTTTATTTTGTATACTTACTTTTGTCTCTAACATGAGAATAACCAATGTAAAGCTCGAAATGTCCCCCAAGTGCCTTTTTCATCACTGTTCAAGTTTTAGAGCGTCATACTCGTTTTTTATAGTTATTAGTATATACTAAACATAGTTTGTAGTGTCATATGCATTAGTTCTATAATACATATTGTAACAAAAAATATTAATCTCATGTATTACTCTGATGTATATGTTTCTTGTATTTTCGTAGGGTTAATTGTAGCTGTACTTCTCCCTGAAACACCTCGAACACAACAGTTAGTATCAAATAGTTACGGACCTGTTAAACATTAGAAGCTATTTTCTCATAAGATATGCCACTTCTTAAATATTTTTGAAGTATATCTTGCATAAAGCTTCCACTTCTTTTGTAATATTTATTCAGTAAAGTATCGTAATAATTGTTCATTTGTTGATAAAGTTTTCTTTGAACCATCTTGAAATGTAGGTAGACAGTGCTATTTGCAAAACAAATCGATACAGTAAAATACTATATGATAATGTTTAGTTCAGTAATTTAAACAGTATCTGACACCTTCATGAATTCATAGTTTAGTGCATTATTTGGTATAGAAACTAATCATATAACAGAAAAAAAAATCAAAAATGTTTCTACAACAAGTTTCCTTTATATTGGAATATTTATATCTAAACATTAAAAAGAGCTAACACAGGATAAAATACTATCTAAGGGACTAACCAATGTGTATAAAACGTCAAGACAACGATGTTGTAAAGAACTTGATGGACGAATTACGAAAGACGTGAACTGTAAAAGAATAATAAATAACAAAAAAATTATGTGCGTCATATCAAGAACATCAGCTAAGGTGATCATTGATGACGAAGAATAATATTTTCATTAATGTTTCCGTCTATTAATTAACCATCTGTCTTAACAACTGTGGGTCAAACTTATAAATGTTTCTGTTGGACAATGAAGTTTCACTACACTTGTTACCAAAAGAAACACCAAACTTGTATTAGTTAAAAAAACCTATTGGTAACACACAATTTGTATTTACCACTATTTCACAAATATTTACGTTCACCCCAAAACGTATCGATGGGATAATCCTAAAATTTCTATGTGAATATAGGAACATTGTGTTAGTAAATAACATTTGAACAGATTACACACATACTATTGTGTAGATTTTTAAACTCTAGCTCATTTTGAAAAAAAACTACCTTTTAAATATTAATTATTTAATACCCCTCACAAATATTACTATCTCTGTACGTTTTCATTACCTCAATATTTGCTGAAGTTATTTTATGACGATATTCTAATTATCTTATACAGTATTGTTGTTACGTATTTTCTTGTTTGGGAGGTTTGTTGGGTTATTTGGTAAAATTAATCTTAATTAAAGCTTAATAAAACTTATGAATTAGTTTGTTCTTCAATAACACATATTATAATATACTTCACAAATACAGTTTTGTAAAAAAAAAATCCAAAAATGGTGGTACCTACGCTTCCCTAAATGTACTGGTAGATTGTCTCATTATTTGAAATACAGAAGTGGTCGATGATTTTGTCACTTCTGTCTAACACCTTAATTACTCACTCATTACTCCTGGATTAGCTGCAATATTGCGTGTCTTATTTATATGGTATTCTTATCAATACATACAGTCCATATTCTTAACTTTCATGAAATTTGTTCCCCACTGGCACAGCAAATTCTCCATTAACATACAATGCTAGAAACCGGGATTTGATATATGTGGTGGGCAAAACACAGATAGTCCATTGTGTAGCTTTGTGATTAAGTAGAAACAAACATGAAATTTCCAGATTCGTGATTAAGACAAATCCACTTGAAGTAAAAACGTATCTCAAGACGTCTAGTATCACTACAATTTCTAATTAAAGCAGCCAAACTATTGGAGAAGAAAGATAACTAGAAATATAATTTAGAATATGTGTCTGGAACACAAACAAAAGTTGTACTTATGGTACTTACCACTATTTTACAAAACTCTGGATAGTAGCAGGGGAGGGTTTCCAATAATGTAGTAGAAACAAGAAACATATTTCTTCTGTCATTTTTTAGTATAGAGAATATTTAATCATGTTTATAGGTTTATCTATTATCCAGTTTTATGTTCATTATCTATTCGACATGTATCCTAGTTTAAAGCTCTAGTTTTATAATAATGTTGCTTTTTGTTTAAAGCATGTCATAATTAAGAAGCCATATGTCCAGAGGTTCAGTACGTGTGATTGCATTGAATTATTTGTATAATTTGGTTGAGATTCAACATATGTCAACAAAAATTTTACTATTCACACTAAAATCATCCCAAATCGCTATAACGAAAAGTTACAATACAGATCATATGATACAAATTTACTTTGTAGTCTAAAATTTCCATTAATAAATTAATTCTAAATTGAATTCCTCTGACCTGATTTGTCTCTCGTGGTAGTTCTTGGTACAAAAACAGTCCAATTAGTAGATTTACACCAGTAACATTTTATTATTACCAGAAGCAAAACCGTAACACCTATAATTTTATCGTTATTGAAGAAACCTGAAAAACGTTGAAGATTCATTTGTTACTGAAAATGAAAACTGGTTTATGGGTTAATTTAATACTACAAACTTATAAGGATCGATACAAAATGACTATAATTCCTCTCTTCTCCATACATATTATAAACATTTTTTTTTCATCAATACAATGAAAAAAATATTAAAAAATCGATTAGTTAAACCTTTTAAGATAAGAAAAAGCTAATAATTATTTTTAATAACCATAAATTTAATGTTTTTGTGGCGCTTTCTGGATATTTGAAAATTAGTAATGTAAATATTTTATTCTAATTAATAATAATTACTATTTCATACAATAACGCATAGGATGAAACCTAAATTATTTTTATTCAATACATGCTAAATATTTGTGATCTATGAATAACACCCCAAACAAAAAGAAGCAAAAAAAGGTGAAATAAGGTAGTGGGAATTGAAACTAATAGTCTATATTAGTGGTTCCCAACCTTTTTTATGCCCGCACCCCTAAAAAAATTAATATGTTCTCACACCCCTCACAGAATTATTTATTCAAATGTTATCTTGCACCCCTGGTTGGGAACCACTGGTCTATATTGTAATTGCGGAAACATCAGATAAGTTTACAGAAACTTGTAACTTACCCATCAGAGGCAGGTTGGAGATTATGGGGATTTACAAGAGTGTCTGCACATTATTCATAAAGAGAGGAGTTAAAGCTAACCCTGACGCCATTATTCCTGTAACGATATATTTCTTTGTTGGAAACCAATGTGGAAATATTTAATCAATTCTTGCATGAGTTGCCTTTTAAATACACAACTAAATCTAATATAATTTTAAAATTCTAATGTATATTATATTACCTGTATATGGTATCGTCATTAATGGCAACATTTGGTATTTTTATAAACAAGCACAACCAAGATGCCACATAGGATCATGAATTATACTAAAGTTGAGGAAAATTAAAAAAACAAAAAACTCTTCTATTCACTGGTGACATCTATATCTATATTTCCAGCGAAGTAATAAGTGTAGTTGAATTCAAGAACTAAAACCTTTTCTGGAATTGTAAGAATAAAATAATAAAAATTAAATAATAGTATAAACTTTGAGTCATATAAATATATATATATACACAGAATTTCAAGATTAAATCTGACAGTTTTTTATTATTTTTCATATGTTGCAACTTATGCCGTTATTCTCCTGACTTGTTTATTCGTAGTTGAAATACAGGAAATAAATCACAGTTTTAAAACAAATGTAAGTATATTTGAGTAATAAGATCTTTTAAATAAGTTGTACTCTTCTCCTTAGCAGTAACTACGGCGTAACAAAAAGAACAAAGCCCAAAGTATCAACCACTCCCTTAGTAATTATGGTATCTTACATGATATGTTGTACACTCCAATGCGTTACTGTTATGACAAGGCTATCAGATTTAAATGTTACTTTTTTATAACATGGATAAATACATTATAAAATTCTGAACAAGATCTGTTAAAGTTATACACACGTTGCATTTATATTAAAATTAAATACAGTAGTTATAAAGCAGTTAATGAATGTAACTGAAAAGGTACATTACCACATCTACTGTTTAATTATACCACATTGATCTTTATTCTATCAAAACAGTACAGTTGTTTTATAGTTTCTTCTAAATCAACTTTAGTATTTTTGTTCCTTTTCCAAAAGAGTACGATCATATTTGTTTTTATTTTGTTTCTCTGCCAGAAATGTGAAACTTGTTCATAAAACTGTTAATGGTAATGACCTATATCTCGTTAAACAAGTAGTAGATTTTTCAAGATATACAACAGCTCCGTTTTCAATTCTTTCTAAATTTTATTAATTCTTGTGTACAATGAAACTTGTTGAGTTTTTAAAAAATATATATTTAGAGCTTTGTTAAAGAAAGATTTGAGACATTGATGATAGTAAGAACACCCTATCTTCACCCATGTTCATAGAGTTATATAATAATGAATATATTTAACTTAAGATGTATCTTTGAGCACTCCCTCTCTACTGATAATATGTCTCAGAAACTCATATATTGACAGAATAATTCTAAAGTGTAACACAAAATTTTGCATAATCCATCATTTTACAGTAAAGGCTGTCTTCTCCCTTATTGCTTCGATGATTCGCATTTGCCAGTATCCTTTGCTGTGATCAAATGTTGAAAACCATTTTCCCAAAGGTAAAACTTTCAAAATAAGTGAAGACCAGGAACTAGTACTTAGTTCTATCACACGTTCTTTATGACTTCTAGTTCCTTGAATACCTCAGTCTGTTTGGAGCTTCATTTTAAGTATAATTATATTACATATTTCACTTGTTTTGCCTAAGATGGTATCTTAATAAACAATGAACAAGTCATATAATATCTGGTATTGGTCAACTGATATATCTCTATACCTTCAGTCATAGCCTCTTATATGTAAAGTAGTAAGTTATATTCATTTGAAGATTTGAATTCAAAATTCCTACATTTTTCCTCCAAGGGGAACTATACCAGACTTTCTCTGAAACAGAAGTATTACTGGTATAATTTCCCAATTTCTAGGCATACTATTATTGAAACGGTTACCCGTACTTTACCATACTAAGTTAATTACCCTACTACCAATAAATGTCCTTCCTTGCGTCGATAATAAATTCCTAGTCAGGACTTCACACCAATATTAATTAATTAATAATAATGGAGTTAGGGACATAAACAAAAATAAAAAAACTAATTCCGAAAAATAATAATAATGCAGCAATTACAATATTCAAACAATACCTTTGAAAACTAATAAGAATATCGAACGACAAACAGCAATGACATTAGTCTTCAATAACTATCTCGTAACTCTCTCTGCTGCTAGTTAAACTTATTGAAAGATATTTATTCACTAGTTAGGTCACATTAAATGTTTCAATGTGTAAACTCTGGGAAATTCGTGTGAATTTCAACATACACAAATATATATTTTCTCAAAATACAAATGATTGTGAAGAAAGTAAATGACTGTTTTATTGGAACTAGAATAGATAAACCATAAAACGTAATAATAGCTGAATGATAAACAAGACAGTAATAAAAATAAATATAATTTATTATAACACATATTCTATTGTAGGCCTAATTTCAATTATATAAAATTTTCAACTTAAGTTCCGAAACGAATTTTAGCCCAAGTTACTTACAAAAGCAATTATAGAGTATCAAGTCTAATCGATCAGTGGATAATTTTTCTAACTCTGAACATACTACACCGAATCTTCAGTTATTGCTTATATTTATACGGTGCCCTTGTTCAAAGATACTCTATAAAGCTTCTCGATTATTAACTTTGACGAACGTTTTCGACTAAACATTATGTTTTCTCCAGCAGATGTCAAATTTAGGAAATAAAGGTGTAGCTTATAGCATAACATTTAATCATTACAAAATAAAGTATCATTCTAATTTTTCATTTGTAGCTGGTCTGATAACGATTAATTTAAACCATCTCAAAGCACAGTGAGACAGATATGCTTATTAAGTGTTTCATGAAAAGCAAATAGATAAAGTACTGCGTCATCTGATAATGTTTGACTGAGTAATTGAAACATGCTCTAAAATTTTCACTTTATATATTAGCTTAGTGCAAAGTGAAGTGTAGGTATGTTTGTTCTGTTTACATAAGGTTTGCTTTAGTAACTTTTCTACCACTTGATGAAATCATAGAATTAAATACTGAAAAATAATATAATTTTCACCGGATATTTACTATTTATCGTGATTAAACATATTCATGTATTTTTCTCACATATCATATACAAATATTGCTCTGAAGATATTGAAAGTAAATGTTTCGCAAGTGTATATTTCAGTGTATTAATAACATGTTTTGTAGAGAAAATGGTAGAAACTCCTGGTTTGTCAGAACTTGATAGAACCTGGGTCAAAATATACCATACATTCTAGCATATCTCATGAAATAAGGTATTGGTTATATTTCTTACAAACGTTTTCCTAAAAAACATTGTTTCTAATTGCCATCACTGTAAAACAATTTACAGTAGACAGAAAAGAGAATCATTAACGTCCTGTGAATATTAAAAAAAACTCTTTGGAATCACTGATACTTTTATCTTTAGATAACATTTTAATGTTTTACTATAAGTAACAAAAAATTCTGACTCGTAGATTAATTGCAGGATATATATCATATACCTGAAGAATTTTTTTACATTTTTTCTTTATTAATGAATGAAGCTTATCTTAAAGAATAATTACTGATAATTGAATAATGAGTTTCAACGTTTCCACCGGTTCTAGATTAAAAAATATCGTTTCGTTTGTTTATTTTTTGCACCTCAGACGAAAAACATCTCTTGTGTCAAATATGTGTCATTCAAAAACATAATTTAAATTATGATAATTAATATTGGAGAACCTAAAACTTATTGGTGATACACAAAGAATAAATAGTAAATGTGGAAATTTTCATTGAATAAATAAGAAAAATATTATATATTTCAAGGACTAGTATGTTTCTTGAGACAAATAATATTTTTCTGTTTGCTTTTAATGAAAATGTTTTGCAGAATTGGAGAGTGTTTTCTGAAATTTGCCTACAAAATATTTGTGTAATTTAATTGGTTATAGAATAATAAAGAATATTACTTCGTAATGACTCTATAAGAAACAGAGATACTTAAGAAACTGAAATATCTCCAGTCATCTTTAAAACTTTCTTAAGAGAAACCTAATTAATATTATTTTTCTTTAGATATTCCATTCATATATACAAAAAATATTGCAAATTCTAGGATCTGCAATAATTGTTCAGAGTATGACATTTAAAGAATTAAGAATACTATGAATGTGATATTAAAAGTTATGACAACACCGATGGGTTTTATACATGTACAGAACTTTGCTATCTGTTAACGATATTAAGATGGTACGATACATATGAAGACATTAGAGTAATAAACTAAAGGAAAGCCCATAAAATAGCTGCTCAGTGCGATACTTGAAATTTCTTTAGATTGATAGAGTTTTACAAATGTTACCAAATTAAGTAAATGAATAATATAACATTATTTTTACAATATAGTCGATTCCGTTACATGAAATAAAATAAAAATATCAGGTTTCAGTTTCATTTAGTGGCTTCCACGTACAGGGATTCATTAATATTTATTCACAGATTACTTAAGGAAGGAGTTAGGTATAACGAAAATTTTCTATTGTTTCACATCTTTTTGATTATCCAGTCGTTTATTACATTATTATTTTATTTCATATTGATTATTTCACTTTTAATTCATCACTAAAAAGTTGTTATTTAACAATTATCTTACTAAACATAATATATAGTACCTAATTATAGCAAATTATTTTAAAATAGATTTTGAAGGAGGTATAAATAGATTTCTGCTAAATAGTACATGAAAGGCATCATGATTTTAGTTGTATTAATATACACAATCTTATTTTATCAAATGTACATGCCCCCTAGTAGCACAGTGGCATGTCTTCGGACGTATATTGCTTAAAAATGAGCTTTGATACCCGTAGTGCGCATAACACAAATAGCCTTTTGTGTAGCTTTCAGCTTAAGTACAAACACCGACAACAAACAAAAAATTGTACATTTAAAATGTAAAGCAATGAGTAAAAGTCGCTGCCGCATCCAATCACAAAACTTATCACCAGTGCAAAAATCATTAAATGGTTCATTAAGCAATGCGCCCTGGATTTTAGAGGTACTATTGAAGTCAAGACCCAAAGGGTGCTGGAGATTCTATATCAAATTCAACTTCGCTGATCTTACATGATTAAGAAAAATAAATACTTGAGCAGATGTGGGTGCTCTAGCCCACAACATGCCATATCTTTACTATTTTCGGTGTCTGGGAAGGTGATTGCTCACGATAAAATAACTAAAACAAAAAAATCAAATAATAATTAAATAGGCAAGAATTAGAAAATAGAATATATCAATGGGAAGACAACAAAACTTTCCTTGATGTTAGCATTAAAGTCACCAATATGTTTGTTTTATTATAGCAAAGCCACATTGGACTATCTGCTAAGTCCACCGGAATAGAAGGGGAATAGAAACCCTGATCTCAGCATTGTAAACCCACACACATACAGCTGTATGGCCCCCCGCTAGTACAGCGGTATGTCTCCGGATTTACAACGCTGAAATCAGGCGTTCGATTCCCCTCGGTGGGCTGAGCAGATAGTCCTATGTGGCTTTGCTATAAAAAATACATACAAACACACATACAGCTGTACAAGCGGGAGGCGCTTCCAATATGATGTTTGGACATAAATATATATATTTTAAGGTATCACAATACTAAACGTAACCTGTGATGTCTTCTTTTATATTTTAGCTTTCATAATATACAGACAACGTTTTAATAAAGTTTCTATGAAACGATATTGATTTCGAACAATTAGCATTTCCATAATTCCCTTTATTTAAATAAATTTGCATTTGATAAAATACTGGCTAGTTCGCAAATCAAAATTAAAATAATATATGCTTCATTACTTCAACAAGAAATGGAATGACAGAAAAGAGATAAATAACTTTAAAGGTTTATGATTCATATATTACTTTGTTAGTGTTTTAAACTGGTTGCCTTTCTAAATAATTCACATCAAAAAGTTTTAGTTATATGATTTCTGTATATCTCATTCATTATTTACAGACAAATTAAAATACCTTCCAAATAACCATGTATACAGTACACACTCACAAATGTATTCAACTTAATCTCATTTTTTGTCCATCTTCACTAAGAATGTATCTATTTATATCCTTACAAATCGATAATAAGTGGAGAACTGATTAAGGATTGGATTGACAGTTAATAATTTAAACAGCTTTTTCTGGTATGATACACAATAGTGATCAGTGCTACATGATTCAGAAATTTCTATATAAATAAAGGGTTATTGAGAGAGTAAAGACAAATGTTTGTTTGCTTATTTTGAATTTTGCGCAAAGCTACACGAGGGTTATCTGCACTAGCTGTCCCTAATTTAGCGGTGCAAAACTAGAGGGAAGGCAGCTAGTCATCACCACCCACCACAAATTCTTGGGCTACTCTTTTACCAACGAATAGTAGGATAGACTGTCACATTATAATGCCCCCGTGTTTGATGTGACGGGGATTTGAACCCGCGACCCTCAGATTTGTTGATGAAAGAGTAGCGCAAGAACTTGAACTGAATCATAAAACTAATTATAAATGATCTGTAAAATAAACATTACAAAATAAAAGTAGAATTATCTGTCTCACATCATTCATAAATTACTTAAAAGGGATTATAAGATTATATACACAAATACTAAGATACTCAAAATAGAAGAAAAATGAACATAGTTTATAAACTTCATAAAACCCAATATCATGTAACAGCTCTTGTATGTCTCCTTCTCTTCCAGTTAAATTTCAATTTATGTTTGTGTGTTAATTAAATATTAAGATATTTTTCTTACTTACAGGTGTATTATAATGTATACTATAATTATTCACTTCCATCGTTCAATTATTAGGTGGGCTGAGCAGATAGCCCTTTGTGGCTTTGCTATAAGAAAAATACAAAAAAAAGGTTCAATTATTAAATATCTATAAATGCACATATTGCCTAAAATTAAGAGAACTAATAATTATGGTCCAACGATGTTCAATGACACAACTGAGTTTACCTCCAAAGTGAAGCAAGAAATATGTAGATATTAATGCATAGAAAATTCATGTTGTTTCTAGATATGTTGTGTCGTTCTTGACTCTTGTCTGTCGTTAAAGAGTAAGGTTTCCAAACATTAGTAGTGTACCGATTGCCAGATAAATTAGGAAACATCCAGCAACTGATACCAAGGGACGAATTTCCATTCTGTTAACGTTTATATATGAATAATGTTAATACTTTATAGTTTTAATATTTATAGAGAAACAGTAGTATATATCATAATCTGAGTTATATAGAAGTTATATGATCAACCATAGAATTGTATCGGTAAAATATGCATCTACTATTCTATGAAAACTGCCGTGCCATTATTTTTCTTAAGTTGTTCTTTGTTGTAGAACAGAGTTGCAGGTATGATAGAAAGAGCAAGGATGACGAGAGAATACACTTTTTCCTAGGGTCAAAGCAAATAATATTAAACATAAAAAAACGTTTTAAATGTTATTCAAAAATATTAATTTTTTCCAACTTCAGTCACATTAAAGAGTTTTGTATGATAAATTTAAGCGCCTGGTACATTGTACATGGATTTTATTACATTTTGTAAGAACATTTTGCTGAGGGCCTTCTTGAGGAGTTCTACCACATATGCGAAATGTATCAAACAGAAATATATTCAACTTTATTGTGAAAGGTTATGGCTTCACAGGACACAATTTTAAATAACAGAACCTTTAATATTCATTACAAAAGCAGTAAATGTCATATAAAAACTTCAAATGATCCAAAATAAACTCTAAACACGAGCGAAACTAAAAGTAACTTAGAAACTGGAACTTTACATAACCTAATAAAAATAACAAACTGCCCAAAAAAATACAACCGGTTATGATATGAAGAAAATTATTCAATTGATAAACAATGAAAACCAAATAATAAAGTGGTACCTGATAAAATCAAAACTGGATAAGTGTATATTAAATTACTTTAAACAGAAAATAGATATTAACTTTGTGGACTTAGTTAAATAAAAATGATTATGAAACGTGTTTGAAGGGTAAAATTTATGAGGTTTAAATTGTTATTGTTCTGAATTACTTTCTATAGTTACAGATTTAACAAAAATATTCACTTACTGAGTCTGTTATTATTTCTTTCTTGTTGCGAAAAATGATTTTTGCCAAAAAATTATAAATTATTTTAAAAAGTGAGTCTTAATCGTCAGGGAAAATATAAATCACCACACATTTTTTCAGAATGTATTTAAGCTTACATAATATATTCTTATTGCGCGCATTCTCACTATTTAAAAGTTTGAGATGCAGGTATACAATTGTATAACTTGTGTTTTTAACAGGTGGATTTTAATGAATGTGTTATCAATATTGTACTTTTACTTCTACACGTTAGAAAATAGATTCACGTCACCACGTTTCAAAACAATTTGTCAGAAGTAGAGAATTAATCTGATGAAAAGTGCGTTAAGAGTTTTATTGTTCATAATGGTTTTGGGGTGCAAATCCTGAGAGTCAGTTATTTTAATCTAAGCTCCTTTTAAATGCCTAATTGTTTTTACAATTATATAGACGATTACTCATAACACCTTTTTGATTTACAGTTTCAAATGTTATGTTTGACTCATTAATCTGATGCGTTAAATAAATAGTTGTTCTCCACTTGCACTTAAAACTAGTATTGAGTGTGCAGATTTTTTTGCTATTTCAGTGATGCTTCATTTACACATCCTTACATTAAAATGAGCTGATTTTGTAATCTATATTGCTATGTAAACTGAGGATAAAAAACTATACTAAATTATTGTTGGACATTAACTATAACATACTGCAAGTTGACTGACTACATATATTCAGGCAACACCCTGTAACGATACCCAAATAGCTTCTTACATCACAGCCCCTGATACTTTTGGAAAATTTCCTAAAACTAATAGTTACATGTTGAAGAATTTATATATTTTTTATTTATATGAAAGAGATATCATCAAACCTTTGAATCAGTATATGATAGTTAAAACTGATCTTATTGTTGTTAAGATTAAGAGAAGTGATACTACTCTCCTTGTTATCAACGTGACCTTATTCATCAAAATATGATGAACACATTTACTATTTTGTTGACTGTGTTTGTTCAGGCTGTAGGTGGATATATCTTTCAAAATGCATTGAACTAACAGTTAAAAAATGAAAAACTACGATTTCTCGTCAATCTAGTGGAAAAGAAGCGACTCGTCAGCTAACGTTTGATGCTTATTATGTTGCTGTAGCAAGTAAAAATGGTGAAGATTATTCTGAAATCTGATATTATAATATGTACTGTCTTCCATTACCAAAACATGATGCAAAGTTTTAGATGTTGTAATCTTTAATTTTTATAGATTTAAACACCTTTTATTTACAGTTCCTGCTCACAAACGTAATATTGGCATAGTCGTAGAACTTATTCAACTTTATAATCTATAAATACCCTGAATAATTCTGACATAGATTTGGAGGAAAATGTCAACTTTTGAATGTATTCTAGCCTCATCTGAAGTACTCAGAAAGTTTGGAATAGCAACCTATCCATGAACATTATTTTCAAAGAAGAAACTTTTACCTGCCATGCTTTTTGTAATGATAGCTTTATTTGTAATACAATTTGAATTTATCAGTATCACCAAATACAGATCAGCTCAGCTTTTAAAGGTTTGCACCTTCTTTTTCAAGCTTGAAACTCAACATTAAATAAATAGACATGTCAGCAGTGTCTCATATAAGTCAATGTACTCAACCATTAACATTATGTTTATAAATTCTGTACTAGAACCCATAATCACATCATGGTCGTCCTGCATCATGTGTTCAATTTTTTTTTATCTTAAACTATGACCCTCAAAAACTCCAACCAAAGTATTTTTATAGATCAAATAGCAGAATTATATTTACCTTGCCTTTACACTACTTGTTTTTGTTCCCCGCTGGGACAGTGGTAAATATTCGGATTTACACTGGTAAAATCAGTGGTTTGATTCACTCGGTATTCGAAATTTACTAAGAGTTTGTACAACAATTTTTTTAAAGATTATCTTCATTATATTTACGTTTCAATCTCCTAAATAAATAAAAAACTAAATATACATATATATATGTGTGTATGTGAGTGTATGTATGTTGAATATGAGTATTTGAAGCGACAGGGGAATTATACGGCCTTATAAGTTCAGTAAGGTGTATAGAACAAAACTTCTGACTGATCCAGAAAGTAACATACTTTCTCTTCCAAAATTGTATTCTGCCGAAAAGAGGGAGAGAAACTCGAGCTATCATTAGAGCTTTGTTTAAAGATGTTTTGGGAAAATAGATGTTAACACTTTTCCCCAAAACACCTCAAAAAAAGTATCTTAAACAACTTTTCCAAAGATTTTTCACGCAAAACCATCAACATAATTTTACAGAAAAGAAAACTTAAAAAAACAACCTCACATGTTAAGATATTAATTCTACAAATAATCTTAAACGAGACAACAACATCAAAACTCTAAAAGCGGATAAAGACAATGCTGTAATTATAATGAACACAAATGAGTAGATCCAAAAAAAGAATAACATCTTATCAGATACAAACAAATTTAAACTAATACACACAAATCCAACAAAAAACATAAAAATGAACTAAACAAAATATTACTGCGAATGGAAAAAAAACAACAACAACACAATCTCAGGAAATCTTTATTCTTACCTACGCAACACCGACTCATGTATACCACAACTAAACGGTACCCTCAAACCTCACAAACCCGATTGTCCACAACGACCCATTCAATTACCACATTGGTAAATAGATAGTGTGGGTATTTTCTAAATATGTAACATCAGCCGGCTTCTTCTTCAAAGACTCTTTTAAATTTTAATCTGTTCTTGATCAATTAAACCATAAAGCCTTATTAATAAGTTTCGATGTAACATTCCCCTTTAGAGAAGTCACAAGATAGCTTTAGAACATTATATCCAAGATCCCAACCAATTGATACACATCCCCAGCAACCAATTAGAAACCCTTATAGAATTCACTACCACCAAAACTACCTTTATGTTCAATGAGGAAAACTATCTAAAAATAAATGGCTTAACTATGTGGAATCCCGTGTCACCAGTTCTAGCCAAAATGTATATGACACAGGTTGAATCTCAAGCAATAAACTCAATCTCACACCCACCACTATACTAGTACACATATGTTGATGATACAATTGCTGGATTCACATCTAAAGAACACACATCTACAGACCCCAGCATTAAGTTCACCCGTGAACACGAAAACAAAATAAAAAACTAACCTAAATAGCGTTTCTGAACCTCAAGATCACAAGAACCGAAACACAATTCAAAACAGAAATCCACAGAAAAACCACTCATACTAGAATACATATTTCTTAGGACTCAGCACATGAAACAAAACAGAAACTCAATATATTAAGAAACCAAATCAACACAGCCACAAAACTATAAATGCCTGAATAAATGTTGTCAGTCAACTTGCAGTTTCTAGTACACAAGGTTATCAACAAGACATCGCAATAAAAATTTCCCAAATCAGATTACGTTTAATGTAATCATGTGTGAATAATCAATACTCGTTTTAAGTACAAGTTTACACAATTAACGCACTATGTGATCAGATTAACCGGTTAAATGGGTTCTCGCGTCTGCTGAGGTTCTTAAAGATTGATAGCGCGAGCTTCCGCTGAATGATGCTTTTCTAGTAACACAAGATGTAGCCTCGTGATCTGACTTAAAACTAATTATTATTGATTCTTAATCGGTATTATTTTTTATCAGAAAATTATTTAAATTTGGAATATTGTGTTTTTTATTATGTTATTTATTCATCTGATTCTTTTCCTTAATTCCTTTATTTATTGAAATAATTAATAATATTGATATTTATGTCGTATTGTTCATTAACATTAGTAACAAAATCCAAGCCAGACCCTTATTTCTTAATTATGCTCTTGGAAAATGTTATGTTTTATATTCGAACTGTTTAAAAGAACTATTTTAGATATATGTCGTCTCTGTTTTATTGTTGTTTGACTCTGATTGTGGTGGTTGTTTATTTTAGTGAGTTACAATATTATTTTTCATTTGTATAAATACAATCAAATTAAATTAAATTCGTGACAGAAATTTAGGTTGAAAAATCCTCGGCAGCCTGAAAGACAACCCGGGGTGATAAGAAAGTTTAGCTTCTCTTCGAACCGCTTGTTGAAAAAGGCTAAATGGGAAACAAATTTTGATAGAGATATTGAACTTAATTTAAATTTTAACTCTTTCGATCCTGTAGGCTAAATTGCACGTAAGGAGAGTTATTTTCAATTTTTTATTAAATTACATTTTTCCTATTTATGTCAATAAAATTGGCATCAAAACTTAGTTTATAATTTCAATTTTAAAATTTATACATGTTTTAATTACTTAATTTAAAAGGAAATGTAAAGAAAAAATTAAGTAACGGTTTTGTGTGTCATATAACATGTCCAATTGTATAACTGCTAAGTTTCTATTTTATTACGCCCAACATCAAATATGTACAAGTATCTATCGAACTAGAAACTTGAATTTTAGATATAAACAAGTTCTTTCCGGGCATGCGCATTCCAACAAAACCAGCTGCTGGTGACGTCTCAACTATTTTGGTGTACAACCTACGATCCATTTCAGAACATCGTGGTCTAAGAAATACGTTCTATTTGTATATATATATGTGTGAAGACACATAGTACATTGTGAAAAGGAAACCTATAGACTGTTGACCTACTATTTGTCTTAGAAAATCAATACGAATTTAAAAACTAAGCAATATAGACACTTTCTAAAAAGTTTGGGATTAATTCAATAAACTAATAACAACTTTAAAACTGAGAAAGTACGGAAGCAATAATTTCAAGCCGAATAAATCATTGAGAACTTCCACATGTTACACTATTAATAGATCAGTTAAAAGTATAAACTTATAACTATTTACATGTATTTAATGTATTTATTTATATGTATAACTAATCTGTTATTGCTAGGTTATTTATATTAATAACTGAACTATTACTGGTAGACTGTTTATACTTATGACTTATCTCTTACTGTTGGGCAATATATATATACATATATATTGTTTATTTTTGAATTTCGCGCACAGCTCCTCGAGGGCTGTCTGTTACTGTTAGTCAATTTTTATACCTATAACTAATCTTTTACTGTTAGACTATTTACACTTATATACTTATGAACCAATAATAACATCAGGACAGTGAAAGTAAATCAATAATAACCCTAGGACTGTGAAAACATACCAGGACATAGAAAGTACAGAAGTAATAATTTCAGTCGTAAAAAAATCATTAAAACTTCCGCACGGTGTAGTTATATTTATAACTGAACTATTACTCGTACGCTATTTATATTTATAACTAATCTGTTGCTGTTAGATTATTTATATTTATAACTGATCTATTACTGTTAAGTTATTTCTATTTACAACTGATCTATTACTGTTAGTCTATTTATACTTATAACTAACCTTTTAATGTCAGGCTATGTGTAATTATAACTGATCTCTTACTGTTTGTTAACTGATGGTGGTAGCTGATACCTTATTGCTTGGTAACTTATAACTGATCTTTAGCTTAACTTATAGCTAACTGCTTATCTTTAGGTAATACAAACTTATATTTGATTTCATCTTCCAAGAAGTTATTTGTTCTTTGTGTAATAATTGACGTTGAATTTCTTAAGAATAAACTTAACAAATAAAAACATGGTGTGGAGGTCAATTTTTCCAATCAGTGTTTTTGTCGTTAGGTTGCAGATTATGAATTATGAACACATTTCAATATGATGTTTTTTTGAAAGAAAAATGAAATAATACCAAACAAGAAAAATGTGTTAATTATTGTTAAATAGTATACAACTATTTTTAATACAAAAGAATAGCAACTGTGAGGTTCTTCTGGTTCATTTTTATAATATATCTTTGAGAATTTAGGTCAACAAAATAAATTTTAGTTTGATCGAGATATATGGAATTAGAAACCTGTAGTCTTGCTAGTTTTCTCTCAACATTGCTGAACAGTTTTACTCTTCTAAACAAGAATATAAATAAGTAAATTCTATAAACATTTTATTTCTAATTATATATTAAAGGAAAACGTTTTTAAAAGTATTAGTTTTAACTTTGACTTCATATAAAAAAAAATCACATCAGTGATAATTTTCAAAGATAACGCAATTATCGATTTCCTAATTTCACTGACACTAGCCAAAGAAGTTTACCAGTGATGCTTCTGCCGATGATTTGTTCTTTCTTAGAAATTACATTTACACACTAGACATGTATGGGTTATTGTCCCATTCTTAAATATTTCTTTATAAGTTACAATTTCGGTAGTTTGAAAGACTGGAGGTGATAAAATATGTTTCTTCATATATTGTGTCCTTTTTCACTCTTTGTCTCAGGTAAGAAGTTAAGTAAGGAGTGAGGTTTTCAAGCGTTAGTATTGTACCGAGTACCAGACAAATCAGGAAACATCCAGCAAATGATACAGAAGACCAAACTTCCATTCTGCTAAATTTTCTGTACTTTAGAATTTTACAAACGTAGAAAAATAGTAATACATATGGAAGGCTAGAATGTTGACAATTTGTTTAATCAACCAAAAAATTGTGTCGGTTAAAAAATGTGTGTAGTATTTGATATCAACAGCGCTGTCATTAATTTGAAGTAATGTTTTCATATATTTGAATTATTTGAATGAAAGAAAGAATAAGAATGATGGCAAAATATAGTTTTTTAATGCCAAAAGGAAATACTAAAAAGGGCAAATGTGATACAAATATCATTAAAATACACTGTTTTTAACATAAGTTACTTTCATGTTTTTTTGTTTGATAAATGTATTACTTGCAACATAGTTAACAAAGCTTATTACACTTTGTGAGAACGTCTTGTTTATGCTAATTTTGTAGAGTGTTACCACAAATGCTAACTGTTTCTCACAGGCATGTATTTGCAATGATTGTTACATAAATAAGAATAACTGGACACTATTATGAGAGAGAGTTATTTCATTAACATGAAAATAACATTTTTTCAAATTATATTCATTCTTATATAAAACTGTTTTAATCGTGCGCATGCTCATTGCTTAGTAAGTTTAAATGCATAGATAGGTACGCAAATGAAAGACATGTTTTTCAAAACAGAATGTTTCAGGTATTAATATATATGTTATATATCTTCTACGTTTATAGTTATACAACCCTGCTATATATTTAAAACACAACAGAAAAAGCTGAAATAAAAAAGAAGTCGATATATAACTTTGTGCACACGATATACAAAACAGGATGAAGTAACCATTTTTCGAGACAACTGTAACTTGAAACCATATCAAACAATATTTCAAAGGGATGGTGGTGGTAGCATATAAACGTTATTAAAAATTCTCCTCTATAAATATTAGATTAAGTATAGAAGACAACCCGACTTTCTGAACTCTCTGTTCTACAGTGTTATCGATTGGTGATGGGTAATTTAAAAGAATTATAGATACAAAGAAAAATGAACAAATGTAGGCATTGAAACACTTGTTTCTTTACATATATGTTTTGAACAAAGAATAAATTACTTTTCTGTAATGTATACGGCAATAATTTACATGTTAAAGTGTGCTGATGTCTCAGCGGGAGGTTTCAAATCTTCTAATAGTAAATTATTGAATTTCATGACCATGGCAGACAGAACACAAAATACCCATGTGCAACGTTGAAAGTAATCAGACAATACTAGTTAATCATAAGGTTATTTCAAGCTCGCTTTAAAACTACGATATACATATATATATTTTGCATTGAAATTTGCATAAAACAAGCATATTTGTAACTACACATGCCTTACTAAATGATACGTTTAAACAGTCAATAATACGACAGGTTTCTAAGCTTATTACAGTAAGCGTCAGAACTTGACAATCATAGTAGTCTCAACACAGATAGCACATATTCATCTCTCACATTAGATATATATAAATGAAAAACAGTATTTCTAAATACATTCGCTAAAGTGAAAGAAGTTTCAACAACCAAAAAAATACATTTCTGTGCTAGCGACAAAAATGTTTAATAACACTATGTAAAAAAAAAAAATTACTTTTTCTTGTTCCTGGGCAGAAAGTGTTATTTCCCAATTGTTTATGCTTAAAGTAAACGGAAAGGACTTATTTTTCTCTTCAAACTTTACTTTTGTAACGTGGGTAATGAAATTTTCAAATTTACCCATTTTCCAGAGCATTCCAAGTACATTCAGTGTTGAGTAGCTGATAGAGAATGTTCTTGAGCCAACGAAAATTTTCAAGAACTTTCTAGAATGTTGTAGAACTTACGAGAATTTTCAAGAATATTTTAAAAATTTCCAGTACTTTCCATAGTGATATATATATACAGAAGCTCACCACTTCAGTTTAGTTCTAGCTGCCTAAGTGAGCACATAGACCTATCTGATTTTATCAGAGATGGCATCAAAAAGCTGCAAGCATTCTCCAGATCCATTTTGCTATTTATGTGGCCAATTTATCAAGACAAGAGCGAAAAAGTACTCTGTGAAAGCATCTGCTAAAATGTGTGAAACCTACAATGCATATTTCAGCACGCCTGTCGGGGATCAGGACAATCTCTGAGCATTTAATTTTACCTGCGATCACTGCAACAAAAATTCTACATGGTAAAACAGACAACCTTTGTTTGTTTGAATAGTTAGAATTCAATTATACAAATTTTCGACCCTTTACAATTTAAATATCTTTTAATTTATTTCTTTTTAATTTAAGTATAAAATATCACATGTAAAATATTTTGTGTGAACCTCTTATACATTAGTTGTGGATAAAGTAAATTTATTCTTCATAATAATCTTATTTTGCTCTTTTGCAGGGAGATACAGAGAAGAAAAATAACCAGGAAGTTCGCTATTCCAAGAATTTGCCGTGAACCCACTGACCACTCAAGGAATTGCTACTTCTGCATGGTGGACCCTTCCAAACGTCGGCATGGCAATAATGCATCTGCTATCATGTAATTCGATCTTCCATCATCCATTGCCACAGCGCCAAATTGCCCTAAGCTCCCTGTGCCCACTCCTCCTGAGAGAAAGCTGCCATCCTCAGAAGAGAGCAGCAAATCAGAAGAGGAGGAAGACGATGGATATCCAGATTACAATTTCAGAGGTGGAGCTGGTAAGAGAAACCCACACTACCCCAACCAAAGAGACCTAAAACACTTGATCAGAGATCTTGGTCTAACAAAGTCAAATGCCGAGCTTTTGACATATAGGCTCAAGAAGTGGGATTTGCTAGATGAAAGTGTGCAAGTCACAAGACAGTGGAAGCGTCACCGACATGTTTCAAGTTTCTTCACTCGTCAAGATGGGCTCTGCTTCTGCCACAATGTATCTGGTCTGTGCGAAGCAAGTGGAATTGCCTGTAACCCGAATGAGTGGCGCCTGTTCATTGATAGCTGTGCTGCTCCATAACAGGAATAAGTATCCGTTTCTTCCTCTGGCTCATTCAGTGCACCTCAAAGAGGAATACAACAGCGTCAAAATCCTGCTGTAAGCCTTGAAGTATTATGAGTGTGGCTGGGAGGTTATCGGAGACTTTAAAATGGTGGCATTCCTGATGGGTCTCCAAGGAGGCTTTACCAAATTTCCCTGTTATCTTTGCCTTTGGGACAGCAAGGACACAGCAGCGCACTACAACAAGAAGCACTTAGCTAGTGCTTTCCACACGGAAAGAATTCTGTGTGGGGAGGCACAATGACAAGTGTGAGCCACTAGTAAACCTCCAGAAGGTGTTTTTCCCACCACTACAAATACAATTGGGTCTTATGAAACAATTTGTCACAGCTATTGGTAAGGAGTCTGCAGCCTTCAAGTACCTTCGAGACTTCTTTCCTAAGCTGACTGAGGCAAAGCTGGTGTCTTCGTTGGACCACAAATAATGAAGATCTTGGAGTGCACAGAATTCCCTAAGAAACTCAGCACAAAGGAGATAAAAAGCTTTCGGCAGCTTTGTTGCAGTGATTTGGGGCTTCTTGGCCGAAAATTATGTGGAACTGGTTGAGGATCTGGTTAAG
Source organism: Tachypleus tridentatus (assembly GCF_004210375.1). NCBI lineage: Eukaryota > Metazoa > Arthropoda > Merostomata > Xiphosura > Limulidae > Tachypleus > Tachypleus tridentatus. The sequence continues at coordinate 158,120,623 of NC_134831.1, forward strand.
AAGTACGGCAAAATGGGCTGCAGGATGTTTCTAAAAGTCCATATCCTTGACGCTTAGTTTGATAAATTCAAGTAGAACAAGGGAGCATACTCAGAGGAGCAAGGCAAGCGCCTCCACCAAGATATACTGGACTTTGGACGCCGCTACCAAGGAGCGTATAACGAAAACATTATGGAAGACTATATATATATATATATTTTGGGGCTGATAAATGAAAGTGATTTACATTACAGACGAAAATATCGAAAATCTACTCAATTCTGAACATTTTTGTTCATTTTTATATAACTTTAGTGTAAATACATGTGAATCTTGATTCATATGTTGTTTTATTCAGACCTTATGAAAATGAAAATGTGCAAATTTGCCCGTTTTTACATAGAAAATAGGTTAATTTCTAAATTTCATTATCCGGGTCATAAAAGCAAAGTTTGAAGGGAATAATGGCCATTTTATGTATTTTTACATAAAATTAAAAAATAACACATACTATCCAGGAACAAAATTTGTGTTACACAGTGTAATATAACAAATTAATAATCATGTCTGTTATTATGAAGCCTCCCGCCAGTACAGCGGTATGTCTCCGGATTTACAACGCTAAAATCAGGTTGAGCGGATAACCCTTCCTGGCTTTGCTATACAAAAAACATACACATTTATTATGAAAATATCTAGAACAGTTTGTAATAGAAGTGTACAGAAAGAAATTTGTATTTATTTCTAAATATTTCTCAGGTATTGTAGAAGGTGACTGGGTTTAAAAAACATTTTAACTAAGAAACGAAATTAAACATATAAATTAATTAATTATTAAAAAAACATAGCTAAACCGTGATAGGACTGATATAATAAAAATAACAAAAAGGTGTAAATAATACCTTGATAAATATATTGAATGACAATAATTACATACTTCACATCTTATGGGACCTTTCTTTTATAAAGACCAACAAACCTTTGAAGCGTTCTGTAAAAAAGCAAAGATGGTTTAATTTGCAATCCTGAACACCGACCATTACCTTCTTTCTTAAAGAACTGTTTGACTTCTTGGTTTATGTGTGTAGGAATCAGTAAAGTTGGTAAAATTGTCAATATTTTATGAAGTTGTTTCATTCCAGAGTCAAAATTTCCCTAAATTATTAGATAAATTTTCATCTCTGAAGTGTATAATTGAGCTAGTATTGAGTCAATGAAACAATATAAATAGTCAAAGTGAAACCTATTGCTTGTCATGGATTTAATATTATATTTTAAAAGTTGTGTTTGTATAACTTTAATATGTATTTAGAATTGTATGTAACTTATATTGCTCAAAGTATATTACGCAAGTTCTGCCTGTTTTCTAAATTTGTAGAAGGTTCTCCAGCGTAAGAATCAACAATGTATTCGTGTATTTCAATACAAAATGAAATTTCGTGTATTAAAAGTATGAGTATTAAAAGTAGCTTTCGCAACACACGGGAGAAATATTATAATATTGTTATGCAATAAATCTCGGAAGCTATAATTGTGATAAACGCTTATTAATCGGAAAACTACAGATATTTGACCAAAAACGTTTATAGATTTCGAACATTACAAACCGTTACACTTCAGAGAATTAACTTCAGATGTTTCAACGAAGGTATTATATAACTTCAGCAGTGAGAAACTTACTTGAGACCAGACAAAAATACAGCTAGTTTGCATTCCCGTCAAGTGAAGTGTACCTACGTATTAACATTGAATCGGAAATTGATATATATCGACAAACAATTAACGTCTAAATTAAAATTAAAATTTTCGACTATATGAAATCATAACAAAATAAATCGGAGACTCTTCCAGGATAAATTACAATACGTAACAAGCTGTTAGGATCAAGAGAACTGGCGCTGATCTTCCTTTCAGCATTGATACTTTCTGGATCTTTACTGTGTACAACATAACCCTCATATCCTTTTTTATGGTTTGTTGCCCAGCTCTGATATCTTGGTGATGAACATAAAAATCTAATTACATTAGGCTAACTGTTAACAATTGAGAATATACCCTTACCCTTCTATCCTTGGTATATGTTCCACTGATTTTAACTAATGCATTTTATTTCCACTATTATGTGCCAGTTCTATAATGATATAAATTCTTCTTTTCCTTTCCTCCTATATCAGACAAACATACTTCTAACTTCTTCCCATGTTTTCTTGAAGTCGTAGATGATAATTACTGTTTGTTCTTATAGAGTATTAAAGCTGTTCTTTAAATAAAATAATTTTGCACTAATATCAGGTTGGTTACATTTGGAGACATTAAAATTATCTTCTATCATCTCACAATCTTGAACATTTACTATTGGTGTTACTAGTTAGCACATCCTATTAACGTATTGTATGACCAAATTACCGTGCTGCATATACTCACTTTCACATTTGCTAAAATACGACTGTGTTATGACCCAAAAGTTTGGCTGCACGTGACTCTTCTGGTTAATGCTTTACTTCTGTTAAACCAATGTAACATGTTTACTTTTTATTCTGTACCTAACTATTTATTTAAATTTTATGTATCATATAAATTAGCGACTGAGTTACAAATGAGTTAAAACCGCAGCAAAAACTAGTCATGTCTCACAATACCACATCATTTATATCATAAATATTTGTGTATAAATAAGTAGATATACTTCCCAAATTTTTTTTAATTCCATTATTTCTATAAACTATTATAAACATTTTAATATTAGAGACGATATTAATAGTTGCTTCTCTTATTAAACATTTTTATCCTCTTGTTTTAGTTGATCGAACACTTATTTCTTTCACAATAGCACATGCAATTGTAAATACGTTTTATATTTGTGTACATCTAAAAAATAAACAACATAAGGTATATAAATACTGCGGTTACAAAGTTTAACTTTGAAGAGGCTGTACTGAAATATGATTAAAATACATTGTTGTGTGATTCGAATATTGTATCTGGGATATCTGTACTGAGACACCAGCAGACATTAAAATATAGCTCATATGAATTACTGTCCTATACACGATACGTAATTTAGTATTTGTTCAACATGTATAAAGAAATAATTAAGTAATTAACAATTACATTGCTACACTTCTCTGTCTATGCTACAATTATGTACTACTACTTTTCATAATCAGTGGCTAACGAGTTACCTCATATCAGTGACTTATAGAAGTATAGTTACTTTACTCTGTTTTGTTTGTCCTAATATGTAGAGGGAGTTCTATAACCGTAAAAGTTCAAGATGGGTAACACATTAATCGAAGTCATCTGTTTTAAAACACGAGTTTTACTTTGTTCTACCTGTACATTTAAACGCATTAAGTAGTGAACATGCGCACAAACAGAAAAATTATTATGTAAGAACAAATATAATATGAAATAATGAAACTTTGTCCATTGGACGGCAACTACCTTTTGTGGAGATACAAGTGCAGAGGACAACGTTTTGAAAGGCGAAAGACTGGCAATCGGTCACCACTAACGTTTGGAACCCTCACTCTTCACTCAGCTTCATACCTGAAAGCAAGAGTAAAAAGGACCCAACATGTGAAGAAACTAGTTGGATTTTCTATACTTTTATCTCTCCATGTTCAAAGTTTTGCTTTCGAAGCAAACTAGGTTTTCCCATTGGACATCGTTTGAGCATGATTATTTGTTCTTTTATTTTCTGGTAAAGATGTACATATACATAATAATAATAATCACCAACAAGAACAATTTCAAAAATACTGTTAAATTTATAAATGCAACCAAATATAATATACAATGACAACACATCTGTACCTAAACAAAGTGAAAGAAAAGTTTATATTAACATAGAAACTTCATCTGAGATTTAACTGGATGAAGAGGATACGTTTTCACTGAAGTCCAGGGTTCGCTACAAGCTGTTGGGTTTTCATGAAGTTACAATTGAAAAATATATCATTGATTATAAATTTACATTTCTTATTATATGGGTATATAAATATAATTCTACACGATCTAGTTCATATATATAGTTCAGATATGTTACCGTCCCTGCGTGTTTCAAAATGTGCACCATACATACGATGTGATATAGGAATTTCTACTTTTTGTGTTATGAGTTGGATTACGGTTCATTTATTAATTCTACTATCGTTTTCGTTAACTATAAAATTTTAGTTATATTAAAAAGCTTACTCTCACCTTCTAGTTTTAGCACGTTGAATTTATGTGTGTATGTATTATGTTTCATATTCGAACTGTTTGAAACTTTTATTTTGATTTCTGTTGTAGTAAAAGTTTAATAATTTTTTATTTTTTTCGTTCTACATTAGTTGCAACGGCTGATTGTTTTAGTCAGTTTCAATGCTTTTGGAAATGTATGTAAATATAATCTTATACGTCCCTTTTTATTTAGTTTTTGTTGGACAGTATCCGTGTGCATACATGAAAAGAAACAAAGTGTCATATAGATAATATGAATAGGCCCGGCATAGCCAAGCGTGTTAAGGCATGCGACTCGTAATCTGAGGGTCGCGGGTTCGCATTCCCGTCGCGCCAAACATGCTCGCCCTTTCAGCCGTGGGGGCGTTATAATGTGACGGTTAATCCCATAATTCGTTTGTAAAAGTGTAGCCCAAGAGTTGGCGGTGGGTGGTGATGACTAGCTGCCTTCCCTCTAGTCTTACACTGCTAAATTAGGGACAGCTAGCACAGATAACCCTCGAGTAGCTTTGTGCGAAATTAAAAATAAATAAGAGATAATAAGAAATTAACATTTATTGTGCAAATGCGTTCCTATTAAATAGCTTTGTTTCAAACTAATAATTTGAAATATCTCTTTCCAAGAGCAAGGAAATGTACAACACAATTTTTGATAAATCCAAGTGGTAAGTTGTTCTTTACCTTCTAAAAACTCCATCCGTACTGTCCATTGACCCTACATCCCACCTTCTCAGTACCGATGAAAATTAAATAATATTTTTGAACCTCTCGTCAAAACAGAAAATAAGAATGTCTGTGTAATATCTTAATATTTTTCCATGGTTTTGTACCACACATACTTTTTTATTTTTTGTGCTTACAAATATCCAGTCAAGTAAGAAGGTTACTAGTCTTAAACTATCAAGGAAATGTTTTCATACAGGCTATAGCATCATTTTTTTAATTTAAAATTTGACAGAGGGCGCATAACGCAAGGTCGAGAAAGTTCGTGAACATTAATATTTGAAAAGTTTCGTGGAGTATCTCGAAAGAAAAACGGAATATAAATAAGGGTAATTAGAAATGATTGAGTTCAGTAAGTACAGAATTAAAACAAAATTACTGATGAATTAGAAGTGAAACTTTAGAAGTAACTTAAGCATAATTTCAGTTACATAAACTTTTCAACGTAAGCTTCAACACGAATGTATTCTCTTAAATTAGTAAAACTTATTGCAGGATATTTAATCACAGACTATGTCACGAGAGTACAAATTCATGTGATCATAAATTTAGATTAATTTATGCTACATTAATATTATCTTTACGTCACAAAATGTGATAATTGTTGAAGGATATTATTATTTCTGCTTATTGCTTGATATTGATGGCTATTTTTTGTGTGTTTAGTAACTCTGTCAAATTTATTTCTGTGTTTTTGTTGTTTAACGCTTCTTGTAGAGGCCTCTTCAATTTAGACACTTACAAACATGAGGAAATGAGATAATGAAAAAAGTTAATTGAAGATGATATATTTTATTATTATACAGATTGAAATTGGCATTATCTTATCAAATAATACAAAATAACCCACCTAAGGAAATAGCATGTTACAACATTGGTAGAGGTTGTGGGTGTATTTTAAAGAAAATATTAAAAAACCTTGGAAAAGATTCAAAATTGAAGATAATATCACGAAGCAGACAGGAAATTTAACCTTATACAGAAACAGACAGAATAGAATCTGTAGGTCAGATGACTTTTCGTTCAGAGTAAAGAGTTACCAAGATCTATGAAAGTAGAGAGGCTAACAAAGTTCCGTTAATAATCATGGCAGACATAGCACATTGACCTAAAACTCTGCAGTACACCTTGAGTGGTTAATAGTTGAATGAATTTCCATGGACCCAAAAAACTTAAATGTCATGAAGAGAACAACGGAAACAAAAAACTGTAAGTTTTGAGCTTTGTCTACATGGGACATTGCAACATGTGAAATGAAACAGGTAATACTTCCATATTCTAATAAGGACAGCAACTGTAGAAGTATTACTGTTGATTAATGCCAAATATTGCGTGTTCATAGACGATAGATATAATATCTATACGATACTGTATAGCCTAGGCCAAACAAATAAAATATCTCATAAGAATGATACTGGAAATGTAACCTCAACATTCAGAATCGGTTCTGTTCTTCAAGAAATAAGGAACGATAGAACTAAGTACTAGTTTCTGGTCATCAATAAAGATTTTGCATAAAGTACCAGAAGGTGAATGAACTCAAGAAGAAGGATGCCTACCCTTTTTTAAAGATTTATTCTATTTTAAATGCTCTACATGTATGGAACTGTTTTTCAACGTAAGAACGGACACTGGGAAATGCAAACTAACGAAGCAAATAGAGAAAATATAGTCTTTGATATAATATAATAAATTATTTATGTGTTATCATTTAGATTGAACAATTCGTCTGATACCTCTTGTGTATTAAGTGAATATGATCTCTCCAATATATCCTAGAACATTGTACTCATCTACATGGATGATATAATTACAAATATTTTAGTTTTGAAATAGCAGTAACGTACTGGAGTGTATAACACAGCCTGGTAGCAACAGTCATCACATATGGAGTGATTGATATTTTTGGCCATATCTGTTGCTTTGTTTATCTTGCAGTTACTGCTAAAGAGGTGAGTAAAACTGATTTTTAAAGGATATTACTGTAAAAATTAATTTAAACAACATATGTTATGTCAAATGTTTAATTAAATTTCCTATTCATTTAAAAACAGTTATTTAAATATTTTCTTTTAACAACTAAAAGATTAAAAACAAACATAATGACACAAGTTACAGTTACCACATACATATTTTACCAATTCAATTATCTGATTGATCAGATCACTTCTATATAATCTAGATTATAATGTGTATTATTACTGTTTTTTTCTATAAATGACAAAGCTATAAAGTATTAGTTTTATTCGTTTATAAAAGTTAGCAGAATGGAAGTTAGATCCTCGGTATCAGTTACTGGATGTTTCCTGATTTATCTGGCAAGTGGTACAATATTAACGTTTTTAAACCTAACTCCTCACTTAACTTCTTACCTGAGAGCAAGAGTTAAGAAGGGCACAACATATGAAGAAACTACTCGGATTTTATCTGCGGTTATTCTATTTCATAATTTTATTTTGGAAGCAAACTAGGTTGTCTTATTGGACGTCATTGGAATATGATTAGATTATTGGTTCTCTTATTTTTAGGTAAGATGTACATTTAAATGTATTTAATAATTGTAACTGATAAAAACAATTTCGAGAAGGCTATCAAATCAGTTTTAATTATTTTTATATACGTAGCAATGCACTTTTGAGTAAGCAAGATATTATATTATTTAATTAACACAGAAACATGAATTGAAATTTTACTGGAAGAGAAAGAATGATAAAGGGGTTTTATTGGGTATCAGATTTTATGAAGTTTAAAAACTGTGGTAATTTCTTTTGTAGTTTATGTATTTTTAGTATCTATGTATAATTCCATATTCCCCTGTTTATGTAATGTATGAATGATGCGAGATAGAAAATTCTATTTTTTGAAATGATTTTTACAGTTCATTTATATTTTATCGTTCAGTTCAAGTTTTAGTTACATTAAAGTACTAAATAACCTTTTAATAAATAACGTTGAATTTCAGTGTGTGTTGTTGTTGTTTTGAATTAAGTACAAAGCTACACAATGGGCTATCTGTGCTCCGCCCACCACGGGTATAGAAACCCGGTTTTTAGCGTTGTAACTCCGCAGACATACTGCTGAGCTACTGGGGAGCTTCAGTGTGTGTGTATTGCGAAACTGATATGAACTTCGCCTTGGACTGACAAATAGATATTAATGTTGCGAAAGATTATGTAAGTTAGCCAGCCACAAGTGATATACGTACATAATATGAACTGTGCCTTAATCTTAAATCAAGTGTTATATTTATGGAAATTCGGGTTTTCTTCTTCTTGACTTTTTCTTACTTCCTTTATTTAATGAAATAGTTATTAAGTTTCATATTTATATGTATTGTTCATTAATGTTACAATATGTCCTAATGAGGCACTTATTATTTTAAGTAAGGTTTCAGTAGATGTTGAACTTTGTGTTCCAAATGTTGAAAAGTTTTATTTTGGTTATCTGTGATTATAAAAGTTTAACAATCTTGTTTCTTGTTGTTGTTATTAGACCACGATTTCAACGGTCGTTTATTTTAGTCGGATAAAACATTATTTCATGTGATTAAAAATGTTGTGGTAATACATAACAGTAGATACAACAATAAGATCTGATAAGATCAGATATCAGAATGATTCTTTCAGTTTTTGAGTTACTACTGCAGCGTAATTATCATGCGACATAGCTGAAAATCAGTTCTTTATTTACTTGATTCCAGATTAAATAGTAATCATGAAATTAATGAATTTCGATGGCTATTCCCATTTCCAACATATAGAGGTAGAGGTAACAAAATAAACTCAGTTTTCAGTCATTCAATGAGGAATGAATGGGATCAGTTTTGACTATCTTATATCGTTTCATAGACTTGATGTTATCTCTTTCACATAGATTAAAGATATTGTTCATTCTTGAACATTCATCTGATAGTATAAAGACATCTTCCTACAGCAAAGAAATAACCTCACAAAACGTTTTCACGTTTGTCAACGTTACTGGTGTCTTTGAAAAATAAACTAAGAAATCGAACAGTGCTTGAATATGGGCTAAATCTGACAAGTAATTATGTGTATCACAGCATATATTTAGCTTGGATTGCAAAGAAAACCATATTTAGAGATTTACAGATATGTTGAAAATAGCTGATGTTTATAAAAGAAAGGTCCCTTAATATCTGAAGTAAGAAGCTAATGTAATATTAATGTAGGGTGTTACTTAAATAAATTTACTCAATCTATTTGCAAAACGTTTTGGTTAATAATCGACGCTGGATTTTCAACAGAAGTTAATAACTTGGTTATTTGTAATTAAGCCTTAACAATAAAGAAATTACTTGTTTGAAATGCTTTTCTAAACCAATATAATAACGGAATGTGAGATCAGAATTTCCTACTATATAGGGTCTCACGCTTGCTAGGGCCAGACAATGTTTTGTATGACCCGAAAGTCTAGCTGAACGAGACCCTGCTGTACGATGCTATATTTTCGTTAATACCAGCAATTAAGACAGAACCAGAGAAACATGCCAGTAGAACTGTTGATTTCGTAATGTCATTAAAGCCAATAAAACGATACCTCTTAAAATTTTTAGTTTTATCCTTTTCATATTTTTCATTTTAACACCTGATTTATTTCACATATAGTTCCATCTGTTTAAATAATACCGTGTTGGGTACAGTGGTTAGCTACGTTAAACTACCTGTTTATAACGGTAATAGTGTATTTGTGCTGAATGTTTGTTTTTCATCCGATCGATACAGAGTAAACACAGTACAACAAACTGTAGAGGAATAAAAACTGTCGCTAAGAACGGTCACCTAAAGTTGTGAATTTTAACGGAATACTGGGATAAAGTGTCACTCTAAAATGCATCCACAGCTTACAATGTGCCACGTACAAAACCCGAGACATACAGACCTCTACCCTCGGTCCTCATTATATAAGTTTAATTATCGATTAGTAAATCTGTTTCTTAAAGTGTGATTTTAGCCTACTATCTTATTCGTGCATATAACATTTGTTAACTATTTATTTAAAGTTTCATATATTACATGAATGTGTGAATAAATTTTGATTAAGTTAAACTATATTCAAAACCAATAATCCGCGACAATGCATGATTATTTAAATATCATAAATATTTGCGAATAAACACAGTCCTTATATTAGGAAAGAAGAAGGTAACTGACGGCTACTTTTTTAAAATTTTTCTGTCGATCCTTTAGTTACGTATTTGATTTTCTTAGGATATGTGTGCTACGTTGTGTAATAATTAAAGCTCAATATTATAATAACTTCTAATCTTGTACTAGACGTTTTATTATGTAAAAAGATATTTTATGCCATCTTTATAGTAATTAAAAAAGCGTAACAGTTCAGACTTTAAAAAAAATCCTTTTTAACTCATTTGAATGTTATTTCTACTTCACTAATTTTATAAGTTTAATAAATATTTTAATTCAGATTAAATAATCTGTCTGTATATTCTGTTGATTAACTGAATGTGGTTGTCTGATATATTCTGGAACATTGTACTCAGCTAACAAAATTACGTACAGTAAGACCTTTCATAATACTTACGAAACTTTAAGACTGGTTAAGGAAAAGGAACATTAAGCTCAATCCCAAGGAAAGGAAATTTTTCTGTCAATACGTGAGTATCATGGGACACATTGTTAGAAAAGTGGTAGTGACTAAAGATTCATCTCATAATGAATGTATACATTATTAACCAATGCTCAAAAACGTATGTGATGTAAAAACATTTCTTACAGAATTTTATTGGTTTACAACTTTTTGCATTTAGACACCTAGATAGCAAGATTGTTTGTTAAACAACATAATTTTTACTTATTAAGGATATCGCACTTGATGGAACCTTGGAAATTCTACTGATCTGTCTTTAAGACCTTTGTGAATAAAGGATGTAAACACTATAGGAAGGGGAATGCACAAGATAGTAAAAACAATCAACATTATAGTTACCTGGAATGGACTTGGAATTACAGTTAACATAATAATTCAAAACAACACACCGAACGATTGAAAACACCAGTAAAACGAATATATTGGTGTGAGGTAGGAATATCAAAGATGTTGGTCCCGTATTGCAGCAAAATAAAGATGGCTATGGTATAAGTGGAGACCAAAAAGGAACAATAATAGCGATGATGTTTTAGAAGAAAATTTATAATGCTGGTAGAGTGTAGGGGAAAAAATCAAATTCGTATAATGGAACAACAGGAAAGGTAATTTTGACTTCTCAGTTACTATCTTCTACACCTAATATATTTTATGTTCATGTAAGTGTAATCTATTTTTACCATTAATGGTTCTCATTTATAAAAGTGTGTCGTATTTATTAATGTTATAAAAAAGAAACATTTTACTATCTTAGTTCTGGCTTAGCAGTAACGTGCTGGTATATACAGCACAACATGGAAGCTACCATAACCACTTAAGGAGTGATTGGTTGTTTCGGTTATGTCTGCTGCTTGTTCTATAGATGTGAGTACAATTTTTGGAAACCATTTTATTATAGAAATTGAATAAAGAAAGATAAAATGATCTTGTTTTAAATGTCCAATTTCACATTTTAAACAATGTAAAAGGTATGAATAATTATTTTATTTCAACAATCAGAAAAAAAACACATAATTACATATTTGAGAAAAATTCTTGATGTTAGAAAAACACGTAGACTAAAGAAGCTTTGACAGAAATGAAATAATGAAATAGAAATTCTGTAACCTGAACGCTTTTAAAATATAGACCTGATAAAAGCACTCAGGTTATAGGGTTTCTATTTGATTTCTGTATTTGAGAAAAACAATGACTGAAGTATCAGTTCAGGTGTAAATGTAAATAACTGTTCACGTAGTGATGTTATGCTGTGTCAGACATAATCTTCTAAGTATATATATTTATATCAAATATGAACTACTCTAACTATAGGCGACCTTCAAAAAATAACTATTTAAGTCTTCCATTCTCTGGAAAATGTTTTAGTTCTTCAAAATAACTCTACTTGCACAAGGTTTTCTAAAAGTGGTCTAGTCATTATTCCACTGAAAATCTTTATATAAGAGTCGCCAATTTGTAAACGAGGATAATTTCACTTTTTTACTTTAAGATTTTGTATAATTCTTAAACCTCTGTATTATATTGGATTTTTAACTGATTAAAATACTGTCTTTTTTATAATATAGCTCATATAATATTTTTACAAACACATAAAATGATGTAACATTTGCTCGTGTATTTGAAATACCACATCATGGAAAAATGGTGAAATATTTTCTCAGTGGTTTCCCAATAACAAAGGCCTTGTGACAGGGATAGTGGCTTCAGGGATAGCTTTAAATTCTCTATTTGTGAATGGCGTGCAGATATTCTCTGTGAATCCTAGTAATCTACAACTTCCTTCTAATGGGTAAGTTACACGTTTCTGTTAACTCACGTGATGCTTCTAGAAGTAAGACTATCCGTTTTAACTTTATCTTATCTTCAATAAATCATTATTAAGTTGCTCTTTTTAGTGTTATTTTATTATTGTTTTGGTTACAAACGCTTAGAATATCTTGAGTGAAGGGGAATAAGAGTCAAAGCTTAGTACTAATAGTTCTTTGAATGACTGGATATCCCTAAGCACAAATAATACGTATGTCTAGTAGAAAACTGTGGACCGATATTGAATTTAAATACGTATTTTCTTTGTTATTCGCGAAGGGTTGAAAAGTTTGAATTAAGTGTCATTAGTCTTTAAAATAACGGATGTATGATCTATAAAAAAATTGGAAAACAGAAGGAATAAACAGGTTAGTATTTGTATTTTTCCAAAATTCATTTTATTAGATTGAAATCAAGTTTTTCTTCGTTTCGTATCAGTTGCCTAACAAATGTTAGTTTTATATTTCCACATATTACTATTTGTTTTTACATAAGTACACAAAGAAAATAAACTAATTTGTTAAAATTTTCCAACCACGGATAACGAAAATGAAACTTTTACGCAGTTAGAACGGAAAGTTTATCAACTACCAAAACAATTAATAAATACATGTTAATAAATAAGTTAAATCTCAAAACCGCGAAAACAGATGTTTATATTCCCAAATAAAAAACTATGCATTATAATTTTTTTAGTTATTTAAAGAAGTCTATTCAGGGTTTTAGTGTAAAGAAAATAGTGTTTTGTAAGAAAATAGCGACTTAAACTGACTGCTTTAAGAAATAGAAATAAATTATAAAAGGTTGTACTTCTATTTTCCATTATGGTGTATTATTAGTTTATATTAACAGAAAACAATTGTTTTGATATTTTAAAATAGGAAAAAGCAATAAACAGTGACCTAATTAATGTGCACCAATCGTCAAGACAATCGTGTAGTAAAGAACTTATTGGGCCAGTCAGGAGAGACGTGGACTGCACAGCAACGATAAATCACGACAAATTTTATGCATTCTTGGAAGAAGATTCACCAACGTAAACGTTGATGACGAACAACCGTACATTAATTGTGAAATTGAACTTTATGTGTCACCAAAAGAGGATCTGAAAATAAAAGAATTTTACCACTTCTCAGTAGTTTGTATCTGCTCATATTACTCATTCGTGTTTGTAAATTATATATATATGTATATAAGATACGTACATGCAAAAAGTGTTACTTTATTTTTCTAATATTCCTTTGATTTACATAAACAAATTAAAAGCTATTTTCATCAAAAAACACCTGGGAAAACGGGTGGAAACCAAAACATTATGTATTAAAACATTAATTGTGTTATAAACTGAGTACCACCACCAGGACTGTATTGAGAAATTCTGAGAGAAGTGACGAAAGAAAGTTCTTTGTTACTTCATAATTACGTTCTTATTGTTTTTCAGACATATGGATAGACCTTTTATCAGACGACACGTTTTTGCCTAGAACTGGTCCAGTTACTAAAGTTGTTCACGCCATCAGCAGAGTTATTATGGGTTTAACACACGACAAAATATTTTACAAGGTAAGAATGTAGAAAGTGAATTTCTTATACTCGTTATTGATTATTATTAAAATAATATTTGGTGTGTAAACTAAAAAGCTTATAATGATAAGATACAGGTCTCGATTCCGTGGGAAGAGCATAGCCCATTTTTAGATTTTCACGTTGAGTGAAAATAGACTAAGAACAAAAAATTAGAGATATTAAAACGGTGAAACTAATTTGAAAAAATAAAATGTCTTGAGAGACATTTTTAAATAATTTAATATAACGAAAAGAAAAAAAATATTGTCTGAATAATTTTAGTTGTCAGACCTGATCAGTCAGTTACAAATAATGGGATAGTTTTTCTGTTTGAAATAAAAGGTTAAAACATAAATGAATGCGAACTTAACACAAAATTAAAACAAAATAATATATACGTATATTGAAATTAAGGATTATAAAATATTTTACTTTTCACTGACTCGTTATTTCAGATTTATTATAGTGTTTATAGGATTTCTTTTTTGTTTCCTTAGTCTCAGTGAATTATAATAGGCTTATATATGTGTATAAATTTTTAGTTAACGATTTTGCTTTTGTTGAGAATAAAAGACAGTATTCTCGACACTTTGGTGGCAACATCTTATGGAAGAGAAGTAATATACATGATCTGGATTATTATGCTTTATACAACATTTCGTGTTGTTTTTGTCTGTGTTTCGGCTGCTGTTGCTGAAGATTTTCGAACGCAATATACTGCTGAAATTTTCAAATAGTACTTTTTACATCATTAAGTGTAGAGCAAGGGTTATCAACAACTTGAGAAAAACATCGTAATATAAATATTTTTTTTATTACTGAATCGTAACTTTGAAGATATTCGCGTAAATATTTGGCTAAAGAAATGATTCATCAGTGTAAAGACGTTTGTTTAAAGTCTAACCCTCTTAATGAATATTTATTTAAATTTAACAAATTTTATCTTCTAGATTTATCTTCTAGAAAATATCGCAAATAAGTTTGATAGTGAACTAAAATATAAAACACACACCGCTCAGTTTTTAACTGATAATTCATGACTTTTATTCCAGACAGATTTTTTCTTTCTCTGGGATTTAGCTTTCCATCGTATTGTTCTTTTTTTGGGGATGGTTTGCTACGTTTTGTGTGACAGTGACTGTTTCAATCATTTTCGATTCATAGGAATGCTCGTGACTATACTTTTCTCTGAAACCCATCGTACTCAACCATTATTATTATATAGTTCTGATGGAGACAAAAAAACAAAAAACGGTCTCGTTAAGGAGCGGTTGAATATTAAAAGTGAGTTTGAATTTCTTAACATTTGTCAAATCTCAAATGTTTTAGACTATAACTTTAACATAGTTTTCACTTCCTGTGTAATATTTATATAGTGAACTATCATAATGTTTGTTCATCTTGAATTTCTTAACATTTGTCAAATCTCAAATGTTTTAGACTATAACTTCAACATAGTTTTCACTTCCTGTGTAATATTTATATAGTGAACTATCATAATGTTTGTTCATCTGTCGCTGCTCTAACAAAGACTTCTTTAAACCATCTTAAGGTATTGAAAGACAGTGCTGTTCAATACGTGTCTCATTAAAAGCCTATTGACAGGAAAAATTCTACATGAAACAATTTTATTGACTAATTGAAACTTGCTCAGATTTAATACGGATGCTTAATGCAAACTAAAGTGTAGATTTATTTGTTTTTCAAGACAATGCTTGTGTTCAGTATGGTGTCTATCACTTATTAAATAATTAAATGGCTCTTATGAGAGCCATGGACGAAATGTTGAAAATAAAAATAATATTCACCAGGTAGTGACTGTTTACCTTTATGAAATGAAACATCTTTATCTATTACAATAATACATTTTATACAAACACTACGATAAAAGAATTTAAACTAGAGGTTTCTAAGTGTCTGTCTCACTGTACTAATAACATGTTTTGTAAAGAAAATTGCAGCAACTCCTGGTTTGACAGAACTTTATAGATTCTGAGCCAAGATATGCTACACACCATGTGACCATATTTGTTGGAAAGACAGCGTCTAATACAATGTATAGATATTTCATGGAAGTTAAGAGTCAAGATGTTTCGAGTGGAATGTATACAAATATACGTATATTTGTATACTACTTGCATCTGTATACCAATTGTACAAAATTCTCTCATTAACCAGTCAGACAATCTCAAAATCTTTATTGTCAAAAATGTGTGGGTTCCTCTTTACCAAGTTTTAAAGCATTTTTTTTTAAATTTTGTTTTGGGTGATTCTCATCTCAAACTAAAACCTGCTGTTCTATCTTACTGTGGAAAATTAAAAGAAACAACTAGAATTCTGTGAGTTAAAAATGTTTTATAAAATACATTTATGTTTTGTACACAATATATTTGAAGAATTTTTAAGTCATAATTTTGTATCATTTAGAATTTTCTTACGAATCTATGCATTTTTACTATTTTGGTTGTGCTTGTGTAGTGAGTTATTCGTAAATCTATATTGAATTTTAAAGGACATATATACACATCTGTATTACTGTATGTTACATTTTAAATGTTTTATTTTAGATATTTGTTGGAAAGACAGCGCCTAACACAATGTATAGATATACTCTTCAAAACAAGAAACGCAAAAGGGATATTTTTGTTATATTAAAGAGAAATATATGTAATAAGGTTACAAGCTCAGAGTATGTGATGTTACACGTGTTAAGGCACTGATTGTCAGACCAAAATGACAATAAAAGATGTGCACTTTGAAAACGGAGGAAAACATCGGATTTTTCGCCAAAACGCATGCGTGTCCAATAAATTTGTTTGAGAGATCTGCATGTTATGCAAGTGCAACATGTGCAAAATCCCTATAAAAGTGATGGGTTCTCGGTTTCCATAGCTCAGTGTTAAGCCACCGACACGCAATACAGTTACGCCAAGACTGGCTGAAGTACAACGCAACAACGCCATTGGTCGCATGGAAGCAGGCAAATCTCGATCAGATGTTGCCAGAGCTGTGAATGTCCACCCAAGCACCATCACAAGGCTATGGAATCGTCACCAACAACTTGGATCAACTCGTGACCGTCCACGATCTGGCAGAAAGATCGCAACATCCGGTTACGTCACCTTCGGAATAGGACCACTACTGCGACGTCTACTGCCTCAACCATACCAGAGCTGCGTAGGATTTCCGATCAGACCTTACGCAACCGTTTACGAGATTCTTAGGCCCCATGTGCAACCAATCATGGTGAACGTCAACGACGTTTTTCAACATGACAACGCCTGTCCTCACACAGCACGACTCACCACTGTCTTCTTAAGACACCATAACATCAACGTTCTTCCCTGGCCATCCAGATCACGAGATTTAAACCCCATCGAACATCTTTAGGACGAGTTGGACCGACTTTTGCGACGGCGAAAACCTTAACCGCAGACTCTACCTCAGCTTGCAGCAGCTTTGCAGGCTGAGTGGACAGTCATTCCACAGGATGTGATTCGTCATCTCATCGCTTCCATGGGCAGGAGATGGCAAGCAGTTATTGATGCTCACAGGGGTAATAGTCTTTATTGACGTTGAGTGACGTTAAACTTCACCTAGTGAGCGTGGACTTCGCCTTTGCAGACTTTGGATGTTCAGCAGTGAATGTGCAAAGTTTCACACATGTCATACAGAACTACCCGGAATAAACTTGTTAACAATTTGTATCATGTTTTGCCTTTTGCGTTTCTTTTTTTGAAGAGTATATTTCATGGAAGTTAAGAGTCAAGATGTTTCGAGTGGTATGTATACATAAAACACTCAGTAATGCAGGTAATTTATAACTGGTGAATATTCAGTAAGTTATTAAGTTCGGTGTTACTTAGACGTGATTAAATGATTATCCAATAGTGCGATTTAATTAGTTAATAAGTTGGCTTGTTATTCAATCAGTTAGTGAGAAATTACAGAAGTAAGTTTATTTCAGAGGGCGTAGTTTTGGATTTTGTCTTCAAATGTTGTTTGTGGAGTGTATTGTAAAAAGGTGTTGTTGAAAAAACAAACTAACTAATAAGTGTTATGTGGACTGTACTGAAAAATACCTGCCCAAACAGGAAACACGTTGCAACAACAATATATATATATATATATTATGGTTTTAATATATTCATATAAAATAGCTTTAGCAACTATTAATGTCATTAAAATTCTTACAGCTAATAACTTTTATATGGGATGAAATATATTGTAGTTTAGTGAATTACAGTTAAAATCGGCGCTATAGCTTATGTATTTTGTGTATGTTTTTATGTATTATTTACTTACATAGTAATGTTATATTTACGTAGGAACATGAGGATCATGTGTCACTGATGATACTAAGTTACTCTCGTGTAGCGTACCACAGATATGCTTTTTAAATCATTAACTGTTAATCTAATATATAATCGAAGTTATAAGATGCTACGTCACATATTAGTAAAATTGGACGAAAAAGAAAAATACTAGGCTATATTTACTGATAGAGTATATTGTGTGTGTATGGCTATTTGATAGGTCTTTTATTCACAAAGTGTCATACGTCTGTAAATAATTTATGGAAAATGCATCATTGACTTAAATGTTTAAATCAGTAACTGTGGATCCAATCAATACAGAATAATTATTATTATCGATTTCTATAAATTGTAGGAAATTATACATCCTTTATAAAGACACACGCAGTGTATCATGAGGTTGTTACCACCTTGAAGGACACAGTATACAAGTAACAGTTTAGCAATATTCCACTTTCTCATTTTTCAAAATTTTTCGGTTAATATTTTGTACTAGAACCTTACTTCACATACAGATTTAAAAATAGTCCATTAAAAATACACGAGATATAAAATATATAATATAATATATTTTTAACATAAAATCTATAATTTCCATGAATCTCTTTTATCTTCTTCGCCTCCTTCTATGACGATAAGTAAATCATTGTCTCAAAGCTTTTAGAACAATTTAAAGATTGGACTACCTCACACTTACATTAATGTAAAATATACACTGCTGGCCAAAATCTTAAGGCCAATGAACATAAGGAAAATATATGCATTTTGCGTTGTTAGATTCAACCCCTTATTTGAGTAGAGATTCGAAAGATGAAAATAAGAAAAGGGAAAATAAAAATTAAAAACTTTTTAGTATTTAATAGGGAAATTGTAAACACTATGAAATTATCCTAAATACTAGGTGGTTAAAAGTTTAAGAACATACTGAAACGAAGCATTAATCGGTAAAAACGAAACGAAATTTAGTCATTTGTGTTCAAGCATGAGCGTTGTCAGCATCACCCACTGACATCTCCTGTGTTACATTGGATATAAACATGGCAAATGCTAAAAAGTTGACAGAGTTGAACGTGGCAGAAATGTCAAGTTGCATAAACAAGTCTCTCTTAACGTGCCATCGCAAATGTCTTAAAAACCCTGAGGGATACGGAACGAGAATTTCAAGTGGTCGACCCTAGAAAATTTCGCTGGCGTTGAACAAGAGAATTCGACGGGTTGTCCGGCAAGACATCAGCCGATCGTTGAACCAGATAAAGGCCCTTACGGACGCAGAAACAGCTCAAGAACAATAAGACGGCATCTACGAGAGGCGGGCTTTAAAAACCGTAAACGTCTTCAAAGGCCACGCCTCCTTCCACACCACGAAACAGCTCGATTAAACTTTGCTGAGAAGCACCAAACATGGGACGTAGAAAAGTGAAAGAAGGTTTTGTTTGATGATGAGAAAAATTTAACCTGGATGCTCCAGATGGCTTCCAACGTTACTGGCACGATAAGGATATCCCACCGGAGACATTTTCTACACGACACAGTGGAGGAGGTTCCATCATGATCTGGGTCCTTCCATGGAACAATGGAGCTTCAGGTTATACAAGGATGTCAAACAGCAGCTGGCTACATTGGCATGTTGCAAAGAATATCCTTATTGATTGAAGGCCCTCGCTTGTGTGGAAATGACTGGATCTTTCAGCACGACAACGCTGTAATCCACAATGGCCCCAAGACAAAGGACATTTTCTTGGCGATTAACGTGATTCTTTTGAACCATCCAGCGTGTTCGCCCGAACTGAACCCCATTGAAAATGTTTAGAGATGGATGGCAAGGAAAGTATATCGAAATGGACGTAAATTCAAAACAGTGTATGATCTTCATAAAGCCATCTTCACCACTTGTAATAACATTCCAGCCAACCTTCTGCAAACACTTATATCGACCATGCCAAAGCGAATGTTTGAAGTTATTCGCAATGACGGCCTTGTTGAGGCCTCTTGTTGGACATTTCCTACCCCGTTTAGGAGTTCTTTTTGGTATGGTCTTAAACTTTTGTCCAGCTAGTATTTAGGCTAATTTTATGGTGTTCACATTTTCCCTATTAAATGCTAAAAAGAGTTTTTTTCCTTTTCTTATTTTTATACTTCGAATCTCTACTCAAATAAGGGGTTGAGTCTAACAACGCAAAATGCATATTTTTTCTTTATGTTCATCGGCCTTAAGATTTTGGCAAGTAGTGTATTAGGTGTAGAGTTGTCGCTGAGATCTCGTAAAAATCTAATAAGTGAAAATGCAACTTTGCCATCGCTACTCTTCTATTTTATCACTTTGACTGCTGTTCTATTAACACATTACTGTTATTTTATATTTCATTCTAAAACATCGTCACTATCGTTGTTCATTTACATATACAATACAGTAATATTTTGCTCTCCACAACGACAACTTTAGTATTGCTATGCGGTAACAACATTTTTGATATTCCTGTCTCCTTGAATGAAAGTGTTCTAACTTCTTCAGTTGATGCTTTGGATTATTTTGAAATGTATAGTTATAAGTCCATCCCACGTAATGATAACCTTGGTTCTTTTCGTTGTCTTTTCACAGTGTTTGCATTTTTTATTGACACATATTTTTATAGGTCCGTCCAAGGCGATGAACAATGTTAGTTACAATAATTCAGATTTAATAAGAAATATTGTTTATTCATGATTTTTAGTTCCTTGAAAGCTTCAGCATGTCTTTGATATTGGGGCTGCATATTCAGTGTCAATTTTAAGCGATATTTTATTTGTTTGTCCTAAGATATAGGATCTGCTGAAGATCATACTTATCTTCTATGATCGAATCACGTAATGCCTGGCAATGGACTGCTTCTACAGCTATGGTCATTTGACTCTCATGATATGAAACTATAAACTGTTCATATATGGTATTTGATACCAGATATTCCATATTTTGCTTCAAAGACGAGTACACTTGTTTCTCTTACTTTTACCTGCTACAATGTTTCATTGGCTAATAGCTCGAATTTTACAGTTTCTTGCTTTTGTGGCCCAACTTATGATGTTTTTATTTTATTGGCTTACGGAAACTCATTCAACCATTCAGTTATCAAGACGTACCACAGAGTTTGGTTCCATATATTAGACATACAATTACTACAAGAAAACCCTTACTAACCATTTCATTATGAGGGTTCTTGTTAGGTCTTCGCATCTACTGAAATGGTCACCTAATCAATATCATTCTTCAATCTGTCAGGTTAATTAATTTGCTCTCAATAAGTTTCCTGTCTTGAATTATCTTGTCACCTCTAAAGTTGATATTTTATCGAATGTCTTTTATGTTTCCATCACAATTATCTCTTATCTATCATCGCTGTTGTAACATGATCATTACGCGGGTTATTTTGTTTCTTCTTTTTTTTTTAATTTCGCCCAAAAGTACACGAAGGCTATCTATGCTAGCCGTTTTGAATTTAGCACTGTAAAACGAGAGAGAAGGCAGCTAGTCATCACCACCCATCTTCATCTCTTGGGATACTCTTTTACCAACGAATAATGGGATTGACCGTCACATAATAACGTCCTTACGGCTGAAAGGGCGAGCATCTTTTTTGCGATGGGAAATTGAACCCAAGACACTGGGAGAAGGAGTCGAGTGCCTTAAGACTGGTTATTTGCACTATTTAGCAAGATAACGCCAATTACAATCTGTGTAATGATAATAAATAAGATACTTTTCCAGAAAACGTTTACTGCAGCAATTTTCCCGCTCAAAACTAATTTCAATTACCTTAACTTTACAACATAAGTTTTGAAACGAATGTAGACCTAACTTTCCTTTAAATGTACTTGTAGAATTTCTCGACTACTTCATGGAATAACTCAATAACTGATAGTAAAATATACGGGATAACTCCCACTTCTATCAGTATATAAATTTTCTAATTCTGAAATAACCCAATTCAACAATCATTAATCGGTTGTATTTATACCGTAATTCGTTTCAAAATACACAACAAATTTTCTCGATTCTTAACTCTCACAAACTTTATTGATCATTGCGTTATGAGTGCTCTATAAGGTATCTATTTTTTTATATGAAAATATGGTTTGCAGCAACACATTTGCCAAGGGTAATAGTTTCTTAAATGATCAGACATTCGTAAGTACAAAAAACATGTATGCGTGATCAAAAACTGTGAAATGGTATTAAAATTAAATTCCTATTTTCTGTGTTCTTCTAGTAAGGTTCAAAAATCGATTTAATTTCATTTATACTTTAAAAGAACAAATGTGTGATCCATAGAAAATACGGATCGAATTTTAGAAGATAACGAACATGTCCGTTCCTGCATTCTTCAAAAATTATGTTCTTGACCGAAACAGAGATTTCAAATTGTTAGATTGAAATCACGTTTACGTTTTTATTTGTTTAACCACAGTCGTACAATAGATAATATATATATAAGAAAATGTTTCTTGTGACATAAGAACACTGTCATTATAATATTAAAAACCCACATAATTGGGAGCTAATAGGATTATATTTACACAAATGTTATGACTCACTAAAACAATCAGCCGCTATAACCAGGTTGTTCAAAAGTGAATGTATTAAGGCTTGACAGCAAAAGATATTCAAGATTAAACTTTTAAACAGTTGGAACACAAAATTTATGAATCATCGAAACCACAGTTAATAAATACATGCCTGTTTAGGTCTTGATATTGTTGTGGACAAAACTGTTATTGCTGTGGCGTTATGCTGTGTCAGAAATAACATTGTAAGTATATACCTTTATACACAAACATCCAAAAGCTAAACTATCTTTCGATCCACAACGATTTAAGTCTTCTATTTACTGGAACTGTGTTTCGTTGTTTACTTGAACCGTACTTGTACAAACATTTATTAGAGTGGTTTTGTTGTTATTTCTCTTCTAATATAGGTAATAGGTATTACTAACGTGTAGACGTAGTTATTTTTATTTCTCTATCAACTTCTGTATAATTTGGGTACTCTGAGGACTTAAAATGATAGAAACTGTGATACAAATGGGACAACATTAACATTAAAACGTCAACACAAGTTACCAAATCTTATCATAGTGATTTCCTAGTACAAAAGTTTATGTGACAGGGATAGTGTACTTAGTGATAGCTTTAAATCCTTTCTTTATTAATTGTATAAACTCCATTTATGAATTATTACAATCTCCAATTATCTTATGATGGATAAATTACAAGTTTCTATAAATTCAAGTAATGCTACTTGAACTTTGGTTTCAACTTTTTATTACTTCATTTTATTTTTCTTTAATAGATTCCCACAACACTAGATTTTTCTTCTTTAATGTATTATTTTTTCACTGCATTGGTTACAAATATATAAAATATCTTGGGTGAAGAGGGGAGAAGAGTCCAGATTTTGTCACCATATATAACCCACAATATTTTATATGCTGTTATTTGAAATCATTCTTAACAATTTTAAGTGTTAAAGGAATGAAATATTCACATTAATTAAATAAAAGTCCTCAGAAAACACCACTTAAAGTATAAAGATATGCTTATTAATAAATATGGTTCTTGGGTTCAACTTCTTTTTCATGAAAATGTTTCCTAAACTAAAAGAAACGTTTCTAACTGCGTAAAATAGCTTTATAAGGTTATATAATATTCTTTTATTGAATTCTTGGAATTTCTAAGTGTTAAATGTTAACTGTTAAAACTGGCTAAATTGTATTTACGTTATAAACTGGAAGTGAGAATTGTTTCCATTGTTTACCGATAGATTTTGTCTATTACTAATTTTTTGTTTGTTCTCATTGTTTGTAGCTAAAAACAAAAGTACACAATGGGCTACATGTGTTATGTTCTCTATGGATATCCAAAATTGATATGTTGCCTTATTTTGCAGAAATACAAATGTGCCACTAGGGTGCGTAATGCTGTTCAAAGACATCAATGTCGTATTAATTTAAAATTAATTTATAAATCATTTTACTTTTCAATATTTCTTGAGGTTTGTTTACAACGATTAAATTATAGAAAGTGGTTCTGTTTATTTATGATAGTAGCAAGTATTACTGATGGAATTCTACAGATTGTGATAGTTTCGTAGCAATAATTACCAGGTTAAAGGATTTGACTGTGAAAGTTTAACAATAATATTTTAAAGTATAATGTAAATTCATATCATGTTATTTAGAAACGTCCGACTTAATTAATATTGCAAATGTTCATTAAAACTAGCAGAGATTATTTCAGACTAGATAATAAGGTTGATATGGACATGCGTTGCATTTCCACTAAATTTATCAAATAATTCAGTTGATTCAGCATATACTGAACCGCTGGGAATATATCTTTTTAATGAGTAAATATTCTAAAATATAATGCTATTTCAGAACTTTATTTTAAACTTCTGCTTAGATACATTTTTAATAGATAGTGAAAAAATTGTAGATGATTGATAAATAAACACATAAACATTAGTAACCTGTGATATATTTAACTCATATCACAACAAGAGGGGAAACAAAAGATCTTTGCTTGTTTTGCCTTACTTTTCTGAAAATACTTTAATACTGTTATCCATATTTTTTGAAAGATTGTAGGAATTCTGTGAAACAGTCGTAAATAATATGAAATAGTACATGTTCCATATATGTTTTTATAAATATAGTTGTGTTTCTATTTCTTTTCCAAGATTACGACTACTTTTAGAAACTTGCATTATAAATCCCAAAATGTACATTTAAAGATGTAAACAAACCATAGTTTTGAAGACAAATGTTTATATTATGTTGCGGTTTATAATTCATCTCGGACGAGTCTCCGATTTATTATGTTATATATGTTACGTATTACGATTTCAAATAGCAGAAATTTTAATTTATAAGTTAATTTAATTGAATGTCAATATGTATCAAATTTGTGACATTTGCGAACAAGATTAATGCACATAATTTTATTTTTAACACAACTATATTTTAATATACAAATAACAATACAATTTATAATGATGGTTATTGCGAAAAATAATTTATATACAAACGTTTTTTCCAAACATGCAAACAATACTGAGTCTTTTATCTGATGTGGAACTGAATCTGTTATCAACGGTTTACGAAGATCGATGTGATTCTGTGTTGACACACCCGTACACTTCTCTTGACGGGAAGTTAGCTAGCAGCTACACTGAGCACAGTAAATTTTTAACTAAAGATAATGTATAATGTCCTCGAATGAATACTAGCATCTAAAGCTATTTCACTGAAATTAAACGGTTTGTATTGTTCAAAATCTATAAACGTTTCAAATATTTGTAGTTTCCAATAATATGTGTTCATCACAATTATATCTTTCGAGGTTTACGGTATACTGACTATAGTAAATCGTGTGTTGCATTTGTTATTTTTATAAGCTTAAGAGGAGATGTTATAGAATTTTCAGCTAAGGCAACAAGAATGGTATATTACATGCACACATCAAGCATTATGGGTTTTTACGCTTGAGAATCTTCTAGAAATTTATAGAACCTGCATAATTTTTGCAATACACATTTAATGATATAAGTTGAAAGCATTCTTAAATGTATATTAAACCTGAAACACACATTTGCATTAAAATTAACATGCATTAGTAAATCCTTTACAATTATGAACAGAAACTTCGTTGAAATCACAAAATTTCATACAAAGAAGCTTACTCACGGTTTACTTACATTATTTGTTGTGTTTTGTAAATATACTTTTCTGTTTACTGCGTTGCAGTATATTGGAAACAACTGTATTTATAATCTAACAACAGAGGAAATACAGCATCCTGTGAAGTAACTACTGTTTATGAAACCTCGAAACAATCGTGTAATAAAGAAGCTAGTGGACCAGTTACAAAACTCTCGGGATGTACTACTAAAATTATTTAACAAAAAGTATTTACATTATTTCAACAACATTCAGCTAATGTGAACGTTGTGACAAACAACTGTATACTAATGTATCTGAAAATGAAAGAATTTTACTTTTATATTGATAATTTGTATTTTCATTTTACTCGTTTATGATTGCCAATGTTTCTTATAAGTAAGTATATGTAGTTGATATTAGTTTATTTTATTAAGAATCCCTTGAAGTATGACTATGAACTTTTGTCCAGAAAACTAAGATTTGCATTAAAATTAAATATTATTCTCATTACAAATTATTTTGAGATATGACATTTTTTCAAAACATTACGTAAAGAAAAGCTCTAAAATTTTGTCTATTATTTATTTTGACTAACGACCGTGAAAGCTTTCATCTCCCAAAACTATATAACAATACTTCTGATTATGTGCATGCACACTTTTCAAAAAGTATAAACATACAGATATAACAACGTTAGACTTGTGTTTCAGTACAGATGGCTTCAAGTAATAAATTAAATATTACCTATCTTGCACTTTTATAGCTCTAAAAGTCTTACTGCATAATGGAACCAAATTAAAACTGAGTGACGTAAACATTTGAAGATACGACAGTGACTTGAATATATATTAAACAACTTACCAAAATGACAGTGGTATTAAAATATACACATGATTATAAAAGTATTTTTTTCTGTAAATGTTACATCATTTACATATTACACATAAGTAATGTAACAAAACAACTTGAAGTTGATCATTAACATTTTACTAAAATTTACCCAGCTTTGGTATAAAATAAAATGGCATAACAATTTGTCGAGACAACACTGACTTGAAAACATTAAACGATTAGCTGGGGTGCTCGTGTGTAACTAGAGTGAATTAGGAATAGAAAAGTTCGAAGTTAAATATAGTAGTGCGTAAGTGTAGAATGAAGATACAGTCATATGAAAAAGTTAGGACACCCTATGAAAGCCTGTGTCTTTTTGTAACATTTTTGGATTTCTAGATATTTAATCTCAATTTTAACAATACTGAGATATTATAGGAATATAACTAAACAATTAAAACTGAAGAAAAGACTTTTCAAGATCTTTTGTAAATGTAATTCTACAAAAATGCATATTCAGACAGAGTAAAATGTTAGAATACCCCCACATTTATTCTCACCATGGTGCTCACTCTCACATCAACAGTCAGAAGCACACCAAACTAAACGTCTGAGGGTTAAATAGGGCAAGCCTCATTCAAAATGCTGAGTAACGATCCTCTAATGATGTGCACCTGGTGTGATACACCTGTGTGAGAGTTGAGCCATTTTAAGTGGGAATAAATTGGGGGATATCCTAACTTTTTTCTCAGTTAGAATATACATTTTTGTAGAATTACATTTACAGAAGATTTTGAGAAGTGTTTTCTTCGGTTTTAATTGTTTAGTTATATTCCTATAATATCTCAGTATTGTTAAAATTGAGATTAAATATCTATACATCCAAAAATGTTACAAAAAAGCACAGGCTTTCATGGGGTGTCCTAACTTTTTCACATGACTGTATAACTACAAAAATATTCCGTTAATTAGACATTTTATAAGCGTATTGAAGAAATATGAATTTATATTCCTGTATTGGATAATAATTCAAATTAATTACTTGTTAGTGTATGCTGGTGTCTTAGTAACAGATTTAAATCTTCATAACAATAAATTTTAGTACTTAATAATGGTGATGGTTACAACACAAATAGCTCATATGCAACTTTAGTATTACCCAACATTGTGCATTAATCATATTTCATATACTAAAATGTCTATACGGCATTTAATTTGTATATGTTGTTCCTTTTTGAGATAGTTATAAAACATGTATTTTTCAACATCATTTGCTTTAGTACAAGGAATAAGTTTAAACAACGAAATCAAAACACATTTTCGTGCGAACAACAATGATTTGTTTGCTTGATTTTGAATTTTGCACAAAGCTACAAAAGGACTAACTGCACTAGTTGTCAATTAATTAACAGTGTAAGACTAGAGGGAAGGCAGGTAGTCATCACCACTCACCGCAAACTCTTGGATTACTCTTTTACCAACGAATAGTGGGATTGAATTTCACATTATAACGCTCATACGGCTGAGAAAGAGAGCATGTTTGATGTGAAGGGTATTCGATCCCGAGACCCTCGGATTACGAGTCAAGCACCTTAACCACCTGGCCATATCGGGCGTAATAACAATGAAATAATCTGAATTAATCATTAATTGGAGTTATGTAGCGAGTACCAAGTGCTCAACACTTTTCCCATCTTTAGCTGAGTGTGCCTTATAAGTCAATCAATCCTAATATTCGGTTAACAGTCGTCACTTTTAGTCACTGACAACTTGCCTAATTCTACAGTTCGTCCTTCAAAGTTAGAGAAGACTATTTATATTGTGTGTATAAGGTGGAAAATTAAAGAAATGCTCACAAGCGATACACTGTTACCCTTTTTAAAATGTTGTGCTGGTTCTAGCAAAAGTAAAGCATAAGTAAAGCAAAGGTCTCGTGCAGCCAAACTGTGCGGTCATAACATAGTCAAATTTCAACAAGTGAGAGACGACATACAGAAGGGTAATCTGATAACACACTGTCTTAATATAAGGCACGCTATTCAGTGACGCGAAAAGGAAATTGTTCAGGAGTCAGAGACAATAAAACTTACTTTAATGTTTTGAAACATAATCAACCTGATATTAGGAAAAACATTTTAATTTTACTTGAAGAACAGTTTCAACGTTCTACTTGTTGAAACAGAAATTATCATCAATGACTTCAACAATTATGTGGAAAAAGCTGGAATACGTTATGGATACAGAAGGAAAAAAGGAAAGAAAAATGGATATTATAACAAATCTAAAACATAACAGCTAAAATAAAATATACAAAGAAATACCTTCCGGACAGTAAATAACTACATCTTCAAGAAGGAATCAGTGAAGCATACAGAATAAAAAACTACAAATAAATTCAAAGAAGTGTCTGTTTGTTTGTTTTTTGAATTTCGCACAAAGCTCCTTGAGGGCTATCTGTGCTAGCCGTCCCTAATTTAGTAGTGTAAGACTAGAGGGAAGGCAGCTAGTCATCACCACCCACTGCCAACTCTTGGGCTACTCTTTTACCAACGAATAGTGGGATTGATCGTCACATGATAACGCCCCCACGGCTGAAAGGGCGAGCATGTTTGGCGCGACGGGGATGCGAATTCGCGACCCTCGGATTACGAGTCGCACTTTTTAACATGCTTGGCCATGCCGGGCCCCGAAGAAGTGAAACGCAAGTCACATTAAGGTATATAGAGAGAATTACAAAAGAAGAAACTAAAATATACATTATAACTAAGAAAATGAAGGAAGACTATGAAACCAATCTGTGAACCCAATAATGGAGATTTTATAAAGTGAGATTCAGAAGGTAAAGGAGTAGATAGAATATTTCCAGTACATCTTGAACTTATCTTGAAACTAGACATCCATGAGACTAAACAAGAGCTAGATATCTATCTTAACAACATTAGAGAGTTGAAGAAGTTACAAAAATAAAAAAAGCCTGGAGATGTTGAAAACTCGTTACATATTCTGAAAGCTGAGGATTAGAAAATAATAAAACATTAAGCAATTTTCTTCAGAAATTTTGAATCAATGAACAGGTAAAAATAAATTGAAAACAAAACTCATTATTAAGTTGCTAAAGAAAGCAAACCCCTTAATATTATATTAACTCGCTAGATACAACAGTTTTGTTCCTCATTCGCAATGTTTCCAGTCACATCGGCAGCAAAAACAGAAATCGCCCTTCAGGAAGAAACTAATGTTAGAAAAGGAAAGTGATGCATGCATCAAATTTTCTAACTACGATAGATTTTGGAGCAAAGTACAGAGTGAAACAACATGTTTTATGTGGCTTTCATAGATTTTGAAAAGTGTTTGACAACCCATTTAGAGAGTCTTTGGAAAATTCCTATACTTTTGTAATAACAATAAAATGATATACAATTTAAAACAAAAGTAAGATACTTGGTGTATTTCTATACGGCTCAGAATGCTAGAATGTGATTTTATTAATCACCAATATAAAATTCTTCTAACTCTTTTTGATACCAACAAAGGTTCAACTCTTTAAAAAATTAATATTGTTCTCCATTCAACGATCCTGATGAATGCAAACTGTATTACGAATATAACTATCATGAACAAAAGTAAATCATCTTTATTGGGATGCAGAAATCTTTAAATGTTTCAGAAGAGTCTTGATGTTTATAAAAAACCTACAAATTACGAAGCTATACTAATACCAGTGGAGAGTGTTGTCTGAATAGATGTAGTCAGTCCAACACTGGATTATCAACGAATACATACTAATAAATATTTCCGAAATAAGCTTATGTTCAATGAAATAATGAGTAAATGAGGCATCACTGAAATATCCACATAAACCCACATGATCAAAACTCGTTTTAAGATCGAGTGGTGCAACGTTTAGTCTGTTAAACTAAACCAAAACGTTAACAGGTTGTTCCGGTAGAGAATAGCCCTGAAAGTTACTGGTACGTTCACAAAGACTGTGAGAGATCAACGATATGTACTAATTACAATGTCTTATTTTATAAAGTGGAACGAGGCTTATTCTTTGGTTGATTCTTCAGTACAATCTCTACATGTTGCGTTAGTAGACAGATGAATAATGCAGTTCAAAACATCAGATGAAACCAACATAACTAAGGGAACCAATTTCAACAAAAAGCTGTTCACTGAAGGTTGGACAGAACTGGTAATACAGACTACCAAGTGGATGCTTGGAAAGTGTTTTAACTCAGACAGAAATTACTGGTATAAAGCCTTCTCCACATGACGATGACTTACAACAAGTTCGTTCATTAACGTTTAAGTTAAAGCAAGTACGGGACAAGAAAACGTGCATGTAAAAAAATCACTAAAGGGAATATTTACATCACAGACAAAGCTTAGGTATCCTGGAGTTTGAGAATGAGAACAATGTGGCAGTGGAGGAAAGGAAGGATACCAACTTTAGTCATATTGACTCAACTAACAAATGGGGATAAGTCATATCTTGTAAAATATTCAAAGTAAATGAGAAGTCACTGGATAACATAATGGACATAGTCTTAAGTTTGTAATGGGCCGCCGATTATGACCAACCAGATCTGAGACGATCACTGAATCTAATACTTAACGATTGAAAGGATGTGATACTCTTTGCTTTCGAAGCTGTGGTGTGATTTTTCACTTGGTTATTTATGGACTAAACTGTGTGATTTCTACTTCCTTTTTGAAAATTAAGACAATTATTATGGTGAATGGCTGATGATAGAAAAGGCTTTGTGGCCGTTTCTTTCTGAGTAACGTCACTGAATGAAGTATCCATAGAATATTAATAGGTAACTTTTTAATTATATATTATTAGAACAATTGATTGGTTGAAATAGAAATTGCTTTAATGGTCATAAGGACATATTTAAATGAGCGCACTACTGTTAGGAGCTTGGACAACAAGACATATAAAGTTCTTTCACTCACTGATTCTTAAATCACATGACTGTCAGAGATGTCCAAGCTTCTAACAGTAACATGCTCATTTGAAAATGGTTACTATGATATTCAAAACTCAGGTTAAATGGATTTATGGCACATATTTCCTGGCCGACGACATGGTATTCCACTCCATCAGGTAAGCTTTGTATTTTGTGTTTATTGTTGTATTTAATGCATGAGGTAGGTCTCTCATATGAATGAAATATCAGTGACGGCTGTTGTTATTTTGAATTAAGCACAAAGTGACATGGGCTATCTGTGCTTTACCCACAATGGGTATCGAAATCCAGTTTTTAGCGTTAAAGCCTGCAAACATACAAATGTGCCAATGAGAAGCATCAGTGATGTGAAGAACATTGTGCCTTTAAATTATGAATCACAAATGAACATGAAATGTATGAGGTGTTAAAGAAATAACTACTACAATTCAATTGAGGTGTGAGAATAGCAATGGCGTTTACACCCTTATATTAGAGTTTCATCTGAACACCTGGTCAGTAATGCCAATTTAATACACAATGTAGGACTTGTGTATTAAATTTTGATCGTGACTATTTAGACGTTTCTGTGAAAGGTCTTAAATTATACCAATTATTGTCAGGATTATTTATTTTATGTTACCTGAAACGTAAATGAGTATAACTAGATGGTTCCTCGATTTCCTTACTAAGAAAGAGCTTTCGAAGGTAACTCAAAAGTCCTCAAAGTAAATCACGCCATGTCAGAGAAAATCTGTTATAAAATCCAAGTGTAATGTATATAGCAATGTTTCACAGGAAAATGTTACAGTTTTGATGTTCAGTTATTAAGTAGGTAATGAATTTTTATTTAATAAAAATGTATAATTCGTGTACACGTATTTATATATATATATGAATTTTGTTGGGATGAATTGATCCTAAACATTCATGGGTTTGATAAAAAGAAATATTTGTAGTCGTAAGTGTAAATGGTTTCAAGGTCATTCCTTTTTAAATATTTAACATGTAGTGTAAACATATCATTATCTCAACAATGAAATTTACCTCCATATATATGTCTTTGCTGCTCTTTCAGTCTCTTGCTGGTTTTAATTGCATAATACCCAAATTTACTATAAAATGTTGCAATTATACTTAAAAATGCATAAATACAAAATTCATTATGTGAGGCTCAAAATTTCAGATCGAAATTTTTCTGCTACACCAAATCACAACAAAACATGAAAAATTTGTTTAGAAATAATAGAAATCGTCAAATTTGGCACATACTATTTAAACAACTTACGCTTTAACATGCATAAGTAATAACACATACATACAGAGGAACAATCTACAAACATAAAGTATGTGCATCATTGATTGTGACGTATACATCTTTCTATCTATCTATATATGTATATATATATATATATATAAGATAAAAAATAATAATATATGAAGATGTTTA
The DNA here is from genome assembly GCF_004210375.1 of Tachypleus tridentatus. NCBI lineage: Eukaryota > Metazoa > Arthropoda > Merostomata > Xiphosura > Limulidae > Tachypleus > Tachypleus tridentatus. The sequence goes on from NC_134831.1 coordinate 158,153,792, forward strand.
ACGAAAAGACAATGTAAGTATACAATAAAAATTCTATGTTTTCTCAACAATTCACCTTGTGGTTCTACCAAAACGTAGACACGGTAAGTACAGTCGTAATATCAACAATATACATATATCTTCCAGTTTGCTCTAAGCTACCATATTACATGAGGATATAAGAACAAGTACATTCATATATAGCGTCAAGCTCATACACTAAATAAAATATATTTTTTTTAACTTTTTCATCTCATGATGGGACAGAGGTAAAGCTTCGGAATTACAATGCTTAAATTCCGGGGATCAATTACCATCGACGTACAAAACATATCACTTGATGTGGCTTTGCTATAATGAAATACACACGTATATTAACTTCTCTATAAAATACATACACACAAAATGTGGGAAAGCCACTCAAACGTCTCATAAACCTCAGAGAAGATTGATACGACAACAGACATAATAACACTGATGTGAAAAGCTGTTTATTGAGTTGTACTCACTTCCTATTCATCTATCCATGGTGGGAACGTAGGTTAATATATATTTAATTTGAATCACCGTGAAGGAGTTGTTTGTTTTTAGTCTAACTAGTAGGATTGCGTCAAGACACCACGGTAAACTGTGAAGAGATCTGGAAATGAGAAGAATGGATGACAGAAGTTGATGACTGTGCTGCTGTATTTTGAAACGTTGATTTTCAGAACAAGGAGAGGTAGATGTGGGCGAAGCGTTTGTTGTTACATGTAATCTTGTAACTTTGTTCCGTAAGATACTTCTCTGACGAATGACAGTCAATTAAGGTGAAAGAGAGTGTAAGGTCATTCATTAACAATTAATTGTATGATGTTCCATTTTTCTTGTTTCTGTAATTTATTAATTATCTAAGCATAAATAATTTCATTTTTTAAGAAATACTTACGTGTATTGATAGATTAACCAAAAAGGGCAAAAAGTTGAGTACCTAGGTATTTGGTTCACGACAAAAATCAACGCTTGGAAAACTAATAAACAAGCTATCACGTTTTTAATAAACATTTCCATCTCTAGTTTCAGTAAATTTTCTTCTAAGCCAATATCTAAATTGAGTTGTAGAGTAAAGTTGATTTTTATAACATCCACACAAACCTTGATATTTTTCTAGTAATAATGTGTTTAGTAATGAGTTTATGGACAATATATACAGGTATGTAGTTTTAATTTATTTAAAGATTAACAAACTAACGCCACAAATCTTATGCACAATGAAGTAGATAAGTGTTTTGGAAAATTAAGTAGTTGTTCTATGATTTTACATTGAACAGCTTCATTTCCCCATATCGTATAACGTTTCTGTCTTCAACAAGTAAGGATTAATATTTCAAATACCATTAACTTAGTAAATGAGCAATAAATTACATCAGTTCTATAAAACTATTCTATAAATTTGAGAGTAGCTCATTAAGTTACGAAATATTTTCATAAAAAACAACTAAAATCTAAACACTTTATTTTTTCATATTCATGATTTTATAATTTTATGTGCTTCTTTCTAACGAATTTAACTTAAATAACGTATCTATTTTACTCCTTTTACGCCATAAAATAAATACAAATCGTGGGTTATATAGATGATAAAATCTCGACTCTTCACAAAAGATATTCTAAATATTTATGAAAAATACCAAGAAAAAAAGAGATTTATTGAAGATGAAATAAAATTAGATACGAGAAAGATGAAATCAAAAATTTGTTACTTTGAGAATCCTGACGTAAGTTTACAGAAACTTATAACCTTATCCATCAGACGTAGGTTAGAGATTACTTGAATTTACAATGTTTCTACACTCTTCATAAAAAACGGAGTTGACACTAACCCTAAAACCACTATTCTAATCATGAGGCTTTTGTTACTGGGAAACCACTCTAATCCTTTATTTCTTAACATAACATTTTAATATACAAAATAATGTTTTATCATGTTATAAGCTTTGACATATATTATATGAACTATACGGTGCGTGGTTATTTGTGGCAAATGTAGGTATTTGTATCAGCAGACTCATCCTGTACGTTACAGTTGTATAGAAAATGCACAAACACTTAAAACAAAAAAAAAAGAAAACTCTTCTGTACATCAGTAATACCATTACGTGTATTAGAAAAGAAATAACAACTATACTACCATTATAAATGTTTATAGAAGTATAGTTGAATTCAAAAATTTAGAGCAGTTTACACCGACTCAAATAATTACGGAATAAAAGGTAATTTATATTTCGGATCGTGATATTTAAATATAAATATACAATTTCTTGCATGGGTAAGTCTGACACAGTGCAACATTACAACGAGGAAAGTTTTTCATGTTTACCTATGCAGTGGAACTTCTGTCATTGTTTTTATTAACTGTACTATGATGTTCTATTATATGTTGAAATCAGTTAGTTAAATGATTCTTTTTTTAAATATTAAAAAAGAAGTTAAATATTTAAAAGATACATAAGCATTGTCAAAAGTCTTTCCATATGTGTTTATATTATCTCAGGAGACGAGTACAATGTTCTTGGATAGCTTGGAGAGTCGACCTCAGTTAGTGGATAAAACGATATTTTTCTGTTAAGAAATACAAAGTTCATTTTATAATGAAAGACTGAGAAAAGATGTAGATAGGAGAGAAAGGTCTTTGACCAACATGTAAATAATGAGAAAAGGTCACTTCCTAATTGGCAAACTCTATTTCACATAAACTAAAAGTCAATTATAATACAGTGTCATAAAGTATGTATTTACATTATACATAATGTGAAAATAAATGGTCCAAACTCAACATAATCACGTATTTTCTGTGTAAATTTAACGTTCACCATCCCATAGTTTTTGTATGTTACTGAACTTGAAAATAAATGAAAGTAATTATTTCACTTTAAATAGTGATGCAAAACTTTAAACGTATATTCTCAATATCTAGCTGGACATTTCAGTTACAATTGCTACCTAATTTTTACTCAATACTACGCCCAACAAATAATCAGTTATTCAAACTGTCAGTCGGTTTAAAACAAAGTTCAAAATAAATATTCCAATCAATTGTAATTTATGATATTTACATAAACATGTGAAATGTATGAGATTTCGCTTCACACTAATGCCTTATAATTGTTTTAAATACTTCACTAATATGAAAGGACAAAAGTTTATTTGTGTTAACATTTCCATTAGTATTTATTACATTAACGTTCATTACCATAACAATTATGTACAAGACAAACTAGATGTATGAACTATCTTGTGGACACCAATCACAATGCTGGATTATCATTTCTTCAAAAACATTGTGCCACATATCATTTCACAATCTTCATAGTAGTAGTTACGAACAGTAAAAAAGTACACGTATCACATATTCTGGCAGGTTTTGATTTCTTTTTTTATTTTATTTTCCAGATGGTCTTTCGTTCTTCATATTGCTATTGCACAAGTCGTCATTTGATAAAAAAGGTCTCTGTTGTTATAAAAAGTTTCTTTTTCGATTTTTATTTGAGATGAAAAGTTAACTATACCCTTTTAATTTACATCTCGGTTCAATTATTCTGATATTGATATAACATCTTATAAGGTCCTCTTTATATTATTAAATTCAGAATAAAATATTATGTTTTTTTTTTCCAAATGGAAGTTAGTTGGACTACGACCGACTAAGTTCTAGTTTTAACATTTATAACATCTACTAAAACTTAAAAACTGCAAAAGAAAGTGAAATAAATGACATTTTGATATGAAACACAAAGAAGTATGTACTTGAATGGTAACAGAATTAGTTGTATCCAGGTAGTGTTGCTAAATTAGTTCACAAATTCAGATACATAAATCTGCAACAAACTCTCTAATTTTGGTTAAATATTGAAAAGCTTATGATGGCATGTTGTATTTGTTAATTGATGTTTGAGACTCAGAATATGTAATTTTTCGAAAATGAAATTGATTTTTGAAATATAATAGAGTAACCGTATTTTCACCTAAAAACGAGTGTAAAAACTTAACGTTACCTGCACTATAATATTTGATTTTATAAATTTATGAAAGTATCAAATACATTTTTTCATTAACGATCAATGCTTAAAAAAGAGTTAACAATAATAATTAAAAAAGTACCTTTAATTATAAATCAAGTAATTATTCAACTTACTTCAACAATTATTCAAGTAATATTTTTCAAATGGATGTCGAAACTTTTCGTATCATCATGAATTATCTTTCATGTACACTTTACAGATATATAAACGAAAGTATAAAAATTATAAGTAGCAAATCCGCATTCTGTGATTTTCTTATACTAATCTCATTTCTCATAACAGGCTATTATTCTGTCTTTACTGTATGTTGTAAAATCTCAGACTTAAGTATCACACAAGTTTAACAAAACTTCAAAATATGTTAATATACAAGTAAAAAAAAACTTCTTAGTTTGTAAAATACTAACTTATACATATCGAGCTTTGTCTTTGATAATTAATTACAGTCCATAAATACTAGTTTCTATTAAATAATAGAAATCTCAATTTATAGTTTATAGAAAATTTTCTTTGTTTATTATAATCCGATATAACATCATTAAAATATATAAGTAAAATTAAATATTTTTAACAAGCATACTGAATTATTTATTAATGAAACTTCAGTTAATACTAATATTTTGAACTATTATAAAATAGAGACTTGCAATCCGTGATCACGAGAAAACCCACTTGTAGAGAAAAATATATATGTAAAAACGGCTGGTATAGGTTGAAATTTTTTTTTATGTAGAGGAGCGAACAACGTTTCGACCTTCTTCGGTCATCGTCAGGTGCACAAAGAAAGATTTCTGTTTCAAATTGTGTATCGCTTCTTGTAATTTTGAGGTTAAGAAATGATATTTGATTCTTTCTTCCTGTCCACATGTGAATCTAATGTTGGGATGTATAGAGTTAATGTTGTTGAAAAAATTAAGTGTGTGTTCTGTAGATGTGAATTCCGCAATCGTGTCGTCTACATATCTGTACCAGTATAGTGGTGGATGTAATGCTGTGTTAATTGCTTGTGTTTCAACTTGTGTCATATACATATTGGCTAGAACTGAGGATACTGGGTTGCCCATGCTTAGGCCATTTGGTTCTATATAATTGTGGTTGTTGAGCATGAAGTTTGTCTTCGTTGTAGTGAATTCTATGAGTGTTGCTAATTGGTTGCTGGGAATGTCTATTGATGGGTTATGGTCTCGGATATTGAGTTTTAAGGCTATCTCGCAGGCTTTAGCGGTTGGGACTTCTGAAAAAAGGGATATAACATCAAAACTGGCTATTAGCGCTTTATGATTAAGTTGATTAAGATTAGACTTGAAATTAAAAGAGTTTTTGATGAATGAGCTGGCTGATGTTACATATTTAGAGAATGCCCATGCTATGTGTTTACCAAGATTGTAATTAAACGATTCATATGTGGACATTATTGGTGGTAATGGACAATTTGGTTTTTGAGGTTTGGGGATGCTGTATATTTTTGGTGTGCGTCAGTCGGTTTTGCGTATGTAGGAATAAAGTGTTTTTGAAATTGTGTTTCCTGTTTTCACTTTTATAGTATTTTGTTCAGTTGCGTTTCGTGTGTGTTTGTTGGATTTGTATGTATTGGTTTAAATTTGTTCGTGTCTGATAGGATGTTCTTCATCTTTTTGGATGTATTCATTCGTGTTCATTATGACTAAAGTGTTACATTTATCTGCTTTTAGAATTTTTATGTTTTTGTCTTGTTTTAGGTTTTTAATGGAATTAATGTCTCTTTTTGTAAGATTGTTTTGTAGTTATCTGTTTTGTAAAATTATGTTAATGGTTTTGTGAGGAAATTCTTTGAAAAAATCGTTTAAGATGTTGCTTTTAAGTGTTTCTGGAAAATATTTTTTAATTTTTTCTGGGAAGTTTAGCTGTTAGATGTCAATAAAGTTGTCGAAGTTGTCTTCTTTCTGTTGGTTGTTTACTTGTTTTTGTTTTATGTGCGAAGTATCACAAGTATCCTGGCTAGGTCTTCTAAACATGTTTTTATTTCTGAGGTTGGAATGTACCTAGGTACTATTGCAAAGTTGAGTCCTTTGTTAAGTAGATGTATCTCGTCTTTGTTTAATTATTGGTCGAATCTGTTAAATATGAGGTGAATCAACGATTCGTCTTGTTGGTGTCTTTTCTGTTGTTTGCATCTTACCCTTGTCTAGTTTTTGTTGTGTCAGATCTTTTTGTCCCTGTCATTCTTAGAGTTGATTTCGTTTAAGTTTTGTTGTATAAGTCCGTAAGTCTTTGGTTTAATGCAGCATGCCAGTTGATTGGCTAGGTCCAATTTTTGTTTCTGTAAGCCATGTAGTTCTTTGTATTTCGGGTTCAACATGGCTTTAAGAAGTTTTCTGTAAATTTTGGATAATGTTTGTGCATTAATTAAAAATTTTTAATTGTTTATACCTTTACAAAGTTAAGGGTTAGTTGTTCCTTTCTACATTTTTGAATGAAATAGATGTAATTTCTTCTATTGATAATTATTTGGTTTAAGTTTCTTAGTTTCTTCACGATGTATGAGCGTGTACTGTTAATAGTAGTGTAAGGTATGTTAGTTCAGACATAATGGTTACATAGATGAGTACAAATACATAAAGAAAACACAAAGACTTACACTTCTCGTACAATCTCCGTATTGAAATAATAATTCGTGGTGACGAGAAAACCCACTTGTCGAGAAAAACACAAGCATTTAACACAGCATTACATCCACCACTATACTGGTACAGATATGTAGACGACCGATTGCGGGATCCACATCTACAGAACACACCCTTAATTTTTTCAACAACATTAACTCCATACATCCCAACATTAGATTCATATGTGAACAGGAAGAAAGCAATCAAATGTCATTTCTTAACCTCAAAAGTATATGAACCGATACACAATTTAAAACAGAAATCCACCGAAAAATCACCCAAACTGGACTATACATTCCTTGGGACTTAGCACATGAAACAAAACAAAAACTCAACATACTAAAAAACCAAATAAACACAGCCATAAAACTGTGCTCACCAGATAAAATTAACAAAGAATTAGACAAAATAACACAGTACTTCATCAACATCAATAAGTTTCCTCCATAAACCGTAGAAAACATTATACGCACACACCTAGACAAAAGGCAAAATAAACTTACAAAAGTAAATATACTCTTCAAAAAAAGAAACGCAAAAGGCAAAATATGAGACAAATTGTTAACAAGTTTATTCCGGGTAGTTCTGTATGACATGTGTGAAACTTTGCACATTCACTGCTGAGCATCCAAAGTCTGCAAAGGCGAAGTCCACGGTCACTAGGTAAAGTTTAACGTCACTCAACGTTAATAACGAGTATGTCCCCTGTGAGCATCAATAACTGCTTGGCATCTCCTGCCCATGGAAGCGATGAGATGACGAATCACATCCTGTGGAATGGTTGCCCACTCAGCCTGCAAAGCTGCTGCAAGCTGAGGTAGAGTCTGCGGTTGAGGTTTTCGCCGTCGCAGACGTCGGTCCAACTCGTCCTAAAGATGTTCGATGGGGTTTAAATCTCGTGATCTGGAGGGCCAGGGAAGAATGTTGATGTTGTGGTGTCTTAAGAAGACAGTGGTGAGTCGGGCTGTGTGAGGACGGGCGTTGTCATGTTGAAAAACGTCGTTGACGTTCACCATGATTGGTCGCACATGGGGCCTAAGAATCTCGTAAACGGTTGCGTAAGGTCTGATCGGAAATCCTACGCAGCCCTGGTATGGTTGAGGCAGTAGACGTCGCAGTAGTGGTCCTATCCCGAAGGTGACGTAATCGGATGTTGCGATCTTGTGCGGGCGTGGTCACACGAGGTCTGCCAAATCGTGGACGATCACGATTTGATCCATGTTGTTGGTGACGATTCCATAGCCTTGTGATGGTACTTGGGTGGACATTCACAGCTCTGTCGGTGCGTGTCGGTGGCTTAACACTGAGCTATGGAAACCGAGAACCCGTCACTTTTATAGGGATTTTGCACATGTTGCACTTGCAGAACATGCAGAACTCTCAAACAAATTTATTGGACACGCATGCGTTTTGGCAAAAAATCCGATGTTTTCCTCCGTTTTCAAAGTGCACAACTTTTATTGTCACTTTGGTCTGACAATCAGTGCCTTAACACGTGTAACATCACATACTCTGAGCTTGTAACGTTATTAAATATATTTCTCTTTAAAATAACAAAAATATCCCTTTTGCGTTTCTTGTTTTGAAGAGTATATCTATACATTGTGTTAGGCGCTGTCTTTTCAACAAATATCTAAAATAAAACATTTAAAATGTAACATACAGTAATACAGATGTGTATATATGTCCTTTAAAATTCAATATAGATTTACGAATAACTCACTACACAAGCACAACCAAAATAGTAAAAATGCATAGATTCGTAAGAAAATTCAAAATGATACAAAATTATGACTTAAAAATTCTTCAAATATATTGTGTACAGAATACAAATGTTATTACATATATTTCTCTTTAAAATAACAATCCCCTCGGTGGGCTCAGCAGATAACTCGATGTGGCTTTGCTATAAGAAAAAACAAAACAAACAAACTAAAATAACAAAAATATCCCTTTTGCGTTTCATGTTTTGAAGAGTATATATCCTACGAATTAAAAAATCACGAAACTATATACTGCTGTATATCATATATTCCCGACATCAGCAGAAAAATAATGAACATTTGGCAAAAACTAGTAACAAAATATGACATTACAGTTTATAACAACTTTATTCAAAAACCAGGCACAAAACTGAGGTCTGTACTATGTAAAGGTTACACTGACAAACACCACACCAACATTACTTATAAAATAAAATGTGATAACTGCCACGACTTCTATATTGGAGAAAAAAAGAAGAAAAATAGAAACCAGATTCAAAGAACACAAAAGTCACCTTCACACGTATTCAAACACTACAAATCAAATAAACACAACACAACCATAAAAACACCCAAATGTACTAAATAAAGAAACAAACATAAACAAACGCAAAATTAAAGAAGCCTTACTTATACAACAACTCAAGCCCAAAATAAACCAATATAAAGAAACACCTTTATTTCTATATTAATAAATATCATCAAATATCTAAGCACTCCCTCTACATTCCTACACTCAGTTACACAACCACCTTCAAACATGTGGTCAGCTATCGGTCAGTTACCGCTTTTTTTTTTGTGAACCTGACGATGGCGGAAGAAGGTTGAAACGTTGTTCGCTCCTCAATATAAAAAAATTCTCAACCCAAACCAGCCGTTTTTACATATATAGTGATTTACAATGCAATGTAATAAAACCTTTAGTATACACTTATTCTAGCATGTTGTTAGTAATTCTAACATCAATTTTCGGGATCTGTACACCATGATAATCACAACACAAATAATTCATGTGTATCGTTGAGCTTAATCAAACGACGGATATTAATTCTGGCTCATAAAAGTTTATTTAAATTAATTTAAAAATAACAAAATAGAGGTTTACCTTTATTTTCTTTTTCAGATGTATATAAAACAAGCATGTTTGCAGCTATACTTGCTTTACTAAAAGATACGTTTGAACACTGAATAATACCACAAGTTTCCAAGTGTATAGTATTAAATGTCAGTACTTGACAATCATGGTGGTCCCAACGAAAATAATCCATATTCAGTTTTGAATCTAAACGAATAAAACTGACAGAGGTCTATTTCAAAACACAAGGACTGTGTTTATTCATAAATATTTATTATATCTAAACCATCAGATATTGTAGTTGATGAGTATTTTAGAATATAACTTTAACTCATTCACAATTCATTTACAAATTTGTAGAGTACTAAAAACTTTCAATAAATAGTTTAGTAATTGGTATATATTTGGTTCTATCGGCGTTATTTTGAAATGAGTGTTACATATTTTGCTAAAGAAAGAAATTAAAACAAATAAGCAAAATACTTACTTAAGAAACTTAGATAAACCATAGGGGAAGTGTTACAACAAAATAAGAAATACATATAATATAAGATTAACAAACCTGTTGAGTGAGAATAATTCCTTACCTCACATGTAACTGAATATTTATTTTATAAAATTCAGCAATCGTCTGAAGCACTAGCTAAGTTAAACATTTCTGTAATTAACAAAGATGGTTTTCTTTACAATCCTAACAAACAATATATTACTTTGCGACCATTACCATCCAACGTTCTACCTGCTGTACTGTTTGACTTCATGAATTATGTATGTAGGAATCAGCAAAGTTGATTTCGCCTTGACAAAGGCGAATTTGTCAATATTTAGTGAGGTTTTTACTCCAGTAGCAAAATTTCTCTAAACTAAGAAACAATGTTTAAGAAATGACATAATCACTGATGTGTATGAATGATCTAGTATTAAGTCTTTGAAATTATACAAAATAGTCAAAACTGAGCATATTGCTATTAACATCAAGGAAATCGGTGCTAACCTTTCAGTCAGCATTGATATTTTCTGTATCTCTATTGTAGACATCATAACCTTCATACCTTTATTCTTTGAATGACTGAAAATTGCTTTTGTTTTGTTACGCAGCTCAGGGTATCTTGGTGATGGACATAACAATAAAAATATATTGGGTTAACAGTTAATAACTGAAAAAAATCCCCTACTACCTAGTCTTGTATATGTGTAAATGATTATTAGCTAATTGTTAATATTTATTTTGATATTGCAGCTTGATGAAAGAAGGAGGATCATTCAAACGTGTCCATCACCAGATGCTGATGTACTTGTCTGTACTAAAACAATATCCAACATTTTGGACTTTGTGAGCCATTATAATATTTTTCGGAATTAAAAAGTCTTTTTGAATAATTACTGTTCGAGAACTGTGTTTTTAAAAGGTCGTGGAACTTGCAAAAGTCCAGTTTATTTATGTCAAAATAAGTCAAGTTAAACAAAAGTGTAAACTCTGAAAAGTGCTTTAGCGTCAAAGAAAGAACTTGTAAATTTTTAGTAAAACATTTATTTCGACATTTAAAAATTTGCCCCTGTGTCGGCACAAAATCATCATTCTAAAGGAACAGAGTGCATTGGGCTAACAACCTACTCACTCAAATACCTGTTAAAGAATCCGCAAGCGGTTGCGACCCTATGTTCCTTGATGGAATCAAATGGTGAATGAATGAATGAATGAAAGGAACAGAGACATTTTTCATATCGGAAGTTTCAACTTGTTGGTGACTAATAAAGAAATATTTCAGTATTGTGATACACATAGGAATACATTGTAATATTCTCAAAAGATTGGAGCTGGGTTTCAGTCTAATATTCATTGATTTCCAGATCGTTTACGTCAGAGCGAAGATACGGTTGGCTTTGGTAATCCTGGTAATAACCACTTTCTGGCAGTTTCAATCTGCCGCAGTATGTGAATTAACCAATTTTCTCACCCTCCTAGTCAGTAGTGACTGCAGAGTTTTCTTTCTCATATATTTGGTCATGCTTTTGTAGACTCTCAGGCCTATCTCTTCCACTGTGGTTCATAACTATCCAATTTCTTTCATGAGCGCTAACATGACGTTTCAAGTAACTGATGTCATCTATGTGGACCAGATCTTCAAGCAGCGAAATAAATGTTTTGGTGCTGTGTTCTCTGGGCATTCTTATAAGCCAGTCTACAACCCAAATATATAGTAATGTAGACAAAGATTTCTCTGCTGAAGCTGTCTACAGGCTGATTGTCACAAATCTCTTTATTCTTGCAGTCATCATACAAACTCTTGACAACACTAATAATTTTCTATGCGATCCTATAACATCATAGAAAATTTCACAACGTCATTCTGTGTAGGACGACAAAGTCGTTTTCAAAGTCTATGAAAACTACACATAAAATACTGTTCTACTCTGTACTTTACTCCCAAATCTATGGTAGAATCTTTGATTTCTAAGACTTTGAATTATCTCTCTAGCATCGTCTTCTACGATGTTGTCAAAACAGATATCTTGATTTTCTTTACCCACAAGAACGTCTGGCATCAAAATATGGCTAGATCTGTACAAGATACATTGGAAAGGGTTCTTCAATTTTTTTGTCATGTCAATCTCACTTTATGCAAAATATTCAATATCTTATTCGTAGAGATGTGCTCTGATTTTTTCCGTAATCTCACTTCATATTCTTCGTATAAATGTACATTTTCTTTGTGCCTATAGTAAGTATTTTCACGTACGTTAATATGTCTCTTATTTCACTCCTTTTCACTTATCTTTCTGTTTGTATTAGTGACTGAATTATTTCCCAAAAACGTGACGATTTAGTTTCCGCCATTATGTTTCAGATCTGTTATAATATCCATTCTTCTTTCTTTTCCTCTTATGTCAAATAATATACTTCTAAAATTTTTCAAAGCGTTATAAAGTCATAGATGATCATTTCTGTTTGTTCTTGTAGATCTTTGAGACAAAGAAAAACAGTTTTTCATAATATCAGGTTGGTTAATTTTGGAGATATTAAAGTTTTTTCTTGAATATTTATTTTTATTGTTACTAGATAGCGTGGATCCTATTAACATAATGTGTGATCAGATTACCCTGCTGCATGAAGTCTGACAGTTACTGAAGTACGACTTGTTATGAATAGTAACTTCGTCTACACGGGACCCTTCCGAATGATCCTTTTCTTTTGTTAGAATCGACGTAACTTGTTTTAAAGGTTAACGTGTATCTTCTTCTACGATTTGTTTACATTTTCAGTTTCGGCACATAAAAGAAATGGTCTACCCTGAGTTTGGAGAATGAGCTATAAAGATAGGCAAATAGTCGATGGCATCCACCGGGTAAAGTGCACATTCAGTTTAAAATGTTAAAACTGTTTCCAGTGTTAGGTATTGAACTCGAGATCTCTAGTCCGTCGGATATGTTGAGTTGAATTATAAATTAGCGCTGCAAAACCATATATGAAGCATTTATTAAGCAACTTATTTAAAGTTTTACGTACCATATGAATTAGTAAATAAATTATGATTGAGTTAAAACTGCAGCAAAACACAATCATCTCATACAACACCTAATTGTATAGATATTGTACATATCTGAGTATAAACAAAGTCGATACGCTTTAAAATATTTTTTTAAAATTTTATTCATTCTATAAGCTGTTCTGAATATTTTAATATTAGAGACGTTAGTATTAGTTTTTTATTATATATTTTTCTTGCTCACGTGAGAGTGTTTTGTTTCAGTTGTTGAAACGCTTATTTCTTGCATTATAGCAAATGAAATTGCAAATACGTTTTTTATTTATATACATCTTAAAAAGAAGCAACATATATACTGTCCTTTTAAAGTTTATGTTTGTAAAGGCTGTACTGAAATATGATTAATATACATCATTATGTAAGTCTAATATTACATCTGTGCTATCTGTGTTGAAACACCAGCAATCATTAACACATATTGACCTATTCACATCACGGAATTTCACACTTGTTCAACACATATATAAAAAATAAGTGTGCAATTGACATCTACACCTCACAATTCTCTTTAGTTCGATGGATATATTGTATTAAAAGTTAATTTAACGCCGGTAAAAGCGTATATATTGGATATGAATCATACTATGATATTAACAACAAATGGAATTTTTTTTGGAACTGGTATAACTTATTGACGTGGTAACTCAAATGATAAATTGGGATTTGTATTAAGTTATTAGCATTTGAAACAGATTGTCTTTACTAGATGATCCAAATGAATAAGTTAGTTACAACAATTTTGCATACTGTATCTCAGGTCAGTTATGAACACTCTATTTGTTAACCTGAAGATGACCTAGGTCGAAATATTTTTCTCTGCTTTATTAGTAAAACTGTTAATCCCCATACCAGCTGCTGTGAGATGCATTTTTACGTAGAGTGGGTTTCTCGTCATCAAGAATTCTGCATGTGCCTAAAATTCCTTTAAAAACGATTACTGTATGAATAAAATGCCTTAGAAATAGCCATTTATATAGTATACACTCTCCAACTCTGTGTATTCTATTCGTTTAATCTTCCTTCGTTATTAATAATGCTTGTAATACCCTGTAATCTGTATATATCGCTAACAATAACAAATTCTTTATATATTGAATTGACAATTAAAAATTTAAATATGTTGTTTATATCATAAGGCACAAGAGTAACTTATTAACATCCGAATCAAATGATCCTGAAATTTCCATTTAAATATAGGAATACTGTGTGATTAAATGATATTTTAAATCACAGTACAGTACAGTGTCGATTTTTGAACTATAAACTCCTTGACTATTATCATCTCTTAAATATTAATTCTTTTCTATCACAAATAAACGTCATTAGATGTGAAAACTTAAAATGCTTTAATATTTGCTAAAGCTACATTACTTTAATATATTATAACTACTGTTGTAATTTGTTTTACCATTGGGCAGGGTTATCGGATTACACCTCAGAAAACAATGATGAATTAACTTGTTTTTACAACACCATTGTTACAATAAACTTCATAAATGATGTTTGATAAAAAATGAAAAATTGATGGTACGTACATACTTACAAATAATCTTACTTATATAATTTCTAACTAATTGATTGGATAACAAAAATGCTGAATAACTAACTTACACTAAATTTAATAACTCATTGACTACTCATGGATTAACTGCTTCACTGAGTTTTTATTTCGTACTGTTATATAAACATACCACTCAAAACATCTAGATCCTTAACTTTCCTGGTTTTACTATATATTTCGTCATGGACACCCAAGTGAAAAAATCTACAATAAAACATGAAAATGTAACTTACAACAATACAAAAATGTATTTCGTTTAAGATTCACAATATAATGACGAATATTTCATAACACAGTTAAAATAGTAGCAATTTATAATCTTGATTTGATAAATTCAAAGTCTTAAAATTATGATTTATATTTCTCAAAATACATCGTATTTAAAGGGTATATCAGACGACATAATTTACATAAAAGTAATTTCAACATGTTTGTCTAGATAATAGAAAAAATATATAAATAAACATTTTAACACAGAGAATTCGAGATTTTGTTTTGCTTTTGATAACATCGCAGAACACCACAGTAATATCGTTTGAGATAAGATTGATCGTCTATAATGAATAGCTCAGAATCGTTAGGTTTTTGACAAACCATGATATTATAAAATTTTCTGTACAAAACACGCCATTAGTACAGTGAGTTATACACTTTCAAAACCCTTTCCATTAATTCCTTAATAGTAATATTCGAATATGATGTAAGATGATAATACGTGAAGGTGTTTAAGAATGATAAACAACTAGAATTCAATGAAAGTTATATTACTTTTCAATGTTTCTTTCTATAATATTATCACGTGGTAGACACCTTACTGAACACAATCATTGCCTTAACAAAAATCTTTAAATTTCAGTGTACACTACACTATCATGTTACACAAGGAGTCAGAGAATGCTTGAATTATTCAGTTAAGCATTACCAGATATATTTCTATTAACTTAATTTGATTGTAATGAGACACGTAATTAACAATGCTGTCTTACCATACTTTAAGATCATTCAAATCAATTTTTATCAGAGCAACAACAGACAATCACATTTTATGATACTTTATTACGTAAATATTACACAGGAAGTTAGAGTTTTAAAAAATCTGAAAAATGTTAAGAAATTCACTTATGATGGTCAACAGCTCCATAACGAGTCCGTTCTTTGTTTCCATTAAAACTACTTGATATTAATGGTTGTATACGATAGGTTTCAGGAAAAAGTATAGTCACAATTATCCCTGTGAAAGAATAAAAAATGATACAAAGGGATGAAATTAAATATTCTTTGTCATTCCACGAACACATAATATATGTTCATCAAAGTATAAAGTATTTAATTATAATTTATATGACATAATTAATGTATACCAAACTGTATGAATCCCTTATTCAATAAATACTGAAATTCCTAATGGTCCCCTTCAGTAACTTAAACTAATTTTAATAATTATATTTCTCACAAGACAACAGCATTAGAATTATTATAATCAATACGTTTTATCAACCCACTTGAAGAGAAAAATATATATGTAAAAACGGCTGGTATGGATTGAATTTTTTTTTTTAATGTAGAGGAGCGAACAACGTTTCGACCTTCTTCGGTCATCGTCAGGTGCACAAAGAAAGATTTATGTTTTAAATTGTGTATCGCTTCTTGTAATTTTGAGGTTAAGAAATGATATTTGATTCTTTCTTCCTGTTCACATGTGAATCTAATGTTGGGATGTATAGAGTTAATGTTGTTGAAAAAATTAAGTGTGTGTTCTGTAGAACATATTTTTTATCAATACGTTTTATTCCTTGTTTTCTTAGGGTTTTTCCATAAATCACCATATAAACTAACGTGAATCAAATCAACTAAAGACAATGAGTTTCACTTTACTCCAGAGGTCGTTAGTCTAGCTGGGTTACAAATAATTAGTCATATATATATAAAAAAAAAAACTGAAATGTTGAAATACAGTAATTGAGAACACACTTTTCCGTTGGGTAACAAGTTTACTCTAAACTATCCTACCTATGAATGAAACAGTCCCTGCAAAAAAGAAAGAAGCAAACCACCCCAAAGAAATAGTACGATGAAGGACAAATGGCCACAGTAAGAAACAAGCTGTCTGTAAAAAAAAGTCATGAAATGTTAGTTAAAACACCCATGATTTACCTTATACATTTTAGCAAGATATCAAATTTAGTTCTGTTATTTTTCCAATCTAGAAGATAAATTTTGTTTAATATAAATAAAACTTTGTTAATAGGGTTGGTCTTTACACACAAACGTATCTATATAGATGAATAATTTCTTCAGCGAAACATTTACTTGAATATCTGCTAAATAAAAGCTTTGGTGTTATGGTGTTTTCTGAATTTCTTGGTAATATTTGTTCTACACTTACTGATGTGGAAAGTACCATCCCAAAAATTTCAGCAGTGCATTTCGTTCCAAAAACTTCAGCAACAGCAGCCGGAATACAAACAAAAACAACAGGAAATGTAGTGAAGAGTCCACAAATCCAGATCATGTACATCACTTGTCCTCCATAAGGTGTCATCACCAAAGTGAACAGCAATACTGTCTGTACTCCCAGCAAGAGGAGAATCGTTAACTAAAGACACATACATATATATATATACATATATGTATGTATCTATTTTGTAATTATATGATACTAATGATAAAAAACATAAAATATACATAAAAATGAAAAAAGCAGTGAGAGGAACAATAAACATTTTATAATGTTTCATTCAAAAACATATTTTTATTATACATATATATTATTCCGTCAAGATTTTAAGCAAAATGTATGTTAGTTTTCGTATCATTTTATTTAATCACTACAGTGATTGCTTATCAAATCGACGAATCAGATGTAGAACTGAAACTGTTGAGATAATCCTTTTATATGCGTTACTTTGAATAATTTTTTAAACTATTTAACTGTTTCCACATCTCTGAGTATCATTACAGAAATCTATTTTCGCTTTACTTGTAAAGCAAACAACGAGTTTTGTTTTTCCCACGGTAGGGATCGAGACCAGAATTTTATTGTGATAAGCTCTCTCGTTTACTAATGATACATAGAGATTTTACAAACTTCATACATCAAATATTATAATAATTATTATTGAAAACAACACACACGCAGGCGCTTCACTTTATTCAGTCTTACCTTGTAAAATAGTTTGTCTTGAATTAAACCAACAATCACTCGGCTGAGGGCATTAATAACTCCAGCTACAGAACCAATGGTGGATAGAAATGAGTCGTTTGGTATAAACGTCTGTCCATATGTCTGTAAAAAGGAAGAAAGTATTTCTGAAGGTAAAAGAACTTTTATTAGCACTCTGGTGTGAGTATCTCAACACAGTCCAGTGTTGGAACTTAGTTTGTAACTAGAAGTTCTTATTTTATATTTTATACTTAAGATTTTTGTTGCAGGTGGTTTATGATGATAATAACATTTAACGTGTTTATGTAAATCGTAGTTTCTCGAATTATAAACTTTCATGGTTATAACAACAAAGGTGTCTGAGGAAAAAAGTAAATTAATATCAGTTGCATACACTAACCTTATAATAAACATTCACAAACATATACGGGTAATATGAGCAAGTACAAACTATAGACAACAGGTAAAATTCTTTAGTTTTCAGAGCCTCTTTTGGTGACATATGAAGTTCAACTTCACAATCACTGTATGGTTGTTGGTCATCAACTTTCACATCTGCTGAAGCTTTTTCCAATGATGCACATACTTCGTTGTCATTTGCTGTTGTTATCCAATCCAAGTCTTTTGTAACTGATTTACTAACTTCTTTACTACACGATTGTCTTGACGTTTCGTATACATTAGTTAGTTCATTGGATATTGTTTCTTCCTGTGTTAGAAATATGAACACAATTGTTTCATATGTCTAGAACCTGATTATAAAATATAATAAAATGCAGACGTGTAAACTTATCTAACATTATATTATCTGGCTAAGCAGTTATTTTACTAAATTCTGTTTTCGGATCAAACACTACCGTTCGTTTATATTGAATTCTGTCTAAGCTTCATTAAACGAGAATATTGTAATTTCATTAAAGTTTCTATTTAGTACCATAAACATCTCTTTTCAATGCTTTAGTTCACATCTTTTAGTGTGTGTCTTGATATGTCAGGATTTATACAGAACAATAAAGTAACACTACACTTGTTCTCAAAAGTAACCTAAATCTTATTTTGAGAACAGCAGAACAAGTATTATTGAACAAACGTATTCAAAACACTAATTTTTTATTATTTACCAAATATCATATTTCACAAATTTCCTATGCTCATTAGAAAGAGTATTGAAGCATTTCGAAAATATGTATATGTAAATCACATAACTCTGTGTTTGTCTGCTTGTTAATTATCTAAGTACGTCTAGTTTAATAAGTCATTCTCAACAACACTTTCTGGACTGATAGTATTTATAAGAAATATGTTGATTGAGGTCATCAACCTCTTCTACCCCAATTATCAATGTTATTAAACATCAATTTTTTTTTCTACAAGATAACATTAACTACATTTATATATAGTGCCGCATTACTGTACCAGAAAAACACAAAAACTTTACTGAATATTTCATCGTCCATTGAGTTAACGGTAAATCTTTGGATTTACAACTTTAAAATCAGGGGTTAGATTCTATTTGGTGAACACAGGCGATGTGGTTTTGCTATAAAAGACACACAAACTCATTTAATTTTCTTTAACATAATATCCACACAGTGTTGGGAAGGGCAAACAAAAGTATTTCTACGTCTTTTTATTTCGGAATTCAGTGAAACAAAATGACATCCGATATTACAATTATACATAAATTCAGAAGAAGTGGATACGATAACAGCCACTATAAGAAGAGCCGTTTTTTGAGTTTTACTCATTTCGTACTTTTAACCGTGATCTTACAACTTCATCCCATAAGACTCTTCTGCGGCTAATAACCATCAATTAAATAATAATGTTAAACAGTTTATATGTTTTTGTTTTTGAATTTTGCGCAAAGCTGCTCGAGGGCTATCTGCGCTAGCTGTCCTTAATTTAGCACTGTAAGACAAGAGGGAAGGCAGCTAGTCATCACCTCCCACCGCCAACTCTTGGGCTACTCTTTTACCAACGAATAGTGGGATTGACCGTTACATTATGATGCCCTCACGGCTGAAAGGGCGAGCAAGTTTAGAGCGACGGGAATTCGAACCCATGACCCTCACTTGGCCATGCCGGGCCATGAAATAGTGTAGAAGGGCTTTAAGAGGTGGATATTGAGAGCGGGTTATAGTAAGCACCTCTAACGTCACTACCTTTTTGTTACCTCTATGTACAAAGCCACTCTGACTTTTGCATTGTGCATACCATGTTGTAAGTATAAACAAGGTGAGTTTGTAAATCTTATCATAAAACCTTTGATGAGGCAATAATAAATACTGTTATAATATGTTAAAATAAATTCTGTCACAATTAGCAGTTTAATTTTATTTATCATAGCATCTACACCTTTTACTCTTCAGCCTCGGCACAGAGTGTACCTTAGTTCGCTTAATTTTTTATTCTCTTGACCGATTTGAGATGTAATTACAGGGTATGTCTCTATGCTGCCCTCTTGTGGTTTAATGAATAATTAATTATTTTCCAGGTTCTCATTTTTATGTGTTTCTCAATCATTTAGGTTTATGTTTATTATCTAAGCGAAACGCATCCAAGCCGGAAATATTTTTTCAGAGGTTCAACGTGTGAGGTTGTAACTGAATTATTTGTTTAACTTGGTTAGGAGTCACCATATGTCTATAGAAGCTTTATCGTTACTTCGAAAATAATCTGTTCTCCCTTTAATTAAATATTACACTAATAAATAAGTCGGGCAATTCAGATGATATAGTGCGAATTTACTTTATAATCTAAAACGTCATTAGCAATTTTTTAAATCAAATTCCTCTGACCTGGTTTGATTCTTGTGGTACTTCTTCGTACATAAGGAGCCCAATGAAAAGAATTACACCAGTAACACTTCCCATTATCAGAAACAAAACGGGAACATTTTCTATAACTTCATCGTTATAGAAAAATCTGAAATAAAATTAGAAAATATATTTCATTAATACAAAATACACTGATTTATAAACTACTTTAATACTAAGTGATAACGTTAAAAATCATCAGGCACTCTTGTGGTATAACAGTATCGCATATGATCTCGTGGGGTATAAATGATGATTAAATTTACACTCTTCTCTTTTTATTACACAAGATATCCTATACATTTAAAAAGAAAATCGAAACATCAAACACTTTGAGGGTTTATTGAAAAAAGAAGGTAAGAAACAGATTAAAATAGTATTTTGTGTTTTAAATCAAGAAACATCACGTAAGTTTTCAGAAAATTGTAACTTACCCATCAGGAGCAGGCTGGAGATTATTAGGATTCACAAAGAAAGTCTGTAAACTATTCATAAAGAGAGGAGTTAAAGCTATCCCTGAAGTCACTATTCCTGTCACCAGGCCTTTATTATTGGGAAACAACTGTGCAAATATTTAGTAATTTATTAAGTGCTTTTAAATACACAGATTAAACCTTATAACCTTTATAAGTTTGGAAGTATATCACATGAATACTATAGGGTTCATTCATTAGTTACAAATTTCCGTACTTGTGTGAATATATACACACATGCACAAAGTACAATAATTATATAAACGCTCATAAGAAAAGAAAAACAAATCACTTCCTTCCTTTAGTGACAGAAGAAGCAAGAAATAATAAGAGTCATAAGTGGAAGTTTATACAAGTACAGTTGAATTCATAAAGTAAGTAAAGTTTAACAAGCCGCAATGTTTAAATAATTATGGATTATAAGATAGTTTAGCTCTCATCTTTGATATATACATATAACTACAACTTTAAATCTGACATAACAGTGAGGACAGTTTCTCATATTTATGTATTTAATGAATCTTGAATTTTTGTATTCTTAAATGTGCAATGATGCTGTTCTTTAGTTGTGTAAATACAATATTTATATAATACTTTTTAAAGTATTGGAATATAAAATTTTAGATCTACACAAATATTGTTTTCATTTTTTGTAAGTGCTTTTCTATAATGAGATGTTATCATAACAATTGTACTCACCTCTACAGCAGTGACTATGGGGTGACCATAGCAACAGACATAGCCTAAAGTATCAACCACTCCATAAGTGATTATGGTAGCTGCAAGACTGTGCTGTATACTCCAGTACGTCACTACTATACCAAAGCTACGATATTAAAATGATTATTTTCTATAACATAAGTAAATACGCCACATTATTTTGAACGAGAACTATTAAAATGCTGTCCTTGAAAACTTAAAAAACGATAATAACCGAAAAGGCAAAATTACTATTTCCACGCTTCTATTTTATTACTTTGAACTTTGTTCTACTGACACTGTTCCATTGTTTTATATTTCCTTCTAAAACATAATCACTATCGTTTTCCTTTATCTATACAGTACAATCATCTTTATTCTCTATAACAATAGTAACTTTATATTAAGTACCAGCAACTTTGACTTTTCTATATCGTAACATAATTTTTGTTTATCTGACCTGAAGGTCAAACTATTTTTATACTATATTGTCCCAGATCACAAGTATCTGTGTTTTCCTTTAAAAAAATCGCCATATTTATTCTTCCTCATCTCATTATCATCGTTCACTACTTATAGCAAAACCATTTCCTTCCCGATTACCACCACCTATATTACTAATTTATAGCAGCAGAGACATTAATAACATTCTTGTGACTGTAACACTAATAGAAAAATTCTGCTCAATATGACATTGAGTGTTAGCTTCTGAAGATATACAAAATAAGAAATATGTAGATCCTCTGATACAATATTTTGCACAATTTAGTGGTGTTGTAACTAAATGCTGAAAATGTTGTTTCAGATTATTTGGTACCAGTCATCTTTACTAGGAGTTGTCTGGGTATTACGTGAACAGAGGGCTGTCATTTAGCTGTTTCTAAACAGAAAGGATCAAGCAAAGGTTTCGTGTTCGTAATGCTTCTTGCGAATGGCGCTCTGCATGTCAGATGTCGTCATTGTATCTGTGTAATTACTGTTCTTGTTCAGTTTTGGCTTGACTAACAGCAGCTTGTATATTTAGTTGGGTGTAAGGCGTGCTTTACTTTCTTGTGAAGTCTCACTCTGTCACTTTTGTAACGTTTTGCTGTTTGTTATTGAAACTCAGAATTCTTTCTCTTCTCTCCAGATTTTACTCTGAGATGCGTAATTAATATCAGAGATAATTACGTTATCTAACTCTTCCTTCACAAAATAAAGTGAATAAGAAGTTGTTTCCACAAAATTTTACTGGTTCAACTTGTGTATTCTGTAATAAATGGTTAATATTGTTTGTCAGTAGAGATTTGATGGATTTTTATTTTGACACCAGAACAGCCCCGCACTTCTCTAAAAAATGCACAAACAATTTTGTTTTCTGAAATCACTTCTTCATCAAACCAAAATCTGGTCACTCTTATGAGGAAAAAATATATTACAAAGTTTTCATTTACACCAATAAATGTGACGTCATAAACATTAAACCTATGTACGCTGATTCCATATCTTTGTAGGTCTAACGTAACAAGGGCTGAAACGTGCGAACAAACAGTCACAAATTTAGCTTTATATATCAGACAATACCAAATCCATTCTACCTAATGATAAGGGTGGTTGTTTTTATTATCTTGTGTTTCCACGTTTCTACAGAATTTGCATTATTCATTCACACACGGTCTTCAAACTATTTCAGTAGAGCATTGTCCAAAAAACATTCTTACCTGAAAGAAATGTCTATGTATTGGGAAATAGTTATTAATAGATCCAATCTCAGATGAATCTGTAAGAATTCCCTCTCTGTTGACAATATGTCCAACAAAACTCATGTATTGACAGAAAATTCACACTTCTTGGGAATGAGCTCAATATTTTCTTTTCTCAACCAACCCTAAACATTTATAAACATTGTCAAAAGCCTTTCCATATGTGATTATATTATAGTTTGTATATATTTGTAGATTTTCACTTACCTATACTCCATACTAATATCAAATGTTGAAATCAACTTTCATACAAATAAAGCATCCACAACAGAATAAATCCTATTGTGGATTAATATATTTTCTTCACAAGTACAAGTACAGGGGCTAACGCTTGAGTCTGTACATCTTGTTTCTTCACGGTTTTTAGTTCCTTGAAAGCCTCAGCCTGTTTTACATTTACACAGCATCTAGTATTCATGTCCCCACTGATGATGTGTATTTTGAGTCCATGGGAACTCATTCGAACTTTAATTCCTTAGGCTTTCTGCAGAGTTTAGTTCTATTATTGATAGTTCACTATTACCTTATTTCTCATATTACATTAAATAAGTCGAAAGCCAAAAATACGTTTGTTTTCAATTGTCCCTTTATAAAACCTCAGGATCTTTTAGAAACTGTAAAAATTGCGCCATTCTCTTCCAATTAAATCGTAAATGGTCTATCTGTATTGTATTAACGTTATTAAGACTTTGGTTGGTTACAGGATATTGCTATTATATATTATTATTATTTACATTGAATGAATTTAATAACCTTCTTGGAATTGTGTGAGATGAAATGAATGATGAATTAGTAGATGTATAAAATGAGCTGTTACTAAATAGGCACATAAGGCTATATTCTAAATTAAATATTATCTGAAACTTTCCAAAAATATCAAGTCCGCATAGAATTTATTCCTGTGCTGTATCTGTTAACGAGAAAATTACTGGTTCGGCTAACAGGCGACAGAAGCGTGTATCAACAAAAAAAAAAAGTCGCTTTCCGCAAGTTCACGTGAGGAATGTATGCTATAGGCAGTGAACACGGCGAACAAATAAGCAAGCAAATAAACAGATATATTTTGAGTTTTACATATAAATTATTATTAAATACAAATATTAATCTACATCTTACCTAAAAATACAAGAACCAATAATTATGCTCCAACGACGTCCAATGAGACAACGTAGTTTTCCTCCAAAGAAAAGCAGTGAATTTGTAGAAATAAATGCGTAGAAAATCCAGCTAGATTCTTCATATGTTGTGTCCTTCTTCACTCTTTTCCTCAGGTAAGAAGTTAAGTAAGGAGTGAGATTTCCAAACGTTAGTATTGTACCGATTGCCAGATAAATCAGGAAACATCCACCAACCGATATCAAGGCTCGAAATTCTCTTTTGAAAACTTTTATATACGAATAATATTAGTAATTTATAGATTTACATAAGTAGAAAAATAGTATTACATATTGTAATTTACATTATAGAAAATTGATCTAATAAACCAGAGAAGTGCAACTTTAAAATGTGTATCAGTATTCTCATTTAATTGGTCTATGATTATTTTACAAGTATTCGATGTAATTGGATTATATGTTTGAAAGGAAGAGTAAAGATGGCGTCTAAAATATTCATCTTTGAATGTCAAAAGCAACTAATATAAATAAAATAATAAAACTTGAAAAAATATATATTTAAATATTATTGAAAAATCTCCATTTGTTTCTTTAGAACAAAGCACAAAACTAAACAATGTTCTATCTGTGCTCTGCTCACCTTAAAAAATAAAAATAATGTATATCTATTATAGTGTAGTACGTGTTCTTTCGTATTAATCTGTAACACTGCAGCATCTATACTGCATATTCTGTTCTGTTTTCATATGCACATAAAATACACATATTTGTAACTAAATTTGCCGAACGATGCCTTTAAACAATGAATATAATACATATTCTTGTAAAAAAAGTAATGACACCTCGGTACGAGCACAAAAATTGTCTGATAATATAACTACGTAATGGTATTGTTTCTTATGATGGAAATGTTTGAAACAGTTTCTATGAGAAGTAGAATAATAAAGATCTTTGTCAAAACACACAGACTGTTTATACACAAATAGTTATGATGTATAAACCTTCAGGTATTGTAGCAGGTGTTTCTAATGTAGTGTTAGCTTAGACAGTGCTACATATACTTTTCTATCAGTGTTATTTTAAAGTGTAGATAAAAAATGTCCGCTGTACATTTCAGTAAGAAATGAAGTTAAACAAAATAAGAAAATGAATAAAAATTACTCGAAAAAGAAACGGTGACGGGAATGGTACGTGACGTAAATGGAAACAGTTTATATTGTGACGTCTGATCATGACGGATTTTCAGATCTCGGGTTAAAAACTTGGTATTACCAAACACTCTTCACAAAATTGTAGGTGAATTATAAAAACAACAATAAGTTCCAATATTCAATCCGAGATTCAAAATTAAAGAAGACAGTTTCTGCTGTGAATACAAGGAATCAGTCAGGTGAATAAATAAACAAATGTTCAGTAGAGTTACACAAAATATATTGCATTTAAATAACACAATAAAAACTAATATATTTTACGCTTGTGAGAGATTTAAGGAAACATGTTAATGAAATAATATTTTTGTAGTTAAGGCTTAACTTCTGTGCCTAATTATGCACTCTCAACTATAAGAAAAGCTGGGTCTCAAGCAGTAAGGCAATGTGATCAAAGTTAGTTAAATTTCTGGCTGATGTGGATTCAGAAATGCTATCCCTCTCATAACTTATTCTAATTAGAGTTCAGATCAGGTGACGTACTGATTTTCTTCGGATTGTTTAAAATGGTTACTCACAATACCTTTTAAATGTACAGCTTTAAATGTTATATTTGACTCTTCAGTGAAAGACACTAATACTTAGTTTTGTCGCTGTACTTAATACTAGTATTGATTGTGCTAGTTGATACTACAGTGATGCTGTATTTACTCATTATTTACATTGAACGTAAGGTAATTCGGAAAACCGTCATTGCTGTGTAAGCACAGGACGAAGTAGTCATTGACAAACCAGCGTAGGTCATTAATATTTTGCAGTTGAATGAGTACATTTTATTGTTAAACACATTACAGAATAGATGAACATCATCAACCTTTAAAAGCATCAGCTAACATCAACATCTGTGGAAAGCACTAAACACAGTTTTTGTCAAATCAATAAAAATAAAAAATAAATAGAGAATTTCTCACCAGAGATAGTTCCTGTGCATCCACTACGGTCCACTCTTCCTTCTGCAGGGCTGTTTGCCTTCATGGTTTATGCGTGAAAGATACCAGTAAAGTTGGCAAAGTTGAAAATATTTTATGAGACTGTTTCACCCTCTGTGGGAAAATTTCATTACAAGACCAATTAAATGTTCAATAACTGACATCATATTTCATCTTCATTAAATGGCAAAAGTCTGCTTCTCATTTGTTATCTGTGGTTGTATGTGTTGGAGGTCAGAATCTAAATGCATTAGTGTAACAGTTAATGATAAATAAAATACTATTCTCTCTAATTCAGCATATACGGAACTCACTATCAGCTAATTTTGCATGCTTATTATGCTGTTGTAGCAAGTAATAATGGACAGTACAATCCTGCTATCATCATATTCTGATACTGTACGTACTGTCTTCCTTTACCAAAACATGATACATCATTTTGGACTTCACGATTTATATTTTTTTATGGAATCATATAACCTTTATGTATAGTTTCTGTTCACGAACTGAATACTAATATAAACACGTATCTTCCCCAACCTAACTATTTGTAAGTACTCTGAATGGTTGTGAAATAACAGGTCAGAAAAATCTGTTTACTCTGAAAGGCATTCTAGCCTCAACTGAATTACTTATTAATTTGGTATAGTATCCTATTCATAAACATTATTTTCAAAGAAGAAACGTTTACTTTCCGTGGTTTATGACACGATAGCTTTAACTGTAATACAATTCCTATTCTTCACATAACATAATGTTTAGGGGTTAAACGGGACCTTTTTGTTCACCTCGGTTGTCCCATCCTCTAAGCCAGGCTAAAACTATTAAATTAAAAAAATGAAAGCCTGTCCTTATTATTCATATATCTATCAATCTTTCTTTTAAACTCACGTAAATTTACTGTGTCCACATCATCGTAGGCCAACCACCAAATTTGAAAATTTTCTTAGATGAAGACGTCATCTCTCTCACCTAAATTTATATTTGTGTCCTTTAGTTCTAGAATTCTTAAGGTAAAGTATGAAAAATGTTGATGCATGAATATTATCAATTAATTTTGCAACCTTGGATACTTCAATCAGATCATCTCTAACCCTTCTTTGTTTCAAGAGAAAACAATTTTTGGGATCTTAATATATCCTTATAATGCAAATACTCAATCCCTCGTACCAATTTAGTAATCCTTCTCTGAACCTATCAGTTCTGCCACTAACAACAGCACGTTGCTTGGACAGATTAAGATACCAATCAAGCATTATACCAAGGTTCTTTTCTTTCATGTTAATGTTATTCCCAAGTGTTCAAGGCACTCGACTCGTAATCTGAGGGTCGCGAGTTCGAATCTCCGTCACACCAAACATGCTCTCGCCTTTTAGCTGTAAGGGCGTTAAAATGTGACGATCACTCTCACTATTTGTTAGTAAAAGAAAATTCCAAGAGTTGAAGCTGGGTGGTGATGACTAGCTACTTTCCCTCTAGTCTTACACTGCAAAACTAAGGATGGCTAGCGCAGATAGCTCACGTGTAGCTTTCCGCGAAATTCAAGAAAAACCAAACCATATCCATCGAAATTATTCTTATGATTCACATAATGATAGCTTACATTTAGTATCATGCATTTACCATAATTAAAACCCATCTACAATTTATTTGCCCAACTAAACAAACTATCAAAATTCTTTTATAAAACAGCAGCATCCTTTTCACAGCCAGCAAAACCCAAGACCTTCATATCATCAGCAAACCCAAGTAACTTATTAATCATTCTTTCATCTATATCATTAATGTAAATCAAAACTAGCAATGGTCCTAAAACAAAAGTCCTGAGGTACACCACTTGCAACATCAATACAGTTTGACTGAACTCTATTCATAGCAACCCTCTGATTTCTTCCATCAAGCTATTTTTCTATCCAATTAGTTAACTTATCCCCCACCCCTATAGAGATAAGTTTCTTTACAACCCTTTTTTGTGACACTTTGTCAAATTCTTCATAAAAATCAAGAAAACCAAATTTACGCACATCTACATATGCAGTAAATTTTTCAAAGCATCTCAAAAAATTGGTAAGGCAAGATTTCCCTTAATAAAACCATGTTAACTATTTGATAAATTTCTAAACTTTGTTACATAATTTTGCAAAATATATTTTATTAGATTTTCCAAAACTTTTCACACGACCGATGTAAGATGAATAGCCTTATGATTACAGAGATAACTTGTATTACCTTCCTTCAAGATAGGCGTGACATTAGTGACCAATTTGTTGTACTCGTTTACGATTGAAGGACGTACAAAACATTATGGCAAGTGAAATAGACAAAGAAACACACAATACAATATGCTGTAAAATATACTTATCAACTCTTCAGATTTTTATAATTACATGACTAAAAAAGTCAAATTGATTAATACTATTTTCTCTATATTATTTATACATTTGCCTGATTACGTAAACCTCAGCAATATCGGTTAACGTAAAACATTCATGATATATTTTTACAAATATTTTATCAGCTGGTACAAATATTGTTGTTAAAGAATTGAAAGTAAATGTTTAAAAAAGTGTTTAATGTATTCTACTTATAAGATTTTTTGCAAAAACAAATCATCAAGAATTCTAGTATGTCAGGTTTGTGGTAAGATATACATAGAACAAATGTCAGATTTCTTGGAATTAAAATGCAAAGAACACCTAGATCACATACTTAGCTGTGAATGTCTGATATATCTTTTAACATGTTAATCAACTTGAATCAGGTCTCAAATTAATTTCGAACGAATTTTCTCTCTTACATCAACCCCATACAAACAAAGAAGGAGACTCTTTAGAAGTAATATAAACCATTAAAGCAGCCGGCCTTTCTACAAGCCCTGACAATGTTCCTAACAACACGAGCAGAATTTGGTTTTCACTCTCACACTTGACCACCCTTTACCTTGTCTGTAGTTATAATCTTGTCGCTTGAGGAAAATATTCCCTAATATTAAACCTTTGCTTATTTTGTCTTCGTACTTGTATGTAAACCCTATATTCTAAGGCGTGAATGAAACCTGATACAAATAGTTGTTTGCCAACTTTATATCATATTAACATAATTAGCTTCAATACACAATTAGTTGATTAGACCTAATTTAACCTGAACGTAGTTGTAATATCTATACAAAATCAACTTTAAATGTTATCGCTTGATCTCAATACATTTCAACGGTTTTGAATATTATCAGTTTTAACCAATTTAAGCGAAAGACAGCAAGGTGTGCTAAATATATATCAAATTATTTTAAATTGGTAAGGACA
Organism: Tachypleus tridentatus; assembly: GCF_004210375.1. NCBI lineage: Eukaryota > Metazoa > Arthropoda > Merostomata > Xiphosura > Limulidae > Tachypleus > Tachypleus tridentatus. The sequence goes on from NC_134831.1 coordinate 158,183,874, forward strand.
ACCTAAAAGGATGTTATAATGAGCACTTCTTCATTATATAAAAAAATATCGTTAAAACTCAAGAACTTAAGTTTGTAATTTTAACAATGAAAACACATTTCATATTGTGTATTGTAACAAATACGAAATTATTTACAAAATATTAAGATTAACATAGTCTTTTTCTTTCAATGGTATCCAAACTTAGAACTAATGAAATGTTTGTTTGTTTGTTTGTTTGAATTTCGCGCAAGACTACTCGAGGGCTATCTGCGCTAATCGTCCCTAATTTAGCAGTGTAAGACCAGTGTAACACCCACCGCCAATTTTTGAGCTACTCTTTTACCAACGAATAATGGGATTGACCGAACCATTATAACGCCCCCAGGGTTGAAAACGGTAGCATGTTTGGTGTGACGGGGATTCGAACTCGTGACCCTCAGTTTACGAGTCGAGTGCTTTAACCATCTGGCAATGCCGAACCACTAACGGTATAAAATAAATTTAAAAAGATAAACTTTCGTTATTTAATTGCATTTAATTATTTTTGTCTCTTAAGTTCTATTTATTTCTTGGAAAGTTCTGCTTTGTGTACAACAAATAATTAGAGAAACAAAAACTTAGAACAGAAGTCAATGCCATATGTGTAAGATCAAGTTGGTTATGTTTGGAGAAACTGAATGTGTTTTTTACTGTCTCCCAATCTTGTGGATTTTACTTTTAGTGTCAAATTAGCTAGCGTGCACCCAATCAACGTAATGTCTTACCCTACTGTATGTTGTCTCTTATTTGCTGAAGATTGAGTATGTTAGGACCCGAAATTTTGGCTGCACGAGACCCTTCTGACTGAATCTTTACTTCTGTTAGAAGCAGCACAACGTGTTTTAAACGGTAACACTGTTTCTCTTGTGAAAATGTTTACAATTCTACCTTGTGCGCACAATAGAAATGGTCTTCCTTAATTTGAGGAACGAACTCCAGAGGCAAATAGACGGTGACAACCGAATATGATTCATACAGTTTGTTTCCTAAAGTTTTCAGCGGTATGTCTCCGGATTTACAACGCTAAAATCAGGGGTTCGATTCCCCTCGGTGGGCTGAGCAGATAGCCCTTTGTGGCTTTGCTATACGAAAAACACACACACACACTCCTAAAGTTTTATTTTACCGTATTATATTTTCACAGCCTTGCTACCATGGCTTTTCTAATTTGTTTCCTAAGTTATATTTTATTTATCTCATTAAATTTAATTTCTTAGCAAAATATATGACGGAAATGTTGAGTTACATTTTAAAATAATGCTAGTTGTACCATATACGTTTCATATATCCAATTATATATTGAATTTTTTTTTTATGTATGATAGGAATTGGTGAATGAACTGCAACTAAGTTAAAACTACAAGAAAAACCAGTCATCTCCTACAATTTTGGATGTTTAGATATCATAAATATTTGTGCATAAACGCAATCAATAGTATTATTTGGTTTTCTTATTAAACATTCTTCTTGCCAGCGCATTTCTACATTTCTCTATCTATCTTAGAGTTGTGTACTGTATACTTCATTTACAGCTTTTCTATTCTTAATCCAGTTGAGTTACAACTCAATAACAAGTCAACTGAAACAAGTTACTTCATCTTCTGTTTTTGATTTATCATTAACAGAATATACTTTTGTAATGACTGTCGCTTTGTTACGGGTCAAGCATGGACAGGTGGTTAGAACACTCAATTCATAATTCTATGGTCGCGGGCTCGAATCCCTGCCACGCCAAACATATTCAACCGTGCGGGCGTTTTAATGTGACGGTCAATTCCATTATTCATTGGTAAAAGAGTAGCCTAAGAGCTGGCGATGGGTGACGATGATTAGCTGCCTTCCCTCAAGTGTGTGTCTGTGTTTTATTATAGCAAAGCCACATCGGGCTATCTGCTGAGTTCTCCTTCTAGTTGCACACTACTAAAATAGGGGTGGCTAGCGCAGATAGCCCTCGTGTAACTGTAGGTGGAATTGAAAACAAACCTTGAAGAAAATTAAATTGGTATTTGTTCAACACATATATAACGAAGTAAGTGTGTAACTGACGGTACGTTTTTACACCACATTATCTGTATTGGAGTTACGTAGTACTATACTTAATTTAAAACATGCCACCAATGGATAACAAACAGAACAAGCCAACTGAAGCAGGCCACTTTATACACCTTTAAAAACCTAACAAAAGTAACGTGATATTTAAACAATAATCCGGTTATCATATAAAGAAAGTTTATTCACCCAACAAACAATCAAAGCTAAATAGTAAAGTGTTACCTGAAAAAAATAAAAGTTGATCAATTATTCATTGAATTATTATAAACAGTAGATATTTTTTAGTTTTGTGTAATTAGTTAAGTAAAAATTATCATGAAATAAGTTTAAAAATAAAAATTTGTAAAGTTCGAACTCTCACTGTTCTTAATTACTTCTCAGTATTGCTATAAATATGACAAAAATGTCTACTTACAGAGTCCGGTCTTATTTTTTTATTTATTTTGCATAAAAACAAGAGTTCGGGAAACAAATGAGAAGTTATTTTATTAAGTAAGCTTAAATTGTAACACAAAGTATAACAAACCAAGCCTAAGAAACACAGTTAGTGCTCTAAGATAGAAATTACATTTATTCTTATATAACAATTGTTCTGTTTATGCGCATGCTCACTATTTAATGAGTTTAGATGTACAGGTAGAACAAAGTAATACTTGTTTTTTTAAAACAGATGGTTTCTAATACTAAAGTAAGTGTTAGTTGTTTTGAACTTTTACAGTTACACAACTTCCTCTACACATAAGCAGACAAATAAGACAGAGTGAAGCAGCTATTTTTCGATATCTTACTTATACGATGTGTTTTTTTAGTCATTGGTTATTAAATATTCTAGTACAGGTAGAAAAGTGTAAGAATGTATATGTCAATTACACGCTTATTTCTTTATATATGTGTTGAACAAGTACGAAATTACATTTCGTGAATATGTTAATTTCTGCTGGTGTTTCAACACAGATTCCATATTGGATTTACACAATGATGTATATTAATCATATTTAAGTACAGCCTCTTTAAAGCTAAACTTAAAAATGACAGTATTTATGTTGCTTATGTTGCTTATTTTTAGACGTATATAAATGAAAAAAACATATTTGCAATTGCATTTGCTATAATGCAAGAAATAAGAAATAAGCGTTTCAACACCTAAAACAGAACACTCTCACGGCCTGACATGGCCAGGTGGGTTAAGGCGTTCGTCTCGTAATCTGAGGGTCGCGGGTTCGCATCCCCGTTGCATCAAATATGCTTGCCTTTTCAGCCGTGGGGGCATTATAATGTGACGTTTAATCTCACCATTCGTTGCTAAATGAGTAGCCCAAGAGTTGGCGGTGGGTGGTGATGACAAACTGCCTTCCCTCCAGTCTTACACTGCTAAATTAGGGACGGCTAGCGCAGATAGCCCTCGAGTAGCTTTGCGTGGAATTCAGAAAACAAACAAACAAATCACACTCACGTGAGCAAGAAAAATACATAATAAAAAAACTAATAATAACGTATCTAATATTAAAATATTCAAAACAGCTTATAGAAAGAATGAAATTAAAAACTTTTATTTTAAAGCATATCAACCTTGTTTATACTCAGATATATACGATATCTTTAAAATTAGGTATTGTATAAGATTACTGTGTTTTGCTGCAGTTTCAACTCAGTCATAATTTATTTACTAATTCATATGTTACCTAAAATTTCAAATAAGTGGCTTAATAAATCCTGCATATAAGGTTTTGCAGCGCAAATTTATAATTCAACTCAACATATCCGACGGACTGAAAATCTCGAGTTCGATACCTAACACTGCGAAACAGTTTTCACATTTTAAACTGAATGTGCACTTTACCCGGTGGTTGCCATCGACTATTTGCCTATCTTTATTGCTCATTCTCCAAAATCAGGGTGGACCATTTCTTTTGTGTGCCTAAGCTGAAAAAGTAAACAAATATCAGAAGAAGATAACTTTAACCTTTTAAACAAGTTACGTTGATTCTAACAAAGGAAAAGCATCATTCGGAAGGGTCCCGTGTAGACAAAGTTACTACTCATAACATAGTCGTGCTTCAGTAACTGATAGACTTTAAACAGCAGGATAATCTGATCACACATTATGTTAATAGGATGCACGCTATCTGGTGGCACTAAAAATAAATATTCAAGAAAAAGCTTCAATATCTCCAAAATTAACCAACCTGAAATAAGGAAAACTGCTTTTGTTTTAAGAACAATTTCAACGATGCATAAGAACAAATTGAAATACGAGTTTATGACTTCACAAAACTGTAAAAGATGTTGGAAAATATATTAACGGATACAGGAGGAAAAGGAAAGAAGAATGGATATCATAACAGATCAGAAGCATAACAGTATAAACTAAATAGTCACGTTTTTTGGAACGAATTCAGTCACTATTACAGACAGAAGATAAGTGAAAATTAGTGCAAGGAAAGACACATTAGCGTACGTAGAAAGACTTGCTATGGAAACAAAAAAAAATGTACCTTTTCACTATAAAAGTGAAGGGATATTATGGAACAAACCAAAACACATCTCTACGAATAAGATATTGAAGATTTACATAAAATGAGATTGAAAGGATAAAAAGACTGAAGAAACATTTCCAGTGTATCTTGTATAGATCTTCCCATTTTTTATGCTAGACATTTCTGTGAGAAATGAAATTATAGTTATCTGTTTTGACAACATTATGGAGGATGATACAAGAGAGGTTGTATTGCTTGAAGATCTGCACTACATAAATGACGTCAGTCACTTTGCAAGTCAAAATTGGAGGCTTATCAGATAGGAAACTTTTGCCACTGGTGTGAAACAACCTCGCAAAATATTGACAAATTCGCCAACTTTATTGATTCCTACAAACATAACCATGAATTAAAACAGTACAGCGGATGGAAAATTGGAAGGTAATGTTAATACAATAATCTCCTGTTTGTTAAGGTTGTAAAGAAAACCATCTTTCTTAAGTTACAGAAATGTTTAAATACGCTGATGCTTCAGACGCTTGCTAATCTTTATAAAATAAAGGTTCCGTAAGACGTGAGTTAAGAGTCATTCAATCCTAACATGGTTTAACTTACTTTTAATTTTGTTTTTACTTGTATTAATTTCTTTTCTTAGTAAAATAAGTAACAAACAGTACATTTAGAAACTACACATCTCCTGCAACATCTGATGGTTTAGATATAAATACTTAGTATAAAAACAGTCTTTGTGTTTTGACATAGATCTCTATTAGTAGACTTCTACAATAAAATGTTCTACATATTTTCATGATAAGAGATATGATAATTAAACGGTTATATTATTAAACATTTTTGTCGCTCGCACGGAGATATGTTTTTATCACTTGTTGAAACTTCATTCTTTCAGTCTAGCAAATGTAGTTGCAAAAACTTCTTTTATATACGTATCAAAAAGAAACAACATATGCTATATTAATACTGAAGATTTACAGTTTCAATATCCTCTTCTGAAATATAATTCAGATATGAATATGTGCTATCTGTGTTGAGACCACTATGATTATAACTTAATGAAATGTATTGATATAAGCTTGAAACTTGTCGTATTACAAAATGTTGGAAAACATCTCTAAGTAAAACAAGTGTAGGTGTAAACATTATGTTAAAAAAAGGAATACATATATATTGCATTTTTAAAGTTAGCTTGAGAAAACCTTTATGAACGACGATTAATATCCATTGTTTGATTAAGTTGAGCAATATACATAGGTTATCATGGTTATCAGAACTTACTGTTAGTAGATTTGAAATTTGCCGCTGTGATACTGTCACACTGTTATGGTTTGAGCTAGATTCTTTAGTTTCAGTAAAGGGAATTCTTAATGCAACAGCATATAATGACATTCTAGAGAATTTTGTGCTTCCAACTTCATGGCAACAGTTTGTGGAAGGCCCGTTCTTTGTTTTGGAATGACAATGCACTTGTACACAAAGCGAGGTCTATAAAGACATGGTTTTCCAAGGTTGGTGTGAAAGAATTTGACTGGCCTTCACAGAGCTTTGACCTCAACACTATCGAACACTTCTGGGATGAATTCAAACGCCAACTGCGACCCAGGCTTTCTCGCCCGACATCAGTTCCCGACCTCACTAATGCTCTTGTGGATGAATAGGAGAAATCCTTGCAACCATGTTCCAAATTCTAGTAAAAAGCCCTTCCCAGAGAAGTAAAGGCTGTTATATTGGGATGATGGTCGGTTGTATACATACTTTTGGTCATGTAGTGTAAATATATATTATAACCATAAATTTTTAAGCCACAAACAAAACACATTAAAACTGAACAAAATAAGCTGCACATTTTTTTTAAATAGATCTTAGGGTGCAAACTACAATGTGGAATTGTAAAATGGTCCTAGGTTTTAGAAGTGACTGCAGAAGGAGGATCCACATGGCAGTGGGTTACACTCTATTAGTCTTAACCTCCAATTCGCTAGTCTAACATAAGAGAGCAGATATATATGTGATCGTCACTAATTGCATGGTGTATAGCATCTCTTGGCTCATAATCTACAACGTTCTGACCAAACCAAAAACTGCTGTAATTTTCTCTAATGATGTGTTATTAGTATAGTGAGATATACATTTTCGAAACATCTACTTTCCATTATTTTAATAAAATGTTTGTATACAATGTATAGTTAAAACAGTGAAAATGTTTAATAAAAATAAAGAGAATTATTTTATTTTTCAACATTTCATCCAATGCACTTGTAAGTGTCAAACAGCTTATTCGTCAGAAGTGCTGTATTTACAAAACAAAAAATAAATCTGCACTTCAATTTGCATTAAGCATCCGCGTTCAGTTTCAATTATTCAGTCAGAATCTTTCATATAAAATTTTAATATATAAATCTGCTTTCCAGAAACCACAAAATGAAAAATACTTTCTGTACTTTTAAACAAACATTATAATAGTTCAATACGTAAATATTACACAGTAAGTGGAAACTGTGTTTAAATTATAGTTTAAAAACATCTGAGAATCAACGAACGATAAGAAATTCAAATTCACTTGTAATACTCAACAGTTCCATAACGAGGACGTTTCATGTCTTCACCAGAACTACTTAATAATAATGATTGTGTATGATGGGTTTCAAGGAAAAGTATAGTCACAAGCATCCATATGAAACGAAACAAAGGTACAAGAGAATGATATTTAGAATCCATTATTATACAAGAAAATAATTTATATTCATTAATGCATAAAGCATTTTATTATTATTTATATTATATAAATAATTTACGTTAAATTGTATAAGATGATATACATTTATACACTTTATGAATCCCTTAAATAATTGAAGCAAGTTTTGATAATTATATTTGTTACAGGAGAACAGTATTAGGCTTAGTGTACTCTCAAAACTACATTTGTTTTTCTTTCCTGCCCTAGGCTTTATCTAAGAAGGGTGTATAATAATATTTCAACCACCTCATGTTCAACGAATCCACTGCCAACAATGCTCTTCAATCAGTGTCAGAGATCATTACGCCAGCTGGAATACAATGACATAACATGTTTTCTTGGTCTTGAATATTTGATATTTTGACAATTTTAACATTATATAATAAATTAAGTTCAGACGATTTTTGAGTCACACATTCAGTTAGTTTTAATTTTGTTCTTAAAAAGAGCCTTGATTAAAACTCCAAAACACATACTGTTAAAATGTTGGACGTTTTTTTTTGTGTTTTCCACTATAAATAGATTAAATTATAAATTGAGTTACGCTATTTTGACAGTGAAATTTGGAATTAAGGTGTTATTTTATTGTCACTATTATTTTATTTGATGCCACATATAAAAGAAAAGTACATGTGAGAAGAAACATAAAAATACAAATCAAAATACTGAAATAGAGTGAATGAGAACACACTGTTTTTTTCTTGAATTCCTTGGTCTTGACTTATCTTATCTACGAATGAAACAGTCACTGTCACACAAAACAAAGCAAAGCACCCCAAAGAAGGAACAATGTGATGAAAAGCTAAAAGTCGGAAAAAGAATAAAGTTGTCTGGAACATAAGTCATGAATTACTAGTTAATATTCGAACCATATATATTATGTATTTCACAAACTAACCACTTGATTTGTGATATTTTCAAATATAGAAGGTATTTTTTAAATTTAAGTAAACCTTCACAAGGAAGGTTTATTTTTAAACAAACGTTTTTCCATTGTTGAATCATTTCCTTAGCGAAACATTTACTCGAATATCTGCTAAGTTACGATTCAGTGAAAAAAAAATGATATTACGGTGTTTTATCTCAGATTCTCTGATGTAAAAAATACCATTCCAAAAATTTTAGCAGTGTAATTCGTTCTATAAACTTCAGCTACAGCAGCTGGAATACAAAACAAAACAAAACAGGAAATGTAGCAAAAAGTCCACAAATCCAGATCAAGTACATCGCTTTCCTCCTAAGGTGTCGCCACCACAGTGATTTTTTTTTTTAATTTCGCACAAAGCTACTCGAGAGCTATCTGTGCTAGCCTTCCCTAATTTAGCAGTGTAAGACTAGAGGGAAGGCAGATAGTCATCACCACCCACTGCCAACTCTTGGGCTACACTTTCACCAACGAATAGTGGGATTGACCGTCACATTATAACGCCCCCACGGCTGAAAGGACGAGCGTGTTTGGCGCGAAGGGGATGCGAACCCGCGATCTTCAGATTACGAGCCGCACGCCTTAACACGTTTGGCCATGTCGGGTCCCACCACAGTGAAAAACAATACTGTCTTTTTTCCCAGCAAAAAGGAAATCGTTAACTAAATATTTATACATATATATGTCTATATATATATATTCAAAGAGATTAAAATAAAACCCATGAAAAAACAACAAGAAAGCTGAAACTTATAATCTTTAATTTCAATATATGTATGTATTATCTGTCCTTTTATTATTATTATGTTATCTTATATTACTTTATGGTTTATCCATTTATATAAGAAAAAAAACTGAATCTCAATATCTGTAATTGAATGATTAGGTTTGTGAGTTGAGATTCTATAGATAATCACTTTCTGTAGTGACACTGAATTATTTCAGAGTTTCTCAAATTATTTTATGTTTCCAAACTATTTTCCCTTTTTCAATATATCTGAGTATTATTCCAGAAGTCTATTTTCAGTCAACTTGAAATCAAATAATTAGCTATATTGTTTCCACGGCAGAAATCGAGACCTGAATAATATCGTTATTAGCTTTCGAGTTTACACGCCAAATATCATTTTAATAATCTTCGATAGGAAGTTCAAGGACTTCACTTAATACATTCTTACGTTGAAAGATATTTTATCCAGAGTTAAGCCAATAATTACTCGGTGGCAAGAGATCCAATAGAAGATAAAAATTGTCGTGTGATATAAAAGTATTTCCATATATTTGAAAAACAATAAGAACGTAATTCTGAAGAACAAAAGAACTTTCTTTCCCCACTCCTGCAAGAATATCTCAATAAAGTCCTGATGGTGGTACTCAGTTTGTAAATAAATATTTTCATACACAAGGTGGTTCATGGCAAAAAAAAATCAACTTCTTTATGTAAATCGTAGTTTCTGGAGTTATATTTTTAATGATTTAAACTTCGAGGTATGTAGGTACGTACCTTATAAGAAATATTTATAGATATGAGTGGGTAATATGAGTAGATACAAACTATTGATAAAAGGTAAAATTCTTCCATTTTTAGAGCCTCTTTTGTTGAAGCATGATAATCAATTTCACAATTACTGTATGATTGTTTATCATCAGCGTTCATATGGGCTGAATCTTCTTTCAGCGATGCACAAAATTTGTCGTCGTTTTACTGTTTTTGTATAGTGCAAGTACTTCTTGATTGGTCCAATAATTTCTTTACTAAACGATTGTCTCGATGTTTTTCATGCAATAGATAATTATTAACTTTTTCTGTATTACAAAATATAAAAACAGTTGTTTCCTATTTATAGAAGCTAACACTACACCACACTGGAAAATAGAAATACAACATTTTCTGATTTTTTTTTCTATTTCCGAAAGCAGTCATTTTAAGTAACGCTATTTTGTTACAAAACACTATTGTTCCTTTATGCTAAACCCTAGATAAACATCTTTACATAAAAAAAATGTAATAACATCAATGTTTTATTTGGTAGTATAAACATTTATCTACATGACATTTATTCACATCTTTAAATTTGTATATTAAGATGTCAAAATTTATTCTGAGCTATAAAGTAATACTACACTTTTAACTGAAAGCAGCTGAAATCTTTGAGAAAAGACAGTCAAACAGTATTCAAGAAAACGTATCTGGAACACATATTTAGAATAACTTTGCTACTATTGTACAGAATATCTACGATGGTTAGAAAAGGCATAGAGAGGAGTAATAAAGATGAGGAATTAATTATCTTCCAGGTTACTCATATCTATATGTTCATCAGTCACCTACGTTTAAGTTTATTATATAACCGAAATATATCCAAATATAACTTACAAGAATATGTTTTGAATATATACTTCTGTAGATTCAGTATGTATGGTTGTAACGTAATTAGTTGATAAATCTGTTGACTTAAAATTCAGCATATGTCCAAACACATCTTATTTTTCAATTCTGACTAAAATAATCCCATTCGTTATTCCGACATATTAACTAGCACTAGTTAATATGTATGTGTGTTTTTCGTATAGCAAAGCCACAAAGGGCTATCTACTCAGCCCACCGAGGGTAATCGAACCCCTGATTTTAGCGCTGTAAATGCGGAGATATACCGCTGTACTAGAGGGGGCTAGTTATTATGTCTGACATGTTCAAATGATATGATGCGAATTCACTTTGTAATATAAAATACCATTATTAATATTTTTAATCTAATTCTTCTAACCTGATTTGACCATCGTGGTAGTTCTTGGTACATAAGCAGCCCAATCAGTAGAATTAAACCAAAAACACTTCACATTATCAGAAACAGAAAAGAAACCCTTTATTTAATTTCGTTGTAAAAAACTGAAAATAGTGAGGGATTAGTTATTAATGAACAAACAAAATGGTTTGTGAATCAATTTAGCATTACATTAATGACAATGAGAAAATCCAATTACCTGTGGAATATATAAAAAATTTTTTTTTAGAATACCTTCCCCAAGTTCAGTTATTAAAATATCATTCAGTCACTTTCAAGAGCTAACATGGATTTAAAAAAAGAACAATATGTGACATACAACCTTATAAAGGCATTGTTCAAAACTCAAGCTATTTAGTTTAAATAAAAAAGCAAAAAACTAAAATATAATAATTTTTTTTTCATAACCATGAGTTTACACTTTTTGTGCTTCTTTCTAAGCAATTTAATTTGAGTAATATAAATGTTTTATTTTAAATAATTAAAATATTATTGCAAATAATAGTGCAGTGTTTCGTCAGTTATAAAATTTAAATAAAATAAAGTGAGATAAAGTTTAAACTAATAGTTTTGTTATATTTCAAGAAACATCACGTAAGTTCACATAAACTTGTAATATACCCATCTGAAGCCTGTTAGAGATTAGCAGGATTCATAAAAGATGTCTGTGCACTATTCATAAAGAGATAAGATAAAGCTAAGCCTGAAGTCACTATCCCTGTCACGAGACCTTTGTAGTTGGGGAAACACTATGAGAAAATTTCGTCACTCAATTAGTGATTTGTATTTTAAATAAACAAAATAAATATTATATCATTTATAACTTTGGAGTACAATATATGAATGTTGTCATTAATTGCAAAGTTCGCTCTATCTATTAACAATCACAACTAATATACCATATATGAACATGAATTATACTAACGGTTCAGACAAAAGAAAAAGAAATCACGTCTTCTTGTTAATAATACATTTTCGAGTTTACGAAAGTAACTTGACTACTCTCAAGTTAATAGAAGGACAGTTGAATTCAGAAACTATGTAAAGGCAACATTAAAGTAAGACTTGAATATTAAAAGATAGTTTAGCCTTGGAACGTTGATATTTGTATTTACAACGTTAATATCTAATCCAGCGTAACGTTACAAGAAGGAAAGTTTTTATATTTATCCATGTAAGAAACATAATGTGTTGCTGTTCTCAAATGCACAATGATTTTTTAGAAATAAATAATTACATGACACTTTTAAACTAATGGAAATTAAAAATTATATACCAAAGACAGACATGTTTTACATTTTGTAAATATATTTACATAATTAATTGTTTTCTAAACAACTTTATTCGCTTCTACAGCATTATCTAGGGGTACCCATAGCAACAGACAAGGCCCAAAGTATCAACCACTCCATAAGAATTATGGTAGCTACCATATTATGTTTATTTTTGTGTCATGAATCAATACGCCATCATTTTCTGTATAAAAACTACTAAACTTATAGATATTTCACTCACATTAACAATACATTTATTAATCGTTGAAATGTAGAAAGAAGATAAATCTGAAAAATTAGCATTTCTGTATCTACTGTTTCATTATATCACATAGATCTTTGTTCTACCAACACAGTACAATTATTTTACATTTCCTTTATCCATACAGTTACGTCACCTTCATCATGCTTTTCCTTCACAAAATTGCCAAACAAGGAAGAGAGTAGGCACTTTGAAGAAGTATCAGTAACAAGAATGTATGTGTATAGATACAAAAACAGAGGCTGACAATTTACCAACTCCATCTGCAACCAATGAATAAATAATTTTGTTTTTGTTCTTAAGTATTGCATGACAATTAAGGAAAGACAACCAATTTTCGAAAGTATTTGCTGTGAAAAGTCTTTTGTGTGTTAAACTAGAAGATTTTTATTAATCTAAATAAAATATGTTATATTGATTGTAAGCCTATGATATTAAAAAGTATATCAAAAGAGCTTATTTTTAGAATCTCAGTCACAGAGCCGGATTCTCATTTTATCTGCAAACCTTCGAGTTAATGCCTGTGTGCCTCTCTCTCTCAATGCATTCTGCAATTAAAATAAATAACGATGCAGTTGTTGTTGTTGTTTTGAATTAAGCACAAAGCTACACAATGGGCTAACTGCGCTCCGTCTACCAAGGGAATCAAAACACGGATTTTACCAGTGTAATTTCACAGACCTGCCGCTGTGTCACTGGAAAGCAAATAACTGGTAGTGTTAATCAAAGAACCAACAGCTAAGCTGAGCTAACCGTCCTGCCTCTGATACAGTCAAAAGCAACAGAAAAGGCCCAAAATATCAACCACTCCATAAGTAATTATTGTTGCTTGTTGTATACTACAGTACGTCACTGTTATGCCAAAGCTAAGTGATTAAAAGGTTTATTTTTTATAGCGTTAATAATTACGCCACAAATTTCTCAACAATATCTATTAAATTTATAAACATATTTCATACATACTAACAATAAATTTGTTATTCATTGAAATCTTGAAAGAAGATAAACATCAAAAGGCAACATTACCATATCCATTGTTTCATTATATAACATTGATCTTTGTTCTACCAACACAGTATTATTATTTTACATTTCCTTATAAACTTCAACACTGTCATAGTTCCTTTATCTATACACTTACGTCACATTTGTTATCCACTTGTGGAATTTTTAATCATAATATTCAATACAATCATCTCCGATAATTCTATTTCATAACATCATTTTTGCTTCTTTGACGTAAAGAAGAAACCATTTTTATGCTCTTTCCAGATCACAAAAAGAATTTTGCTAATTACGAGCTTAAATGTTAGCTTTTGAATTTTATATAAGACAAGAAACAAGCACTTTTTACTGATACAATAGTTGTTTTTAAACTGTATACTTTGTAACTCATTCAATTGCTAGGTTTGAAGTTTTTCAATATTTTATATAATTTCAAGTCGTTTCCACGTAATTATAAGATTGGTTATGTTTAATTTTGTGCTTCCATCATTTTCAAAGTGTTTCCATTCTTTCACTTACGGTCTGCAATACATTCCATTGCAGCATGCTTTAAGAAATACTCTTGCCTGAAACATTTCTATTGGCCAATAATTAATAGATCTTTGATCACTATCATCCTTTGAAGCTCATACACTGACAGAATAATTCCCAATTCCTGACATAAAACTCAATATTTTCTTTTCTGATCGAATCGAGAACTTTCACAAACATTAATAAAGATATTTTCATCTATGATTCTGTTAATCAAGTAGCTGAGTACGATGTTCCATGGTGGTTATGAAGGACCACAGTTTGTACTGGACTCATTTATCAACCTAACATTTAACACATCTTTCCACAGTCCTTTTTGTTTGTATACATTATCTTCTTTTAGCTTGTTTCATTGATTTACACTTGCCATGATCCATTTTTTAAGATCCAATGCTGAAAATCATTTCATCCATATAGAACATTCACAATATAATAACTCCTTGGCAGATAGAAGACACTTCTTTCTGACCTCATTCACTGCTGGTAGTCCATGCAGAAACCTTTCTGTAGACTTTGACTCTAATAAACATCCGTAACAATAGGTCCGTCTGATCCAATTAAATCTCAAATGGTCTTTCTGTATTAACGTAAACAGTATTGTGACTTTGGTTATTTATAGGTGTATTCTTATTATATATTATCATTATTCATATCCATAAATTTATTATCCCTGGTTGAATAATTTTTAGCTGTTATTATTAAATGAATATTTAAATGTACTCCTTACCTAAAAAAAAAAGTTTTCCACTGGCACAGTGTTATGTCTGGAGACTTACAACACTATAAACCAGGTTTCGATACCTGTAGTGAGTAGAGTACAGATACCTTTGTGTAGCTTTGTGGTTAGCTATAAACATAAAACTTACCTAAAAATGCTAGAACTAACAATCATGCTCCAAGGACGTCCAATGAAGCAACCTAGTTTGCCACCAAAGTAAAGTACTGAAGATGTAGATATATATGCATAATAAATCCAATTTGTTTCTACGTATGTTGTGTCGTTCTTGACTATTTCTTTTAGGTGAGAAGTTAGGTGCAAAGTGAGAATTCTAATCGTTAGTAGTGTAGCGATTGCCAGATAAATCAGGAAACATCCACTAACTGATACCAAGGGTCGATCTTCCATTCTGTTAACTTTTATATACGAACAATGCTATTGGTTTAGATTTTAAATATTCGTAGAAAAATAGTAAACCAAACAATAAACAGATAACTCAGCATTTAACTGAAATGTTTAATGAAACTAACTATATGTTTAGTTGTAGTAATTAACATTGATGAATCTAATAGCAACATAGAAGCTATAAAGGTAAAATATGTCTGAACAACAACCTGCTAATCAGAGAGAGAAAGATTAGTCAACAAATAAACTATAAACGTAAAATAGTAAAGTAGTTCCTTCAACTAATAATATAAAAATGTCTAAAATATCTACTGACAGAGTTCGGTCATTTTTTTTAGTGAAAATAAAGATTCTAGTGTAAAACTAAAGTTATTTCAATAAATAAGCTTTCGTTAACGCACACGTAACCTAAGAATCACAGTTAGTTCACTGTGATGGAAACAAATTTAAACAAATTGTAGTTATTATATATATAAAACTGTTTTTTCTAATTGTGCGCATGCTCGCTACTTAATATGTTTAAACGTACAGGTATAACTGACAACGTAAAACTTCTGTTACAAAGCAGATGGATTCAACAATTAGGGTGAGTGTTATATATCTTGTACTTTTTCTGTTACTCTAGTCTGATAAAAGAAATTTAGTGATATAAAACTCCAACAATAATAGACAGCAGCAGTTGTTAGTTTAATTTTGTTCTTTATTTATGATACAGTAGCTCAACAAGATTTGTAGCTTTTAAATATGATATATTATGTCCGATATGTTCTCCAACAATTTACTACTCACTGACGAGCTTCAAGAATGATACATTTCATTGGAGAGGTCAACGTTGCATGTCTAAGAACATTAATTGCTGACTTGCTCAAAAAGTAGCGTGTATTTCTGACATAACGGATGATACGTTGAGAAGAAGCAACAATAACTCCAAGTTCTCAACTGTTTGCCTTTTGAGCAGCAATATTAGAACATTCATTTTTATATAAAGATTATAATAACAGAAAGCTGTTGCATTGTTCACTTGTTCAAAACGAAAATTGGAACTCTTAATCATTATTCTGAAAAAGAGAATTTGACGAATAATTTACTTATGTTGTGCATAAGATGTGCAAAGGTGACGTAACACATTTTCAATATAAACTAACACAAAAAGATATTAAACATGATAATAAAAAGAAGGTGGTGGTAACGATTTTTTCTATGCATATGTTATGTCAAATATAGAAGATAACATAGCCTGTTTGGGCCGGCTTGTTCTATTTATTATCTGTAGGTGACGTATGTCTAAACTGAATTAGGGATAGAAGTGTTGGAAATGAAGTATAAAAGTACGTTACTGTGAGACAGACAGGGAAGTGTAAAAATGTAGCAGTTAGCTGCTCATTTCTTTCATTATATATGTGTTGAACCACTACTAGATTACCTTTCTATCATGTTTTTTTCTGCTTTTCAATTTTGCACAAAGTTACACGAAGACTATCTGCGCTAGCTGTCCTAATTTAGTAATGTAAGACTTGAGGGAAGGCAGCTAGTCGTCACTACCCACCGCCAACACTTGGACTACTTTTTTTACTTACCAGTGGTAAGATTGACCATCACTTCATAACGCTCCTTAAGCTAAACGCGTGAGCGTGTTTGGTATTTCAAAACTGCGACTTTCAAGTTGTAAGTAAAGCGCCCCAACCATCTAGCAATTGATTGTAGTATTCATATTTACTTTGTAGTCTAAAATACCTGTACCAAAGTTTTCAGTGAAGTTTCTGTAACTTGGTATGGTTTTCATGGCAAGCAGACAAATCAGGAGACTTACACCAGTAATACTTCCTATTATCGGAAAATGTTTCTCAAAAATTGCAGAGTGTATTCTGAACTTTGTCTACAAAATATAGATGTAATTTAATCGATTATAGAATAATGGAGAATATTATTTAGTAAAGAATCTGTAACAAACAGAGATACTTAAGAAGCTGAAATATCCCCAACCATCTTTAAGAGTTTCTTGAGGAAAACCTAATTAATATTATTGTTTTTCAGATATTCGATTCATATATATAAAACATATTAATAATTCTAAGGTCGGAAATAATTGTTCAGAGTTTTGATGTTCAAAAAATTAAGAATACTATGAATGTGATATCAAGTTTTACGACAACACCGATGGGTTTTAGAGATGTAAAGAACTTTCATATCTGTTAACGATATTAAGATGGTGTAATACATATAAAGACAATGGACAAACGAACTGAAAGGAAAGCTCATAAAATACCTACACAGTACGATACATGAAATTTCATTAGATTGATAGTGCCTTACAAACGCTTCCAAATTAAGTAAGTTACATGAAATAAAATAAAAAAATACCATCGGGTTTCAGTTTCATTCAGTGGTTTCCATGTACAGGGATTCATTAATATTAGGCCGGGCATGGCCAGGTGGGTTAAGGTGTTCGACTCGTAATCTGAGGGCCGCGAGTTCAAATCACAGTCGCATCAAACATGTTCGTCGGGCGTTATAATGTGGTGGTCAATCCCACTATTCGTTGGTAAAAGAGTAGCCCAAGAGTTGGCGGTGGGTGGTGATGACTAGCTGTCTTCTCTCTCTCTCGAGTAGCTTTGCGCGAAATTCAGAAAACAAAAAAAAACAAACAAATTAATTGTACATGCCCCCCAGTGGCACGGTGGCATGCCATCGGACTTATTTTCCTATAAACCAGAAATTCATTCGTATTTAATATTTCTCGAATATACGTCAAAATATAAGTAATATTTTGTGTCATTGAATCTAAATATTGGTTATTTTTGAAGTTAGAAAAATAATATCTATCTTTAAACGAGAAAAAAGTTGAAAATGGGTTGCACCAACACAAAGATATTTAACTTTTAGGAAGATTCTTCTGTGTTGTCAGAAGGAAACTCAACCATTAGAAACTAGAAGAAATAGAATTACCATTTACAAATGAATTTGATGTAGTGCCAAAATAAGCTTTAAAAATGAGAGAATTTTACATTTTATTGATAATGTGCATTGGCTCGTTTCATTCATCTATTTCTTTCAGTAATTTTTATAAGGTGATTTTTTTTTCATCTTATTGTTTTAACAAAAAATTAATTCGTTTCACTTGCTATATTAATTTAAAATAATAAAAAAATGCAACTAATTTATTATGTGTTTATAAAAATATACTGTACATAAGTATACTTCTTCGCCGGTGGTCAAAATATGAGAATATTTCCAATATATAGGAAACATTATTTCTAAGAAGTTGAACAATTGTCCGTACTTTCTATTCAGGAAATGAAATAGATCGATGTTAATTTGCTAGAACTCGCTGTTATTTCAAATATCATACAATACTCTCTCATAAGCTTTAAAAGTGAAGCTCAGGAACATAAAATAGAACTGAAAAAATGAACAGGGATTTAATAGTTTTAAAAATAAAAAATATGTAATGACAAAATTACGATTAATTTGCAAATAACACGATATTGTATTTCGTATCTGTATACTGTATGACAACTTAAAAACATAACTTTTCTCAACAAAAGTTAAAATCGAATGGCAATGTTTTGAAAGATAACAGCATTGTTGTGCAAGTCTTGTCTTTAGTTATAAATATTGTAAAAATATTCAATGATATATTATAACGAACGATTGCGAAGTAACTACCATAACCATAATGTCATCCTATCCACACGATTAGAAGAAAAAAATATCTGAATTACGAATAAACATTTCTTTATCAAATTCAATGTGAGGTGTTTTAACAGCTACTTCTGGAAAGAATTTTGGGTAACACTAATTCTGTAGTTTCTAATACTGTTTATATTTATTCTTTGTTTGAGCATCATACTAATTCAACAAAAAAAACAATGGTGCCACTTGAGATGACATACTTACCAACACTGGAAAGTTTGTTTCTTTTTTTTTTCAGGATTCTTGCAACACAAAGCTGTTTATAATTTTAAAACAATAAGTCAGAGTGAAATTATATTGTCAACAGTACCCACCAGCAACTTTTGTGTGAAAGAATAATGAGATTTAAACGGTTAATAGCGCATCACCATCTTTGAGGGTGGAAAACGTTATAGTTGTTATATCTCTACAATTGCAGGACTGAGACATGTAAACCAGAATACATCAATCATGAGTATATTTTGCACCTAAAGATAAGTACAATGTTCTCCAAAAGCTAGAAGAGGTTATATGAAGTCGTTGATCAGCAATTGGAAAGGTAAATTGAAGAAAATTCTTACTTAGGACGTGAAATAATATATTTTCAAAACACTGAAAAGAGGAAGATTGAAATATGAGAGAATATACTCCACACCTCAATCCCTCAAATCAATATACATGATACACTAGAGTGGATTGTAACAAATTCAACCTTTTAATATGATGTACAGAGACACAAACTTCCCAAGAAATTCATTCGTAAAAGTCTTCTCTTCGTGATAGTTAAAGAAAAAATGCTATGAACGATAAAAAATTGATAACATTGGCTTTCAAAGGTGTTGTAAGTGGTATGTTAATTAAGAAATATTGCTGATCAACTATCAATGATATTCCACCTTCCTTGAACCCATCAATTACACAACATGTCATTTCTGTAGACCGACTACTGTTAAATTATGACACTATCGGAAAGGTTAAAAAAGTTTGATAAAAGAAGAAACAACAAAATATTATGAATGAATCAGTATTTGATGTCATTTAAATTCAGGTGATGACTTGAATAATTCTACTGTCTTGGTATGATCATTTTCTCCTAGAATATGTAGTAGGGTTATATTAACAGCTAATTTATTTTAATTTTTACCACATTTATTTTGTTTACTGGAAAGAAGATATATTGCACTCTATGAAACCTACCTTAAATGGAAGGAACAGGTCCCTATTAAATGGATGATATTCAAACGAGCATATATATGACTAAATAATGGTCCTGTACCTTGGAGGCGACTTCAAAAGGTGCCAACCATTCGCTGGTGTTGTTGGTAGATATTGTAATATGGCAGACACTAATTTATTACAGTACTTGCCTTAAATGGTCAGAAAAGTACTCTCTAGGTAAAATAAAACCAGATGTTTGTCCTCAAACATTATTACACTGAGGTAAATATTACAATATTACGTATTCCTGTCTCAGGAGAGAAAATGTATGTTATGTAGACATTGACTATCTGAGTGTTTTAGAATGTCTAAGCTACTGACAGTGAAGATGGTTACAAAATATGTAATCATACGTAAAAGAATCACTGCTTTTACATTCGCAGACATACGTAGTAATGTAAATATCAAACTGCAACTTAATGTAGCCTCACATTTTTTATTATTATAATTGATGAATCTCTTGACACATAATATTCCTTTATCGGTTTACCAAAAAAGAACATCCTACAAAAGGATGACAACTATATTTTTTTAACAATGATTTCTTTAAAAGAACTGTGTTTGCTTAGATTAATAACTACATCTCTGATTATGATTTTGGTCGATTCGCTGTCCTATGATCACGATGATTGAATACATTCATAACAATCATTATATAAGTGTGCAAAAAATTTATGATATTAAAATTTTATAAGCTATTGTAACACCAACAATTATAACAAGAACGAAAATATAACTATTTTGTTCATTTTAACATATTTTTTTATTTTATTATGAATAAAATAAGGTTTGATTTATTGGAACATATCTTCAATAAGAAAAGTAAAATATAGTTTATAAAGTGCTCAGACAAATTCAATAACGTTTAACACAGTATAGATATTTTTATAACAGTCTTATAAACATTTACATGTAGAAAGTAAATGATCTGGGTTCACTATGTCAAGTGAAAAGATAGTAAGCTCCACTGGTTATTCAGATATCGAGACCACAAACCAGCAGTTTAGCATAGTTTTCCCAGAGTTAAATGATAAATCCATCGATTCGGATATCTCTGTGTTCCAGGAGTAGTTTAACAACTGATTTATTGGCTGGAGAGTTAAGAAATAAATTGTATACTGCAATGTTAAGAATATTTCTTTCCGCTATAACTCTTTCAAGTTAAAACCTGTGTACCTTGACTTCAATGTTCATAATACTCTTTTTCATTATTGAAGGGCGTCCATCAATAATACTTGTCACAACCGACAACTTGCAGAAGCTATAACCAGTACCTCAAGATTTCAAAGATTATTGCTCTGTATTGACTGAATCACTTATTCCACCCTAGGATTCCATTCAACATCTCATAAATTAATGCACGTAACAAATATGTTGATGTTTAGAACCAAGGGAAGTTAAAGTACATCAGTAAAAAATTCTTGGCATATACTTTCACTTGAAAGAGGAAGTTACGTCGAGAGATAGGGTGGGGATTAATTAATTATTTCTAAAAGACAAACAATATTTGAAATATTAATATTAGACTTATTAGTTATCCTCACTTTCAAGGAAAGTTGCTAGTTCGCTGATTATATGTTTGCAAAGGTGTTTACTTTTTGAGAACAAGATGATAAATTTTTAATTTTTCTATTATTTTCTAAGTTATTTTTTTCTTATTATCTTAAGCTTCAAGATAAATTTCAGTTTTATTTTATGTATCTGAGCTTCACTTTAAAAGCTTATATAAAAATATTGTTTGATATTTGAAAAAAACAGCAAATAATCAGCTTGTCCGAGCAAATTAATACTGATCTACTTCATTTCCTTAATAAAAAGTACAGACGGTTGTTTTACGTCTTACAAATAATGGTTCCTAGATATTGGAAAAATTCTCATATTTTGAGTACCGGGCTATGAAGAATATTTAAGTATGGTATATTTTAATAATAAAAGAATAAATTAGTTGTATCTTTTATTATTTTAAATTAATTTAGCAACCAAATCAAAGTATTTTAGTAAAAACAATAAAATAAAGAAAAACAAATAACTTACTTTATAAAAATTATTGACAAAAATAGATGAATGAAATGAGCAAATGCACATTATCAATAAAATGTAAGATATATGTTATTTTTGTAACTTAAAAAATAACCAATATCTTGTTTCAATGACAAACGTGATTTCTTGTGTTTTGACGCATATTCGAGAGATATAAAATACGAATAAATTTCAGGTTT
The DNA here is from genome assembly GCF_004210375.1 of Tachypleus tridentatus. NCBI lineage: Eukaryota > Metazoa > Arthropoda > Merostomata > Xiphosura > Limulidae > Tachypleus > Tachypleus tridentatus. The sequence continues at coordinate 158,206,191 of NC_134831.1, forward strand.
TTAGGAATCTTTCATTCATCACATTTGCACACTACACGATCTGCAGCAACGTTTAAAAACTATGTATAAAATGTTTACTTTCAGTAACAGTAACTTCTACGTTGCGTATGGTATGCTATGAAGTTTGAGTTGATGTTATAAAATATGACCCTTAGATTTTCTGTGATTTTCAATAACTATAAACATTTGTAAAGTTTAATATGTTAATTATTTGGTAAGTCTTAAAATAACTATGACATTTCATCATTTATACATAACTCGCACTTAACAGTGTAATGGTCACATATATATTTACTTAGATGTTTCTAAAATATTAACTAAATACATTTAATAACATAAAGTAGAAAGTGAAGAAATATATATATAACAATATGTCACTAACACTATATCTACCATATCAAGTACTAACAATGTCTGTCTCCAAATACCAGGGCTCATCAAGACAGCTGGGATAAAACATTACTAACCAGTTGAGTAAGTATTTGTAATTAAGCACAAAACTACTCAATGGGTTATCCATTTTAACAGCTTTTTATGGTAACACATGAGGTTCAACTTCACTATTACTGTTCGGTTTTTCGTCATCAACGTTCACATTGACTGAATCTTCTGATAATTATGGAACTTATTCTTTATTTTCTATTGTTATTCTACTGGCAATGTACTTTGTAACTAATGAACTAAGTCCTTCACAACACGATTGTCTACGTTTCACACACATCAGTTAGCCCACTCCATATTATTTCTTCCTGTGTTAAAAATACGAATACAGATGTTTATTTATAGAAACAGACAATATAAAATAATGGAAAGTAGACATACCAGCTATGTGAGGTATCTTTCAGGTTCCTTTTATTGCATAACTAAGTAGTCATTTTAAACAGTACTATTTATGTAAAAGTGACTAGAGCTCCTTTATATTAAATTCTAGATAAGCCTCTCCAGAAGAAAATGTAATTTTATTAATGTTGTATTTAGTACTATTCACTTCTTCAAGTATGTGTCTTAAGATTGCGAGATTTCAATTGAACAATAGTTACATTATACTTATTAACAAAATCAGTCAACATATTGGAAAAAAATAGATATAAAAATTTAACTTAGAAAATGTATGTGGAACCCAAGTAGTAGTGGCACTTACCACTATTTCACAAAACTCTTCCGCTTATTCAAAAAAATCTGTCGATATTAGTAGTGAAGTATTTCGAACAATGTAATAGAAACAAGAAACTTACTTCTGCTGCCATCTTTTAGTCTAGAGAATATCTAATCATGTTTATATGTTCACCTATCATCCAGTTTCATGTCCTTTATCTATCCGACGTGTATCATAGTTTAGAGCTCTAGTTTTGCAATAATGCAGCTTTTTTGTTTGTTTTTTAAAGCATGCCATTATTAAAAGGCTGTATCTGCAAAGATTAAATTTGTGTGGTTGCAACAGGACTATTTCTACAATATGGTTGAAATTTATTATATGTAAACAAAAACTTTACTATTCACATTAAAATAATCCGAACTCGCTGTGGCAAAAACTGACACTAGTAAATAAGTCGAAGCTATTAAGATCATATGATGGGAATTTACTTTGAAAACTGAATGTTTTACTTGTAAACGTATTTTAATGAACTACCTTTAACTTGGTTTGTCTCTCGTCGTAATTCATGATACATCAGCAGCCCAGTCAAAAGTAGTTACACCAGTAATACTTGCCATTACCTGAAACAAAACAAGAACACTTTCTATAATTTCAATCTTATTAGAAACCTAAAAAAGAGAACAAAAAAATGTACATTCAAAATGTAAAGTAATGAGTGGAAATCGCTGACACATCCATTCATAAAGTGGGTCATTATGCAATGTGCCCTGGTTTTTAGATGTACTATTGAAGTCAAGACCGAAATGATGTTCGAGGTTCTTTATGATGTTCAACTTCACTAGTTTCATATGATAAAGAAGTTTTTTTTAAATTGAACAGATGTGGGTGCTCTAACCCACAACGCCCCATATATTTACCACCTTCCTTGTCTGGGAAGGTAGTTGTTCACAATAAAATAATTAAAACAAAAATTTCAAAGTGAAAAAATACAAACAAACTAATAATAATTAAATAAGCAAAAATTATAAAATGCAATATACGAATGGGAAGACAACAAAACTGTCCTTGATGTTATCATTGAAGCAATGAGATTTTTGGACATAAATACATAAATATTAAGGTATTACAATACTAATCCTCATAGCCAAGCGCGTTAAGGCGTGCGACAAGTAATCTGAGGTTCTCGGTTTTACGCCTGCGTCGCTCCAAATGTCCTCGCCCTCCCAGCCGTGGGGGCGTTATAATGATTCGGTCAATCCCACTATTCGTTGGTAAAAGAGTAGCCCAAGAGATGGCGGTGGATGATGATGACTAGCTGTCTTCCCTCTAGTCTTACACTACTAAATTAGGGACGGCTCGGTGCAGTGGGCTAACAACCTACTCACTTAAAAAAAAAAACCTGTTGAAGAATCCGCAAGTGATTGCGGCCCTATGTTCCTTGATGGAATCGAGTAGTGAATGATGAATGAAATGAATACTAAACCTAATCTGTGATGTTTTTTTTTTTTTTAGTTTTTAGCTTAGGTTCCGGTTAGTTACCTCTTTCTTTCTTTGTGAACCTGACGATGACAGAAGAAGGTCGAAACGTTGTTTGCTCTTCTATGTAAAATATTTTCTCAACCCAAACGAGCCGTTTTTGCATATATATTTTTCTACAAGTGGGTTTTCTTGACGTCACTGTATTGCTATTATATTCTACTGTTCTTCGGTGTTATAAATTGTAAGTATCTAAGCAAGGGTAAAGATGACATCAAAATAAAACTTAAGTCCAAAAGTAAATAATATAAAACATAAAAGTATTTTAAATATTATACAATTTTTTTTATTTTCCATTATCATTTAATTACTAATAAAAGTATTTTTCTGCTAAAAATATAATAAATGTGTTTACATTATGAAACATTAGTCCTTGATATATTATACAAAAAATTTAATACATTTTGTAACAACATGTTTCTTATTGTACTGCTGTGAAGTACCACAACATATGCGAACTGTATCGAACTGAAAAATATTCAACAAGATTGTAAAAGACTGGGTTTCTAATAATATATTTTAATATGCCTCATAAAACAGAAAATGCCTTACAACAACGTATTTATGAGCTCAATTGATCTAGAATAAACTATCAAGGCTAGCGAATCAAAATGTAACCTAGAAACTGAAAATTTCTACAATCTAACAAAATGAAGATGTCTAAACAACTACCCGATTATCATACAAAGTAAGATTATTTAACTGATAAACAATGAATACAAATTAATCAGTGATACCTAACAAAGACAAAATTTGGGTAAGAATATTATTAAACTATTTTAAACAGTAAATATTTATTATCTTTGTGATCTTCGTTAAGTAAAAATGATAAAGAAAGGAGTTTAAAAGTTAAAATTTATAAAGTTTGAATTGTTATTGTTCTAAATTACTTTGTATAGCTACAAATATAACAAAAGTGTGTTCTTACAGAGACCGCTATTATTTCTTTCATTTTGTGAAAAATTGTAAATTATTTCAATAAGTAAGCATAACTGTCAAAGAAAATACAACCCACCAAACCTAAGAAACTAAGCTGGAAACAACCTTTCTTATATTATATTTAAGCCTACATAACAATATATTGTGATTTTGCGCATGCTCACTATTTAATAAGTATAGATGTGCAGCTATACATATGTATAACTCGTGTTTGAAACAGATGGTTTTTAATGTATGTGTAACCTACATTGTACTTTTACTTATTTCCGGAATTCCGGCTGCACATTAGAAAACATATACCAAAGAATTTTTTTTTAAAAACAACAATAGTCTAAAGAAACAGTAGTAATTATGTATAAAAATGATTACGAAAGTCCTTTTTTGCAAAAGTTACATCAAATATAAAGTTAACAACCTGTTTGTGCTGACTTGTTCTATAGTGTTATTCTTTAGTGATGGCTAATTTAATTCTAAATAATATTTCTAAATGAAGTATATTAGTTGTATTGTTTTTACAGAAACGGTTTTGACCAGAAGCCCGAATATACCATATAACGTAATTTGTAATCAGATGTCTTTCCCATGTGAGGTCTCATAATTTCATAGATCCAACTATTTTATGAACCAAAGTTTGTCAACACGACGTCATTGTGGATGATACTTAACTTATGGTAGCATCACAGAAACATGTCAATGAAAATATCGGTTTATTTATATAATCGCAATTAATAAGGTGTTCCTACTCAAATTATTTTATTTTATACACATCATATTTTCCATTATAATAACTGATTTACTTCACAGACATAACAAACACCAGGTCACGTCCAGATTTTTATTTTTATTTTTTAAATATTTTTTAACGCTAACGTTGTATCTCTGTTAAATATTTGTTTATTTTTTCACCGGATCGATACCTTGTGTACGAGAGAGTTAGTGAAACATGTCAAAGAAAGATTCTCCTTGTAGTTAAGGCTTAACCTCGATGCCTAGCTAAACATTGCTAACCATAGTAAGAGCTTAGTCTCAAGCAGTAGAGTAACGTAATCAAAAGTTAGTTAATAGTTTTTTTTCTAGTGGCGGTTCATGAGAGTAGTTTGTTTTGGTCTTCGCGCAAAGCTATACGAGGACTATCTACGCTATCCGTCCCTAATTTAGCAGAGTAAGACTAGGGAGAAGGCAGCTAGTCATCACCACCCACTGCCAACTCTTGGGCTACTCTCTTGCCAACGAATAGTGGGTTTGACTGTCACTATATAATGACTTCACGGCTGAAAGGGCTAGCATGTTTGGTGTGACGGGTATTCGAACCCGCAACCTTCGGATTACAAGTCGCGTGTCTTTACCACCTGACCACGCCGAGCCAGCTTATGAGCGTGCTGTTCCCCTATTAACATATTTTAAATGAAACTCAAAATAGGTAATTGATTGGTTTTGTTCTGTTTATTTAAAAGGTTACACAAAATATCTTTCAGCTTCACAGTTTAAAATAACCCTTCAAATAATTTATTTACATTTAAGGCGTAACTTCTGTGTCTAACTACAACTCTCGACTATAGGAAGTAGTTGGTCAGAGGTAATAAATTAATCTGATAAAAAGTCCATTAAGAGATTCATTGCTGGTAATGGTTCAGGGGTGCAGGTCTCACCAGTCAGTTATCGTAATTAAAGCTCCTTTTAGGTGCTTAATTGTGTTTCATGTGTTTTATATTTAGGAGGTGGATATAGCATTTATAATACATTAGGCTAATAGCTGATTACCGAAAAACCACCTACGCTCTACAGTCCAGTATATCAAGAGCAGAAAAGTAGCTAAGCTTTCATCCTTTTTATGAATGATTTTGTGGCAAACATAAATGGAGAGGATCATTCTGATATCTTCCATCATCAGGTGCTGATATTATAGTATTACCAAAACATGGTGCAACATCTTGGACTTCGTGATCTCCAATTTTTATGGATTTAAACACCCTTTATGTATAGTTCCTGATCACTCACCTAATATTCGCACAGGCGTGGAACTATTGTTTTTGGCATAATAAATAAGGGAGAACCACCCACTTTTTAAATTATTCTAGATTCAACTGAAGTACTCAGAAAGTTCGCATAGAATCCTATCCATAAATATTGTTTTTGAAAACGAAACTTTTATTTGTCATGTTTTTGGTCATGATAAACATTACTTATAATATGTGTTGTATTCTTCAGTATCACCGAATTCAGATAAGCCTCAAAGTTTAACCTTTAAACAGCTGGATTGTTGTAGGTAGCAGCTCACCACAGATGTAAAAAAAAATCATAAACATAAGCTTTGTGAATTTTATGAAGAATTTTGAATAAAATATGAAAAAAAATGAAAAGAAAGCATAAAAAGAATATTTTTATTACAAATTCAAATGGTTTGTATGGAATGAAAATCACTATAACATTATCCAACACATAGTGTTCCTCTACATTGTTTACACGAGGTAGTCACCATCTTTCACTTCTTTTCTTGTTGTTTGCATACATGCATGACAGTGCATTTGTCCACTTTGTCTAGCCTCTGAGGATGGAATACATTCTAAAATTGGTCGAGAAACTGCTTCCTTCCCAACAATCCATCAGGAACAGTAAGGCTGTGTCTTCCTGGGACAGGTCTTGTCATCCTTCCACACCCTCTCAATATCTGGTAAATTGCATTGTAACTAAACTGCCTAAATGATGGCTTCTTGCCAGTTTTTACTATATAGATGTCATAAGAATTTAAATTTGAGATATCAATTAGGTGAAAAAAGAGCTTCTTGTACCATTTCACACATTTCAGTAGGTAATCAATTTGTTCAATTTGTATGCCACTTTTGTCAACTAATCTCATGTCGATAGTACAGGGTGTTCGGAAAGTCACTGTGCAGTTTTGTAATCATATTTTATTCAGTCTATTTCAAGCCAGCAACTGATAACGGTGTTTAGAAACTAAATAAGTAGGATCCAGGCCTGTATTGGTGCCAACGGGGGTCACTTTCAACATTGTTTACAATTGTCATTCATATTTACCTTTTGTATTCAATATTGAAACATATTTGTTAATAAATATATGAGTGCACAGTGACTTTCCGAACACCCTGTATAATCTAAAACAACATCGGGTTTAGTTATTGGTAGTTCAGTTTTGTAATAATCCTTTCCACTGTATTTCATTTCACCTTTATGTACTGTATCAAACAAAGTAACAGGACGTTCATTTTTCCATTCAAGTGCTAAAATATTCTCTTGTTTCTTGGTCTCAACATCTTCCTTCCTCAGAGGTGCAAATTTAAGCATGTTTTTACCGATTATTTATAAATGTTACACAAAAACAGTTTTCTTGTCAAAGAGAAAGTTGCATAATTCCGGACTTGTATAATAATTATCAGTATGCAATATGATCTTTTCCAAGGTAGTCTTTTATCAGATGCTTGACATCTAAATCACTTTCAGAATAGATAATCATATCTACTAGAATTCCTGTCTAACAATCATATAACACAAAGATGTGTATTCCAATGTTTGTTTTTGGTTTTGGAATTTCGCACAAAGCTACTTGAGGGCTATCTGTACTAGCCGTCCCTAATTTAGCAGTGTAAAACTAGAGGGAAGGTAGCTAGTCATCACCACCCACCGGCAACTCTTGAGCTACTCTTTACCAACGAATAGTGGTATTGACCGTCACATTATAACGCCCCCACGACTGAGAGGGCGAGCATGTTTGGCGCGACTGGGATGCGAACCCGCGACTCTCGGATCACGAGTCGCACGCCTTAACACGCTTGGCCATGCCGGGCCTGTGTATTCCAAATCCATAGCACTTACTTGAAAGTATTGCTTGAAAACAGTGCAACCTTTCGAAATAATAAAATATCATCAATAACTACTTTTTGAAATGGAGAAAAAGATTTCTTAGCTTTATTTTTTGTAAACACTTCTCAAACTTTCCATGATCGATCGTTTGTATTCCGTTCTTTGTTATTTACAAAGTGCAAATATCTAAGAATTTCCCAGAATCGATCTCAAGTAATGTATTTTGAAAAAAAATGGAAGTTCCTATAACCTGATCATTCTTCAAATAATCAACCAACACATGCTTTTTTACATGTGGCATAAGCATCACCAGATCAAAAAAGTATACATTTCCTCAATACTTGTATCTTCCCACTTCTTACTTTGTTAAGTAAGGATTTATAAAAATCCTAATATATTCAATGGATTTTGACTTAACCATCAATATTCTGATTATAAAATGTGTATTAGAACCCATAATTCCATTATGGCCACCATGCATCATGTGATCAATTCATTCCACACTATATTATCACCCTTTAAACACTTCACACGAAATGTTTTATGTCGATCAAATTGCACAATTACATTTACCTTGCTTCCGCAGTAGCTATTTTCAGTTTCCCGCTAGGACAGTAGTAAGTTATCGAAATTATAGCCATAAAACTAAGGGTTTCGTTCCCCTCGCTGGACGCAGCAGACAGCTTTGCCATGAAAAAAACACATACCGTAAATTCCAGCGTATAAGTCGAAAATTTAACACCAAATTTCAAGTTTAAAAATCCATCCTCGACTTATACGGCGGTGACGTTTTTCATAACATGAATTTTAGTAAATTCAGATTCGAGAAAACCATCGCAAATCAAAATTATATGATATGACATCTAGGTATTTATTTATAAAATAGTAAAATACTAGTAATCCTACTCAACATGAGATCGATCAAACACAAAGTCCCATTCCTCACCATTCAAATGGTAATCGTAAGGATCCTCTTCTGGAATAATGTCATGCTCCACTGATGATGAGGGGATATCGTCATCCTCTTCCCATAACATATCATCCTCCGTACCGTCCATTGCATTGGTAATTGAGCATTTTTTGAATGAGTTGACAACGATTTTTAGATCAATAGAGTTTTTTGCCTTCCTCCAATCTCTGACCAATTTTTCACTTATGCAATAGTGCCGAGCTGCTGCGCTGTTGCTACTGTCTTTGGCTGCTTGAACGACTTTTATCTTGAATGCTGCATCATATTTCATCCTTCTTCGTGGTTGACTGGACATCTTGCTTGTTTAACGATTTATAATTATTTAAAAATTTGTCACTGAAATTTGTAACTGACATTTTGAAACTGGAAATTGAAACTGGATAGACAGTTAAAAATTCATTCAGAGCCGATTGGTCAGCTAATTTCCTAGCTAAGCGTAGCAAGGTTAGACACACCAGATAAAAGAAAATCAATAAATTTGTCTAGACAGGAATACCGTAAGGTGCATAAAACGTGACACTTCTTCTTTTAGTGAAAGCCTTACTTGTCGAGCAAGCATGTCATGTTGGCCAATCAACGCAGATTTCTCACTTTACTTTGGCAAACGAAACGTCACGTGAGTGAAAGCGCGGCGAAGCGCACGAATGAGTCAGCAAAAATGAATTCTCAGAACACGTAGTGACAGAACTTTTGCTCTCTATTGTAAAGTGCAAATCTGTCGTTTTTATGCCGACCAGAGGCGAGGCGTAGCTAGTCACAGCGGATAATAAGAATTCTTGAAAATGGCGCCGTCTGACAAAGTCTGCTGATGACGCAGTTGATTATTGAATATCACTTCCTTAGCTACACCTCGCCGCTGATGCCGACTGAAATATTCCGACCAAGCGATTTGAGCCAGAGAAGGGGGTCGACTTATACGGCAGGTACATGTCAAAATCATGATTTTTAGGCCAAACTTATAGACCTCGACTTATACGCCGGAATTTACGATACACGTGTTTTTATTTCCTTGTAGATTTAAAAATTGTATTCGAAATTCACTCAGGATTTGAAACAGCTATATATCTCAAGATTACCTTCATGAGACTTACCTTTCAATTTATTAGAGAAAAAATCAAAATAAAAAATGTTTCATATAACAACTTGTGTCGACAAATGAGTTACCTCTTTAGAACGATTTTTTCTATTTTCGGCAAAGCAACACGAGGGTATCTGCGCTAGCCGTCTCTAATTTATCGGTGTGAGACTAAAAGGAGAGCAGCTTGTCACCACCACCCACTGCCAGCTCTTGGGCTAATCTTTTAGCAACAAATAGTGGGATTCACCACACATTATAATGCCCCTAAGGGCGAGCAGGTTTGGTGGTGTGACCGAGATTCGAGAACCGTAACGCCCTCCCATGCCGTGCCTAGAAGAAACAAGAGAGAGCCACAAAGATTTTCAGACAATTAACGTTACAGAGAATGTATAGAAAACACTACGAATTGAGAGAAAAAATAACAAAATGATGGAATGCAAGTTAATGTTATACTTTACTATTATTTTGCAACTTGGATAAAACAGATTTTCTGGCCAATACAAAGTAATACTCTTTCTCTTCCAATAATGTATTCTGCAACAAAGAGTGAAAGAAACTATTTGCAGCTTTGTCATGAGAAAATGTACATGTAGTACAGTAAACAATAGTTAGTTAATAAAAATATCAAAATATAAAAGTGTCGTTTTACTTTTATCAAGTTCGTACACATAATGAGTAACTCATTTTTGAAGATTTTGGTTTTGTTTTTAAAATATTGTAGGAACAGCATATCTTAATGGACAAATATGTCATTGGAAACTGTGCTTTAAACAATACTTATCTATCTATCCTTATAAAAGTACACAATGGCCAACTCTTGTACAATAAATATGTATATGTTTCTCGAAATCCTTCTCTTTCCAAGATAACAGTTTTAACCTTTCTCTTCCTGTAATCCTATTATTCAGTTAGGTTTAGTTAATCATAATCAACTTAACATTGTTTCCTATCATGGTCTCGGCTGTATTCTCATCATCGAGCAAATATGTTACGACCGGCTCCTGAATCATTCGGATTTCTCCTCACAAAGTGACGACGTTGTAAGTCACTCACACACTTCACTTTTAATGTGTACTTCAATATTTTCTCATACGTCAATTTATTGACGAACACACTTCCTCTGGAGTTGTCTTATAAACTTGAGTAGCGTTTATCACACCATCGTAGGTCGGCGCTCTATCTATCTATCCTTTATTGAAAATATAGGTGGTGGTCAATGGGAAAGGAAACAGAGATACTTATGATTCGAAAGGAGAATAAAAACGGTTTTACCCTCACGTAAGGAAAACAAAATTGATATTATGATATAGAATTATCAGAGCTGTTTGTACTGAACATCATCATAAAAGATGTCAATGCTATAAGTGGATAACAAAGATGGCGTAAAGGCTCAACATGTCCAGGTGGGTTAAGGCTTAAGAGACTTTAATATTAGCAATACAGGCCAATTGTTTGTCTGACACACCTGTAGATAACCTAATTTTGTTTTTCAATTTCACTTGTTTGTTTAAATATTTGATCTCCTCCTTCTTCTTTTCTGAAATTATTTTACACATAAAATCAATTTGTTCTTTATTAAATAAACTTAAAACGTAAAAGATGCCATTTTCCTAATTCACTATATTATTTACAATGCGGTTTACAAACACTGTTTATTTTAAAATATTTTCACATTTTAACTTAATTTACAAATTATGAACTTTTTACTGCATCCTATCCTTAAATACAGTTTGTTTGTTTTTAATACATATGTATGTAATATTTGTATTTGTACTAGCGACATTTATTCTGTTTCTTCTTCTACTTTTATTTTAACTTTGACTGTATGTTTTCTTTACAATAAATGTGTAATTCTCAGTAAGTCCACATACAAATAAGTTCAATTGCACAGACTAATCAATTATTATTATATAAGCGTAAACCGCACTGAAGTCTATGTTTTTATGTTATTAAACTGTAAAACAATGTTACTGCTACTTCACTGAAAACGAATTTTCTTCGATATGTGAGCTGGTTTGACATATTGATGGGATTGAGTTATTCATGCTGATCTCAAGAAAGCAAATCCTGGAATTCCTCGCAACCTCTTTTAATCATATATCTAAACACAATTATTGGAAGTAGTTGGGTTATAATAGATGTTAAATGATACATACATATATACTTAAAGAGTAATTGGAGATGAATCTATTCAAATATGAAACTACCAACAAATAATAATTATTTTCATGATACTGTTAATTTGGTAACAATAAAATTCTTTACAAAAGAAAATAAACTCACAGGAACTAATAAAACCTTTATCTGAAATGAATAAGTACTTACTAATATAACCCCCGTCAATAACACTCAAACACATGAAAAAATATAAGGATAGTAAAATACTTCTACTTGGAAGTGACAGCAAACTGACCAATGTTAACATACAAGAAAAGAAACATGTATACCACAAATCGAAGAAAGAAAAACATTTTATGTCTTCGGTAAAAATTCACTACCTTCCCAATAATTTAAAGTCAGAACAGAAACATTTTCGTTGAAAACATTTACAAAAGTCTTGTGCAATGTGTGGGATCACGCACTTATATACATTTATAAAAATATATTGCTATATACGTTACACTTGAATTTTATAAGATATTTCTTCTTAGTCTCATATGAAGTAATTTGCAAAAGTTTGTGTTACCGTCCAAAGTAATTTCTAGGTATTGACAGTTGGGCTAATATCTAGGAGCCATTAAACTATTCTCATTTTAGATGACCAATAACAAATAAAGTAATTCTGACGATTTAAGACTTTTCAGTCAAACAACTAAACATCCAGAATTAAAATTCGAGTTTTTATATCATTGTACATTCAGAGGTAACCCAATTCCCAGGTTACTTCAAAAACTGGTATATTGCCCTGATATTAAATAAAATTCTTGTAAGTACAGAGTAGCATGCTCCATAGTGTTCTTACCGGTTAGTTCAATTATGATAACAATTCCTTCGACACCTCATACAACTTTCTAGATCAGAAAACTAACTTCTGATGACGAGAAACCGACTTAAAGTAAAAATGGCCGATATGGATATTAAAACTTTTATTAAAATAGAAAACAAAGTTTCGACTTTCCCAGATCATCTTCAGGTTAACAAAGAGAGAGTTTGCAACTGACCGTTACTAGAGCGCATGTCTTAGGGACAAGAGTATAAACGTGTACGTGATGGTAGATGGCGTTGCAATTATATGTTAGGTTATTAATTAGTATAGGCATAAAGGATTTGTTATATAATTGGTTTAACTATGGTTTAGTTATTGTATAAGTAATGCTTCTTTGACTTTGTATTTGTTTATATTTGTTTCCCTACTTAGTATATTGGTGTTTTCTACGGTTATGTCGTGTTAATTTGATTTGCAGTGTTTAGAAACGTGTGAAGGTATTTTTTGTGTTCTTGGAATCTGGTTTTCCTTTTCTATTTGTTTCTCGAAAATAGAATGTGTGACAGTTGTTTCACTGTATTTTATAAATAATGGTTGTGTTATGTTTGTCAGTGTATAGACATGGTATAGACATTAGTTTTGTACCTGGTTTTTGAATAACTTCGGTGTTTATTAGAGTGTTGTGTTTTGTTATAAGTTTTATTCAAATGTTGGTTATTTTCTCGGGAATATATGGTATGAAGCAGTATAAAGTTTTGCAGTTTGTTGTATTTTGTTGTGATGTAAAGAGTTAACGTGGTTGAAAAAAAAAAAGAGTAAGTGTGTGTTCTGCAGCTGTGAATCCAGCAATTGTATCGTAAACATATTTATACCAGTATAATGGTAGGTGTAAGGCTGAATTGATGACTTGAAATCTAATCTCCGTCATAAAAATGTTGGCTAGAACTGGTGACACGGGATTGCTCATACTTAGGCCATTTCTTTGTAGATAGTTTTGGTTGTTTACGCTAGTCGCTAGTTTTTCAATTCAAGTCCGTTTCAACGTTAAGCTTGACGTTGTATCAATGCAACTTGGAGATCAATGTATTATTGTCCTCCTGTTGCTCCTCATCTAGGGATGTAAATGTATCCAGTACTAAGACATTCAGATTCAGGTTCATGTGATGGAATGTCAGTTTACAAATTGAACTATTCCATACAATTACCTGTCTGAAACTATTCACAATATAGTCCAAGCCATCTTTTAGTGCGCCTTTGTATAATTGCGTATGTAGTATATTTAGCCTCAGTTACAACAACCTGTAATGTGTTTTTTGATAAATTGTTGAGACAGCGTATTCATGATGAAACCTTGAAGAATGGACAACAACTGCCTTGTGTCTCCATAACAGGCAATTGCTGTTTATTCTCGAAATTGCATCATTGACCTATAATGTAGCCCAAAGTTTCTCCTTTTTCGAATTTCATTCTATGTGTGGCCGAGAATGCTACCATTGCTCTAGTTATTGGATGGTAGATGTTTTTCAAACAGTCCCTGATCTAAGGCAAAAAAATATTAACTCTTCCATAACAACTCTTTGTAAAGTTTCAAACAATTACTTATATTAGATCAATGATTAAACTGATAGATTATTTCTCTCACGACGAATTTCTTTTCAACCAAAACTTTGAAAAACCGATGCAACTGAGCATATCACTGAGCCCAGAACTACGGCTTTGTATAATCTTATCCTTTTCTTAGAATGTTTACAAACTGTAACACATAGAAACGATTTAGCACAACAATGATGAGTATTGCTGCTATTAGCCTTTTCGTACTAACTTGTAATGGCACAATAACATCCCAACAGGGAAAGCTGGTATTATCTGTGTGCATGTGTCTTTTATATGACCAGGTGGTTAGAGCGCTTGACTCGTAATCTGAAGTTGGCGAGTTCAAATACCAATCCCACCAAATAACATCTAACCAAAACTCTTAGAGAACGTTTCAACATCTATAAATCTTCTATTAGCACTGAAAACAATCTGCCTGTTACTCCATACTTCAATCAACTCAGTCATTCCATTAACGATGTTACTTTCAATATCATTGAAATAGGATTGAAAACTAGAGTAGATAGAGAAAGAGAGGAAGTTTATTTGATTGCTAACCTAACACTATTCAACCATTCGAAATTAATCTAGATCTTGAAATCGATGATCCTTCATTTGTTTCGTTTCTGTCAGAAAAATAATTTTATTTTCTGGTTATTTTTCACATAACATGAAAGCTGAATTTTTTAAATCATTCTGTTTGCTTTTAAAATTGATTAGTATTACATATATTTTTTCAATCAGTTTCCAGGTGTCACCTTTATTTTACTCAAACACCTATATATAGATTTAAATACGTATATATAAAGCCATTTCTAAATTAAACTATCCCTAACACCTTTTTCACATAAACTCTTGCCATCGGCTACATTGTACCGGAAGTGACACGCTTACAATAGTACATACAGAAATAAATATTTCCTGGAAAGCTGGATGACTTTCATGATATCATTAAACTTTCTATTTATATATCACTCGTTCGATTACCTCTGTAATTACCAGTTTCATAGAGAAGAATGAAGGTTCACCTTTCGAAAGCACTTGGGTTACAGGGTTTTTATTTCATTTCTATCATTCTTGAACGTACGTGCTTTTTAACATCATTAATAATGATATTAATATTTGATATAACATAGTATTAATTAATATTGTACATGATGTATATAGCGTTCATTCACCATGTGTAAGTACTATGTTTTCATTTCAATTCGATTTTTAAGGTAGACATTTTGTATACATAGCAATATGAGTATTGAATTCGATAATAGTGGTTGTACGTGAACACTGTAGATAAAATCATTGCTCCAGGAAAATTATGACAAGTGTATACAATTATACACATTCTTAAAAAATCCTTCTACCAGGTACACCACATCAAGTTTGTACAGTTACACACATTCTCACAGAATTCTTTCACCAAGTAATAAATGTTCGTAATGTGTATTTATGGAAAGTTTTTGTTAAAACCTTCATTCGTTCCTAATTATATCAATATATATGAGATACCATTTCATTGTTTCATGAATTTGTCAATTAGTTTGACTCCTTATATAAGGAGTAATGAAACATTTCTTTCTAAATGAAAATAGTAAAAAACAATTATAGAATACACTAGCTGAGGTACCTGTTCAAAGAAAAATGGAAACATAATAGGGTCAGTTTCAATTTCATTTATAATTATACCATGTCAGGGATATAGTCTTAAAACGAAAGTGAGGCTTTCTTAAACTGCGGTATTCAATGATATTGGTATTCCCTCTCACTCTCATCACGAAACAGAGGATTTCCGTTTGTCAAAAAAACAACAAGACAAACAATCTCCGCAGTTTAAGCGTCGTTTAACAACTTGCTATAAGTGCTTTTGACTAGTTGCATTTATATCTGGCTTTAACTAATCAGTTTAACACTAGAAATATCTGCCCAGATAGACCTTATGCAGTTTTGCTTGAAAGTTCGAAAAAGCAACAACTTTCATTTAATTTAGCCATAACGTTCCACGTCATTAGAAAAATGAAAAAGTAAATTTCGAATAAATTAATCTGGCACAGACGTCACTAATAATATTTTAAAATAAGAAGGTTAAAAATAAAAAAGTAGGACATAGTATAAAAAGTATTTAAAACACAACACTCATTGTTTCTCTAGAACCTTATAAGCACCTGACAGGTAAACGTTTGAAAACGAAGTAAACATGTGGTGTTTCTATTTAAACATTTTATAATCTATTAATCTTATTCTATAAATAAGCAAACATCTGGAGTGAACAATTTCTACTAATTTAGATATAATTTTATAATATGATCTATCGATAATATTTTACAGTGTTTCTCATTAATTTTATAAAATATATGTTAATTAATTATACTGTTTATTTCAACGTACTTTTTAATTTAATATCATTTGTCCAATATATTGTAAATTTTGCTCTTTGTCGTTTGATCGCCTTTATAACACTATTTTAAACGGACTTTTTCCAATGATTATTTTTAAATACTTCGATTACATACCTCAGACATAGATTAAAATATTTCATAAGACATTGGTCTGCAGAACAGTGTTTGTTAATTTTATCATATTTGTAATAAATGGACAGTAGATTGTGCAGCGACTGAAGTCAACTAGCTGGTTAAACGACTGGTAAGATTATAGCAAGTTACAACAAATTCAGCATGTTTATACCTTGTTTGTTTTGAATTTCACGAAAAGATACACGAGGGTTATCTGCGCTAGCCATCCCTAATTTAGCAGTGTAAAAATTGAGGGAAAGCAGCTAGTTATCACCACTCTCCACCAACTCTTTGACTACTTTATAACCAAAGAATAGTGGAATTTACTGTAAATTATAACCCTTCCCACGGTTGAAAGGGTGAGCATGTATGGTGCGACAGAGATTCTAACCCGCGATCCCTAGATTAAGAGTCAATCGTCGTAACCACCTGGTTATTCCGGGACAATCAGCACGTTTATATATATATGTGTGTGTGTCTAGTTGATGACTGGTTCAACTTCAGAAGGTTATTATTTGTTTTACATTGTTTAACGGTTGGACCAAGCTTAACAGGATTATATATATATATCGAATTCAGCGTTATCATAAAAAAAGCTTTCACTTACAATCAGGTGTCCGTCTATTCCAGATCAGACAGGCTTACTCACTTTCTATACTAAACCTTTCTATTATGTATATCATGGTTATTTCCTAAGTTATATTAGCTTAGTGTTTTTTACTCTTTTGTAGCGCTCACAGTTTCAGCGTTATAAATTACTGAGTTTGGCTGTATAACATGCAGTGATGTTTACCTGATTATATGGTGTCCTTATGAAGGAAAGGGATTGCATCACACCATACAATTTAGTGAAGAAAGCTATTTGAAAAGGAGTTTACTTGATGTTTACCCTAGCATGCTACGTTTGAGTGTGACTTTTACCACAGATGATTCTCGAATGCCACATCTTGAGTCGAAAATACAATGGGCTTATGTTGTGTTGTCATTAATACTGTATATCGACAGATAAACATATGATGGACATTTTCATGATAACTACTGCTTTAGGTTATAGGACCGATCAAGTAATTGTGTTGTAAAATATTCTTCATGTTTCTAATTCACCATAATTTTGTTAAGCACATTTCTCTATATTTAGTGTGTTTTGAAAACAAACAAAAAATATTCTCAACTGCATCATATGCATGCATGCTTCATGAGTTTTTTTTTTATGTAACTTTATGATAATGATTTTAAATCCAATATTTTTTTCTATGTATGTGCAGATTTCTGAAAAACAAGTAGTCAGAAAAGGTCAGTAAGTTCATCTTACTTCAAATTACTTTTCTTATCTTTCTCAAAGGCCTGGTATGGTTAGAAAACAGCAGATCTTTTAGACTTAAAATACTTTAGTGGTACATCAGTATTGTATTGTTCGATATTATAACTGTTTCACATTATTTCTTTTCAGTGTTGGCCATGAGTAGCCTGATGATTAGTGTGTGTCTGTACATCTGAAGATCTGAGATTGCGTTCTATGCATCGAACTATCAGCTGCTCTTACGGTATAAAAGTGACAGTCAGTTCCGTTATTCGTTTCAAAGTTGGGGATTAATATTTATTTATTTATTTAGGGGGCCGTTGTTATAGCAAATTTAGGTATAACTTAAAAACTACAATAAATGTATACAATTTTATATGTATAAGTAAAGAACCCTAGTGGCTCAGTAGTATGTCTGCAGAATTACAACGCTACAAACCGGCTTTTGATACCCATGGTAGGCAGAGCACAGATAGCCCATTGAACAGCTTTGTGCTTAATTCAAAACAACAACATTATAAGTTAAATGATAAAATATTGCAGAGATAAAACTATAAGATAAAAAATATAATTATAATTACACAATTATAAAAAAAATGTGAGTAACCTTTAAAGAATTATAAAAACTAGAAAAAATATTTATACTTTATTATCTATTATAGTTTACAGATCAAATTTCAATATATTAGTATGCGCTCAATGTTAATCAAGCTTTTACACGCTGTGGATACAACCAAATAGAAATAAATAGCATTATAATAGAACATTTGTTATTTGTCCACTTGTTAAATATATATACATATAATGAGGAAAGCTTACTAGGAAAACAGATAGATGAAGACCGTCGTTCTATCTTCGTCCACCACGTATCCCATGTCTCTCACCTCTACCTCTTCTCCTACCATCTATTCCACCTCCATCTCCCAGCTGGTTAAAAATTGGAAATCTTCCTTGCAGAAGCTGGTGACATAACGTTTGAAAATAATATTGAAACCATATTGTCTATATGATTTACTTGATTTAGAAATAAGTTTAACATTCTACATTGCCCATTACACCTTTAAAATAAGCATGGAGTTTCGTTCTGACATATAACACTCAATTGAAAATATTTTTCAAATACAAACAGAATCAGAAAAATAAACCATTTTTTTCACCCCATAGATTATCAAATTTCACTATGAACTTTCTATTTTCATGCCTTTACTGTTTTATGCAACATAATAATATTTAAAACACTTACCATCTCGTTCCTTACACAAATTTCAAACTGAAATAAAATCAGGAAAAAAAAATCAGATTTATTTTATAAATATCTCTTTGTCTTTTATTTAAACGATTACATTGAACATATTTATTACAAGTGTATTGGCCTGGCATGGCCAAGCGCGTAAGGCGTGCGACACGTAATCCGAGGGCCGCGGGTTTGCGCCCACGTCGCGCTAAACATGCTCGCCCTCCCAGCCGTGGGGGTGTATAATGTTACGGTCAATCCCATTATTCGTTGGTAAAAGAGTAGCCCAACAGTTGGCGGTGGGTGGTGATGACTAGCTGCCTTCCCTCTAGTCTTACCTTACTAAATTAGGGACGGCTAGCACAGATAGCCCTCGAGTAGCTTTGTGCGAAATTCCAAAACAAACAAATACATGTGTATTTATGTTAATATATAGGTTTAATTTATAATCCGTTACTATATAATCATTGTACAATTTATTTTTCCTAAAGCCCTATTCTGAATTTACCTATAAAGTTGAGTAATTTTCTAATTTTCCTCGGGAATGAAAAGTTATAAAGGTGAGTGTGTTCGAATTTAAACTGCGTTAATATGCTTTTTAAACTTAAAGGAATATACAAACCTTTATTGAGCAATATTTACTGTCATTCACTTCGTTGAGTTGATTTACGTTACTTGAAACTACAGTTACCTGCGTTGTTACTTTGTTGAGTATAATTCGATTTCTATACTTTCATTTCACAAACCAACAGACATTTGTTTAACAACATGCGTTGCTAGAAACACGTTGTATTGAAAACGGAAACAAATTATAAATTATATCCGAAAACAAACAGCGCTATCTTCTTCTCTTTGTTATTGTTTTATTAGTGAAAATATTTATAATGGATAATAATTCATCTAAAGGTGCTAAAATATTCCATACTGAATTTTTTTCAATATATCCTGAAAAGGAAACACCATATAATTTAGAACGCTGAATAAGAGAAACTTTTGAAATTATTATAAGAAATATACTTAAAACAAAACTGATAATGTTTCAATAAACACTGATTTAAAACTATTTTGTTATTTCACATGTATAGATTTAACTGTCCTCTGATAAACAAATTGTTACAGATTTCGTCCAGAAATTTTATATCGGATAAACTCGCGGCGGTTTGGTTCTGGCATAGTTTTCTAGCGTTTCTTCGACGTTTAAACAGAAATAAACTATATCATAAACAACCATAGGATGACTTATTTTTATAGTTATTGAGCTATAAGAAATTTTGCAACAAACATGTAAGAAATATATATGCATAATATTTGATATTTTTCAGGAACAAATGTTATATGATCTGAAAAATAAATATATAGATTTCTTTAATAAAATGTTCTGGGAATATTCCATTTTCACACTTATCTATTCAAGTATATGTACATAAAATAATAATAAAAAGATACTATATAAAGTACAGCCATCCCTTATGCAGTTGTGCGCAAAATTTAAAATAAACCAAACCAAACAAACTCAACGCGTGTCTAACATATTTCTAATATCATAATTCTCAGTTGACATAACATACCTTTATCACTATGCTAAACAAATATAAACTGTAATCTCTGATGTATTCTCACATCAGTCACATTTGAACTGTTCAGAACACATTCGTAACGCATCACTCTTGTTTCGTTAGCATTTTTCTGATCTGAAACATAGTAAACTTTAATAATACATTTTTAGAAGACGTCAGAGTTAGGCCTATTATTCCTTAACATTACGTTCTTTATTTAGTCCTTTAGAAACATTCAGGTACTTGAAGAATGTATGATAATAGTTTTCCAAGTACACTGTTCGCCATATCCATTTCCTTTTACACCATAACAGTTGATATAAAAAATGGTTTATATAGGTAGTGTTCCATGGTTGGAAATATCACTGCATATGTAGACGAAAATAAAGGTGTAAATTTGATATATCTGGATTTTTCAGAAAGCATTTGACAAAGTGCTAAATAAGAGGCTTGTAAAGAAAAATCTATCTCTATAGGTGTGGAGAATAATTTAAGTAGCTGTATAGAAGATTGGCGTGATGCAAGAAAACAGAGTTTTTACAAATGTAGTTCAGTTAAACTTGATTAATGTTGCTCCTCAGGACTAAGTATCAGGACCATTGCTCTATTTGATCTATATTAATGACACAGATGAAGACATAGTTAATAAATTATCTAAAAATGCAGGATATATTAAGGCTTTTGGGTGTTGCTGGCTGAGAAGAGGATGCTGCTGATTTACAAAAGGATTTAGATCATTTAGTGAGTTGGGCAAATAAACAGCAGATGAATTTTAATTGTTATAAATGCAAGATATTGCATGTGGGTTATAATAGTTTGAATTATGTGTATAATTTGGATGGGAATAACCTTAACAGTGTCATGAAATAAAATAGTCTTGCTATAATGGTTAATCAGTCTCTAAAACTATTCAGTTAGTGTGATGTTACTAGTTGTAAAGAAAGTAAGATTTTAACTTGTATGTACAGAAACGTTAAATACAAGACGAAAGGTATAGGTCACTAATTAGGGTGTTTGGCTCTTTACCTCAGGAAAGACATTGAATTATTGGAAATGGATCAGAGGAGTGTACCTAGAATACGAGAATGGCACTCGGAATGGAGTTGCTGTTATATAAAGAAATATAAAGATACTTAAAATTTTTTTCTCTTGAAAAATGAAGCGTTAGAGGGGATATCATTGAAGTGTTTAAGATTCTGAAAGGAATCGTTAATATTAGCGCATCGACATTTTTCATATTTAACAGGGAGAATATATAAATAGAGGACACAAATATAGAATTAAGCCGTCTTCTGCTAGGACAATTTTGTTCTTCAAATAGGGTAGTTGGACTACGGAATGAGTTTTCTTCGGATGTTATGGAGACAATACATTTGAGTGACCTTAAAAGAAAGCATGATAATTATATAAATCATAAGGATTGGCCTTAAATATCTTTTTAAAATTTATTTATTTCTTTAATGGTTTTAGTGAGGCGTAGAGGATGGGTTAGCCGAGATGGACAAAACAGTTCCCTTGTAGTTCGTAAACACTGTGTCATTTTACTGTTCATCGTAACGTAGTAGGCCTTATAATTCTAAACTGAGCAATAATATGGCGAATACTTGAGTGATTGGAGTATTAAACTGCTCAAAAACATTAAAGGAACAAGTACGTTTCGTATATAATTTATCTCATTGTTCCACATATAATAATATTTTATTTATTTTTAGGTAATTTGCCTCATTTCAGTTCCATCTCTATTCATTTTTAATGTGTGATGAACGGTAAAACATGGAGATATAAAATTTCTAAAAATGACCAATTTCACGATAACTGATATCCCATATGAAACAATACTTTTCATGCGTTTATTGAGGAAATGTTTGTGACATCCACGGGCTTAGACATATTCCTGACACCGATTTTGCACACTTCAAATTAATCTATCGATGTTATCTTGGGGTATGGCAGCCCATTCGTTTACCAGGGCTTTGCGGATTTCTTGTACATTCTGAGGAGGGTGGTGGCGTTCGTTAACATGCTACGACAACACATCACATCTATGTTTATTTAGATTTAAATCTAGAGATTTAGCGGGCTACTCAAAAGTTTCTCTTTCTTCCTCATCAAGGAAGTCCATACACAGTCTGGCGACATGGGCCCGCGCCTTAACCAACATAAGAATGAAACCATCGCCGAAAGCACCAGCAACAGGCCTTACAATGGGTTCCAGAATTTCGTCTCTATATCGTCGTGCGTTCGGAGCAAACCTGTTGAGTATGAGTAAGTCTGTGCAGCCACCCAAGCACATGCCTGCCCAGACCATTACAGAGCCTCCTCCACAAGCGTCGACTTGCACAATGTTACAGGTATAAAATCGATTTCCTCGTCGTATCCATCCTTTCGCACGTCCATCATCACTAGAAACAGTGAACCTGTTTTCGTCTGTTCACAGCACGGTGGCCCATTGACGAAGTTCCCAGTCCAGCCTGGCTGCACGGTGTCGTGCTGTTAGAATAACGACTCTTGCAGGCCGTCTGGCCGTAAGGCGTCCTTCGTGCAGACGATTGCGAATTGCTTCGGTTGACACACGGGTTCCAGTGGAATGTTGAAGGCCATTTCGCAGTGACCGACCCGTAGCTAACCTGTCCTGCAGAGCGGAAGTCACGATATAGCGGTCCTCTCTAGCTGTTCTGCAGAGATGACGGCTTTTACCAAGTCTCCTTCCATAAGAGTTCGTCTCCTGGTAGTGTCGCCAAAGTCAGTTGATGATGCTTGGTGACACACTGACGCGCTGTGCCACCCTCTCTTGGGTGTGGCCATACTTCAGCATCTGGACCGCCCTGGCCACCTCGTTATCTGTCAGATGACGCCTGACTGCTTGGGTACACAAGATAAAGGTACACACTGACAAAACAAACCGCAAAAGATCCATGTTGGTGTTTGTTTCGAGAATTAATGAGGAATGCATAGTTTTACATAACAGCCTTATATAGGGTACCTTGAGCTGTATTCTTCTTGAGTGAGGTGAGTTTCGTTTAAGTTGCTTCGAACTTCATTCACAAGCTTAAACAAATACACTTTTAGGCTAACGGATATGTTTATCATATAAAAATTTAGTTATGACAAAAATATACTGAAATATGTACTTGTTCCTTTAATTTTTTCAGCAGTATGTTATTGTACAATTTTCTAATTCTTTAAAATTTGAACTTATAACTTCACAACTCGAAGAAAACATTTGTTCTTTATTACGTTAATACTATCCTAATTACTAAGACAGTTAATAGAACATACTTACAAGTTTGTAGTAACATTTTTGTTCTTTTTTTTTGCAAAAGTGGTTGAATTATTAATATTGTTTCTCAATATTTTTTCTATAAATATTTTTATGCGAGAATATTACTGTTATGTCAGGACACACTGATATAAGTGGCCAGGCATGGCCAACAGGTTTAAGGCGCTCGACTCGTAATCAAAAGGTCGCGTATTCGTCGGGTGTTATGATGTGATGAGAAATCCCAATATTCGTTGCTAGAAGAAAAGCCTAGAAGTTGGCGGTGGGTGGTAATAACCAACTTCCTTTCTTCTAGCCTTACACTGCTAAATTAGATAACCCTCGAGTAGCTTTGCGCTTTATTAGTACTTTATTAGTATTATTGTTATATGAATAACATTTTTATATGAGTATTTTATCTTGATGTCTCATACATTTGTCTTTGATAACGTTATTAGTTAGCAAAATATCCTTAGTTCTTATATTTTTTCTATATTTTCTCTTCTTCACTTTGTTCTGTTTTTTCGTTATCACCTTTTGTTACCCGAAATCTTACCTTGATCAACATTTTTGTTGTTGTTTTACGTTATATAATTAATAACACGTCACCTGAGTGCATTGAAAAAAGATAAGTTTGATCACAAATTGCGTTGGACTAAATATGTACGTTTAAAACATTCGTGACAACAGTCATACATTAAGCTCTCCAGTTCAAGAATATACTTCGTCGAATTGAGTAAAACAAGCTGTGTAGAAATAAGACGTTATGTTTAAAGGCTATTGTATAAATGTTCATATGTGTATATAATAATGGCATACGTTGGGCAAAGATAAAATACTATTCTACTTTTAGATCGCTCTATCTCTTCTTGTTTTATAGTTAACAAATATATTTATTTTGTATCAGTAAACGAACTGTGCTTCTTGCTTTAGATCTTGCCGCAGTAAGTAAATAGAAATAACGTAGTTTTCTTTTAAGTGAATAGTATTAATTTCAATACGTTTAAAGGGTTTTCTTGACTGTATCAAAGCAACTAAAAATAACCCTTGACAAGCATAACTCAAACAAGATGGTTATAGTGGAGATTAATTTCAAGTGAATTCATCAGTAGTATTTCATAAGACTAACAAGTTACTTATAACGAACTGAGAAAACATTCTGATTAGTAATAACAGAACTGTACACTGTGAAAGTAAGGTGGTTGTGATCTGGACTAAATCCAAGTGAAATAATCCGTCACATCTCACTAGACTATTCAATAATTTATAAATGGTTGTGAAAGTATTGGTTATTAAGAACAAGAATTATAAACCGGGAAAATACAGATGATATTAACAACAGAGCTTTATTTACGTTGAAAAAACACCGGGAATATTAACAACAAGAACTGTGCACTGTGAAAACATTGTGAATATTAACAACTGAATTATAGACTGTTAAAACATTGTGAATATTAATAACAGAACTGTACATCGTGAAAACACCATGGATATTAACAAAAGAACTTTACTCTGTAACAACGCTGTAGACAATAAAAACAGAACTGCATAATTTGAAAACGCCGTGGATATTAATGATAAGAAATGTATACAGTGAAACTATCAAATTGTAATCATAAACATAGAATTAGGAAGTACTCGTTCACTTTTTACGGAAATTTTGTCTATCACGACTGTTTTAGTACATTTTTACAGATAATAAAAATTATCCTAATGACGGTTATAAATCTATGTAATCAACATAGATCATCATTAGAACACAAAGTTGATTTGTACTTACCACAAAGTAAAAATTCGAACAAAATGTTTCTTTGTGACCCACAGGCGAGAAAAATGAAAGTAACGAGAAGAGCTTTATTCTTCATTCTGTTAAATTTATGTTGAT
This sequence comes from Tachypleus tridentatus, assembly GCF_004210375.1. Taxonomy (NCBI): domain Eukaryota; kingdom Metazoa; phylum Arthropoda; class Merostomata; order Xiphosura; family Limulidae; genus Tachypleus; species Tachypleus tridentatus. The sequence goes on from NC_134831.1 coordinate 158,231,889, forward strand.
ATTAACGACTGTCGCTTGTTATATAGTGTTGGTGCAAGAAAGAAAAAGGAATTTCACCATACTGTCGGATTTCCATCCTGACTGAGCATCGTGCACTGTGGACATTATGAAATAACGATGTCAATGTTCCACACGTATTGTTACAGATACATTTTTAACTGTATCCTTGTTGTTATTGTGTTCTACATGTTGTCAGTGGAATGTGTTTGTATGTATATATGATTAATGACATTGAAAATGAAAACTAACAAAGAATCTGCAGATCCGGATAAAAACTTTTCTTTGTTATAGAAGAAAGGTCTATTTATTTTAAAGCGATCTCTTCACGTACCATTGCATTAAAATATATGCTATGTGTTGTCCTCTTTAATAGTTGAATACATTATCAGAAGAGATACACCATTAATGACATTATTAAAACTTCTGTTTATCAAATATGACATTGAGTATTAGTTTACTTACTCCCCAAGGCATCCAGTTGATCATTATCAGTTATTGTTTTCCAATGTAGTTATTATTTTCAGTTGTATCATGGCTATGTGTTATTTTACCAGTTGGCTACGTCATTCCCTTACAGTATTTCGTTACTATGTTGTGTTTTACAAAATTTCAATAACATTCATTTGCATTATACCACTGATATGCATCACTTTGAGACAAAATTAATGGGTTTTCACTTCAATATGATTTCGTCGAAGTGGTTGTTTTAACAATACCGTTACCGGATCTAAAACAGTAAATAATCGAAACCATATTTTTTTCTATTTGACTTGGCAGGGCATAGCGAACGGTTAGTGGGCTCAGACTAAAAAAAACAAAGGATTTCCGAGTCACGCCAAGTTTCCAATAAACAACAGTAAAACAACAAAAAAAGAAGCTACACAAAATGAGGACTGCATTTGTTAAAGTGTGATTTTTAAATTCAACTATTTTGTCAAATGAGTGCATTTGACTAGCCTCGTTTCCTCTTGTCTAATATAGTTTAAACTTTCTTGGGTCACGGATCCATTTGAGAACCTAATTCGAAAGCTATGTACCCCCTCCATAGAAAAATGCACATAAACACATACACACACATATACACAAAGGATAACAAAGAAAAAAATGATTTTTGTTCCCTGTTCACAGATCTCCTGAAGCCCTTAAGATCCTCCGCTCTAGTTTATCGGTTTTAAATATTGGAAAAATTCGACCATTCTTGCATATGGTTTTGCGACTGCTGCGAGTTTTACAAGTTTTTATACATGCATATTCATGTTTTAGCAACAATTACAAGTTCAGCAAGTATTTGTATTTATTTATGTATAGTTTAGCGATTGGCAGAACTTTAATATGTCACTGTTTAAACATATAGTTCAACGATTGCTACAAGTTCAGGCAGCTACTATTTAACGATTGATAGAAATTCAGCACCTTTCTGTATATATATGGTTTAGCAACTGGTAAAACTTCTATATACAAATTAGATATTTTTTTTTAGTTACAACTCCAGGGTTCATCTGTTCGAAATCAGATAAACCTACTCATCTTATTTTATACTAAACTCTTCCATTATGTATGTCCAAGTAATTTTCTATTTTACATACTTTTGGTTTTATGGTTTTGAAGTACTCATAATATCACCTATACAAATCACACAGTAATTTTTACGTTATCGTATTTTACGCTTATTACAAAAGTAACGGATTGCGTCATACCATACGTTTACTATAATGTTCTACGCTTGAGTGCGACTTCACCCACCTTTTACGGAACAAAGCTACACTCAAAATAAGAACTACTCAAGGCGACTACTTTTGAATAGTAAATCAGGTAGTCAATTGGTGCCAAAAAAGACTCTCAAGTAGTCGCTAAAATTGATGATTTCCTCATATGACCATTAAATATTAGTCTTTTGTACTATTGCGTAGTCGGAAAATAGTGAGGTGATGGTGGCAGGGATACCTGGCAGGTAGTAAATTTGACTGCTCTAAGGTAGGCGTTATGACTTTCGTTAGGTAGTCATTCTGACCAATGCTAACCACCTGACAACAGTCTCATTGCCTACCTGCAAACAGCTAGAGAGTAGTCATGACATAATCAGTGGGACCCTATTCGTCGAAGGAGCGGTTGTCATAATGACCATCCATTAACAATGGATTGTTGTCATTATGACAATCCAACCACCATGGAAGATAAGTCATGTTGGCCCAGTCAGAACTACCTCTGCAATATCACTGTTAGGCAAAGAGACCATCTTCAGTCACTTGTGGTCAGCATAACCAAAACTGAGCAGTCAACCACTCTGCCATCTGATGATTCAACCTAAATCCCAGTAACTTGCCATCATCCTGAAAAATATAAAATGCATTTTAGCAGCACCATTTTCATTCCAAACTGAACACAAGTGAACATCAAGATACATGTACCAAAATAAAATTCAAAATGTTGCAACAATTTGAAAATAAACAACTGAACTTCACACTTGATTTTTGAAAATTCGCCCTGGATCAAATACACATGACAAGTTACTATTACCAGATCTAATATAACCTTATGACTTTGAACACTTTCCTCTTCCTTTACCTTTGGATGTTTTGACAGATTTCCCGCTGCAATGTTTTTTTTTACATTCAAGAGATCCATCAACTGAAGAACACATTTGTCTGCATCCTTTTCAGATTTGGTAATTTTCCTGGTATCATCATAGAGCTTCAGAACAACTCTTTCAAGAAGGTTGAAAGTTTTCTTGAGTTTTGTTGGAAATACAAAGTTGAAGAGATAAAAACTCCCTAAATACATAGTAAATGATTCCACAAAATCTTTAGTGGCACAAATATCCAAGCCATCAACATATAGTTTGAATTCCTGATCACAACACTGAGAAACTGAAATACATTGAATGTATATACCACTCTCATCAGGTCCCATAACTTCAGAACTTACCATGATACTTTTACGTTAAAAAAGCTGTGTTGTAGAAGACAAACAGTCCAGGTTGGGTGAAAATAGCCAAAATAGTGGGTTGAGAATGGAGCTGCAGACAACCGTGTGTCTATTAAAAAATAAAAATAAAAAACATTGCTATAGAAGCAAGGACGGAGACGGTCCTTTCAGACCCAGAGGGTCGGGGATCTCTAAATCCAACAGGGCAAAATTTGTTTGTGGGGGAAACTGGAGTGCCTGAAAAAAACACTTTCACCGCCTGGCGCTGGATAGTTTACCTATCATGGATCTGACTACCCTTGTGTTATTAAACCTAAAACCCTTCCAAGGAAAACACACAAACAAGATCAAACCAGGCACACCGCTGCGACAACATATGAAATGTAACAGCCATATAAAGTGCTCCAAGAGAAACACAGCAGAATAAAAAACAACTAAACGAGTCATCTAGCGAAGCAAGACCAAACAAAAACATATTAGAAGAAGACCTAGAACTATCTTCTTCTGAAGATAACCAACAAACAAACAGGAAGAGAGCAAAGTCCCCATCATCTGTAACAAGTATTGAAATAAAAGAGTTAATAAAGAAACAATCTCATTTTGTAAAACGTAACCGATAACTCACTTTTTAGATTTAGCCGTCTTAGCAAGTTAAAACTAATAGTAAAATTTAAATGTCAGCATCCTTTCTCTTCAACCTCGATGGGTGGACGGGCATAAAGATCCACGAGCTCTCAATTATTTCAATGGTTGTTAAGTTGTTGTTTTTTTATAATTAAACAAATAAATTACTTGTCCTTAATTTAACTTTATAGTAATATTAGTTTAATTATTCAAATGTAGTCGACAAAAATCCTTTTTTTGTATACAAAATTTAAATGTCCGACATTTAGTTTCTATTGGCCATTTTCCTCAGAAAATGGAGTAAACATATCAATTGATAACTCAATGAGATACTGTTTGAAAACTGACTCTAATATTTATTTGGGTCACAAATTTTACCATTTTTACTTTTAAAACTAACAGTTTAACAATGAGAATAATGTATTTTAACATCAGAATATTTGGTAACAAATCTGTGAATCATTTGAAGATCACTAGATTCTATTTCATGAAAACTTGGTAAGATATGAATGACAGTTTGAGCAGGTTATTATCTAAATATAAATATTTACTGGGATAAACATGAAATAAAAACACTTTAAAATAACATCTGTAAAAATATCTTTAAATTGGTTTAAAATGGAAGCTTCTTTTAGACAAAATGATGATTAAACGTTTGGAACGCATGTTGAAATCGATTACGTTTTCAGTCAAAAGAATGATCACTAGTAACATTTAATTTCTTAGATTACTCAAGAGACTGATAAACACCATTGATCTCTTTTCTTTATAAAACTATTAAAGTTATCCACATTTAAACGTACGTTTTATTTTATAACAAAATTAGTCTTTAATAAGTAAGCGTAGTTTCAAAGATTAACTAAAGGGGTTTATTTAGATCAATGTCGAATATCAGTGTTAGATATCGTTTGTGTAAGAAAGCGTTTACATAGTGAAAGAGAGCATTTAATGGCCTTCAAGAATGCGTGCTATCATTATTTGCACACGGAACCCTGTATAGGTTAATTCACTTTCAAAGATTGACAAACAAGATGCATGTAGTATTCAATGTTACATATGGGTATTAAAAATCATACTACTATACCCATAGGGTTGAAAGGGCGAGCAATGTTGGCGGGGATATTTGAATGCGTGACCCACAGGTTACGAGTAGAGCACACTAACCACAAGCAAGTGCTGCTGTTAAAAGGATTTACAATCTATGTACGCTTCTGTTATTCATTGGGATGTTTTTAACTATATGTTACTGGGGATAAAATAAAACCTTTTCAAGGTTAAAATTTTTAACATGCTATATAAAATCTAATACATGCATTTGTATCATAATAATTAGAGAAAATGCGATATCAAGTGTATGTTATATTAGCGCGTAAGTAAAAAAAAACAATAAAATAGTAAGTCATTCAAGAGAATGAGCGCTTCTTTGGTCATATTTTGTGTCATATCACCTCTGAACTGTATATCATCCTACATAGCAAATGGAAGAGCAAACGTTTCTACAGCTTACTATAAGATAACAGTTGTTCTGCTCTTTCAATAATGATATAGTCATTTTACCACTTCACTTTCACTTAACAGTATGGTTTAAGCACAACGCTGGATCCTTAGAATGCACATCTGAGTATTACTTATTTATCAGCGTGCGTGCGCATGCGTATCTTTAAAATGGAATATATAACAAAACCCCAAGTAGAAAAGAAGTGATTTCTTACATTAAAGGAATATTTAACTTTAAAATACGATTTTGCTGATGTACAATATTCTTGTGTACGTCCAACATTACGTATTGTTGAAAGCGATTTTGTTATGAAAAGCATGTATTTCTCCATCAATTTAAATGAAAACGTAAAAACCTGTTATATACAAGCAAAATTATAGCCTGAGATATTAATAAGTCAGTGCTCATTGATTTTTTATATGAAAAACACTGTTAATAATAGCTGCTTCTTTAATATATGTAAGTGAAATTTCACTCTTAAGCGTAACATATGCTGAAATATTTTGAACAAAATTTACAGATACACTATCATACTGTTTAATGAAACATCGTAGTTCATAATATACTTGCATATATGTTTTTAGCTTAGCCGTTTGTGATAAATTACTCTTCATATGTTCAATAACGTGTTTACTACTTGATGAGACCGTGAGATGAAACATTAAAAAATAAAATAATTTTCACCAGATACTGATTGTTTATTTGCATTAAACTTCTTTATGTATTAACATCACATATCATATATACACCTTGCTATGAAAGCCTTGAAAGTAAATGTTTTAAAAGTGTATATCTCACTGTATTAATTACCATTGTAAATAAAACACTAGTTTGTTAAACCATTATAGATTCTGAACTAAAAAATACCATACATTGTTAATTTAGTGACGATCAAACATTTTTTTTTATATTTTTCGAAGGAAATTACTTTTGTTCTACGATATTTTCGAAAACAAAATATAATCCTAGAACACTATGGGCTAAAATATTTATGTAAATATTTTCTATTCTTTAGGCAAATATTTCGAATATACTTTTATATGAATTACTCTATCTAACGTAACAGCTTTTACGATGCATTTTCAGAATTTCTAAACCATAAATTAAGAGTACTTTGATATTTACAAACGAAGTCTACAAATTGATATTATTTTTGCTTGGTTTGGAATTTTAAAAGAAATTCATCATTTTGGTATTCTTGTAAACTATATTTTTAATGTTTTATTTCAGATATGTGTTTAGTACAGAGCTAATGACACAATACTTAGAAATTTCATGAACTTTCTTTTGTTCTGTTATTATGCACAAAGCTAAACAAAGGGCTATCTGGGATCATTATGGGTAACGTAACATGGTTTCTAACTGTATAAGTTCCAAGACAATGCCATTGAGCCACTGTGAGGCATTTATGAACGTTATGTATCTAACTGTTTCCAGACTTCGATATAAATAACAAAATTAGTGAAGAAGTTAATCGATGAGAAATAAATGAGTTATCAGGGAGTTATTAAGGTCAGTGTCAGTTAGGACTGATAATGTGATAATTCATTTCGTCGATTCAATTATTTATTTAAATTTTTCATTATTCCACCAGCTAGTCAGAAATTCTGCTGGTAAGTTAATTTGTGAGGGTATAGGTACCATCCCTAAGTTATTTGAGTGTAGTATGTCACAAATCAAGCTTTTTAAGTTATTAATTGCGAACCTTATACATAATAAATTCACCATTGTTATCTATTTATACAGATTACAAGGAATTAAATCCTTTATTAATGAATACTGAAGAAATAAAATACTAGGAAGTTATATTATATGCAGCTATTTGAAAGATCTTTTATTCACACAATAATTATTTGTTTGTAACTTAATTTGTTTGCAAAGGAATTTCACAAATACACTGCTGGCCAAAATCTTAAGGCCAATAAACATGAAGAAAAAATATGCTTTTTACGTTATTAGACTTAACCACTTATTTGAGTAGAGCTTCGGAAGATAACAATAAGAAAGAGGAAAATAAAAATAGAACTTTTTTAGTGTTTAGTAGGGAAAATGTGAACACTATGAAATTAGTCTAAATATTAGCTGGTGAAAAGTTTAAGACCATACCAAAAAAAAGTTCTAATCAGGAGAGGAAATGCCAACGCTGGCAGGAATGTTATTCCAAGTGGTGAAGATGGCTTCACGAAGATCATGCACTGTTTGGAAATGATGTCCATTTCTGTAGACTTCCCTTGCTATCTATCCCCAAACATTTTCAACGGGGTTAAGTTCTGGCGAACACGCTGGATAGTCCAAAAAGGTCACGTTATTCGCCATGAAATATCCTTTGTCCTGCGGGCATTGTGGACTGCAGCGTTGTCCTGTTGAAAAATCCATTCATTTCCACACAAGCAAGGGCCTTCAGTCAATAATGGTGCTCTCTCCAAAATGCCAATGTAGCCAGTGTGGAAGGAGGCGTGGCGTTTGAAGATGTTTACGGTTGTTAAAGCCTTTCTCTCGCAGATGCCGTCTCATTCTTCTTGAGTTGCATTCTGCGTCCGTAGTAGCATTAATCTAGTTCGACGATCGGCTGGTGTGTTGCCGAATAACCTGTCGAATCCTCCTGCTTAACGCCGGCGAAATTTTCTTGGGCCGACCACTTGAAATTCTCGTTCCGTATCCCTCAGAGTCTTTTAAGAAATTTGCAATAGCAGTTTTACTACGCCCAATCCTTTGCAGCTTGACAATTCTGCCTCGTTCAAACTATGTCCACTTTTTAGCCTTTACCATGTTTTTCCTGAAGTTCCACAGGAGATGTCAATGAGAAATGTTGAAAACGCTAATGCTTGAACAAAAATGACTAAATTTCGTTACCTCTTTACCGATTAATGCTTTGTTTCAGTGTGGTATTAAACTTTTGACCAGCTAGTATTTACAGTTACGACAGAAAGTGTTCGTACGCCTGTGTCCCTAGTAGTTGTTTGATCATAACAAAAAGTATCAAGATTAAGCTAATAAAAGCAAAATGTATTATACATATTATAATAACACATATCTACATAAATTTGTATGTAAATTAAACCACAAATAAACTGTTTATAAACAAATAACCAAAAATAGGAGGAGCAGAAAGTGATAGTACATTTCAGAAAGTGTGAACAAGCTCATATTCTCATAAAAAAAATTGTTAGTTTGGAGAATAAACTGCATTGGAAACAGGAACAGGAAACAACTGTTTAGTGACTTAACAAAACGAATTATTGTAAAATACAAGTCTCGTGTGTCTCTTTGCGGTATTGCTACACAACTTAATTTGCCGAAATCTACTTTTCAAAGCATAATTACGAAGTTTAAGCTTACAGGATCAACTGCTATCCTCCCTTGTTCCGGACGCCCCACTAAAATTCCAGAGACAACCAAGAGGAAGTTTCTCAGATAAGTTAGTAGGAACCATCGTTTAACACATTATGACATACATAAACTGGTAAGAGAAACTGGGGTTAAAGTAAGCACCTCTACAGTTACAAACATGTTACGTTATTCTGGGTTCAAAGCATGCCGTCTTCGTAGAACTCAATATTTAATGCCTGTTCATTTTGAAGCAAGATTGAGGTATGCAATAAAGCATGTAGATAAACCCTTTACCTATTGGAAGAGTGTTCTTTGGTCAGACGAGACTAAAATCGAGCTTTTCGGCCACAATTATGTTCTCTATATTTTCCTTAAGAGGGGGAACGAAATCTTTCAAAGAACACCGTCCCTACAGTTAAACACGAAGATTGCTTGATCATGCTATAGGGTTTCTTCAGCTTTTCTGATGTATGCAGCCTTCACCGTGTCAATGGAATCATGAAAAATGAAGAGTAGGTTGATATAGCAGGCACTTATATCAAGAATGATGCTCGGAACTTGCGACTTGGGTGTTTTGTATCTTCCATCACGACAATAACCCTAAACACACATCGAAATATGTGCAATACTGGTTACAGAGGAACCATATAAGCGTTCTGGAGTAGCCATCGTAGTCATCCGATCTCAACCCAATTGAAAACGTTTGGCATGAGTTGAAGACCAGGGTTCATCAGCGTAATCAGAAAAAACTTGCAAGATATGGAGGCCTTCTATAAATAAAAATGCAAGAAAATATCAGTCGAGTACTGTCAACCGATTATGGAGAGCTGTGAGAAGAGATTGGGCCAAGTAATTCACCTGAAAGGCTACACAACTGACCATTAAAGTAGACGAACAAACACTTTCTACCCCTCCTATGGTTGGTTATTTGTTTATAAACTGTTTATTTTCGATAAATTTACATAAAAATTTAAGTAGAAGTGTGTTAGCATAATATCTATAATATACTAAACTTTCATTATACTAATCGTGATAATTTTTAAGTTATGAGGAAAAAACTATTCACCACGAAGGGGTACGAACACTTTCTGTCGTAACTGTAGGCTAATTTCATAGTGTTCATATTTTCTCTGTTAAATGATAATTTTTTAAACTTTTATTTACATCTTTCGAATCTCTACTTAAATAAGTGGTTGAGTCTAACAACGCAAAATGCATATTTTTTTCTTTATGTTCATTGACCTTAATATTTTAGCAATAGTGTATGCAAAACTGGTGAAACTAACTTATTCATGTGAATCATTTAGCAAGACATTCTGTTTAAAACACTAACAGATTAATATGAATCCCAAACTATCATTAGATTTACCCCATGTCACAAAGTTATATCGGTTTTGTATAATTCCACCCTTCATTGTCAGTGCCAAAAAAAATCGTTTTTGTAAGTATTTTTACAGATGTTTGCATATACTAAAATATATCTAGTGCCATCACTTCTTACTTACACGTAACCTTCAATTCAACTTTTACTTGATTTTCTTCACCTCTGTTCCATTATTATTTTAGTACAATTTGACTTCGTATAGGTTGTATGAGTGCATGTCATAAAAGGAAAAAAAAATATTACAGAAGGCTACAGGTCAGGTTATTGGGAAATTTTAATGTTTTTTTTAAATAATTTTAATGAATAATCCTGAAAAAAATGTGTTTTCCTTGTGGCGACAGGAAACATTCTAAATGATAAAAGTAACGTAAACCTAAGATGTATTTGTCCTCACTGTTTTTTGTCAAAAATACGTTCTTCTGGTGAATCTTCAGGTCCTTTGATAAGCTTTAATCAAGTGCAGTTCTCATCTATTCACTGTTTTCTAAACTATATCATTCAATTCTTCAGTCTTAACGTTTTCTAATATTTATCATGAAATAGCCTATTGGTTATATCTCTAAAAATCATTCCCATAACGTTGGTTTATAAATGCCCTCATTGTACAACTATTTATAATACAAAAGAAAGATTGCTATTAAGTTACTTTTAATAATAACAACTCTTTGGAAACACCAGATGTTTTTCTTCAGTATTAATGTTTTAGCAGTAGTAATATAAATGATATTCTTCAAGGAAGTTTTGACATTTTGTCTTTTATCAATGAATGAAGTTTATCTCAAAGAGAATTTCCTGATCGTTAAATAATGAGTTACAAGATATAGGTAAGTTCTAGACCAAAAACATATCGTTTCGTGTTTTACGTTTTCTACACACTAAAACAAAGAGATTTCTGGTGTCAAATGTGTGCTGTGCTGCTCAACAACAAAAATTGGATTATTATACTTCATATCAAAGTACATTAAACTTGTTGTTGAAACATGGATAATAATATTTCCTTTAAACTATTTTGGTTAAAGTGAATAAAATTGTTGTTTCAGAATAAATAAATAAAATGTTCTTTTAAACATTTTCTTGAGATAAATCATATTTAACTAGTGAAAATGTTTTAACAATTATGGTTACAATATGTGGATGTAACTTAATCGGTTATGGAATAATGGAGAATATTACTTAGTAATGAAACGATAGGATATAGAAATAAAGTAAGAAATTGAAATAATATCACTTATCTTAATGATTTATTTGAGAAAATACTATACTAATATTTTTTCTCTAAATATTCCATTCGTATAAACAAATTATATTATAAAGTTTACAATAATTCTTCAACTTATGGCATTTACAAAATTAAGAATATTGTAAACAGAAAACTAAAAATGACAACAACAATAGTGAGTTTTAGAGAAGCACAAAAGTTTCATATCTGTTGAAGATGTTAAGATATAGCGTGTGATATATCTGAAGATAAATTTAAGTAGTAAACTTAAAAGAATGGTGGTTTATAAAATAGTTGTTAAATGTGGTACATTAACTTTTATTGACTTTATATGGTATCACAAAATTTACCAAGTAAGTAAATCACGGTTACAGAACATTAGTTTCTCCTGATATTCGAATATGTTTAACTAAATTCAATTCAAAATATCAGGTTTGAGTTTCGTTAGGTAGCTTGTATGGTCAGGGATTTATTCACAGATTACTTAATGCCCTTCATTTTAGTATTCAAGCCTTCAATACAATGTAGGAACATAACTACAAGATATTAATTAGTACTGTATGAAACCTAACTTAAGTGTTTGGTGTATCTCTCATCCTCCACCCTGTATTCTTTTATTTATTATATTTTTAGTACTCTTATATAATATAAATATATACATAGACAAGGTTATACATAATGTGCCAAAAAGAAGATATTAATTTCACCCAATTTTAATCTTTTAATATTTTCAACATTAGCATTTCCGTCATTTCCTTTGTTTAAATCAACGTTGTGTGACAGAATACGAGATAGTTCCTATATCAAACTTATAAAACTGAACATCGCTACTTCAGTAAAAAAGGTATTGAGAAATATTGTGAATTGATGTAATTTTCTCTTATGGATTTTAATGTTTTGATATTCATATTAATTTGCTAGCATTATAAAGCAGTGTCGTTTAAATAATTCACATTCATAAGTTATTTACATCAATTCTATATATTTCACATATCATTTACTGAGAAATGATCCTGTATAAAATGTTAAGAAACGGACTTCTGACATTCAACAACTTCGTAAACATTACTTTCTTCGTCTCTATCGAAACTACTTGATGTTTTGAAGCCTATGAAGGTTGAGTTTCAGGGAAAAGTATAGTGACAAGTATCCCTATGAAAAAAGGAAAATATATATATTTAAATGACATATAAAATCATTTATCTTTACAAAATCATATAATGGATGTTAATTAACACAACAATTTTGTATTTTATGTGATATGAATAATGTATATTAAACAGAATCTATCAATCTCAAGTCAATATATGTTGATACACAAATATGAATTCCTTAAATAACAAACATGTTTTGATAATTGTAATTTTTATGAGAAGACCAAATTAGACTCAGTATAATTTTAAATACAACTTTTGGCTTTTTTGTTCCTTTAGGTATTTTTAAGATGAAGTGTTTATAACAATATTTCAGCATACAAATTACCGACGGCGTATTTTAATTAATATCTGGTGTCATTGATCAAAATGGGATACAAATAACATAAAGGTTTTTCTTGCTCTCAAATGTTTCAGATTTCGACAGTTTTAAAGATTATAAAAACAACTTAGATCTATAATTGATGACTGAGACATTTATTCAGTTTTATTTGTGTTAATGATAACAGCCTTGATTGAAATGTTAAAATAAAATCAGATAAATACAAGTTTTTCTCTTTCCCATTAGAGGTATGTATGATTTTTTACAAGAAGATATTGAATCATGAGGTATATAACGTTACTTTACCAGAAAAGTGCGAAATAATGTGTCGTTTCATTTACACGGTTTTGTATTCAGTGACATACATAAAAAATGTAATAGAGAAACAAATCATAAAATGTAAAAGAAACCAAGATGTTGAAATACAGAAAATAAGAAAACTTCTTATTACAGGTAGTTATCGATCTACTATACTTCGTTCTAAGCGCTTTTGGATTAACGTGATCGATGGAATAACATCATTTCTCGATTTACGTGCTTGCGAATTTTGATTAATGCGTTTTTTGAACGATTTGTGTATTGTAACGGAACACATAGAAGCACTTACCGCGTTCTTGATGATTTAGCTGATGCGGACGCTTTATTACGATAACATCCGCGAAAATGCAATGCATGATAGATAAAGCGACGTTACAATGATAAAATTATGGCGCATGGTCCGTTTAGTCATACACAAACTCCTTAAAATCAGTTTATCATGCTTCGCAACAGAGTTAATGTTTCCTGTAGATATATTATGTTAAAAACGTGAGCATAGGCGGCACTCCTACAATATATTAAGGCATTCCCACTGGGATTGCTCGCATCGTTTATACTCTAGGGGAAATACAGTAAAACCTGTCTAAGGAGGAATCGCACAGGATCGAATAAAATTTCCGGCTTAAGCAGGTTTTCAGGCTTAGACAGTGAACATGCATTCCCTTAATTATATATATTTTTTTGTGCGGAAAGTTATACTTGCTCGACTCAAGAGAAGTAAGACGTTTGTGAATAAAGTTTTATTATACTCTTTATGCTACATTTATTAGAATAAGAACAAAAAAACCCTTTAAAATATACATGAGTACACGAAATCTTAGTCAAATTTATTTCGACAAAATGTGTCCAATTTCAGTTGTTTCTTTTTTTAATGGGCTTTCTCATGCGGTAAAAAAAAAAACACGACAATTCTACGACCTCTTCATGAAGTCATTTTCCCCCTTCATTTTTGCATACAATTTGATAGTGTTAATATAATTTAACACTTATGATGAAGTAGGAATTTTTATTTCTTCACAGTCTTTTCCATTTTGTTACAATCTTGCGATTCTATTGTAGATTTTACATAATTTTTATCAGCTTCTGTTGAAACATTCTTAACAACGTTCACAGAATTATCTGCATAAATCTTCTCAACAAGAGTGTGGATTTCACTAGAATCGTCATAACAATCAACTTTTTAAAGAATTTATTAATATTTATAATCAAAAACGTTTTTTTTTCGCCTTACTCAGGTTCTAATCCTATTTATTGATAGATGACATAGGTGAAAGTTACTTTTCCATCTGCATTTTGCAGTGTTCTGCCATATCGAAGGTCTTTTATAAGAGAAATCTTAAGTTTGTTTTTGTTTAATTTCGCACAAAGTTACTCAAGGGCTATCTGTTCTAGCCATCCCTAGCTTAGCAGTGTAAGACAAAAGGAAAGACAGCTAGTCATCACCACCAGCCACCAACTCTGGGGCTACTCTTTTATCGCGGCTGAAAGGGCGAGCATGTTTGGTGCGACCTTCGAATTACGAGTCGAACACCTTAACCCATCTGGCCATGCCGACCCGGGAAAAATCTTAAGATAATGCTGCAAAATTTTGTATTTTCGGCTTGTACAGGTTTCCGCCCTTTACAGTTTCCGGTTTAGAAAAGTTTTACTGTAGTTTGATTTACGCAAACAGTTCTTGGAAAGTAACTATCGCGTAAATCGAGAACTACTTGTACTTGAATAACAACACTTAATTTTCTCCTCTCTTACCTATAAATGAAATAGTTGCTGTCATACAAAATGTGGTAAACCATCCTAAAGAAGTAATATGATTGATAACCAAAGGCCAGAGAAAGGAACAAGCTGTCTGGAATAACATGTTATGAATTATTAGATAAAACTCTAGCGGATTATGTATTGCAGCAAAGTATCAATGCTAGTTCTGATATTTCTAAATTTAAAATACATATATAGATAATTTCTTTAATGTGAGTAAGCTGTCACTAAAAAGGTTAACGTTTAAACACATTTGTCTATATAAAGGAATCATTGTTTTAGAGAAACATTTACTTAGATATTTGTTAAGTTAAAATGAGGTAATATAAAAATCAATTATTTGGTGTTTTTCGTAACATATTGGTAATCCTTGCTCTACACTTACTGATGTAAAAAGTACCATTCCAAAAATTTCAGCGTTGTGTTTTGTTCCGAAAACTTCAGCGATAGCAGTCGGAATACAAACAGAAGAAAGAGGAAATGTAGCAAAGAGCCCACAAATCCAGATCATGTACATCACTTCTCCTCCATAAGGTGTCACCACCAAAGTAAAAAGCAATATTGTCTTTATTCCCAGCAAGAGAAGACACGTTAACTAAGATTTTATAGACATACACATAATATATGATAACTCTATGTGAAAAGATACAACAAAGTACATGAAACAACAGCTAGATAAACATTGAAAGATTTTATAATATGTATTCCAAACAAATATTTTTGTTTACGTGTGTCTGTGTGTTTTCTTATAGCAAAATCACATTGGGCTGTCTTCTGAGCCTTCCGAGGTAAATCGAACTCGTGATTTTACCGTTGTAAATCCGGTGACATACCGCTGTACTAGCGGGGGAGGCTTAGTTTACGCGAATCTTATTCTATCGAGTTTTTGTTTTAACTTTGTTTTATTTTATTTCAGTGGGAAAAATAAATACGCAATTTGAAATTGTTCAGATATTTCACTGCACAACAATTTTTTGAAAAGTTTTTGCTGAATGTGACAGTTACCTGGTAAGTATGCACAAATTTAGTTTTGGTTTTGCTTCATCACGTAGAAATTCTGAGAAATAGACAGTTAACTATTTACCGGCAATAACGTATTTAATTGCGTTTATGTTTCTAATTCGATATTAAGTTCAACATTATTAAAAATGTTTTGCTCCTGCTTTTCTTTTGTATTCAATGTCCGGTGCATTACGTTGCAGTGTCCAAGAGTAGTCAGCAAGCAATGATGGATTCCAGTTGCCCTGATGTCGTTTTTCCATTGTAGCAATGTCCTGATGAAACTGAAGATTTCGATGAAATGGTACGTGATGGGCATATCTGGATGTAATTTTCGTGATCAGCAGCCAAAAATCTATAAGGAACACCCAACAGTGTTCAAGAAGCAAAAATTTTGTTGTGCAGTGTAATCATTCTCTGAACGTTATATTGTAACAATTACGCAAAACAGTGAATTTCTAAATTTTACTTTATTTTAATTGTTTACATATCTCTGAGTACTATTACAGAAATCTACTTTCGCTTTAAGTGCAAAGAAAAAAACTAGAATATCATGTTACCATACTAGAGTTTAAGATTTGAATTTCATAATACCAGGTCCTTTAGTTAATATCTGAGTCTTTGAGACTATACATTTGATATAATAAATATTATTTTAGCAATTATTAATAACAGCACAAATCACGGCGCTTTACATATTCTCACCTTATATGATAATTTGTCATGAATTAAGCCCACAATCACTCGACTGAGGGCATGAACTGCTCCAGCTACAGAACCAATGGTAGATAGGAACGTGTCGTCTAGAATAAACGTCTGTCCATATGTCTGTAAAACAGTAAGAAAGCATTTGTGAAGATAAAAGAACTATTTTTCACCACTACGGAGAAAGTTTCACGATACAGTCTTGGTGTTGGTACTTAGCTTGAAACTACAGGTTCTTATTTTTTTGCTAGATTTGAACATTCCACTCAAAGTTTCCTTACATATAATATTGGTTTCATTCGTTATTCAGAGTATTTTGTGATGAGAATAATATTTAACTTTTTATCGAAATCGTAGTTTCTATAGTTTAAGCATTCAATATCTCAAAAATATAAACTCATATAAAGCTTCTAAACTTACCTTATAAAAAACATTGACAAACAGGAATGGATAATCTGAGCAGATATAAACTATCGATAAAAGGTAAAATTCTTTCATTTTCAGGGCGGCCTTTGGTGACACATTAACTTTAACTTCACCATTATTGTACGGTTGTTCGTCATGAACGTTCACGTTGGCTGAAGTTTCTTCAAATGATGCACATAACTTTTTGTTATTTATTACTGTTCCACGATCGACATTTTTTCGAATTGGTTCATTCAATTCATTACTACACGATTGTCTTGACGTTTCGTACACATTAGTTAGTTCACTGAATATTGTTTCTTCCTGTGTTAAAAATATGAATACAGATGTTTCTATGTATAGAAACATGAAATGTAATATAATGGAAAGTAGATATATCAGCTTCTCAGATTCCTTTTATTGTCTGACTGAAAAGTTATTTTAAGCAAGAAATTTCTTAAACATGCATCAAAACTCCATTAAGCCCAGGTTAAACCTATTTAGATGAAAATGTTGAAATTTCATCAATGTTTCTGTTTATTAATAACTCTTAATCTTTAAGTGTGTATAAAAAAATGTCGACATTTCTACTGAACAATAAAGTAACACTATACTTGTTAATAAAATTACTCAAAATACTAGAGAAGAAACAAATAAAAACAAGTTTCATTAATAAAACGTATCTGGAACATATAGACCAGCGGTGCTTATAACTATTTAAAAATCTCTTACGCTCTTTCCAAAAGGTATTGAGAAGAGTTGTGAGTTGTTAGTAAATTAAATGAACTATATATTGTGCAGTGATTAGTTATAAATTCGGTATTTATATAAACAAACACACCCAATATATCACAGATGAACAAGTGCAATAGAAACGACAAAAATACTTCTACTGCCACCTTTGGTATAAAGAACAGTTAAATATGTTCCAGGTTATTCATGTTTATATGTTTATCAGTGATCTAGTTTTGTAGCCATTATATAACCGATATGTCTCCCAGTTGAGATTAAAAGATCAAGTGTTAATACAATAAAATCTGTCTAAGACGGAATCGCACAGGACCGTGTGAACTTTCCGGGCTAAGCAGGTTTTTCGGCTTAATTATTTGGTAAGTTTCAGCACAAATCTAACTATTCAAACTAAAATAATCTCTATTTGCTTCAACGAAAACTGCCATTAGAAAATAAGTTGAGCCTATTCAGATTATATGACGTTAATTTACTTTGTAGTGTGAAGTTTCATTGATAAATATAGTTTAATCAACTTTTTCTAACCTGATTTAAGTCTCGTGGTAATTCTTGGTACATAAGCAGTCCAATCAGTAAAATTACACCATTAATAGTTGCCATTATCAGAAACAAAACAGGAACACTTTCTAAAATTTCGCTGTTGTTAAAAAACCTGAAAAAAATATTGAAATATTGAACGTAAATTGTAAACTGTTTTATTAATTAAATTAATACTACATTGACAATGCTGAACAACATTAGTTGTGTCCCGCAAAAACTGGGTTACACTCTTCTTCTCTCTTCCTCCAGGATACTCTAAACATTTTTGGCCAACACAGTGTAAAATAACTTTAAAATATTCAAGTAGTTTGAGCTTTTATTTTCGGTTGGGAAATGTTAAAAATTGTATTCATTTACAACCTTGATTTTTAATGTGTTTGTGATTCTTTCTACAGACTTTAACTTTAGTAACGTAAATATTCTATTGTAACAAATAATAATGTACTGATCTCGCGTGTTGTGCATATTGACAAAATGTACAATCTCTTTTTCAAAATGGGTTTGTTTGTAGATAAGCACAAATATACACAACGGGCTATATGTATTCTGTCCCTCAAATGTATGAAAACTCAGTTTCTAACGTTGTATGTCCGTGGACATATCACTGTGTCGTTGGGTGCATGCCATAGTGGGACAACCATACTTATGCGAACGTAAAACGCTAGAAACCAGCTTCTGAAACAATGAAACAAACAAGAAATTTGATAAGCACATTGGAGATGCTTGCTTCGGTTCTTTATACTTGTGTATTAAGAATACCTTGCACCATTTTATTAGCTGAAACATTTTTTAACAAATTTCAACATTTAACATTTCCAAATTTAATAAAGGAACAATAAATAATGTGTAACCATATAAAGCTATTATAAACACTTGAAAAGGTTTTCTTGAGGTTAGGAAATATTTATTTATTTAAAAACATTACTTTATGTCTTAAATGGTGCTTTCCAAGGACTCTAACTTACTTAGGTTAGGTAAAACTGTTACTTTATTTAACTCTAAAATAATTAACACTGACGGCAAACGATAATATACAAGATTGTGTAGCTTACATTTGACAATAAAATATATATTATCTTGTTCCGTGATATTCTAAGCAATTGTCACCAATAACATGAATAACTCCTTTAGCAAGAACTTTGAATAAAGGGTAAAATAACGTACTAAAAGTTAAAACTAGTTGTGATTATTTTCATTCAGAAAACTTCACGTAAGTTTACAGAAACTTGTGACTTACCCATCAGAAGCAGGTTGGAGATTACTAGGATTCACAAAGAGTGTCTGTACACTATTCATGAATAAAGGAGTTAAAGCTAACCCTGAAGTCACTATTCCAGTCACAAGGCCTTTGCTGGTGGGAAACCACTGTGAAAGATTTGGTAATTTATGGAGTGACTTGCGTTTAAAGCATACAAACTAAATGTTACAGCATTTATTTGGAAGTAAATTAAATGAACTATATATTGTGTGGTCATTAGTTAGAAATTCTGTATTTATATCAACAAACACACCCAAAATATCATAGATGAATATGAATTATACAAAGTTTAGAGGTAAAGAAAAATAAAACACTATAGTATTACTTGTATCTAGTTCTCTAGCGGAGTAATTGCTTGAACGCTAATAAAAGTGTGAATATGTACAGTAGGATCCAACAACTACAACTTTTTGTCGAATTTGAAAAATGAAAAATATGTATCGAACAAGAATTTAGACCTGTGTGAATATAGATGCATTATACCTAAAAGAGAGAGTAAATACTAAACGATAACATTTTATCACATTATCCATGTACTATAACTTGTGTTGTTATGTGCAGTTTTATTTGATAAAATAAAATAGTCAAATAATACTTTTTTCAGATAAATGGAGAATTAAATTATTCAAAATTGGCTTTGTTATATTATTCCTAAGTATATTTCTATAACAAAATGCTTTAAAAACAATTGTACTCACCTCCATAGCAGTAACAATAGGGTGACCAACGCAACAGATAAAACCAAAAGTGTTAATCACTCCATAAGATATTATAGTAGCTACCAGACTGTGTTGTACACACCAGTACGTCACTGCTATTCCAAAGCTAACAGATTAAAATGTTTATTGTCTTATAGAATGAATACATACGTCATTACCTTGAGAACAAAAACTATGAAAGTTACGTTAAATCACATTAACATAATATATATTAAGAATACAAAAAAGATAAAAACTGAAACGGCAACATCACTCCTTCTAATGTTGTATTTTATAACTTTGATATTTCTTCCACCAACCCAGATCGCGGGTTTCAATCCCAGTCGCACCAAACATGCTCGCATTTTCAGCAGTGAGGGCGTTATTATGTGACGGTCAATCCAACTATTCTTTGGTAGCCCAAGAGTTGGCGGTGGTTGATGATGACTAGCTGCCTTCTCTCTAGTTTCTGACTGCTAAGTTAGAGACGGCTAGTGCAGATAGCCCTCGTGTAGTTTTGCTTGAAATCCAAAACAAACAAACAAATCCACCAACCCAACACCATCGTTTTATATTTCCTTCTAAAACATCATAATTATCGTTGTTGCTTTATCTGTACTTTACGACCATCTTTGTTCTCAACTTAAAGCATCACTATCATTAATCTTGTTACTCAGTACCAACATCCCTGATATTTTAATATCACCATTATCCTTTTTGTTTTTTCTCACCTTGAGTGAAGATGTTGTAACATCTTCAGTCGTTGTGTTTGTTGTTTTAGACTATTTTGGGAAGTATAATTCCAAAAGTCTATTACATGTAACGACAAGTTTGTTTTTTAAATTAATGTTTTTGGTTATTTCTCTCCTCATTAATGAACAATTTAGCTTTCTGAAAAGTGAAAATTTACAAACCACTTAAAAGCTGCATGATCTGGATAATCTGGCTTAAGTGTTAACTTTTGTACTTGCAGCTACTAAATGGTCATGACTTGTAGATTTTTGAAGATTTATAACAACTGCTTTCTGCAGCTTTTGTTGCCATACTGTAGTAAACGAAAATGTACTATTTGTGAAATAATTTGTTAGCCTTAAGATGACCTAAGACCTGTTGGTTGAAATATTGTTCTGAACTTTAATTAAAGTTTTAATGCTCAAACCAGCCGTGTTTTGAATACAAACCTATGTAAATAACGGCGTATAACATTATATTTACACACATCTAACTAACGTTGTAATTTACTAAAACAAACAGTCGCTGAAACAAAATGTCGAAATAAAAACAAACGTATCAAACTTTGAGCAGCAATTCAAAATTAAACTGTAAAAACAGTTCGAATATAAAATGTATCCCATAGCTAATAAACATACGTCTCGCCAGAACCTCATAGTAACGGTAATAAACAATATAAAATAAACATATCAAGAATAACAATCATTGGTATAAATATCAGAAGCAAGAAAATGTTAAAGAAGAAAAAAAACCTAATTCCAAAAAAAATATGAATTGAAACAACTTCAAGATTAGAACAACATCTAGCAACGATCAGCAATAACATATTTTAACCATATCTTGTGTGTTTACTACTTTAAATTGTAGGCATGGTTTTTTATTTTGAATTTCGCGCAAAGCTACTCGAGGGCTATCTGCGCTTGCCGTCTCTAATTTAGCAGTGTAAGACTAGAGGGAAGGTAGCTAGTCATCACCACCCACCGGCAACTCTTGGGCTACTCTTTTACCAACGAATAGTGAGACTGACCGTCACATTATAACGCCTCCACGGCTGAAAGGTCGAGCATGTTTGGTGCGACAGGGATTCGAACCTGCGACCCTCGGATTACGAGTCGAACGCCTTAACCCACTTGGCCATGCCAGTCCCACAATGCTAGGGAAGCTTGTGTTAGTTTCATAGTACGAGGCCTGTTCAAAAAATACGCGGACTGACGTCATAAAACAAAATGTACTTTATTTAGAAGTTACAGGTCTGGGACCCCTTCAAAGTACTCTCCTCCCCAACACACACACTTATCCCAACGGTGTTTTCACTTGTTGAAACAGTCCTGGTACGCTTCTTTTGTAATGTCCTCCAGCTCCTTCGTCGCATTTGCCTTAATCTCGGGAATCATCTCAAATATTCTTCCTTTCAAGGGTCTTTTGAGTTTGGGGAACAAGAAAAAATCGCAAGGAGCAAGGTCAGGTGAGTAGGGGGGAGGGAAGAACAGTGAGCGAGTGTTTGGCCAAAAACTCACGAGTTCTGAGGGCTGAATTTTGCAGCAACGCGGTGCATCTTCAATTTTTTCGGTCAAAATCTCGTAACAAGATCCAACTGATATCCCACACTCTTCAGCAAGCTCCCTGACAGTCAGACGTCGACTTGCCCGCACCAGGGTGTTGATTTTATCGACGTGTGGGTCGTCAGGTGACGTGGAAGGACGTCCAGGACGCTCATCATCTTCAATGGACTGTCGACTATCTTTAAAACGTTCATGTCACTTGAAACATGCCGTACGCTTCATAGCAACATCACCGTAAGCCGTGTTAAGCATAGCAAAAGTTTCAGTCGCAGATTTTCCAAGTTTAACACGAAATTTCACAGTAAGTCGTTGCTCCTTCAGGTCATTCATTCTGAAATCCGTCAAACGAAAATATCGCACTTCACTTAAAACCGCGTAGCTAATACACAAATGAAGATATCTGTAATCGGGAAATGGCGTCGTAATCAGCTGATCTGTGCGAACCCTGGAACCAACTGGAGTCGCGCAATTCAAACAGTCCGCGTATTTTTTTAACAGCCCTCGTATATACATACATGGATACTGAAATTAAACGTGTTCTAGCTTGAAGGTAAACCACAAATTTAATATAACTAAACTTTATAGTCTGACGAGACGATAGAATGAATAATAAATGAACGGTAAACAAAACAACAACACAATAAAAGTATAATTTGTTATCTCAAACCATACCTAAAAAATGGCGTATTAGATTATATTTTCATAGACAAACTGACATTAATATATTTAAACTAGAAAAATAGTGTATAGAATTATATTTATATACCCAGATACTATGATATGTAAACTAAATAAACAATGACGATATATTTCTAAATAACTTCATAAAAACTCAATAGCTTGTAGCGAACCACAGACTTAAGTAAAAACGTGTCCTCTTTGTTCAGTTAAGAAAAAGTCTCAAATGGCGACTGTATATCAATACAAACACTACTTTGACTCTTTACATATGTGTTGTCATTGTGTATTATAATTGTTTACATTCATAAAATTAATAGTCTTATTTAAATTTCTTTTGTTAGTGATTATTATTAATTCTATATACATATAACTGTACATCTTACCAGAAAATAACGGAACCAATAATCATGCTCCAACGACGTCCAATGAGAAAACCCAGTTTGCCTCCAAAATAAAGCAAAGAACATGTAGAGATAAAAGTAAAGAAAATCCAGCTAGTTTCTTCATATGTTGTGTCCTTGTCGGTTCTTGCTCTCAGGTAAGAAGTTAAGTAAGGAGTAAGGTTTCCAAACGTAAACATTGTGCCGATTGCCAGATAAATCAGGAAACATCCAGTAACTGATACAACGGGACGAACTTCCATTCTACTGCCTTTTACATACGAATAATATTTTATAATTTTAACCTACGTAGATAAGTAATAATACCTATGACAATCTAGATTACACACAATTTATCCAATCATAACAGTATTGTAAACGTAAAATGTCTAGCCAACAGTTAATTATCGGAATCAAAGGAAGAGCAAACATGATGTATGAGATATAGTTATTTCAATGTCAAAACCCAAATAACACAAAACGTAAAATTACTTTAAATATTTCTCATAAATGTTTTATCTCCAACATCAGTTAATTTTAAATTGTAAACTTTTCTCATAAATAACATGATAAATCTAGGTGTTTGCATTGTGAATTTTGTTCTTTGATATATTATACACAAGTTTTATTACCTTTTCGTAACTTTTTGGTACGCTATTGTTGTGGTGTTTGATCATATATGTGAGCAGTATATATACCATATCTACTATGGTTGTTACAGGACGTAGAATCACAGGACAATATTTCGAATTGTTCCCCATAGAATTTAAAAAAAATATATCATACAGCAGTATACATAGGATGTCAACTGATCCAGAAACAAAAGGCAACACGCAATTAGAAAGTCTGAAGATAGATTGTTCAAGACAAGTTGCGTAAGGTTTACTTCAATTTGTCTTGTAGAACTTTGTTATAACTATGGGCGAGACAACAGATGGCGTGGTTGTAGCATAATATCGCATGAGAAGAAGTGAGATAAAACATGATATATCTGGTTATTTTAGTATGTGTAAATAGTTAACGAGTCAAAAGTTTAGTATTAACAGATAATCTGCATAAGGCATGAAAATGATGAACTGTTGCTATTTTATGCCCGTAGCTTTAAATACGTTTTCCAATATGCAGTACGATTAAAAATGAAATTTAGACTTTACAGGGAAAACGAAAGACAGAATTTTGTAGATATTATAATAAAATATACAATGTGATAGCAATAGGCTAAGATCAGGGCTTTCTTAACTGAAACGTGATAAAATAATAAATTGTTTTTCAAAGTCGGAGTCGTGAAGCCTTTTCTAAGTGACCGCCAAAAATCGGCGTTAAACCAAAATTTTGAATTAGTTTAAATTCTCAATTAACAATAAGCAGATTTATATATTATGTTGAGTTAAATAAATGATACATTATGTCTAAAGGAAATGTTATTGTTTTAATAAGGTACTTCTTTCAATCACAATGCTAAAGGTGGGGGAGAGACAACAACGTTATTAGATCATGAGACTCGAGAAAAGGCTGACTGATTATGCTCACACTTAAGTACCTAAAAGTTTCATAAATGTGTTAGAAACAGTGGTGAAATGAGGTAGGTATGGTTACCAGAACGAAATATTTAAACTTTTGTGATTTTTATTCAATTATTAAAATATTCAATATGAGACACAAACAAATCTTTGGTTGTTTTGTTTCAATAGAATTCTAAACACACAAGTAAATAAAAAAGTAATTTGTAGATGTCATTAAAGTTCATTAGTAATTATTTCTTAAAAATTGATAAATAACATTTATACCATTTTTATAGACTGGGGTCTCAAATATGTTTATCCACATCAAGGGAGCCTCAAAGTGAAACATTTTGGGACCCATTGAAATAATGGGCTCGGTTCGAATTAATTACAACAAATAAGATTACTGAAAGCATGAATTTAAAAGATGGCTTAAAAGGTGAAACATTATACATTCTAGTAAAAGCAACATCACGTCTAAACAACAATCCAGTTATTATATAAAAAAAAAATTATTCAACTGATAAGATGAGAAAACGCCAAACAGTAAAGCAGTGACTAAGAAATATAAAATTTCATTAGTTATATACTGAATTATTATGAACAGGAGATATTTATTAACTTTGTGTATATAGTTAAGTGAAAAAGTTCATCATACGAGTTCAAAAGATAAAATTTGTAAGTCCTGATCTCTCACTGTTCTTAATTACTTCCCACCACTGCTATAAATATAACAAAAATGTCTACTTACAGAATCCGGTATTATTTCTTTATTTTGCATTAAAAAAGTCAGAACATATTTTATGAAGTAAACTTTAATCATTACATAACGAACCAAACCTAAGCAATACAGTTAATGCTCTGAGACAGTAGAAATAGCTTTTACTCAAATTCTTATTATTACAAAATAGTTGGTCTGTTTGTGCGTGTACGTGTATATGTACAGGTAGAAAAATGGCGTCACTTATTAGAGTGTTCCTTTTTTCTGTTGGAGAATATTTAAATACTTAAAATATGAACGCTCAAATAAAACAAATCTCTATTCGCAAAATAAAGAGACACTTAAGAAGATGATTTGTTCGGAGATGATGATCGCATTTTTGCACCTTTTGAAAACATTTCCCACTGTTTGATTGAGTATGATACTTTACAAACCTTTATTTACATATATTGTAAATATATAAATATACAGTTTTAAACTGTAGTAGACAGAGAATGTGAGTGTCAAGATCTAATATTTAGCACTACTGGGGGTTGTCAGTTAAGTTATGGATCTCAAGGAAATAGTATGGTTTGTATTCTTAATAAAATGAAGAAACTTTAATTATTTTGGAAAATTTCTCTTATATTTTATTTATAGAGATTTATTCTATTTGACTAATAACATGCTAGAACAAGTGTATACCACAGGTGTTATTACATTGAATTGTAAGTCATACTTCAAGATATTAGTAAATATTGAAGTTTTGTTAACATATCTTTCAGTATGCTTGTTAAATAGTTGATTTGATAAACATATATTAATGATATTACATCGGGTTATCATGAATAAATCCCTGTAGTGGCACAACTAAAAACTGGGTTTCGATACCCATAGTAGGCAGAGCACAATTAGCCCGTTGTGTAGTTTTGTGCTTAATTTTAAACAAATAAATAATGAACAAAGAAATATCGATATCAACTATAAATGGAGATTTCTATTATTTAATATAAACTACTATTTATAAACCGTAATTTATTGTAAAATAAAAAGTTAAATATGTAGAGGTTCGTATTTTATAAACTAAGAAGTATTTTTCACAACTATGTTAAGCTAGTTTGAAGTTTTATTAAAATATATTTCAATACTTACGTCTGAAATTTACAACATATAGTAAAAATAGATTAGTAGTCTGTTACGAAAAATGAGTTTAATATAAGAAAATCACAAAATCATATTTGTAACTGATTATTTTTATACATTTCATTATCTATCCATAACGTGACCATGAAAGATAATTCACGTTACGGTAAGAGCTTCGAAACCCATGTGAAAAAAATATTTGTTTTGAAATAATCGAAAATTATTTACTTGATTTATAATTAAACGTTCTTTTTACGCTCATTATTGTTAATTCTTTGTGAGTATTGATCATTAGTAAAAAGTGAATCTGATGCTTTCTTAAACTCATTAGTTTAAATACTCAGTGTTCATAATGTTAAATTTTCCACTCACTTTTAGAAAGAAAATTTAAAACATGTTAATCAGTTATTTTTTCAAAATATTTACGTCAGTTGCAAAACATCACTTAACGAATAAAGGTGATTAATAGTTTGTTAATATTAAATTAAAACTAGACTGTTGTAGATTAATGTGTCTGAACGTGTGAACAAGTTTATCAACATCATCTGGAAACAACTAACTCTGTAACCATTCAAGTTCATAATTCGTTGTATTTTACAGATAAATCTCATTTATTTTACTTGTTTATGTAGTTTTTAAATTTTAGAAGATATCATAAATAGTAAATGTGGAACTTAATCAAGAAGAGTCAAACTAACTTTCATTTGGAAAAATACAGATTCTCTTATTCTGAATTTGATAAAATAAAATGACTTTATAAGATGTTATATCAATACCATGATAAATAAATCGATATTTAAGCAAAATTAAAAAATATATTATTAACTTCTGCTTCTGTAATAAAAAATGAGCACTAAAAATGATTTCGGTCCGGCATGGACAAGCGTGTTAAAGCGTTCGACTCGCAATCCTAGGGTCGTGCGTTGGAATCCAAGTCGCACCAAACATACTCGCCCTTTTAGCCGTTGGGGCGTTATAAGTGACGGTCAATCCCACTATTCGTTGGTAAAAAAAGTTGCTAAATAGTTGGTGGTGGGTGGTGATGACTAGCTGCCTTCCCTCTAGTCTTACACTGCTAAATTAGGGACGGCTATAGTAGATAGCCCTCGAGCAGCTTTGCGCGAAATTCAAAAAATAAACAAACTAACTAAAAACGATTAAAGACAACAGACCTCTTTGATCAAATGACTGAGAATGAAGGATAAATTTGAAAATAAAATGAAACCAAAACCTGGTAGTATATATCGTGCGTCTCTTTTTAGTAAGAAGAAGTTTGTAAAATAATATATGGCACAATTTTTTATTTGAAGAAAGGGTAATCCAACTTGGTGATTGGTGTTCCACAAAATAATTTATATATTTGGTTTGTTTTGTATATAATTGTTATGATATTGAACTTCAATGTAATAAAAATAAATGTCATAAAATAAACCTATTATTGGTGCTACATAAATTTGTTATGTATTAGAATAGTTTCAGTGACTTTAACAAACAGTAATTTAAAACATCATTAAATATCAATTTACACTGCCTCAACATTATGTGTTAGTGTCGAAATGTTACATAACGAATTATTTAAAATAATTATTAGACATTAGCGTAGAATGAAATGTCGTACATTTCAATTGTTGCTGTAAATACCATAAATTAAATATAAATGGATTATTTATTTGGAAAATTATTTTAAACTGACTGACAGTTTGAATAATTGATTCTTTGTCGGGCACAGTACTGAGTAAAAATTATGCAGTAATTGTAATTATTGATTACACAATCAATACAATCAAAAGATACAACAATCTTTTAGGAAATTTTAAAGAAAAATTAATGAAGAAACAGCAAATTATTCATTTATTAAATATTGTTATAATAAAGTGAATAAGTATAATTGAAATATTGGATAATATACATTGCTTGCCAAAATCTTAAGGCCAATGAACATAAAAAAAAATATGTATTTTTCGTTGTTTGACTCAACCACTTATTTGAGTAGAGCTTCGAAAGACGAAAATAAAAAAAGGTACACTAAAAATAAAAAAAAATTTTTTTTAGCATTTAATAGGGAAAATGTGAACAGCCTAAAGACTAGAAGGTCAAAAATTTAAGACCATATAAAAAAAAACTCCCAAATAGGGTAGAAAACGCCCAACAACAGATCTCAGTAGTGAATTGCATGGCCATCATTGCGAATAACTTTAAACATTCGCATTGGCATGGTCGATATAAGCGTTTGCAGAAGGTTTGCTGGAATGTTATTTCAAGAGGTGAAGATGGCTTCACGAAGAACACGCACTGTTTGGAATTGACGTCTATTTCTATAGACTTTCCTTGCCATTCACCTCCAAACATTTTCAATGGGATTCAGTTCAGGCGAACACGCTGGATGGTCCAAAAGAATCACGTTATTGGCCATGAAAAAAGTCCTTTGTCTTCCGGTCATTGTGGATTGCAGCGTTGTCCTGTTGAAAGATCCATTCATTTCCACACAAGTGAGGGACTTCAGTCAATAAGAATGCTCTCTCCAATATCTCAATATAACCGGCTGCTGTTTGACGCCCTGTGTAACCTGAAACTCTATTGTTCCGTGGAAGGAGAAAGCACTCCAGTAATGACGGAACTTCCTCAACTGTGTCGTGTAGAAAATGTCTCCGGTGGGTTATCTTTATCGTTCCAGTAACGTTGGAAGCCATCTTGACCATCCAGGTTAAATGTTTTATCATCAGAGAACAAAACCTTCGTCCACTTTTTTACGTTCCAATTTTGGTGCTTCTCAGCAAAGATTAACCGAGTTGTTTCGTGGTGTGGAAAGAGGCGTGGCCTTTGAAAACGTTTACGGTTTATAAAGCCTTTCTCTCGTAGATGCCGTCTTATTGTTATTGAGCTCTATTCTGCGACCATAAGGGCCTTAATCTGGTTCGACGATCGGCTGGTGACTTGCCGGACAACCCGTCAAATCCTCCTGCTCAACTTAATTTCGTTACCTGTTTACCAATTTATGCTTCCTTTCGGCATAATTTTAAACATTTGACCAGCTAGTATTTAGACAAATTTAAAAGTGTTTACATTTTTCCTGTTACATGCTAATTTCTTTTTATTTTCTCTTTTCTTATTTTCATCTTTCGAAACTCTATTCAAATAAGTGGTTGAGTCTGACAATGCAAAATGCATATTTTTTCTTTATGTTCATTGGCCTTAAGATTTTAGCCAGCAGTGTATATGTTAGATTAAATTCATCATCTACTCTGAGAGCAAAACAGCAGGTGACCTGTGAAACATTGTCTGAATGAATAGGCTGATGAACTAGAAACAAGGAGCAACTGAAAGAAGCACTAGTTCGTGACCATCACTTATTGTACTTGTGAAGGAGAAGAAAATTGATCCACAAGTCTTTGTATGAACTATCACGATTTAAGTCAGAAAGAAGGATGCTTTCACTTTGTTATGAATTTATTCTATTGTAGACCTTCTATCTGGAAAATATATATATATATATATTTAACAATGGATATTGGCAAGTGCAACTCAGCAAATAAAATAATACATTTTTATTTTTCCGTGTTACCATTTAGCTTAACCAATTCCTCTGGTACATCTAACAGAGTTGAGCTATCTTGGAGCATTGTACATGTAATCACGTACGGGAAGACGTTTGATGATACTTATATCTCTGTTGAGTATTTAACTTCCATTTCTAATAATTAAAAAAAATATTGTTTCACTATCTTATTTTCACAACTAAAACATGTCATTGCACTTTGATAAAAACAAAGAGAGAAGTTTCAGTATATAGATAAACATGAAAAACTGTCCTCTCTCTAATGTTATACTGTGTTAGACTTACTTATGTACACAAGTATATTTATATTTAAATATAATCTTCCGAAATTTAAATTACATTTTATGTCATAAGTATTTAATTCTGTGAAAACTTCTCTTAGTTTTAGAACTAAACTATACTTCTACAAACACATATAATTGTGGTATAGTTATTACTTATTTTCTAATATAGGTACAGGTATTATTGATGTATAGATGAGTTTTTTTTTCATTTGTTTGTGTATTTTATATACAACTGTGATGTAAGGATGAGTTTGATTATACAAATTTCTACCTTTGCTACTAATAACCACATATTATACAGTTTATACACCTTCAAGCTTATAAATGATAAAACATTATTTTTGTGTATTAAAAAACTGTACGTTATGAAATAAATGGTAAAATTTTCTCACAGTGGTTTCCCAATAACAAAAGCCTTATGACTAGAACAGTGGCTTCAGGGTTAGCTTCAAAGTTAATTTCAACTTTCTCTTACCTAATTTTATTTCATCTTCAATAATTTTTTTCTTGGTATAAATATTTAGAATATCTTGTATGAAGAGTCTAGATTCTTAGCTTTTGTAGAGCGTAAAAAGAAAAAAAAATATTTACGTTATTTAAGTTAAAGTCCTTAGAAAGAAGCACGAAAAGTCTAGAATTATGAATATAGATAAATAAAGTTCTTAGATTTTAATTGCTTTTTTTATGGAAATATTTCATAAGCCAATGAAACACTTTCCAGTTGGCACAATAGTTTTAGAGCTATATGTCATACATTGCTCATTTATAAAGTTAATGGTACTTGGAATGTTAAATATAACTTGTTGAAAGTTGTCAAGTAATGTTTTAGCTACCACACTGCAGAACGGTATTGTAAAGCATTAAACCACATGGGGAAATGAAGCTGTTTAATGTCATAACATAGAATCACAAATCAATGTTTGTAACAATTCATTCTTGTAATACTAACATAATTCATTAAACAAGACTTGTCAAATTAGATTGTTAAGCTTCAAATACAATAAAACTAATCATCTGTACATATTGTCCAGAAATTCATTACTGAACATATTATTACTAGAATAATATCATTAAAGGTTTTCGTGGATGTCAAAAAATCAACTTTACAATACAACTCAAATTATATTTTGGCTTAGGAGAAAATTTATTGAAACTACAGATGGAAATGTTTATTAAAGCAGGTGAAAACATGTTTATTAATTTCGAAGCATTGTCTATTAGCTTTTCAATCGTTGGGTTTTTGTTGTAAACCAAATACAGTCATGTAAAAAAGTTAGGACACCCGATGAAAGCCTGTGTATTTTCGTAACATTTTTGGATATATAGATATTTAATTTCAAATGTAACAATAATGAGAGATTATAGGATTATAATTAAACAATTAAAAATGAAGAAAAGACTTTTCGAGATATTCTGTAAAGGTAATTCTACAAAAATGCATATTCTAACTGAAGAAAAAGTTAGGACACCCCAACATTTATTCCAACTTGAAATGGCTCAATTCACACACAGCTGTATCACATCAGGTGCACATGATTAGAAGATCGTTACTCAGCATTTTGAATGAGGCTTGCTCTATTTAAACCTCAGACATTTAGTTTGGTGCACTCCTAACTATTGAAGTAAGAGTGAGCACCATGGTGAGAGCAGAAGAGCTGTCTGAGGCCTTCAGAAAGAAAATTGTAGCAGCAAATAAGTCTGGTAAGGGATTTAAAAAGATCCCAAAATATTTTGAAATCAGCCATTCTACTGTCTGGAAAATAATTAACAAGTGGAGGGCTTTCAAAACAACTGCCAACATGCCCAGGTCTGGTCATCCAAACAAGTCCCGAGAACAGACCGCAAGATGCTAAAAGAGGTCTCCAAACATCCTATATGTCATCACGGGACCAAGAGCAGGCTCTGGCTACTGTTGAGGTGAAAGTGCATGCCTCTAAAATCAGAAAGAGACTGCACAAGTTTAACTTGCATGGGAGGTGTGCAAAAAGGAAATCTTTAGTCTCTAAGAGAAACATCAAGGCCAGACTGAAGTTTCCCAGAGAGAATGGAGACAAAGACTAGGACTTTGAAATATTTTGACACCAGAACAGAGGATGTGTTTGGCGTAAACCAAATAGAGCATTCCAGGAAAAGAACCTTACACCAACTGTGAAGCATGGAGGTGGAAGTGTCATGGTTTGGGGCTGCTTTACTGCAGCGGGACCTTGGACAGCTCACAATCATAGAATCCAACATGAATTCTACTGTGTATCAGAGGGTGCTTGAGGATCATAAGAGAACATCTGTACGAAAGTTAAAGCTGAAGCTAAACTGGACCCTGCAACACGACAATGACCCAAAAATACCAGTAAATCTACCAGTAACTGGCTGAAAACTAAAAAATTGGGAGTCCAGGAATGGCATAGTCAAAGCCCAGATCTTAATCCCATTGAGATGCTGTGGGGTGACTTGAAACGGGCTGTACATGCAAGAAATCTTTCAAACATCTCACAGCTGAAAGAATTCTGCGTTGAGGAGTGGGGCAAACTTTCTTCAGACTGATGTCAGAGACTAGTAGATGGCTACAAGAAGCGTCTCACTGCAGTTAATTCAATCAAAGGGTGTAACACTAGCTATTAGGAGGTCGGGTGTCCTAACATTTTTCTCAGTTAGAATATGCATTTTTGTAGAATTACCTTTACAATAGATCTTAAAAAGTCTTGTCTTCAATTTTAATTGTTTAGTTATATTCCTATAATCTCTCAGTATTGTTGAAATTGAGATTAAATATCTAAATATCCAAAAATGTTACAAAAATACACAGGCTTTCATAGAGTATCCTAACTTTTCACACGTCTATAGATTTTGCTTGTTTTGCCCTCTATTAATTTGTCAACACACGTAAATATTTCTTACAGAGTAAAATTATCTCTGCTTGGATAATCAATAAGTAACAGAAACATGAGAAATGGAACATCATACAATTAACTGTTAATGAACGATTTTACACAGTTTTATGTAAATTAAAGTCATTCGTCTCAGAATTGTCTTATGAAATAAAGTTACAAGATAATTTGTCAATGTAAGAAACAAATGTAAGAACAAACTTTTGTCCTCTGTTATGCTGGTCAACGTCTCAGGATACAGCAGTACAGTCATTAAGTAACTGTCCTCCATTGTTTTTATTTCCAGATCTTCTCAAAGTTTACCCTGGTCTTTTGACGCAATCCTACAACTTAGAGTAAAAACAAACAGCTTCTCCACAATGATCCAAGATGAAATGTACATTAAACTAAATTTCTGGATAGATAAAATAGAAAGTGAGTACCACTCAAGAAATGGCTCTTTATTTCAGTGTTATAGTGGTTGTTGTCGTGTCAGTTTTCTTTGAGTTTTTGTATTATTCCAATAGGTCCGGCCATTTCTTTTCATTGAATTCCTCCATGGAGAATGCTATCGCACTTTCTGAGACTCACAAGACGTTTGAGTGCCTCTCGCACACACTATGTGTGTGTATGTGTGTTTTATTATAGCAAAGCTAAATCGGGCTATCTGCTGTGTCCGCCGGGGGGAACTGACTCTCGAATTTAAGCTTTGTAAACTCGAAGGCTCACCTCTGTCCCATCGAGGAATGGAAAATTTAAAAATATTTCTGTTTGGTTTAAGAACTTCGCGCTATATGTGAAAGTACTTGTCGTGACATTTTCATGTAATAATATAGCTTGTAAGCAGCTCATGGAACATATCAAATTATATGTTAATTATATATTCGTTGAGTGTTTTACAAAATGTGGCATGATTATTAGTTAGATACTCTTCAAGGGGCAATAAACAATAAAATTAATTATTATTAGATATACGCTATTACAAGGTATAAGGTATTTAAAATAAACAAGTTTAATACTCTGTTACAACTTTCTGTTATTCGAGAAAGAAAAAGCGTAATTTGGGTTTATTTCTTATTTTTTATGATGGTAGCAAATTCAAATAAATTTACCCCCAGTACAGTGTTGTGATACAGAAAGTAACTGAAACAATACATTTAAAAACAATTCTTATTTATTATAAAAATTAAAAATTATCGAAGTTAAGTTTATTCTTATTTTCACATGAAAATCATTTTCCATTTGGACCATTCAACCCCTCTTACTCCATATATTTATGAACATATTTTTAGTAAAACTACTTAATTGAAAATTCTGACTTTTTCTGTGAACAAAGATCTTGTAATGTGATGTTATTATTTTTTTCTGTTTGTGAAAAAGGGATTCTTAGGAAAAATCAGAAATTATTTTAACAAATAAGTCTTAACCGTCACAGAAAATACAACACATGATACATAAGTAAATAAGATGAAATTGTTTCTTTCAAATTATATTTAAGCATATATATCAATATATATATGCATGCACACTATTTAATAAGTTTGGATTTGCATATATACAAATGTATTACTTGTGTTTGAAACAGAAGGTTTTTAATTTAGTTCCTACCTATATTATAATTTTACTTATTTATGCAAGTCCCGCTACACATTAGAAAATAGTTTCACTTAACCATTTTTCAAAACAATATACTAAAGCCTTATTTTGTTAAGGCTTAACTTCAGTACCTAATTAAACATTCGACCATAGAAAGTACTTTGTCAGAAGTAGTAAACTAATCTGAAAAAAATGTTCCATTAAGAGTTATTGTAATTTAAGCTCCTTTCAGGTACCTACCTGCTTTCTCGGAGTTTTTAAGAATGACCCGCACAACCTTTTAGTTTTGATAATACGTGATGACGAGAAAACCCACTTGTAGAGACAAATGTATAATTAAAAACGGCTGGTATTGGTTGAAAATTTTGTGTCTGTGTGGAGGAGCGAACAACGTTTCAACCTTCTTCGGTCATTATCAGACATAGCATTTAAAACTGCAAATCTAAAAGGTTTATATGTAAAAACGGCTGGTATGGGTTGAGAGTTTTTTTTATGTAGAGGAGCCAACAACGTTTCGACCTTCTTCTGTCATCGTCACCTTTTAGATTTGCAGTTTTTAATGTTATATCTGACGATGACCGAAGAAGGTCGAAACGTTGTTCGCTCCTCTACATAAAAAAATCTCAATCCATAGCAGCCGTTTTTACATATATACCTTTTAGATTTGCAGTTTTAAATGTTATGTGTGACTCATGAATCCAATGCATTAAATAGTTAGTTGTCCCACTTGTACTTAAAAGAAGTATTGATTCTGCAGATTTGAGTTGATATTTAAATGATGTTTTAGTTACTCATTATTATATTAAAATAAGCTTATTTCGTAAATCTTTATTGATATGTAAATTGAGGACGAAGAAGCCATTGATAATTCAGGTTTGAACTTTAACAATGAAACGTTGCAAGTTGACTGACTATATTTATTCAGGTAACACCCTATGTTGATATTAAAATACCTTTTTACTTCACAGTCTAAGAGACCCATGGAAAATGTCCTTCAAACTAGCAGTTAAGCGTTCAAGAATTGGACGAATTGAATTCAAGAATTCAGCATGAAAGACGTATCCCAAATCCTTTGAAACACTATAATATAATCAAAATTTATCCTATTGCTGTTAAGAATAGGAAAACTTATCAACATGACATTGTTTATTAAATGAGGAAGACAGTTTCTTTTTTGTTAACTGTATTTGTATAGGTTGGAGGTGGATATAACCCAAAATATATTGGGCTGATGGTTCACAAATGAAAACCTACCATTTCTTTCCTATCCAGTGTGTAAAGGGTAGACTATAAGCTAATCTTTCACGTTTATTATGCTGTTGTAGCAGGTAAAAATGGAGAAGATTGTTCTGACATCTGTCAGTATCAAATGCTGATATTATGGTATGTATTTCTTCAATTAACAAAACATCATGCAACATTTAGGACTCTGTGATCTCTAATTTTTATGGATGTAAACAACTTTTATGTTACATACGCACAGATGTGGAACTTGCTCAACTTCACCATCTATAAATACCCTGAATGGTTTTGAGATATTCAATCAGAAGAAAAACTGCCCACTTTGGAGTGAGTCAGTCTTCATAACATATGAAACAGGTTCTGTAATGTTATTTAAAAAATAGTATCAGAAAGTATAGTTATAAAAAATACAGATATTGTGTATTTGTTCCGTCATCACTGTTGTAGTCTTTATGTGACTTGTCATCAAAACCTGATGACAAGTTTTGAGTTATAAACTCAAAATATTTATAACTTATAATGATAACTGAAGTATTTCACAGGAGAAAATTAAAATGTTAATACAATAATTAAACTTTCTTTTATGGAAACGTTGTTACAGCTCCAATTTTCTATACATTATCACGTCACTCACTAGCATGCTGAGAAAAAACAAAACAATATCGAAGGTATGATCAGGAAGTAGAGCTATTGCTACTATCGTTATTTGTAACTAAAATGATGCATATATAGTTTATTCCTTTTCATCAT
Organism: Tachypleus tridentatus; assembly: GCF_004210375.1. Taxonomy (NCBI): domain Eukaryota; kingdom Metazoa; phylum Arthropoda; class Merostomata; order Xiphosura; family Limulidae; genus Tachypleus; species Tachypleus tridentatus. The sequence continues at coordinate 158,268,765 of NC_134831.1, forward strand.
TCAATACAATTAAAAATACATTTTTATATGCATTTAATTAACAACGTTTGGAGGATTTATAGAACTTCCGAATATTGTGAAATATGGACATATTACGGGTTTCTCACATTCTTTATTACAATACGATTTTTTAGTTTTTAATTTCGTCTGTTTTATTCAGTTTTGACATAAACACATGATGGAGAAAAACTATTAAAGTTATCTTTTTTATATTGTCTTTGCGCCTTCCATGCAGCTGATAATTACTTTGCTTGTTGAGTTGTTACTGCAACTTCAAACATTAATGTAAAAGCCAAGAGACAGCAATATCCTCCTTCACTATTAGAAAGGATCACTTCTATATATTGCAGTCTTTAGATACTCTAAGAGAGTTGTCAAGTGGATTGGTAGTGTTTGTAACAATTTGTAGCACTAGGCAATAGCTCTAGACTCATCTCTATTGGATTTTCAAAGTATTTAATCAATTACAGTTCTGTTCCAAGATGAAACAAATTTACCAATCCAATTATTTATTTAGTATAGCTAATCGTTCACGACTGTATGAAAAGTTGCTGTGAACAACTTATCTCCCCATTGCCTCTGAGCAGGTTACTGGAATCCCCGTAAACTCTACCACACAAAACATATGACTAAACACCTAGAACAGTACTCATCAAGACATTGGATTAAAACCCACAGGCGAAAGGTTTTGGCTTACACTACAGGTATTTGCGAACGAAGCTAAACATATTACACACCCTGCTATACAAAGGTGTAGTAAAGGAAGGCTTGGACTATTCTCTGAAGTGTTTCACATAAGTGGTTCCCTGGGATACATACAATCCAACACTTAAATTTGAATGACCCAGTCTTTGAAACTTTCACAGATCAGTTGAAGAATAACAGGAGAATAAGTATACATTGACCCACACATTTCTATTCGGATTCTATCATGGAAAAGAGGATGACACATCAGAATATGTTAACATTTGCAAAAGTAGGCAAAGTGAGGTTATGACCATCAATGTGAATAATGCGTGACAACCGTATGTTAATAAAGAACACTCTGCAATAGCAACAGATCATTAGAAGGATACTTTGTGGATAAATTCATTGATGATCTGCTCAGCAAGATAACCGTGGGGAACTTTCTCAAGTTAAAAATATTCTCACCCTAGAGGCGGCAGTTACTATGATGACTCAGTTATAAATATCAATTTTAAACCAGTTGTCAGAGGGAAAGACATCAATGATCTCTACTCTTCAAAAAGATAAGTACATTCAGCCATCTCCATAGCATTGTCCTATAACAGTATCAAAAGTTAACCAGCCAATTGCTCATGCTTCATTGAGCGTGGCCCGGCATGGCCAAGCGTGTTAAGGCGTGCGACTCGTAATCCAAGGGTCGCGGGTTCGCATCCCAGTCGCGCCAAACATGCTCGCTCTTCAGCCGTGGGGGCATTATAATGTAACGGTCAATCACACTATTTGTTGGTAAAAGAGTAGCCCAAGAGTTGGCGGTGGGTGGTGATGACTAGCTGCCTTCCCTCTAGTCTTACACTGCTAAATTAGGGACGGCTAGCAAAGATAGCCCTCGAGTAGCTTTGTGCGAAATTCCAAAACAAACAAACAATTCATTGAGCGAGCAGGACCAACTAGGTTTTTCTGAGACTACATTTAGCATAAGAGATGTCTTTTAAGAATTCTTTATCATACTGGATAATAGTTACATTCCTTTTGAAAGGCTGACGGAAATCATATTGTAGGATCAGCAATAGCACAGATTACTGATCTAGGTCAATGATATTTCAATGCTTGACCACGTGTTGCAGTGTGTAACTAATAACCTGTAAAGAATAAATCAAGAAGATTATTAAAAGCATGAAAGTATAACCAGAATAAAGATTGCTCGTCCACATAAGAGGGAGTTTCTCAGTGAAAGCTTAATTATAGATGTAGTTTTTACATACCTGGTTTAGATAGCATCAGTGAGAGATCGTTACCAACTTGTAATAAAACAAGAAGTCCACAGATTCCTTAGTTTTTGTCATATTATGAGTGTTTTGTAGCCAGTTGTTAAGAGATAGAAATAATAATGTCCAACATCACAAAATTTGAGAATCACTTGCGAGTGACAGAGGAATGTGGTCAAACAGTCAAATTCATATAATATTCTTTAATAAAGTCTTCAATGCGTGTCTATTAATGCAAAATAAAACAAGGAGTTTTCCTTGGACTTTGAAGTAAATCATAGGAGAATCATAGAAGTGTTATTGTAATTGTAATATAACACATAACATTAAATCGTGGATGTTTGTTATATGATCAAAAATCGAGAATGCGAGTAGCGTACAGTGACGAAAGAAGCATTTTCAGTTTGGGTTGTAAATTCACAATCTGAGTTGACTATACTTTCCTGGAGTTGATAGTAAACTTAGAATATCTGGAAAAAGTTGGCTAACATTGATGCTTTATTATTGCTTTGTCATACTTCTTGACTGAGGCTTGCATATTAGACAGAACATCCACGTGCAAGAGAAGAGGAATCCGGAAAACAGCATGAGTGTCAACTGGAGATATTTTCACAATACAAAGCCACGCTCTCAACTTAAAGATTCTTCTGTAAATACGTGCCAAAAAAGTACTTCAGATAAGCTTGCTGGAGAATATGATGTATTTTACTGTATTTACATAATAGGTTGCAAACGTCAATGCTGCATAAAGGTGTTGGTGCTCAGTCAACATCTTTTTTCTTAGAATTGCCCCTCCAAAATTAGGATGCGTCTTCTGTGATGCAGCGTCTTAAAGGCGTAAAATATGGTAGTAGACAAGGATATGTTTAATGTTTTTTTTCGTTATAAAACTGTTATTACTTCTAAATAACTTCCATTTGCTTTTAACTTTTGAATCTTTAAGAGTTGAACGTTTTAATACAAAAGTGGAACCAGTTTTTCTCCAGTTTATTAATCCTGGTTCACAATTAACACACAAAAGCACTTACGTGTTTCTCAAATAATTTATGTAAATGATGAGCTATGTTGAGAATAATTTTAGACAACGACAATAGTCATAGCATAGTGTAGAAATACTCTTACATCTTCCAAGTTTTGGCGTTAGCAAATAATTAAGAGATTCGATCCAAAATGGATCTTTGAGCTATATCTCGTGAACTCACTGTTTAAGCTTAAGACAGAGTATTTCAAAGGGTTTGATCACGAGGTCACATTTTGTGTTACTCGTTGATTGCCATAATGGTTCACGGTTCTAACGCTTGTACGCTTTTCCTACGAGAGGGTTGTGTCAGTTTCATGATACATCCATCTTGAAATTTAACGTGCTTTAGTTAGAAAAATGAGCATGAAACGTAACATAATTAAAATGTGTAGTTGAAGTAAACAATAGAAGGAATAGTGAAAGAACGGTAAACAAAACCATAACAATATAAAAGTAGAATTTACTGTTTTACATCATTCATAAACAAACTTACAAACAGTACTGAGACTCATATACAGTATAGAACTAAATATTTTATCGACGATCCAAGTCCACGGTGAGAAATTAATTCTGAGTTAATATCGTCCCTCACCTTGCTTTCGTTAGCCAGTTTGTTTGGCCTCACTGACGACTTATTTCTTGCCCAGCCTCACACACTTACAAATTCATTTCTTCTGGCAGATATTAATGTCCTAGTTGAAATAATAACGTCAGAAGAAGTTCACTGCAGTTCAGCGGTTGGTAATGTTCGAAATCTATAACTTCCATAGTTAAATGCTGTAGTTTCCAATTAACAAACGTTAATGACAATTATATCTTCAAGGCCTATAGCGTACAGCTGAAGCTGTTTACCAACATGTTACTACTATCTCTCAATTGACTGACTGCCTTTCATACGAAACTAGACTACAACTTCAACAAAAGATTGCGATAATACTGTCAATCACTAACATTTTATACACACATTGTACATTGTTGATCCTTATTCAAGAATTATCTACAATTTGCGAGAACAAGCGAGACTTGCGCAATTCTCTATTAAAAACATACGTCACAGACAAAAAGAAAACTATATTGAAAGAAGTGTATTAAATAAAAAATGTTCAAAGAATAACTCTTTACAACATGTTTTACAGGGAATTTTATTATAAGAAAATATTATAGCGTTGGACTGGAACAGGGACTTTCTTAGGATTGGTAGAATACTAGGTTTGATTTGAAAAAACTACAAAAAATAAAAATAGGAACGTGTGAATCTAAAAGTGACTAAGGAATTGAAACTTTATACAACATAAAAAACAACTTTTCAAAACAACAACAGAGTTCTCATATGAAGAAATATTATTAAGCTAATAAGTAATGAACGTCAAATAATGATGTGGTACAAACAAAAGTAAACCTTGAATTGATATATTCTAAATTATTGTAAACAGTAAATATTTAACCACTGATAACAGTAGTATCTATTTACAGATTCCAATATTCTTTCTTTCTTATTGTTTTATATCAAAAACGATTATGGCGAAAAAACAAAATTTATTTAAATAAATAAATTTTAATCGTCACACAATGTATAACACTTAAACTCACTGTGCGTGTGCTGACTATTTAATAAGTTTACATGTACAGGTATACAAATGTAAGGCTCGTGTTTTAAAACATATGGCTTCAAGAATTAATGTGTGTTACCTGTTGTGTACTTTTACGGTTATATAGTCCTGCTAGGTATCAGGATCTAAATGACAGCTAAGTGACGTAACCATTTTTTATAAAACAGATTTGGTTTGGTGTGATTTGAATTTCGAGCAAACTACACGAGAGGTTTATGTTATTGTTGCTGATATTGATATGTGACTGTAAACTTTGCTGATGATGGACAAAAGTGTTGTAGCAAGCCAGCTGTGCAATTTACGGGAGGTAACTTTCTTTAGCTGCTTAATAATGAATCTTGTTTTTCACTCTATTGGTATCTGTTCATTGATCCAATGATTCTGAAAATTATTGCGTAGGTGTTTTGTTATCTTCTAATATTCAGCTTTCAGCATTTTTGACGAGTCTTCATCACCTCCAGGTTTCTCTACTTTTTATCTTCTTCAACCTCGTCCTTTATGATGTTGAGAAGACAGATATCTAGCTCTTCTTTAGTCACATAGATGTCTAGCATCAAAGATAGGCAAGATCAGTTTAAGATGTACTGGAAATGAGCACTCAATCCTTTCATCTTCTCAACCTCACCTTATATAAATCTCCTACATGTTTACAGAGATGTGCACTTATTGGTTTCATAGACTCCCTAAACTTTCTTAGTGATAATGTAAATTTTTGCTTCATTTGCAAACCTCTTTATGTGCTCTAATGTATCTAGCCTTACACTGCTTTTAATTTTATTGTGCCGATTACCAGACAAATCAGGAAACATCCAGCAAATGATATTGATGGCCGAACTTCCATTCTACTGACTCTTCTATACGAAAAATCCTAGCACCTTATAGTTTTAAAATACGTAGAAAACAGTTATACATATGGAACTCTAGAATATTGACAATTTGTTTATTCAACCAATGAATTGTGTCGGTAAAACGTATGTGTAGTATTCGGTGTTAATAGTGCTATATTAATTTGCAGCAGTTGTTTCGGTATTTTTGAATTATAGATATGAAAAGAAGATGTCAAAATATAGTTTTAATTCCAAAACGATACAATATATAACGCAAACATAGTTTATATGTTATTAGAAGAATACAGTTTTTTTTTTAATTTCGCGCAAAGGTAGACGAGGGTTACCTGCGTTAACCATCCCTAATTTACCAATGAATAGTGGGAGTAATTGTCACATTATAAAGGCCTCACGGCTGAAAGGGCGAGCATGTTTGTGACGGGAATTCGAACCCGCGATCCTCAGCTTACAAATCGTACGCCTTGATCCACTTGTCCATGCCGGACCCTTAAACTGGTTTTAACAAATACGCTTACATAGGTTTCCCAGCTTACAACAATAAATGTCAGTACTTAACAATCAGAAAGGTCTCAGCACACGTACCACATATTCATCTCTGGGTTTACACAACAATGTATATACTCATTATATTTCAGTGCAGGATATTCAGATAGTAAATATTTAATTTTGTCATAATGTATATGTTGTTTCCTTTTGAAATATTTATAAATAAGAAATAGTATTTGTAACTACATTTGCTACAGTAAAAGAAGAATGTTTCAACAACTAAAAACACACACATTTCTGTGCGAGCAACAAAAATGCTTAATAATATAACAATTTATTTATTTTGTGTCGACCGTATTTACATGAATTATATGTCATTTATACTTTATATCAAATTAGAAAAATCACTAGATTACTGTGATCTCACATGAAACCCTTTTTTATCATGGCCAACCATGACCAGGTGGTTAAGGCACTTGATTCATCATTTGAGGGTCGCGAATTTGAATCCCAGTCACTCCAAACATGCTCGCTCTTTCAGCTGTGGAGGCGTTATAAAGTTACAGTCAATCCCAGTATTCGTTGGTAAAAGAGTAGCCCAAGAGTTGGCGGTGGGTAGTGATAACTAGCTGCCTTCCCTCTAGTCTTACACTTTAAAATTATGGACGGCTAGGGCAGATAGCCCTCGTGTAGTTTTGCACGTAATTCAAAATGAAACGAACAAAACTTTATTATCATAAACTAATATCATGTTTTTAGAATATGTAAGTAAAATCTCAGACACACTTGCTGAAACATTTGTTAAGAAAACTTTAAATACTCTACGATAACGTTTGCAAAAGTTTCATAAATAAATTACGAGCATAGTATTTTACGGTTAAATTACTCACCATGAATATTAGTTTCTAACAAAACACTATTTGATATGGAAAACTCATGTTTCATCATAACTCGATATAAAATAGCTATTATATGTTTGTGAACTCAGATATTTAACAACAAGCTCACTGAAACATGTTTGAACAAACCCTCAAGTTATATACCATTTATTAAATCCGACGTACACCTCAATGTTATAATACTGCCATATGTACCTTTTTCAAGTAAATTACCGTAAATAAAATATTAGGGATGAGTAATTGGTACTATTATTCAACATAACCAAAAGGAATCTCGCATGTGTGCAAATTGCTTTCAAGCATTAAATACCTCATTTAGCTGGAGAAAGAAATCGTTCTATTTTACAAGAAGAATTTCCGATTATATTTCTATATGTAAATCCTATTGACTTTTGTGTAAGTGGATGATGAAATTCATTCTTAAACACCTTAATATCAATAAATCAGATAACCTCTGATTTTATGACTTAACCATCAGGTGGACAAAATACATTGCGAGAAAAACTACTTTTTATGTTTGAAAATATTTAAAACTCATCAATTAAGATGAAAATTCAAGAAGCAAAAACTTCTGAAACATGTTATTGTTTAGGTTTTATTGTTTAAGTGAAGTACCAGGACATTATTGTTAATGACTCTGGTCCACCAAATAGCATAGATGATGATGTTATTAAGTACAAAACAATACCCGCTACTGGTATAAAAATCCATTTCTATCGGTATAAGCCTCCAGACATTATACTGTTCCACTGGAGGAACCGAAATGTAGGAATATATATTTAACACATACAATACACAAAATATAGGAAAGTCACCTTTATCGGTCATTGACAACTCAGTGATGCCTACTACAGCTGAATAAAAATACAAATTTATCATGCAAAAAATAATAATAACAAATGTATTATGTTTATATCTCACTTTCAAGTTAATTTAAAGTGGTAAATTATGTATATCGTAGTAGAAGGGCAGATTCATTCCCACATCATAAGAACATAGGGAGACCTTTTCACTTCCCTATAGTTTGTAGATGACGTACAACAAAGATGTAATACGACGAGAATATTGGGCTAACGAGTAAAGATTTACTTCAATAACAACTGTATTATATAAAAACGTAACACGTTTTTATTTTGTATTTTAACGTTACATCTTTACGTATCTATATATCTTAATTATTCAGTTGTATTTATAAATAACTTGTTTAGATAGCTTGATATTTCATGTAACTTTGTCATTTTTCTTTGAGATATATTTTTATAAGTTGATTCCTGTACTAAAAACTGGCTTTCTTGTTGCAGATTTAAAATATTTTACTCAGACGTCAATATTTTTTTTATTTTAAAGTAAATTTCCAATGAATGTAAAACTTGATATCAATTATAATTAATTTACCTGTTTTTTACATGATACTTTTCATCAAATTTATTTTATCAGATGAGAAAATATTTACTTGTTTTAATTTCTCTAATTATTTAAAATATAATATTTTATGAATATTTTAATTAAACCAACCAAATTAAAATAATCAAAATATATTGCTGTAGTAATCTCCGCAATGTGATGTTTAAACATCCTTGAGTGGTGTTGGAGCAAAACAGATTTTAATAATATATTAACAACTAAAACACACTTAACATATTTAAATAAGAGTAAACTGTAATTAAAAATAAAAGATAAAGACATTCTAACTATAATGATATCTGAGAAATCTTTCAGTGAAAGGTCAATAAGTTGTTGCAAGCGAAAGCAAGTTCAATCAAACCTCTAAAGAAATTTTAAGGAAAGTAATAAATGAAAGAGCAAAAACAGTTAGTTTTAAAGATGAACCAAGAAATAAACAATTAAGGAGGAAAAGGTGAGTCTTGATAGAAACCCAAATGTTAAAGAAAATATTAACACAGACTACTGAAGCTGAACGAAGGCTTATTATTATCCTAGAGAAATCTAAATAATCAATAGTAATAAATATTATTAAGTACGGTACTACCTAACAGTATAGCTCGCCAAGTTATTCCTAAATTCACTGGCCTATCGAATTTGTAAATGAAAAACCGGCTATTCAAACTATTAGTTACAATATGTTATTCGCAAGTATACCAGTAATATGCAAAAAATGGGGTTCATAATTCAGGTAAACCAATTCAAAGTTTTTGAAATATAAAAAATAAATATCAAGGTAAAACTTTTAAAATTTTGTACTTGTTACATATATACTTCGTTGTATTTTGTCTACCACTAGATACACTTAAGTGTTCGACGCTTATTTCATCTATGTCAGGTAAACACACACGTTCAGGCCATAACCAGCCCTGCATTAACCATTAAGCAAAATAAGCATGTGCTTAGAGCACCAAGGGAAGGGGACACCACAGAGTTTTACCTCTAGCTATCATGCCCTTAACTCTTTCACTGCCACACTCAACTTTAACCGATATTTTTGTAATTGTCCTTATCTGTCGTGTTCGACTTTACTCTGCATTGTTAAATAAGAAACGTTGTTTTTGGCTCGGTGAGTGACTAAAGTTTCGAGAAACGATTGAACTATGTATCTTAAGTAAGAAGTCATTGATTTGCGAAAAATTACTGTAAAGAACAGAACAAAATGTTGATAAAATTTCAGGTAAAAGATGATCGTATGTTATGATATCTGACCTTGAAGATAAATATTTTTCTCAATCATTCCTTCTGTTGTGGCTATTTGTAAGAAATTATAGGAAGTGGAACTGTTTTGTTTTACCTTTTACTGCTTTATTCAGTCACATCTACGGAAAAATAAGCGTATAATACCACAGAAACATAAGTCAAGCGAAATGGTGACAGATGTGTACAGAGACGTGTCTAGTTTTATGTCTTTTTTAACTTTGCTTTCGTACGTTATATTTCGGTTATTGTCTCGTTTGTTTTAGTTTTATTTGCATTAGTATTGCATTATTCATGTGTATTTTGTAATATTTCTATAAGTGTTTCTCACTGAAGCGTTTCTGAGCTGTAATTTTATTTTGGCTTCAAACAATTTGTTGTAAAAAATCCTCCTTTGTGTGTGAGTACATGTTTTGAAATTTATCATACCAAGAAAAAATTAGAAAGGAATACCACTGGAGCAATGCCACCGTTTATAGATTACATGTCACCTATGAAAGTGTTTGGGCATGTATGTATTCCCTTGTGATTATGTAATAGTATAAATAGATCTGAAGCTGAGATATACTTAGGGAATAAATTGAAGAATCTATATATACTATAGTTATATTGCAGCAACAGATAATATATGTGTATCATGACGGAAAAATGACTTCCTAGATGCACTTTTCTAACTTACACCTTGTTACAGAAGATTAACATTTTAGTGCAGCGTTTGCCAAAGTATTCCAACTAGGGACCAGTTTATTTTTCTAATTTTTCATAAATACGTCTTAACATCAAACTGGAAGCAATATTTCTAACAATACATCATCAATCATAGAATATACACGTGTTTTATACTACTACTGTGTATACTGTATATATTGTTATTTAATCTTTACATTAATTGTATATTTATTAATGTTCTTTTAAGATATAACTTTCCTAGTGGAAAGGATAATGCCGTTTTTCATCATGCAGCAACTCATTTAACGAGACGTAACTCAAAAGATTTTTCAATGCAGTGTCATAAGACAGTGATGACGAGAAAAACCCACTTGTAGAGAAAAATATATATGTAAAAACGGGTGGTTTGGGTTGAGAAAATTTTTATGTAGAGGAGCAAACAGCGTTTTGACGTTCTTCGGTCATCGTTAGGTTCTCAAAGAAAGATGTAGGTCTGACCGACAGCTGACCATATTCTTGGAGGCGGCTGTGTAATCTAGTGTAGGAATGTAGAGGCCGTGCTTAGATGTTGGATATATTTATTAATAAGGGTAGAAAGGTGTTCCTTTGTATTGGCTTATTTTGGGCTTGAGTTGTTGTATAAGTAAGGCTTCTTTAATTTTGCGTTTATGTTTGTTTCTTTATTTAGTATTTGGGTGTTTTCTATGGTTGTGTTGTGTTTATTTGATTTACAATGTTCGAAAACGTGTGAAGGTGACTTTTTGTGTCCTTTAACCTGGTTTCCATTTTTTTTACTTGTTTCTCCAATAGTCGTGGCAGTTATCACATTGTATTTTATAAACAATGTTGTGCTCCTCTACATAAAAAAATTTCCTCAACCCAAACCAGCCGTTTTTACATATATATATTGTCGTAAGACAGTTCAATAAAAGAATTTATTTCTGAATCACTCAGTTGTAAACCTTCTTCATTTTCCGTAACAACATTAAATTAATCCCGATCAACATTTTACTGCTGTCAATTAGAGAGAAATATTTCTTCAAGCATGATCATAGCCCCAAAAGCGTCCTTTGAGTGATTGGAATATTACCTTCTTCTTTTTGCAATTCTCTTAAAGTAGATAATTTCTTTTCTCAACTCAATGTACCCACAAATTAATGATTTTACAGCTGCTTCTATCTTTTTCTGGAGTCTGGTATGGCCAGCTTGTTAAGGCACCTGACTTCTAATGTAAGAATTGCGGGTTCGAGTCCCCGTCACACCAAATATGCTTGCTCTTTCAGCCGTGGGGGCTTGTAATGTGACGATCAGTTCTACTATTTGTTACTAAAAGAGTAACCCAAGAGTTGGTGGTGATGACTAGCTGCCTTCCCTCCAGTCTTTCAATGCTAAATTAGAAACAGTTAGCGCAAATAGTTACAGTGTAGCTTTGCTCGAAATTCAAATAAACTAAAGAAATCCTTTTCTGGACTTTAAAAACATTTATGGTAAAACCTTTTAAATTTAGATTTAACGCATTTAAGAGGCCTAAAATGTCACAGATACTGTCCACTTTATTTAACCAATGCAAGTTATGAAACCTGATTCTAAATTCAAATATTGCATCCTTTGCTAATGCGGAATGTTGGTCCAAACACAAGATAACGTCATTCTTTATTTCAATTAGTCTTTTAAGATATTACTTTTTGATAACCACCGACTTTCACAGTGTAGTAGGAGATGTTCGTGTTCACTTGCTGATTCTTTGCACAAAGCAGCAAAGATTCTGGAATTCAACGAACAAGATTTTATATAGTTTATGAATTGAACAATTCTGACATAGTAAATTCAAAAGCAAGGACATTTTATTTACAGATAATGCTTCTATGTGAATGCTACAATGCACCCATTTACAGTCTGGTGCCACTACCTGGATGCTTTGGAAAACTCCTGTAGGGGATCCTGTTATTGAACGAGCACCATCGATACTCAGTCCAACACATTTTTCCATTGCATACCACTCTGAATTATGAAATTATTGATTAAATTAAACATTTTGTCAACTGTTGTTCTTGTTAGAAGTGATTTATAAAACAATAAATCTTCATAAATTCCGTCTTTATAATAATATTTTATAAAGTACATGAAATTGGCATTATCTGCTATGTTTGTGCTTTTATCCACTTGTTATGAAAGAAAACTGACTACACTGATCTCAACGTGTAAGAGTTTCTTCAATAATCTTCACCATATCCACAATTCTACACTTCACTATATTATTAGATAAAAACAGTAAATTCAACTGATATCCTTGTTCTGTTTCTATAAATATGACATGTAATTATTTTTTCCTGAGGAAAGTATTAATGTTTCACCAATAATATGCAGATAACATGTCTCGGCAATTAATTTTGAAATTATATATTAAGCCATAAACAAATCTTCATTGGAAAATCTCGTGGAGAATGTTTGCGAAATTATTTGTTTGGAAAAAAAGAAATTAATTTTTCTTATTTATCAAAAAAGCTATTGGTTTACTTGAATACTCTGAATGTCTGTTATTCAAATGGTTTTTCAGTTTCGATTGTTTCATGCTTTCATTTTAAAATGTTCATCAAGACAAAACACATAGTAGCAAGTTATTATTACTACAACTACTTATAAAACTACACTTCAAATATTCATCACAATACTGTGGAGTCCAAAAGAATTTTTTTCTTTGCTACCAAGCTGTATATCACTTGAACGTTTATACTTAGGGTTATTATTTTCACTAACTTCAAGTTCACAAAAACTAGGCTGCATTTGTGCATCACTTGAGGTTTTCCTGTGTAGTGTATGTTTCTTCAGCCATCTATCCATATTGCAGAAGGGTTTTCTTTAAAATGAACAACTTAAAATTTGTTAGTTAATTCAAACTTAGTCACAAACAATCCTCTCTATACTCAGAACAAATTGACTCTTCTAGAACCAACCAACAGCAACTTATCGGCTTGTCTGCTGCTTCCTGGTAGTACCAAACGTAAAACTCAGTTCTCACATGCCTTTCAATTTCCAATAACAGAGTAAGCAAATTTAACACATTTGTAGTAAAATTCCTAAAACTTTAGTGTCGAAGAATCAGTTCAATGAATGAATAGTCCTTTTATGTGGGACAAAAAATACATTTAACCTTACCTGCATACAGGAGAAGATCGGCTTGGTCTTAGCAAAGGGACATGCCTAGCTAAGATGTGCTTTACATTTACTACACTTCACAAGACTCTGAAAGTTATCAGCACCGTAAAACGTAATCTTAGGCTCTTTAAATTGCACTATGTGAGAATACTTCAATTCTAACATTAAAGGTATAAACACAGACGTCAACTTTTGAGTACCGTAGATTTGTAGCCTTAAGTACGATTTTTTAATTTTACTACCTGTTATACCAGCTTATTTGAAATACTAAGAAATCCAAGCTAGATGAAACAAAAATTTAAATTATAATGTATTTGAAAATATTAATTTCATTACAACATATTTACATCAAGTGGTTTGATACATTTTTCATTAATATACATCAAGGGCTTGGAGGAAGTTTGAAAATTTTGGTTGGTAATAAAAGGGTTAAAAACTACTTTAACTTAATTTTTTTTTAGTTTTCTGCAGACTGGCTTGTTGTTCATGGTCTAGGTATATTACATCGTATTTTATTTATCAAGCCAATTTTTAATAAAAGTTTATTATCGTCTTTCCCCTTACCACTGTTTGTATGGCTCTGTATCATAATGTTTAGATTACTCTAAATACCAAATATTTACAAACTACATATTTTAGCATGCAATATTTTACTAATTTTACAACTCAAAATATTTGTTTTTTAAGCATTTATGTTGATTATTCAAATGTCACGGTAGTCTTCTATTTCATCAAATCGTGGTTGTAAATTTGTCGTTACAAAGGTTGGGATTTTGAAACTCTTGCATATATCTACTATATCTGCAATCTAGGAAAAAAAAGCACGAATTTTATTTAACGGAGTCATTTCACTCACATACGTGATGTATAGAGTAAGGCTAGCTAGTTTTTACATCTTGCATAACACTATTTCCTCAAGTAAAATAATCAGAAAAGATCCAAAATATTTGTTTTGCATCTTTTCAGTTACAAAAAGTCATCCCATAATATTTCTTGGTAGTTTCATTTGGGACATTTCAGATTTAACCATTTGTGCCATACGCTGTCGAAAGCTTTCTCGACAAAAGTAAATGATAGTGAAAACATTGACATTACAGGTACTCTTTTATCAACGAATAGTGGGATTGACCGTCAGATTATAACGCTTTCAGGGCTGAAAGGACGAACATGTTTGGTACGACAGAGATAAGAACCCACAATTCTAAGGTTATGAGTAGAACCCCTTAACTAACCTGGCCATGTCGGGCCGAAGTCAAAGGTACTCGGTATAGTTTTACAAAATATGTACAAGCTAGTTTGAGATAACAAAATTTGTAAATTATTTGACGAATTTTTTAATTATAGGAAATAAACTTTCTTTCTAATTGATAACAGTGGTTTTTCACTACTGTGTCACGGTTTTAATAAATAAATTGTTTATTTGAAACACTTACTATTATAAATTGACTAATTTTAATTTATATATTAGGAAGAAGATTAAACATTAAAAATTAAGCATGCTAATTATTTGAGATTTTTCTATAAGTAAATTAATTAATTTTACACAAATACTTACAGAAAACATTAAAAGCTATGCAAAGAGATTGTAAAATAACGTTATTATTTTGTTTTATTTTTCCAAGGCTTAAACGAAATGGACCTGGGACGACAATATTATGGAATTGGCTTAATTGTTTGTGTTGGATTATTCTTCTCTTTTAATGATGAATTAGTCCAATTTACCAAAGAGAGAGTATTTATTAAGATTCTGGGCTTATCTCAGGTGTTTCGTGTATTTATTATTTCACCCCTGATCATCCTCCGAAATATAAATTTCAACTACGACGATTCTGTTTATATCTCTTAGTTCTCTAACTGGAGCATTAGAAAATGTTTTTTCTCTAATATTCCAACACTCTTATTCTTCTTAGTGACGCAACTGCCATTTGCTCTGCAAATTCAGTTTTTGCCATTGTTTTTTTCTCTCTTCATGCTCAAACGTTTATGCAAGTTTTCGAATTTCGTTCCTAGCGTCCTTGGTATTCTTGGAGTGGTCTTTATTCCCCAACCAAGTTTCTTATTCACATCAAAAAATAATTTTCCATAAATCATAAAGGAATTGGAGCTATAGTAGCTGCTTTTATTTTAGTTGCATTGTCTTTTAACTTCATTAATTTTTTGTTAACTAATGTAAATCACCTCATTATTACAATGCCTGTTACCATAACTATGATTCTCTTCTGGGTTTTGTGTGTGATAAGCAATCAACATTTCTCAAAGTTAAGGCTTGCTGATTGTTCCTGAACCAATTTGTAAACCATTACAATAGGACTGACTAGTTTGTTAACTTTGTTTGTTATCACACGAGGTTTATAACTAGTTGAAGCTGGTCTACGTTTGTTTGGACAAACAAAACAAACATTTGAGGGCCCGCCATTTCTGTTTTTTAGACTTCGTTTCAAAACTTTCTAGTGTAGGTCAGTTGGATCAAAGTCAGATTTATCAAAGCAAGTTCTAAAATTTCATTATTATTATTTTGTTTCTTAAGAATCTATATGCACATATATACAAAAATAACACAAAAACAATAACCTAAAAACACAAATTAACAATGTTGTTAATCAAGATAATTAATAGCACGAAGAACTTTGAATTAATTTAAAGTAAACAAAAGCTGGTTTTCACTTTTTTCATTTACTTGTGAATTTATTTTCATTTCCATTTCTTGTTGCATTTTATATATAATGTTCAGTTTGATTCATAGTATATGACCATTTAATGAATGGTATTACCAGAATATATACACTGCTGGCCTAAATCTTAAGACCAATGAACATAAGGAAGAAATATGCATTTTGCGTTGTTAGACTAAACCACTTACTTGCGTAAAGCTTCGAAAGATGAAAATGAGAAAATGGAAAATAAAAAAAAAATTATCATTTAATAGGGAAAATGTAAAGACTATGAAATTAGCCTAAATACTAGCTGGTCAAAAGTTTAAAACTATACTGAAACGAAGCGTTAATTGGTAAACACGTAACCAAATTTAGTCATTTGTGTTCAAGCATTAGCGTTTTCAACTTCTCCCACTGTCATCTCCTCTGTTGCATCAGGTAAACACATGGCAAAGGCTAAAAAGTTGATAGAGTTTGAAATTGGCAGAATTGTCGAGCTGCAAAAGCAAGGTCTCTGTCAACGTGCCATCGCTGGTGAGATTGAGTGTAGTAAAACTGCTGTTGCACATTCCTTAAAAGACCCTGACGGATACGGAACGAGAATTTCAAGTAATCGGCCCAACAAAATTTGCCGATGTTGAGCACGAGGATTCGAGGGGTTGTCCGGCAAAACACCAGCCGATCATCGAAACAGATTAAAGTGCTTACGGACGCAGAATGCAGCTCAAGAACAATAAGACAGCATCTACGAGAGAAAGGCTTTAAAAACCGTAAACGTCTTCAAAGACCATGCCTCCTTCCACACCACGAAACAGCTCGGTTAAAATTTGCTGAGAAGCACCAAACAGAGGACGGAAAAAAGTGGACGAAGGTTTCGTAGTCTGATGAGAAAAATTTAACCTGGATGGTCCAGATGTCTTCCAGCGTTACTGGCACGACAAGCATATCCCATCGTAGACATTTTCTACACGACACAGTGGAGGAGGTTCCATCATAATCTAAGGTGCTTTTTCCTTCCAATCAACAATAGAGCTTCAGGTTATATAGGGGCGTCAAACATTAGCTGGCTAAATTGGCATGTTGGAGAGAGCATCCTTATTGACTGAAGGCTTTCGCTTGTGTACAAATGACTGGAGCTTTTAGCAAGAAAACGCTGCAATCCACAATGCCCGCAGAACAAAGGACGTTTCGAAGAAGAAACATTAATTGAAAAATAAAAATAAGAAAAATGAGGTACTACCATCGAGAGTAATTAAATTTTCAAAAAATACCCTTTGTATCATATCAGTTCTCATTATGGTAAAAAGGCACTATTAGGGAGTCCAGTAAACGAATTATACTAGAATGAAATATCACATCCAATTACCTAAATAAACTACTATTGCTTCACACCACCACTCATCTATTAAGTCCACTGTGACTATCATGCTCAAAACAAACTTTTATATGCGGCAAGTGTACATCCGCATAAATTGTTGCCATATCTTTAAATAACCTTATTCATAACAAAATATAATTATTGAAAATGTTTAGTAAAATTTATCTAAGTCTTATCTCTTTATATTTATTTCATACATTATTATATTTGTTACGGAATAATTTAATAATTTTATTTAAAATTTTTTATTAAATCTATTATACATTAATTTTTTCAACATTACGGATAAAATATTTTCATATTGCTAGAGTTTGTAAAACGTTTCGTGGGTTAATTATGA
Source organism: Tachypleus tridentatus (assembly GCF_004210375.1). NCBI lineage: Eukaryota > Metazoa > Arthropoda > Merostomata > Xiphosura > Limulidae > Tachypleus > Tachypleus tridentatus. The sequence continues at coordinate 158,286,421 of NC_134831.1, forward strand.
TAAAATAAATCAATATTATTCAAACACTTAAATTTATTAGCCTATTGAAATATACAGTAATATGCGGCAAGGTATGCATCTGCATAACGTATTGCCAAGTCGTTAAATGGCCTTATTCATAACAAAATATAATTATTAAAATTATAAAATATTTTCCTACATCAAAAATTTGTACTGATCGAATCATCTATATATCTATATAGGGCCTGGCATGGCCTAGCGCGTTAAGGCGTGCGCTTCGTAATCTGAGGGTCGCGTTTTGCGCCCGAGTAGCGCCAAACATGCTCGCCCTCCCAGCCGTGGGGGCGTTATAATGTGACGGTCAATCCCACTATTCGTTGGTAAAAGAGTAGCCCAAGAGTTGGCGGTGGGTGGTGATGACTAGCTGCCTTCCCTCTAGTCATACACTGCTAAATTAGGGACGGCTAGCACAGATAGCTCTCGAGTAGCTTTGTGCGAAATTCCAAAAACCAAACCAAACTATATATCTATAAGTTAAGATAAAAAATATCTGGGTTTGTGTAGTTTTCAATAAATCTTTTCTCATAATGTTAAAGATATAAATTTCTTATACAAGTAGAATAGTTACCTCCCACTGGAACTCCTATTACTTGTTTAAAAAAACTGGTTATTAAAAATATATAATTACTGTAAATACCGAAACTTAATATATTTGAGCAAGGCCCGGCATTGCCAAGCGTGTTTAGGCGTGCGACTCATAATCCGAGGGTCGCGGGTTCGCATCCGGTCGCGCCAAACATACTCACCCTTTCAGCCGTGGGGGCGTTATAATGTGACGTTATAAAGAGCAGCCCAAGAGTTGGCGGTGGGTGGTGATGACTAGCTGCCTCCCCTCTAGTTTTACACTGCTAAATTAGGGACGGCTAGCATAGATAGCCCTCGAGTAGCTTTGTGCGAAATTCCAAAACAAACAAAAAAGACAATTCATTTTTTTCTAAGTAAACAAGGTGCCATACTCTTTCCTTGTAAGAAAATATGGAAGTCTTAAGTGGAGTTTGAAGTTTAAGTTCCATTACAAACTCCCTTGAGTTCTAAGGTGGTATTTGTGAATGAGAAGTCTTTTCTATATATATACTTTCAGAACAAACATTTACAGATAATATATTTACATACGACTTTATAAAGTAAAAGTAAAAACGTCTTTCGTTCTAAATTAATTTGTAATAATTATTGAGCATTTAAAGATAATAACGTGTATATTCTGGAAGTAAATACCTCATTTAGTTGGGTTCTATCAATAACATTTGGTTTTCCATTTAAAAAATAACACTCAATTTCCTTAACATTTGTGTAGATGATGTAATTGTAACGGATTTACTAATGCATTTTTATTTTATTATTGATGTTTGTTTTAGTTAAATATACATTTAACAATGTATGTAAATTGTAGTATTAAATACGTGTTGCGAAATTGTCACCTATTCTCTCAGTCTACAGAAGATTTCCTGGAGTTATACATTGTTGAAAACTGAAATTTCAATAATCTCGCATTAACATTTATAAGCCGATACGCCAAGAGACAAATATATATTATTGGCTTACTGCAGTTACTTTTCTAAAATCTCAGAAGTTATAACTGTGCTCTACTACATTTATTAATGTGGAAACTAAAATGTTTTGACCAAGAACGTTTTTTAGATTCAGAATATTACAAATTGTTTAATTTCAGTGAATTAATTTCAGACTTTGGTAAATCTGCAAGGAGATTAAATACCTACGTCGGAGAAAAGTCATCGTGAAAATGGCATGAGACCTGCTAAGAATAGATTGTTATCCAGCTAGCCACTAAACGAAGTGTAATATTATCAATTTAGAATTAATTCTCTAGTATTAAATTGAAAGCTCATGTCCAAGATCTGAATGAGAGACAAAATTCGATTTAACTTTAAATCATAATTCAGTCTATATTTATCAGATCCAACAATATTTGATCATGTCTTTTTATTAAGGTTTTCTTCAATCGCCCTCCCTCGAACAACAAGAAAGATAAAACAAAACTGCTCAAAATTACAATTTTGTTTAAATTAGAAGTAAATAATCAATAAGAAAAAAATAACTGAAAAGCATATTATTTACATACTAGTCAAAAATTATTTATTGTCTGAGGAAGCATTTGAAGAATACTACTAGCCAATCAAAGATGAATGATAAAAGATAAGTTAAAAATTCTCCTAAAAGTGGAACAAATCGAGCTTGAAGAAGCCTTTATGAAAACTTGGAAAGAGAAAGTCAGCATTCTTTTGCAATTATTATAGACACTGTCGTGTGTAATAATACCATAATATAATAAATTTTCATATAAAAAGGCACACCATCTATATTTCTGTGCTGTTATTTTAAGCATTTACCACTCTTTAATAGTTAATTTTCGAACGGTTGGAGTGAGACAGTCTGCTAGCTGTTTAATTAGCCTAACACGTATATTGACTTTATTATTGGTATGTTTAGGGATTTTAAGTACGTAGGTTTGGATTCTTTTACAGCAGATGTCTGTGATCTGTCGGCAACAAATTTGAAAAATAAACATAAAACACACAATAAGATATGTACAAATATACTTTCATTGTAGGATATGACAGATTTATCTAATTCTCAAAGTAGTTCGCTTTTTTTTATCAAAAGACTACACAGACAGATCAATTACTTTAGAATCCAATTGGCAAAACAAATTATTTTTCTCTATTCTGTTTCTTACTGCACAATCTGCGATAAATTAATTTAACCTTCCTTGTATATTAGCTACCAAAGTTGTGCCTTACATTTTAAATACCTGACTTCTTTCGTCAAAGTCCCATAAACGGGTTCAATTTCATTAGAACACCAGTTGGCAAGACAATTTTTTCTCCTTAAACCTACTGAGATGTGAAACTTGCTTCAAAATATCGCTTTTTATTGCTAATCACGCACATTATAACTAACTTTCGGTTTTGTAATTTGCGTATGATTGAACCATTACTTCATTTCATTGAACTTGCTATCGCTCGGTTGCCTATACATATATATATATATATACATACAATCCCAACTAACGCCTTGAAGATTCTACAATCTACGACGTGATATGATGTAACAGTACTCACTCGGCGAGAAAAGTACCAATGATTTAAGTAACGTAACGTCAAGAGTATTAACAAATGACAAGTACGAGAGCCAACTCCACACACAACGTACGACTTGTATAAACTTATGTGACAAAATTTATCACAAATAACAATTTTAAACAATCAACCTTCAACACTCCTCTCATGTAAACTATACTCATTAAATACTAAGTTATAGAATAAATTACATTTGTAAATAATAACACTTACAGTAAATGATCTTGTATCATCAACAGATTGATATTGTTTGTCAGAAGTTGAGGTGAGCCTAACACACGCGTTAGCTGTTGACTCTTCAACGTGTAAGTTTGATGAACATATATATCTATAGTTGCTCAGCTGAGGCCTGGAATTTTCTACAACCTGGATTCACTATAATGTAACAATACATGGAACTCATTAGAAATAATTTCCTAATAACAGAACAACCGGTCTTACTACAAGCGCTTCATTAAATTAAACGTCATGGTTACTTACTACTTAAAATGTTTAAGTTATAATATATTGTAAGATAAACATGCGTAGAACTGTCGAACAGTTACCATATGGCATATTATGGACGTTGATTTCAGATTAGTCATGGTTACTTCGCGATAGAGAGTAAATGAACAAAATACTTAAGTTCATGTTACAGTCATACGCCGTTGTCAGTACAATACTATATAGGACATCATACAACAATCTTATCAGAAAAAGAAAATATTCCACAACTAAAACAATTGTTGAATTACATAATAAAACTGAGTGCAAATATAGGTCAGGTGTTCATTTCAATTTGTAGATGTCATGAACAAATTATTAACCCATTTTACCAGAATTTATCAAATATCTAATTCATTTTGAATATTTGGACGCATTGAACCAATTAGTAATCACCATTCATAAAGTTGATATTTGTAAAACTGATAGAAGTGATTACGTTAACATTTCAAACTTCAATTTTCTTACAGCCAAAGCCTAAAGATATAGCAGGCATATAATATTTTGTCAATAGGTGATTAAAAGACAGTTTGACGTTAAATCTTTTAGAAACGTAAATATAATGAAAGGATGAAACACTGGTCTTTTACATAAACACGCTTGATGGTAGTTTGAATTATTAATGAAATTCTAAATGTTGGACACTCAATGTACGTTTCTGTTCTTAGTAATTTAGTTGGAAATATATTATGGACATCATACAACAATTTTCAACAATAAAGATTACCAGTTTCACCATTATTATTGTTCATTGATATTGAAACACAATTATTAACCATTATGTGAAAATAATAAATAAATCATTACATTCTATCATTTTAATTTTAATCTACAGATAAATTTGTCTCTTATCTTAAACCAAGTACTGCATTCACCTTAAGGTAGCTGCAGTTAGCATAATAAATATTTAATTTAATATAATTAAGTATTTATTCTTCTCTGTGAAGATATTTTCTGGCTCAGGAGCCTTATAATTTTTTCTAAAATTTTCTAATATCTTTCTTTACTAGCTCAGAGTTAACACAGTCATCTTGTTTGATCTCGTTTCTCATTATCAACAGTTAAAGGTGTGGAATATTGTTTCAATCTTCGTTAGTAAAAACTGAAGAAGATAATAATTTAAATTCCAATCATCTCATATTCATTACTTAGTTTCCACCATTACTCCCACAGGAAAAGAAAAGTGGCCAACCATTTTTTTTACTTCATCTCTCAGGTGAATAGGTTTTCTTTATAGTAAATACAAAGTAGTTCACACTATAATAGTTATGACTATCATATGGGATATGATATTGATATCATTGTTAAATCTATTATCGAGAAACTAATGTACAGTTTCATTTGTTAAATAAACATTAGATACATTAAAACATGCTATTTGTAAAAATTTGCCAAATGCACGGAAATTATATATTGAAAAATTAACAAATTTCCTTTAACTGAAACTGTACTGAAAATTGATGATGAGTCAGTTTACAAATAGTCATGATTGAGGTGGTTTAAGGTAATCCTTAAACATGATAAGAGTGGTTTGATACTTGTCTCATAAAATAACTTTAGACTTTTATCCTGTTTAATCAGTTATAACGTGTGTTTTTTTTAATATGTACATGCATAACAGGATAAAACTGATAAAATTCTCTTCTGAAACACAGAAATAATTTGTTTTAATATGTTTCATCGTCTTGTTGCTAAAGCAACCATTTACATTAGTTATAAAATAAGAACAATTTTATAATTGCTACTCTTGCTATATATATTATACTTTTTATATTTTTATGGGACAAATATTTTATTGACGATCTGCAACAAATAACATCATAAATTAATAAATAATTTGGTGATTAAATTATTTATAAATATATTTAATTCAAATATAGTTTAGGGTTAAAATAATTTTAATATTTTATGGATTATTTCTTCAGTTACCTACAATATTTTCTGTAATATATTTATATATTTTTGAGGCTTATAGTAAGATTCTTAAGAACCAACATTTTAAGTGTTTTACTCACCCTTGTACAAATCGTTAAAGTATTGGAATGATGATCCGAGAGTCTGTTGTTCTAAAGGTAATGCTTCCAAAGCCGTTTCATACAGTTGTACTTTATAAAAATGACAGGCAATATTATTGTTTAATAAAAGTAACTAGCTGATGCTGATAAATATTTTCTTCCTTGTATTCTCCAGTTTCAACTAACTGTCGGCCTGTACACAAAGCACATGAGACTTGTGTCTAAGGGATCTTTCCCTATTGGTTTATAACCGTTACATACATTACACATCAACAAAACATCTGAAATGGTGCTTCACGGTTTCAACGTTATTATAAACCTTAATCCTAAAAAAAACATTCTACCGAAGTATTAGATTAAAATCTTACCGAAAATAATGTAGTCTCTAAAACCTTGAGTGCTTTTTTTCAGAGAGGCAACAGAAAAAGATCTATATATTTTTGGAACAATACAACTGAAACCTATTGTTTATGTTTGTTTTCAGGGGTTGTTTATAGACATGTTTTCTGTTAATGTACAGTTCAAAACATTCCAGCTGTCAAATTAGCCATGGCTAAAATCTGTTTCATCTGCATTAATACATGTACATTACCTGCTGCTGTGATATACACAATAAGGGTAAATGTATAAGTTGTATGTGTTCTGTTTGAAGATTTCACTTAAGTATAATCACTAAACCTTCTGACCAGCCTTTCAACATACGAAACAGTGTAGAAAATGATAATCAGTTGTTTTACTTTAAAGTATCAGACATTTTAGACAGTCTGAGCGCTAGACTCTGAAACAATATCTCATTAAAATGTGATAAAATATCATTTAAACTTCCTTATGTCCTATCATGGAAAATGTCAGTCTAAAACAAGTATTTTTCTAGTTTAAACAAAACACATCATTAATTTCCAATTAACATGGCTTTCATACTTAATCTTCATATAATATTTTACATATTAAATTAATTTTTGTGTCTAAGCGAGCTTTTTCATTTTCCTCAGTTGTGTTATGAAACAGGTCACTGTTGATCAAAATAATCATGGTCTACATTGATTTCTATTTATCCTCAAATTATCAAGGTGTTTTAAGATAAAAATAAAATCAGTATTTGTATAAACCACATCAACTTATTCAAATGCATTGACAACACCTACATAACTCATAAGAATTGCAGCTTATGCTTGTTTTAAAAGTCAGGTGGTGATAATGGAATACCTTGTCCGTTTTCAATTGTTAGAAACACGTCATCACTACCGAACTGAAACTTGAAATATCAAAATGTTTTATTTGAATTGTACATGTTAATTTTGTAAATAGACTTGAAAGTTGTAAAAAGTGTAATATTTAAAATAGGTTGTGCTTAAATCACAGCGAAAAATGAAGAAAAAATGTAAAATGTTGTTTGTTTGTCTTTTAATTTCGCTCAAACCTCAACGAGGGCTATCTGCGCTAGCCTTCCCTAATTTAGCGATGTAAGACTAGAGGAAAGGCAGTTATTCATCACCACCCGCTACCAACTCTTGGGCTTTTCTTTTACCAACGAATAGTGGGATTGACCGTAATTTTATAATGCCCTCACTGCTGCACGGCGAATACATTTGATGCGAAAAGGATTCGAACCCGCGACCCTCAGATTACGAGTCGAGCGCCTTAACCACTGGATGTAAAATATGAAAGAATCACAACTGTTCACGTGATATAACATTTCTTCAAAGAATAAAAACAGAATGTGTAATATATACGTGTATATATGCATAATAGTTTATTTTTCGCCTAGGGTTTTTTATTGTGAATAAAAAATCATTATTTTAATATAAGGTTATGATTACAATTGCATCACTAGTTTACAACCTTTTTTTTGAGAAATAAAAACCTTATTAAATAATTTGTTTATTAGTTTCTTAACGATACCGTTACACAGTCAATATTAATTAACTTTCAAGTCAAGGAAACAAACATGAAGTAAAAAATGCTTGATTATTTTAGGCATACATTTATTTACTTAAAACAAGAACAAACATCATAACAATATCAAATATATTCTATTTTATTAGGTTCCAAATCCCGAGTGATTATTATAAATCAAATATGAATAAAAATATTATGTCAGAGGATAAACGATGAAAATAGATGCAGCTTTCAGTTATGAATGATGCAAATTCTTTGGATGAAATTTCTAATAAAAACTAAAAGCTAAGTCTTAAGATTATTATTTTTTTTTTGAAAATCAACTAAAAATATACTTACAAATAAGTCCCTTTGTAGCACAGCGGAATGCCAACGGAATTACAATGCCAGAAACCGGATTTTTTTATACCTTGTGGACATGGCACGGAGAACCCGTTGTGTAACTTTGTGCTTAATTTAAAACAAACAACTGTAATAATAAAAGCACTATTAAGAATTTTAAATAATTAACTAAGCTTCAAAAAATAACGTTTTATTAATATTTTTTTCCTCAAAAGTAATGGATTACTTTTGCTAATTAATACAACGGAATTCATTATAAGCATATTCTTTCAAAACTTAGTGGAAATTATATCTAAACCTTAGGTCTTTTCTATTTTTATCTCATTGAACATTGGAATTTCGAAATATCTGTCTCGTATAAGTGTTTTCGAAATGAGATATTTGTTCATTTGTAATTAAACGAAAAGCTGTACCATGGTGTTTTTATGCTGTGAAAGCCACGGGTATCGAAACCTTGCTTCTAATGTTATTAGTTCGCTGATTAGCCGCTATACCATTGGAGGCTTCACAATTAATACTTTAGATGTTATTCATCATATGGCGTAGTGCATTGAAGGTGTAAAATTCTGCTTCACGTATCTGTGATCATGAAATCTATTAAGCTTTCAAGGCACAAAGTCAACCAAAATAAAAGAAGAAAAACAGCCGTAATATTTAGTGTGCTCTTAGCTCAAAGAAGATAAAGCGTCATATGCAAAAGTACTCGAAACAACAACCAAACCATAACATCTTTAAATCAACAAATAACAAAACCAACAAACACTATTAACAATATACCAAAAAAACATCACCATAACACACAAAAGCTGAAACACAAAAAATAATGGTACAACAACAGAGGCTAGCACAAAGGAAAGAAAAAGAGAGATATTCGTTGACATCATCAAAATCATTTCACATACTTCATACCCGACTGTTCAAAACTTACACAAAACAAAAATTTTATAGAAATGTTAATAAACATTGCTAAAAAAAACAAATTATACCATATATAACATTAATCACAAGATATCTACTGTCTTCTAAAAGTCAGCGCTCGACATATGAACATGCAAGAAGTTCTTGCTTTCAAAATATACAAAATCAAAGACATACTTAAACAAACTAACCCTTAAATTTGATACTAATTGAAACATTATAGTATAAAATAATATACGTAAAGGATACAGCTGTTCAAATATCAGAAAAGACAGAATCAATAAGCATGATACAATTAGCCCTATTATACAAACCAATCTTGTCGATAACAGAAGTGCAAAGTAACAGAAATAACGAACGTATAACAGTTGATGTTTTCCTCCACAACCAAACAAACGTATTTTACACTAGTAGGGATTTATTGTTTACCAACTAAACAAATATAGATTTATTTAATAACATCTTTTCCCATGATAAAAATTCTATCTTTATACTAAATTTAAACAGAAGCTCAGATGTAAAACAACAAACACTAATGAAAAAAAATATTGATTGATTGATAATACTAATATAGCTGGCCTGGCATGGCCAAGCGTGTTAAGGCGTGTGTCTCGTAATCTGAGAGTCGCGGGTTCGCATCCCCGTCGCGCCAAACATGCTGGCCCTTTCACCCGTGGGGTCGTTATAATGTGATGGTCAATCCTACTATTCGTTGGTAAAAGAGTAGCCGAAGAGTTGGCGGTGGGTGGTGATGACTAGCTGCCTTCCCTCTAGTCTTACACTGCTAAATTATGGACAGCTCGGTGCAGTGGGCTAACAACCTACTCACTTAAATACTTGTTGAAGAATCCGCAAGCGATTACGGCCCTATGTTCCTAGATGGAAACTAATGGTGATAACTAACTAACGAAGTAACTAATATAGCCACATTAAATGATACTTCATCAACGCATTATTCGTATGCAAAAAGCTGCAGTGATATACATGATCTCTTCTTAAGCTTATAAAATACGAGTCAGAAACTAGTAAAATTTAATATGGGAAAAGATGTTTAAAGCAATTATTTTCCAAATTGGTATGTCTTCGATATTACCACCTATAAAAATATAACTTACGGAAAAGAAACATTAAATTACAAAAAATCTGAACACGGCAAAGTCAGGTGGTTAGGGAGTTCGACTCATTATATTTAGGTTGCAGGTTCGAATCCCCTTCACACCAAAAATGATCGACTTTCAGCAGTGAAGAGTTATAAGGTGACGGTCAATCCCACAATTCGTTGGGAAAATAATAGCTCAAGAGTTTGCGGTGGATGGATGACTAATTGGCTTCCCTCTATTCTTACACTGCTACGGCCTAGCGCGTGAAGGCATGCGTTTCGTAATCTGAGGGTCGCGGGTTCGCGCCCGAGTCGCGCCAAACATGCTCGCCCTCTCAGCTGTGAGGGCGTTATAATGTTACGGTCAATCCCACTTTTCATTGGTAAAAGAGTAGCTCAAGAGTTGGCGGTGGGTGGTGATGACTAGCTGCCTTCCCTCTAGTCTTACACTGCTAAATTAGGGACGGCTAGCACAGATAGCCCTCGAGTAGCTTTGTGCGAAATTCCAAACAACAACAACAACAACAACTTACACTGCTAAGTTAGAGACGTCAAGTACAGATAGTCCTCATATATCTATGCACGAAATTCAAAACAAAAGACAAATTAGCAAGGAGTATCAAATAATCTTCTATCTATTAAAGTATATCAAACAGCCGCGAAATGATCTGAAGTAGATAAGAACTGTCAAATAAACACGGAGTGCCTACACGACGCCGCCAAACAGACAAACTGCATCAACACAAAATAAAAAAAGATTTCATGGAAAACACTTTTGCATCTCAAAACTCTTATTTAAAAACCTAGACAACTATAAAGACAATATATGCAAACAAGAGATCAAGCAATAAAAACAAGAATAAACACAAAAGAGAAAATACAAACCAAAGTAGTATTTGTGTTTTGCTTATATCAAAGCTACATTGTACTTGCGTCCACTGATGGGATTCAGTTCCCTGATTTTAATGTTGCAAATCCGAAGACTTACCGCTGCTCCAGCAGGAGACCGAACAGAAGTAAAATGGAACACCTTCTACTCCCAACTAAATGACAAAAACAGATCTCAAACAAATCTGGTCACATTTAAAAGAATTCACAAACCAAGAGACAACGCAACAAGAAAATAGCCACCACTAGCCTTGCACAACACCATAAGCCAAAACATCTAAACTGAAGCCTTCAAACAACATTTAAAAAGTAAGTTCAGAACACCTCATGAACCAGACCCGAACACACGTTTTTATGACGAAGTAGACGTCTACATAACAAATAATATGGAATTATTCAAACCTCACTTTCCAGTTAACATAAATAGCAGAAACATTAATACAGCAAACGACTATATACAAAGCTGTACCGAACAAGAACTCTGAGAAGGAATCATAACAACAAAAACAAAGTCCTGGGAGAAGATGGCATACATGCTAGGATAGTTTTTTTGTCATACTCTTAGATTATTTGAATACCTAACAGCAATCTTTAACTTATCCCTAAATTCAGGATATATCCAATTTTCGTGGAGGTATTAATGTTTTTTTTTTTTAAAGTATAGATAGACAATAAACCAAATAGCTATTATAATTTAACCCTAAGGAAGTCTTACGCATGTAAACTGTAGTCGCAAAATGATCAAAAGGTACAGCGGCGTTACGTCAGAGCTCCTAGAAAAGTAAAGATAATGAAAAGACAAAATAATGGTTAATCACACAGTCACGACTGATGTTATTTTGAATAATAAATGAAGTTATGAATATTAGATAATTTAATTCGAAACATATTACTGAATATATTATGACTTTGTTTGATCGTATGAGCTTGATTTTTATACTTTTGACTCAAGTCTGTATTTCATATTACTTGCTGTTTACTTTCTGACAACTATAGTGACTGACAAGCAATAACACAGTGTCATGTGTTTTCAGAAATATGTTAACATTGTGGTCTTTATATTACTTTAAGTAACAAAATTAAAAGTATACAAGGCATGTTAGAATATTTTCATTGATTTTAATTCGTTTTATCATTAGAATTTTAGAATTTTCTGGTTAAAAAGCCAGTAATAACCACTGAGATTTGTCGAAGCTGTGGATTTTTGTTCGAAAAAAGAACCATTTGTATGGTGGAAGGCATTTGGATCAGAAATAAATTTGTACCCAATGTTTTTACAAAATATCGAATTGGCCAAGGTACTATTTAATAGAAAGTTCCAAATTAACAAAGAAAAAATCATTACATAGTTATTTAATGATGCATTTAGTAAATTATTGGTGCAACATTTTTGCATTTTGTTATTAATATTGAAAAAATATTTTTAGAATATTGGTATAATGTATTTTATTACGTTTTTCATGTTTTTTGTTCCTGATTCCGTGCCCTTAAGTGGTATATTTGCACATTTACACAGCTAGAAACTGGGTTTCGATGCTCGTGATGAACCTATGTACTTAATTACAAACAAATGTCGATTCTATGTTTTGAAATAATATATTTTGCACTAAAATTAGGGTCAAATCTTACACAAGTACGTGACTATTGTGTGTGTTCTGGTGTTGAAATTATTCTAAATGCTTTTATTATTTAGTAAATCGCTTTTTGTTGTCCAACCCTGAATGATGTTGTGTATTCATTTGTGACCGTTACATTGATATCTGAACAAAGACCCTGTCTCATAAAGATTTTATTGTAAATTTGAATGTTTTGTTTCTCAGTTATTTTCAAACACAAGTTAGATTATATTCAAATAAACTTACATTATTGCTGAATAAACCATTCGACAACAAAGTGGTAAAAATAAAGCATACTGTGTCAGTAATGACTGAACATGATGATGATCATGTGTGTTGTCAGTAATAACAGAACAGGTGTAAATGCTGACACACATGACGGTCATCTACAAGCTAGAAAATGTGTCTCCCTTCCGTCAACCACAAATGTCGAGAATCCATTCTGTCTACAAACCTGTTGAAAATTCATAGACTTATATCATCGCAGTCAGCCCATCACTCCTACGTGTTGTGAAGTTATTTCGATTAATGGGTTTTTCATGTATTGGTTCATAGATGTATTTTGAATTTGGCGCAAAGCTTTACGAGAATTATCTGCATCAGCAGTCCCTAATTTTTCATGTAAGACTAGAGGGAAGGTATTTAGTCATCATCACCTATCACCAACTCTCGGACTACTCTTTTAGCAACAAATAGTGGGATTGCGCATCAGTTTATAACGCTGCTACGGTGAAAGGGTGAGAGTATTTCGTGTGACGGGGATTTAAACCTGCGACGCTCAGATTATGAGTTGAGCACCCTAACTATCTGGCCATGCTGGGCCGTAATATATTGAAGCTGCTTAAAAGTTTAGAAATATATATAACAAGAACCTAGGATTAAATGAGCGGAAACCACAGTTTCTTGTATGAGGAGAGAACCAACTGAATGGTGTAAGGTCTGCAAATAAAAACTAACATTTAAAAAGTGAGAAAATTTAAATAAAACTTGATTAATTTGTATCCAGCGGTGTCACATAATACCCTACAAGGTGAGAAACTCTTTAGTAGAAAGTACCACGCTAATGAAGATATAGTTAGTGAAGTACTGTTGTTTATCATTCGATATTCTTATTAATATTGAAAAATATTTTTAGGAATATTGTGTTTTTTTTCCTTTTTTTAATTAGGGTTTAACTTACTGTTTGGTTTCCGGATTCCAGTACTTGATTTCGGTCTTTGGATATTTTATTTCTAAATTTGGTGTCAAATGACTACTTCAATAATGATTTAAGTTAAGACAGATATAAGTTAACTTGTTACTGTGTTACTACAGGTGTTAGCGAATCAGAATTTTATATTATTGCTGTATTTAAATAAATTATACAAAATTGACAGAACAATATAAACATGCTTTTACTTATCTCAAATAACCCATCTTATTAAGTAAATTAAATAAGATTTGTGTACAACTACAATTCTAAACTGAGCAGACAATGTTGAATTATTGATGAATAACATCAAATTCACTGAGAACACGACAAAGCCCTTAAATGTCTGGTCATAATTATACAGTGGTGACAAAATATACAGCACGGCCTGATCAGGTGAGTTATTGCGTTCGACTAGTAATCTGAGGGTCGCGGGTTCCAAGCCCCCCAGCGCACCAAACATTCTTGCCCTTTCAGCCGTGGAAGCGTTATAATGTGACGGTCAATCCCACTATTCATTGGTAAAAAAGGAGCCCAAGAGTTGGCGGTTGGTGGTGATGATTAGCTGCCTTCTCTCTTAATGAAGAGTAATAGAAATGATTAAATAAAGAAATCTAAATTTGATTATAACAATAAAATAACAATGACGTTTATCGTAGTATTGATTAGGTTGAAAAATAAATTTGAACCAGTGTATGTGCCAGCAGCCCACGACATCATAATATCATTATTATTACCCTTGATGAGTACCAGTGAAATCAAAAATTAATTATGTATATTTTAAAAAAAGATTACATTAATATATATTTCTCTTATCAGAATAAAAGTTAATAATTATTGTGAAATTATTTTAATATAATTTATCTAACAATGAAAAGTATTCAGCTGAAATAACTATTCTGGTTATAATATTTCCAATTCTTTACTTTTTATTTTTAAAATTATACGTATATTCTACCCACCCTTACGTTACTTCAACAACTAATAACTGATACTTACGTTATTTATCAATTTTTGAGAGGTATTTTAAGCTAGAGTATTTCTTTATATTCAAATTAGCTATTTTTCTATTTGTGTATCACATTTTACCAATAAAAAGTAGCTTTTTCAAGTAAAGTTAACATATCTAAAATATTGCTTTAAATAAACTTTTTTTGTCTTTTAAAGTTGTTATTCTAGAAATGTGTGTAATCTAATTTAATGTTATGTGAATTGACTTTTTTTTACTCCTGAGGTGTATGAATGATTTAGTATTAAGTCTTTGAAACAATATAAAATAGTCAATGCTGAGCCTATTGCTTGGAACGGATTTAATGTTATTTTAATATCTATCTATGTTTCCGTTTAATATACATTTAGAAACGTATGTAACATACATTGTTCAAGGTGTATTGCGCAATTTCTTTCTGTTTTCTTAATTTGTAGAAGATTCTCGAACGTAAGAACCAATGATGTATATGTTTACGTAAGTATCAGTATTGTTGCCAGATGAATTTTCGAGAATCTCTTCTAATGTTAAAGGTAGTAAATGCAACACGCGGAGAACCACTATAATTTTGTTGTATCTCCGCAGTCAGTGTACAATAAGTCTCGGAAGCTATAATGATGATAAACGATTATTAATCGGAAAACTGCAGATATTTGACCAGGAACGTTTATATATTTCGAAGATTACGGACTGTTCAACTTCAGAGAATTAACTTGAGACGTTAGTAATTCAAGGAAGACATTATATAACTTCAGCAGTAAGAAGTTTATTTGAGACCATATAAGAATAAAGCTAGTTTACATTCCCGTCCAGTGAAGTGTACCGATGTATCAACACAAAATCACAAATTTATATACATCGACAAACAGTTAGCGTTTAAATTAAAATTAAAATTTCCAACTATATGAAATCATTACAAAATAAATCGGAGACTCTTCAAGGATATTATTACAATACGTAACATGCTGTTAGGTCCAAGAGAACTAGTGATACATTGATACTTTCTTGACCTTACTGTATACAGTATGATCTTCATATCCTACTTCATTGAATGAATGAAAATTGTTTTTGTTTCGTTACCCACTTTGGAATATCTTGGTGGTGAAAGCGTAACATTCTAATTACATTAGGCTAACAGTTGACAATTGAGAAAATACCTTTACTCTTCTATCCTGTGTTCCACTGATTATTAACTAATGCATTTTATTTCCACTATTATGTTTCAGTTCTATAATGATATCCATTCTTCTTTCCTTTACCTCCTATACAAAACAAATTCTTCCTCAGTTTTCTTGAAGTCATAAGTGATTAATATTGTTTGTTAGTGTAGAACGTTGAGGCTGTTCTTCAAATAAAATCATTTTCCCTGATATCAAGTTGGTTAAGTTTAGAGACATTAAAGTGATCTTGTGTTATCTCTCAGTCTTGAACATTTTATGTTTAGTGTAACTAGCTAGCGTGAGTTCTGCTAACGTAATGTATGATTAGATTTCCCTGTTGTGTGTTGTCTCACACTTGCTGAAATACGATTGTGTTTTTGACCTCAAAGTTTGGCTGCACGAGTCCCTTCTGACTGATGCTTTATTTCTGTTAGACTACAATAACATGTTTGAAACGTGTTTTCTTCTTTAACTGTACTAAACCAATTATTTAAATTTTATGCATCATATGTATTAGTGAATGAACTGTTCTTGAGTTTGAAGTGCAGCAAAACCCAGCCATTTCCTACAATACCAGATGATTTCGATATAAATATTTGTGTATAAACAATCTGAGATGTTGTAAAATAAACATCATTAATTTCATTATTTCTACAAGCTGCTCTAAACATTTGAATATTAGAGACGAGAAAAGTAGTTGGTTCTCTTAGTAAACAATTTGTTCTTGCTCGCGTGAGAATGTTTTGCTGTAGTTGTTTGAAAGCTCATTTTTTCGCAATAGCAAATGCAGTTGTAAATACGTTTTATATTTACATACATCTAAAAAATAAACAACGTAAGTAATATAAACACTGCAGTTACAAAGTTTAACTCTGAATATAATTTACTGAAATATTATTAATATACATTGTTGAGTAAATCCAATATTTTATCTGGGATATTTGTGCTGAGACACCAGCAAATATCGACAAATAGCTGATATGAATTATTGTTCTATACACGATACGCAATTTCCTATTTGTTGAACAAACACATATAAATAAATAAATATGTCTTGCAGAACTAGTGTTTCTTAGGTTTGGTTTGTTATAAGTTGTGTGACGATTAAAACTTACTTAATAATATAACTTGTAATTTGTTTCCCGGACTCCTGTTTCTATGCAAAATAAAGAAAGATATAAGCCCGGACTCTGTAAGTAGACACTTTTCTAGTATTTATAGCAATGGTAAGAAGAAATTAGGAAAAGCAAGAGCTCAAACCTTACAAATTTTACCTTTTAAACTCGTTTCATGATCATTTTTACTAATTAAACAAAGTTAACAAATAACTCAGTTTACACCTATCCAAGTTTAACTGTTCTTAGATACCATTTTACTATTTGATATTCATTGTTTACCAGTTAAATAATTCTTCTTTACTTGATAAACGGGTTGTTATTTGGGTGTCATGTTAACTTTCGTAGGTTGTTCAAAATTTCATTTTTAGATTCACGCTTCCTTT
Source organism: Tachypleus tridentatus (assembly GCF_004210375.1). Lineage (NCBI taxonomy): Eukaryota > Metazoa > Arthropoda > Merostomata > Xiphosura > Limulidae > Tachypleus > Tachypleus tridentatus. Next base: position 158,303,638 of record NC_134831.1, read on the forward strand.
AATCTTATATCTTGTAGTTTATTCGAGTTGTGTGAGTTTCCTTATAGCAAAGCAGCATCCGGCTATCTGCTGAGTATACCGAGTGAAATGGAACCTCTGATTTTAGTGGTGTAATTTCATGGACTTAACGCTGTACCAGCGGGGAACAATTTATTCGAATCGAACCTATTATTCAAATGATTCCAAAACTTTTTAGTCTGAGGCTCCTTTGATATGAGTACAAAAGTTTGAGTTCCTTCAGTATATCTAGATTATCATATGTATTATTGTTTTTCTACGTATGTTAAAACTAGAAAGTACTGGTATTATTCGTATGTAAAAGTCAATGGAATGTAAGTTCGATCCTTGGTATCAGTTGGTGGATGTTTTCTGATTTATCTGGCACTCGATACTATACTAACCATTGGAAACCACTCCTTATTTAACTTATTACCTGAGATAAATAGTAAAAAAGGACGCAATATATGGGTTTTCTATCTGTTTATCTCTACATGTTCACTGTTTTACTTTGGAGGCAAACTAGGTTTTCTCATTGGACTTCGTTGGAGCGTGATTGTTGTTCTTGTATTTTCTGAAACGATGTACAGTTATATGTATTTATTGATAATTACCAGTAAAAACAATTTCAAAAACACTATTAAATTTATAAATATAAACAAGTATAATGTACAATGACAGCACATCTGTAAGTAGACAAAGTGAAGGTTATGTTTACATTAACGTAGAAATTTCATCTAAAACTTAAATGGATTCAGAGGATACGTTTTCACTCAAATCCAGGAGTCGCTACAACCAATTGGGTTTTTATGAAGTTTCAATTGAAAATATATCTTTGCTTATTTAGTTTATATTTCTTAGTATCTGGGTATATAAATATAATTAACAATGCTCCTCTTTTTTATAGTTTAGATATGTTACTGTGCATGTGTATTTGAAAATATGCAGCATATGTATATGCGTGTGTACTTATTATGAAACTGCCACAAGGTTCTTCTTACATATCTTAATATTTTGAAACGTTACGTAAGTTAAATGTTCATATGAGATAAAATATCGTGATCTAACTACCAAAATAAGAATCCTGCCTTAAATGTAAACGAGTTAATTCACGAGATATAGTTAAAGCATATTACTGTTGATCGTTACTCCATATCGTGTTAATTTTGAAATTGTCTAAACTCACAATATTGTAAAGTTTTTTTTAATTAGGTTTTCCTCTTCGATATTTTACTCCTGGTTTCATTATTTATCATTAGTTCAGGCATGGCCAGATGGTAAAGGCACTAAATTCGTAATCCGAGAGTCGCGGGTTCGAATCCCCTTTATACCAAACATGCTAGCCCTTTCAGCGGTAAGGGCGTTATAACGTGAATGTCAATCCCACTGTTCGTTAGTAAAAGAGTAGCTCAAGGGCTGGTAGTAGGTGGTGATGACTAACTGCCTTCCATCTGGTCTCACACTGCTAAATTAGGGACGGCTAGCACAGATAGCTCTCATGTAACTTTGCGCGAAATTCAAAACAAACCATTATTTATTAAAATTATTACTATTCTTTTTATATTTAGGTTCTGTTGTTCATTACAGTTGATATGAAGTTCTGGTCAGACACGTATTTGATAACTAAGTTTTTGGTAAATAACTTTTATATTCGAACTGTTTGTTTGTTTTTGAATTTCGTGCAAAGCTACATGAGGGCTAACTGTGCTCGAATTGTTTAAAGATTTCCTTTTTTGATTTCTTTGGTTGTAAAAGTTCAATAAATTATTAGTTTTTCGTTCTACATTGGTTGCAGCGGCTGATTGTTTTACTCGGTTACAACGCGAGCGCACATATTGGTTGACACTATAATATTTGTTGTGCAAATGCAGTCTTACTAAATAAATTGAGTTCGAACTAATAACTTGAAGTGTCTGTTTCCCGAGAGCAATGGAATGTACAACACAATTCTTGATAACTCCAAGTAGTAAGTTATTAATTACCTTTTAGAAACCCCACTAAGTAATGTTCATAGATATAACATCCCAGCTTCTGAGGTCTAATGGAAGTTAAAATATTTTTGAACCTGTCGACAAAACAGAAAATAGAAATATGAGTGTAATACCTTAATATTTTTTCACTGTTTTATACCAAACATACGTTCCTCTTTCTTTCTTTGTGCTTACAAATATTCAGTCATGCAAGAAATTGCTAGTCCTAAACTATTAAGGAAATGTTTTAGTGCAGGCTATAGTGTCATTTTTTTAAAATTTATTATTTGCTAGAGATCGCATAAAGCAAAGTCGTAAAAGGTTGTGAACGTTAAGATTCCAGAAGCTTCTTGTTGTATGCAGAAAGAAAATCCTGTATATAAATATGAGTAAGTCAAAGATGATTGAGTTCAGTAATTTCAGAATGTAAAAATATATTCACTGGTGAAGTCTTATAATTATGTAGGTCTATATTCGCCTTTCAATTTGTTTGTTTCGAATTTCGCACGAAGCTTCACAAAGATTATCTGCGCGAGCCGTCTAGAATTTAGCAGTGTAAGACTAGAAGAAAAACAGCTAGTAATTACCACTCACCGTCACCTATTAGATTACTCTCTTAATTATGAATAGTGAGATTGACTACAACATTAGAAAACCCCCCCATTGCTGAAAGGGCGAGCATGTTAGGTTTGACGGTAATTCGAGCCTGCGGCCCACGGATTATGAGTCAAGTGTCTTAACCACCTTGTCATGCCGGACCCGTTTATGAAACTATGCCTATAGATTAACATATGAGATAGCAAAATTCTATTTTTTTATGAACGTGGTATAATAAAACTGACACAACATTTCCTAGCAGTGACGTATATATACTCTTAATTTAGTATAAAATCATGTACATTTATTATCTCATGAGACTGTACTCTCGTTACTTTGTCTGCGAATAAATATACTGCGACAAATTTTACAAAAAATAGATATTCACGAGGTAATTATTGAAGGGCATAATTATTTCTGCTTGTCGTTTGATATTGATATGGACATATATTTTGTCATAAATATCTGTAATTTTAGTAACATTACTAAATTTATTTCTATGTGTTTTTATCGTTAAAATTATGTTTTTGTTGTTCACATCTGTTTGTAAAGGGGTGTTCAATTTAGACCGTTACGAATACGAATGAGAGTAAAGTTTATTGAAGTTATTTTTTTATCATTATAAAGATTTAAATTGGCAATATATTGTCAAGTAATACAAAATAATCCACCTAATGAAATAATTAACGTGGAGACCTAACCAAGATCCCTGAAAGTGAAGTGGCTAACAACGTTCTGGTAGGCATAGCACATAGACCTAAACTCTGCAATAGATCCTGAGGAGTTAATTGTTGAATGTGTTCCCGTGGACCTAAAAAAACGTAAGTGCCATTAATGGCCACAAACACAAGAAATAATAAGCTTCGAGCTAAGTCTAGATTGGACATTGCAACATGTGAAAATAAATAAATAATACATATTCTTATAAGGACCGCAACGGTAGAAGTATTACTGTTGATTTATGTCAAATATTGCATGTTCATAGACGATCAGTATAATATCTACACGATACTGTATAACCTAGGCCAAACAAATAAAATATCTCATAAGAATGATACTCAAAATGTAACCTCAACATTTAGAATTGACTCTGTTCTTCAAGAAACAAGGAACGATAAAACTAAGTATTAGTTCCTGGTCATCAGTCAAGGTTTTGCATAAATTATCAGAGTGTTGGTTGAAATAAGAAAGAAGGATATCTTCCCTTTGTTAAGGATTTATTATATTTTGAATGTTCTACATGTATGGAAATGTTTTTCAACATAAGAATGAATATTAACAAATGCAAATTAACGAAGCAAATGGAGAGAATATTTCGTTTACTGTAATATAATAGACTATGGCAACCGTTTTGTGATATCGTTTAGATTAGATTGTTGTTTGGTACATCTTGTGTATTACTTTAATGTGATCTCTCCAGTATATCCTGGAACATCGTTCTCGTCTACTTGAATGATATAATTACAAACACTTTAATCTTTTAGTTTCGAAATAGTAGTGACGTACTGGAGTGTACAACATAGCCTGGTAGCGAGAATCATCACACATGTAGTGGTTGATACATTTGGCTATATCTGTTGCTATGGTCATCCTGTAGTTACTACTTTAGAGATGAGTAAAACTGTTTTTAAAGCATCTTATTATAGAATTTTACTAATGAAAAATATACGTTATGTTAAATGTTTAATTAAATTTTCTACTCATTTAAAAAGTATTATTTAACCATACACTGCTGGCCAAAATCTAAAGGCTAATGAACATAAAAAAATGCGTTTTGCGTTGTTAGGCTCAATCACTTATTTGAGTAGAGCTTCGAAAGATGAAAATAAGAAAAGGGAAAATAAAATAAAAAACTTTTTCAGCATTTAATAGGGAAAATGTGAATACTATAAAATTACCCTAAATACTAGCTGGTCAAAAGTTTAAGACCATACTGAAACGAAGCGTTTATCGGTAAAAACGTAACGAAGTTTAGTCATTTGTGTTCAAGCATTAGCGTTGTCAACATCTCCCACTGACATTTCCTGTGTTAAATTGGGTAAAAGACATGACAAAGGCTAAAAAGTTGACAGAGTTTGAACGTGGCAGAATTGTTCAGCTGCAAAAGCAACGTCTCTCTCAACGTGCCGTCCCTGGTGAGATTGGAGTAGTAGAACTGCTGTTTTTCGATGGGTTGTCCGGCATGACGCTATATTTGGATATCGTTACTAGATATGAAAGTTCTGAATATCTCTTAAAAATCACGTCACTAGTCTTGTCGTATTTTGTTTGTCGTATAAAATATTCTTAATTTATTAAATGTCATAACCTAAAGAAATATTGCAGACCTTAGAATTTGCAATATCGTTTATTTATATGTATGTAATATATGTAGGGAATTAATATTAATAAAGGAGAGTAATTCCTAAAGGCTTTGATAAAGTTGTAGTTTTAAAATATTTAAAAAGTGACTTCTAATATTCAACAGATCTGTAATGAGTCCATTCTTTGTCTCTGTTAAAACTATTTGGTATTGGTTGTGTTCGAGATTTTTCAGGGAGAAGTTTAGCTAGAAGTAACCCAACGAAAAGACAAAAACAAACAAACAGGTATATCAGAATAATACTTTATAGTAATATAAATTTCATTACAACATGTATTATAAAACTAATGTATATCAAACTGAAACAAATTATATTCATTATATAGTGATAATTATAACTCTTTAATCACGGGCTCAATCTCTGGGAACGACCTTGTAATGACTTTATTTTTGTTACAGTTCTGATGCTATAACTTTTAAACTAGTAAGCACATATTCACAAAATTATTCAGATTATCAGTAAACATAACAGGGCTTTATTATGCAAAATAACATATTTTTAAATAAATGTTCTTCGTATGTTTTTTGTTGTTCATTGTCAATCCAACATCCAAAATAATTTTGATTTTAAGATAAAATACTTTTATGTATCAGAATGATTTCAAATTTCACATGTCATGCGAAATTTTTGTAACATCTAAACAAGTACCAATCGTTTTTAAGAAGAAAAGTTTATATTCTATCTGTTATTTTTATTACTGAATTTCTGTACGAGTTCGTTAGATTTGACCAAAATTAGGAAATACACATAGATTATGCCTTTTAAGATGAGTGAATGCTATAGCACGAAAATACAATGGTTATACTGAATAAATTAAATCTCACAATTTTGTACATTTACATGTATTTATTATTTTTATTATAATGATGTGTCAACCGTGTACTCATATTACCATATGTAAAAATATAAAACTGGCTGATGTACAAGGACCAGTCTTTGCTGTGTTTCATTGGACTAGTATTTTATAAAGTACACTCACATTTCAATTGTGTATGTATTTATATCACCGCTATTTCCAAATAGGTTCTTAAACTTATTTATCTTAACGCATAGAGCAGTGAACAAATAATAGAGCAAAATATATCTTCTAGTTACGAACTGTGTATTCGACTGCTATTTCTTGCACGTTACTATGTCTCAAGACATTTCGCACATGGCGGATGTAAAATAAAATATTTTTTTAGATTCTGTATATTCATTAATATAATCAAAACGACAATTAATACATTAATACCGTATAATTCCGCTATAATTTATCAAGCACAGTAATTAAGATGTATTTGGATCTCTATAAAATGAAATATCGAGCTCACAAAAGACTGACTTTAACAGCTTCGAACGAACTATTAAAAGAACAAGTTTCACGTTCTAATACATGAAAGAGGCTGAGAAAGAAACTTTGAGCGATTGATTGTTTATTTACATGTCAGAAACAGAAGCGTACAAAAAAAAAATGTTTCCAAAAATGGAACGTGATGGGCGAGTGCACTGTGATTAATTCAATAAAAGTAGCCACATATCAGCAAATATCTCTTATTACATAATTTATCTTATCTATTTCGGCAATTTGAGTTCATAATTAGTACAACATTATAAACTTTGGGTTTGAAAATCTTAAACTTTTAATTTTAACGAGTGGTGCATTCAACAAAGTATAAGACATACAAAAATCCAGAAATTAACTAATGTATAATGCTAAAGTATAAATTATAATATACAGTTTTATTCCAAATTTATAGACATAAAATCATAAAAGAGTAGTTCAATTTACGTTAACAAAAGCGGTGACATGCCCATTGACTGACCCGTGTTACAAATGTAACTTTTTTGAAAAATATATTTGTTGCAAACCAACAATATTAGACGTACATCTAATTATTTGCTCCCTGAAGATTTTTTGATGAAGCAGTGTTGTATTTCAGCTAATTTGTCTCCCATATTTACCACCGACGACGAATTTCACTCAATATCAGAGGTCATTAGTTCAGCTGGGATACAAATGGCATAAAGGTCTTTTTTTTATTGAATCTTTCAAATTTTTCCAGTTTTAAACATTATAAAAATAAATTAGTTCATTTGAGTCATGAGCCAGACGTTTATTTAATTCTATTTTCCTTCATTATAATAAATTTCGTTGAAACTACAAAATATAATCTGTTAAAATATATTCGAGGAATAAATAGAGTTGATTCAGAATAACTTTACCTACGAATGCAACAGTCGCTGTCACACAAAACGTAACATACCATCTCAAAATAAAAGTTACACGATGGAGAACTAATGGCCAGAGAAAGGTAGAAACTGCCTGGAACAAAATTCATGATTTATCACTTAAAACTCAAACAGTTTTTTTCATGATTTATAGCAAGATATCAACTTTATTTCCGACATTTTCTGTTCTAAAAGTTAAAATTGTTTAAATACACCTTCACTACGAGTGTCGGTCCTTAAACAAACAAATCAATTTAAATGAATCATTTCTTCAGCAAAACATTTATATTTTGTGGTGACAAAAAGGTGTTGTTAATATTTGTTCTACCCTTACGGATGCAAAAAGTACTGTTCTAGTAATTTCAGCATTGCTTTTCGTTCCAAAAACTTCAACAACAGCAGCCGGAAAAAAACAACAGGAATGAGAGGTAATGTTGCAAACAGCCCACAAATCCAGATCATATACATCACTTGTCCTCCATGAGGTGCCACCACCAGAGTAAACAGCAATACTGTCCTTATTCCCAGCAAAAGAAGAATCGTTTGCTAAAGATTAATACGTGTATACAGTCATGTGAAAAAGTTAGGACGCTCTTTGAAAGCCTGTGTATTTTTGTGACATTTTTGGATATATAGATATTTAAATTCAATTTCAACAATAATGAGAGATTATAGGAATATAACTAAACAATTAAAACTGAAAAAAAGACTTTTCAAGATCTACTGTAAACGTAATTCTACAAAAATGCATATTATAACTGAGGAAAATGTTAGGACACCCTACCCCATAATAGCTAGTGTTACCCCCTTTGGCTGAATTAACTGCAGTGAGACGCTTCTTGTAGCCATCTACCAGTCTCTGACATCAGTCTGAAGAAAGTTCGCCTCACTCCTCAACGCAGAATTCTTTCAGCTGTGAGATGTTTGAAGGGTTTCTTGCCAGTACAGCCCGCTTTAAGTCACCCTACACCATCTCAATGGTATTAAGATGTGGGCTTTGACTCGGCCATTCCTAACCTCTCCATTTCTTAGCTTTCAGCCAGTCCTTGGTGGATTTACTGGTATGTTTTGGGTCATTGTCGTTTTGCAGTGTATAGTTCCGCTTCAGCTTTAATTTTCGTACAGATGGTCTCACATGATCTTCAAGCACCCTCTGATATACAGTAGAATTCATGGTGGATTCTATGATTGTGAGCTGTCCAGGTCCCGCTGCAGCAAAGCAGTCCCAAATAATGACACTTCCACCTCTATGCTTCACAGTTGGTATGAGGTTATTTTCCTGGAATGCTGTATTTGGTTTACGCCAAACATGTTCTCTGTTCTGGTGTCCAAATAATTCAATTTTGGACTCATTTGTCCAGAGAACATTATTCCAGAAATCCTGTTCTTTGTCTACATTCTCTCTGGCAAACTTCAGTCTGGCCTTGATGTTTCTTTTAGAGAGCAAAGGCTTCCTCCTTGCACACCAACCATGAAAGTTACACTTGTGCTGTCTCTTTCTGATTGTAGAGACATGCACTTTCACATCAACAGCAGCCAGAGCCTGCTGTCGGTCCCGTGATGACAGGTTAGGGTGTTTTGATACCTCTTTTAGCATCTTGTGGTCTGCTCTCGGTGTGAACTTGCTTGGACGACCAGACCTGGGCATGTTGGCAGTTATTTAGAAAGCCCTCCACGTGTTAACTATTTTCCGGACAGTGGAATGGCTCATTTCAAAATCTTTTGGTATCTTTTTAAATCCCTTACCAGACTCCTAAGCTGCTACAATTTTCTTACTGAAGGCCTCAGACAGCTCTTTCGCTCTCATTTTGAATTTATTTACAACAAAGAAAACAGGAGAAAAAGGCAAGACGTGAAATAGAAACAAACAAAAAACAATAATATTTACAAATGAAAAAACATGAAATATAAACAAACATGAATATTTACAAACAGAGAAAAAACATGAAATATATACAAATAAAAACACAAAAACACAAGATGCAAGAGTGAAGGCAGAACAGCTCTGAAGCCGATCCCCACCCGACCACCCACCAACGCAAAAAGAGGCGAGACGTCCTGCCGCCAGTGATGGTAAAACGTCCCGGAACCCAGACGCTGGTAGTCCGCCTCAACGTGAAGTAACAGGCGGTACACCTGGACCTACCCAGTATCAAATCGTTCAACACCGGAGCCTCCTCGGAGACCAATTTGTTTCGAGCAAGCCAGATAACGTACTTAAAGACGGTAAGTGCATACTGAAAAGAAAATGCCAGGTGGCTGGAAACAGGGACCGGTACATGATACAGGATGGTCTCTGCCGAGAGCGGCGGGACACGGAAAAGGCTCGTCACCCTTTCCCAGATCTCTGCCGACGTCGGACAAAGGACCAAGCTGTGCAGACAGACTCGACCTGGGTGTGACACACTGGACACAACTCAGTTGTACACGAGTTCCACAGGTAGGTACGCTCCCTCACTGGAAAGATGTTATGCACCACACGCCAGTTGAAAGCCTACAGGTAGCGATCAACATGGTGCAGCGCAACGCGGCACCAAACAACGTCCCACGGCTGAGCATGGTAGTATCACTTGATCCTGTGGAAACATACAGGGACCAACAGGCGGTAGAGAGAACGGGAACCTGTCGGTACATCGGCAGACACGGTACGACACCTTCGTAACGCAGCAGCATCGACGACGTACCAGGGAGGAGGATCAAAACAAATAAGTGTCTGCAGGCGCAAAGGAATACCATAGAGCAGGCCAACCAAGAATCTCATCAGATGGCAACAAGGGTGAATGCATAGGATTGCTTAGCAACGCTACGCGTCCCCCAGATGTTGAGAGTAAGGCAGGAAAAATCCATCAACCGATCAGAGGAGAGGACTTAGTGACGCTTCTGCTTCGATAAAGTTGGCGGCCGAACTCCGACCACCGCCGCTGCATGCGAGGGACATCCGGACCGAAGTCCGGAAATATAACTGGGCTGCAAGGTCTACGCACCTTCCCACTGTTTTCACTCAAACCGGAGAGAGAGAGGGAAGACTGGGGAAGTCCAACATACTCTTGAACGAACTTGGTGACGGCAGCTTGTCCAGCGCCGGGGTCTGCACCTCGGGGGAAAAGGCCGGAACAACCACCAACCCCAGAGACAGCGCCGAGGTTCCCTCAGAACCCCCAGCCTTAGCCTCACCAGCAGGGGAAGACTGAGGCTCCATGGAGTCTCCAAATACCCTAGCAGACCTATCTTGAAAGGGGAGAGCATGACTCTCCTCAGAGGGACCCACCCCCACACAAACAGGGGGACAGTACCCTCCACAAAGGGACCCTCCCCAACACTAACAGGGGTGGATAGATCGTGGGCGCCCACACAGCCCCCAACCCCCACACCACCCGACAGGGAGGCCAGAGCCTCCACAGAGACGGGGGACGTCACAGGGCCACCCGGGACGTCCAGAACCCTACAGGGGTCCCATCCAAACCCGGGCCCAAAGGATGGGCTGAACCCTCCTCATAGAGGACCCGAACGCCACCCTCCACACCAGAGAACACAGCCTCCACTTCCTGGGTTGGCGATGCCAGGCCCCCTCAGAAGACCGAGGCTCCCCCTCCCCTGACACATCAGGTGCTTGGACAGGGGATCCCTCCGGGACACCACCTACACCCACTGCAGACGATGCAAGAGGAGGAGCTGCCACCCCGCCCCCTTTGCCCTCGCCCTCTAGAGCCACGCAACCATCGGCAGCCCCGCAGCCACCAAGGCATACGTTGCCATACGCCTCGAACATCACGAGAGCATGTGGCCACCACAACAAATACTACACCTAATAGAACATGCGACATCCACATGTCCATATGCCAGACATATCCCGCACCGCGGGGTCTGGCACGCGGCCAACAGCTGAGCCTCTTGGCCACAGTTGCGATACAGTCGGCGCATGCCCGACATGGTAACCATTCACCATCATGAAGTTCGGGACCAGCATCTGCATGTCCATACACACACGCTGGGTCCCAGTGCATACTGAAAAGAAAAGGCCAGGTGGCTGGAAACAGGGACCGGTACATGATACAGGATGGTCTCTGCCGAGAGCGGCGGACACGGAAAAGGCTCGTCACCCTTTCCCAGATCTTTGCCGACGTCGGACAAAGGACCAAGCTGTGCAGACAGACTCCACCTGGGTGTGACACACTGGACACAACTCAGTTGTACACGAGTTCCACAGGTAGGTACGGCTCTTCACTGGCAGGTTGTTATGCACCACACGCCAGTTGAAAGCCTGGAGGTAGCGATCAACATGGTGCATTGCAACGTGGCCTCAAACAACGTCCCATGGCAGAGCAGGATGGTATCGCTCGATCCTGTGGGTAAATGTAGGGACCAGCAGCCGGTAGAGAGAACGTCGACGTACCAGGAAGGAGGATCAAAACACAAAGGTGTCTGCAGGCTCAAAGGAATACCAAAGATTCTGCACCCTGTGCTAATTAAGAATCGCATGAGGTGGCAAGAGGGGTTGCCAAAGACAAACAGTGATAGGAAACAGACAGATCAAGGGAAAGACACTGGGTCTAGACACATGGGATGCCCAGACCACCCCTACGAGGCGTCAGCGGGAGTGCCGAGACACAGGAAGTCAAAGACATGGCGCTCGATGGTTCGAACAATGCAGTCATCCAGAGGAAGGACAGCTCCCAGGTACCAGATCAAGGGGTGGATCCTCCTCCATACCACCTCCGCCCTGTCAAACAGGTTGACAGGGCAGTAGCGGTAATCATGCACAGCCGAACCACCCTCTCCCAACCAGCTCCAGGGCTCTCGAGAAAACGAACCCCGAACCAAGTGATCGGGGAGGGGGTCCAATACAGACCAAATGGGGAGACGGCAGACGAGACCCATTTGCCAAAGCCCCGCGCACGAGACTTGGGGACATTCAGCTGGTCTGTGCTGGCCCGAGAGTAACTATGGACGATGGCCAGCACTGAACCTAAGGATGTTAAGTTCTCAAGGAACAGGTTGACATCGTCTGCATGTGCAATATACGTCACGCACGAACCCCACGGCAGCTAGAGACCACGAACACACCAAGACCGAGTGGTACAGATGAGAGAGCAGGCACTCGATAACCAACACGTAAAGTGTTGGAGACAATTGGTAGCCCTGACGAACCTCATGCAAGATGGGAAAGGAGGACGTCAGGTACCCGTTAACCAAGAGTCTGCTCGAAGCGGTTGCATACAAGGCCTTCACATAGCATACGAAAACTGGAGGGAGGCCACACCTCTCCAGAACAACCCACAGAAACCTATGGTGAACTCGATCGAAAGCTCCCGATCATTGATGTAATGGAACAGGCCCCTCAGAAGCACCAGATTTTGTTGGATATTTCTGCCCTATACGCCACAAGTCTGAGAGCAGTGGACCGAGGAAGCCATGACTGAACCCAAACGGGCACACAGAACCTAAGAAATGATCTTAGCATCTACGTTCAGGAGAGAAATGGGGCACCACGAGGAAAGATCTTCAGACTGGCTGGAATCCTTACAGATAAGAGTAATTAGCCCATCCAGCGTTCCCGGTGGCAGAGACCCCGCAGCCAGAGAGACATTAAGAAGTCTGACGAAGGAGGTTCCGTCGACATACCACACGTGGCTGTAAAATTCCACCAGCAGCCCATTTGACCCAGGACACTTACCAAGCAGCATGGACCAAATAGCCAATCAACACTCACCCAAGGAGACTGGTTTCACCAGCTGTACGTGAAAGGAAGGGTCAAGGGAGGGCATAAACCGAGTAATGTCATCCCACAACCCCTCGTCCATGGGCGAGGCCATAAACAAACGGCGATAGTAGCCGAGGCACGCGTCCAGAATGTCGGAGATGTCAGATGACGATTGACCAGACTGGAGATGTGTCGGGTATTAACAGTAAAACCCCTGTGGCATTTCTTGGATCTAGCGACTAGATCAGACTAGAGATGCTAGCTGCCCGGAATAGCTTGGAATAATCCAAATCTATATCTCTACGTAGCGTATCAATGTTCAAGAGGACCAAGCGATCTGTCGGTCTGCCACGAAGCAAGGCAGCAAAGATGTCCTGCTTGCCCTGCAAGGCCAGGCGGCGGGCCCGCGAAAACCGCATGCCAGTTTGCCTCAGCAAGGAAGCAGATGCCTCCTTGAGAACTGCTTATCAATTCCCGGTGACAGATTCGACACAACAGAGCCCCCGAACAAGGGCAAGCAAAACTTCTCCAACCCCATTATCGGCAAGGAGGGAGACTTTGAGCCTCAACACATCGGGGCTCCGAAAAACGGGGATAAAATCCTGGAATATGGCGAGAAATGCCCGATGGTCAGACACAGTACACGAGACATCCCCAACCCGATGAACAGCAGCCCCGCTGAGGCTCTACTGCAGGCCAGGTGTCACGTGGAACTGGTCAAGGCAACAAGAAACGACCTGACCGGACCAGGTAGCCATAAAAGCAAACCCATGCAGTGCACGCCAGACATCAGAAAAAGAGTGACACACCCTCCCCAGACGCCACAGCCACTTCAGACAACAACGAGGAGGAGCTGCTGTCCCCGCCCTCTTCGCTTTCGCCTTTTTGGGCCGCGTAACCGTCGGCGGCCCTACAGTTATCGAGGCATACGTCGCCACACGCCTCGGGCAACGCGAGGTCGTGTGGCCACCACCACACACAGTGCACATAATAGTTCAGTCACTGTCCTCATGTCCAAATGGCAAAATCCTCGCACCGCGGGGTTTGGCACTCAGCCAATAGGTGGCCTTCAAGGCCACAGCGGCGACACAGTTGTCGCATGCCCGGGTAATTACACATTACACGGAATCCTTACACCACAATGAAGTTAGAAAGTGGCATCTGCATGTCCATACACACACGCCAGGTTCCTGTATACACCTTCGGGCGCAACTGCTGCGCCTCGTGTTCGATTTTTCTTACAGTCCCATACGCCGACAACACGTCCTTGACGACGTCATGGGACATTTCAAAGGATGCCGACCGGAGGGTGATCCACTTAATGTTTTGCACAGCTAGCTCCACAGTCACACGTTGGTCCACCAAGGGAAAGTCTCTCTGGTCCAGCAAGCGACGGGCATGAGCAGCCTACGCCAGTGTCACCACGTAGCGCCCGCCGCCAAAATGCTGGAGGCATTCGGTGTGGCTACCCCCAACAGCAGCGTTCAGGCGTCTATAACCCCATCTGATTTTATCAGAGATGGCATCAAGAAGCTGCAGGCGTTCTCCAGACAAATTTTGCTATGTATGTGGCCAATTTATCAAGACAAGAGAAAAAATGTAGACTATGACAGCATCTGCTAAACTGTGAGAAGCCTATAAGGCATATTTCAGCATGCCTGTTGGGGATCAAGACAAACCTTGAGCACCTCATTTTGCCTGCGAACATTGCAGAAAAACTATAGTTAGAAAGACGAAGAATTTTTGCCTGCTTGAATAGTAAGTTTTTTATTTTACAAATTTTAGAACTTTTAAAATTTAAATATCTTTTATTTTTCAAGTTCCAATAGTATAGAATAAATATCACATATAAAATATTTTGCATGAACCTCTTACAGATTAGTTATGGGTGAAATAAGTTTATTCTTCATAATAACAATTTTAATTTGCTCTTTTTTACAGATAGTACAGAGGGGAAAAGAGAGCCATGAAATTTGCTATTCCAAGAATTTAGCGTGAGCCCACTTACCACTCAAGCAATTGCTAGTTCTGCATGGTGGATCCTTCAAAACGTCGAGCTGGCAAGAATGCATCTGCTATCATGTATCTGGACCTTCCATCATCCATTGCCTCCGTGCCACATTGAACTGAGCTCTCAGTATCCACTCCACCAGAGAGAAAACAGCCATCCTCAGAAAAAAGCAGCAAACCAGAAAAGGAGGTAGACGTTGAAAATAGATATTACAATTTCAGAAGCGCAGCTGGTGAGAGAAACCCATACTACTCCAAACAAAGATGCCTCTGTGACTTGGTCAGAAATCTTGGTCTATCAAAGTCGAATTCCGAGACAATACTGCTCAAAAAAATTAAAGAAAGAAGTAAATATTTCAGTATATTTTTGTTACAACTAAGTCTATGTATGAAAAATATATCCGTTGGTCTACAAGTGTATATTTTAAGCTTGTGAGTGAAGTTTGAAGCAACTCAGACGAAACTCACCTCACTCAAGGAGAATACAACTCAAGGTACATATACAAGGCTGTTTCTTTTTTTAGTTTTTGAATTTCGCGCAAAGCTTCTCGAGAACTGTCTGCGCTAGCCGTACCTAGAGGGAAGGCAGCTAGTTATTACCACCCACCGCCAACTCTTGGGCTACACCAACGAATAGCGGGATTAACGGTTACATTATAATCCTCTTACGGCTGAAAGGGCAAGCATGTTTGGTGCTACCAGGATTCAAACCCGCTACCCTCGGATTACGAATCGAACGCCTTAACACATTTGGCCATGCTGGGCCCATAAAAGGCTGTTACGTGAAACTATGCATTCCTGCGTATTTGCCCAGCCCTGAAAAGGATCGTTTCGCGTTGATATTTACTTTGACGTCTGCTGGTTGGGTTCTGGCTTGGCTGGCTTCTCCGGTGCCGCCTTTGTTTCGCTTTCCAACCTCACTTATTCACCTTAAAAAAGTCAAAATAAAATAAAGGCAAAAAACCCATTGAAATTTCAATAATCTTTCACGTGAGGGGACGAAGAGGAACTACAGCGTTCCTGACCACCCCAGTTGGAGAGAGAATTCTTCAGACTTCTCTCTCTCTAAACTGAACCCCTGTCACGTTCCTTTGTTTTTGCTATGCATTCCTCATTAATTCCCGGAAAAAACACCAACATGGATCCTTTGCTGCTCGTTTTGTCAGTGTGTATCTTCATCTTGTGTACCCAAGCAGTCAAGCGCCATCTGACAGAGAACGAGGAGGCCAGGGAGGTCCATGTGATTGAGGATAACCAGACCTAAAGGATGGTGATACAGCTCGTCGGTGTGTCACCAAGCCTCATCAATCGACTTTAGCGACGCTATCAGGAGCCCAACACTTATGGCAGGAGACTAGGGATAGGCCATCATTGCTGCACAACAGCCCGTGGGACATGTTAGTTACGGCTTGGTCACTGTAAAATGGCCTTCATTATTCCACTGGAACCCCTGTGTCGACCCAAACTGTTCGCAATCGTCTGCATCAAGAAATCCTTACGGCCAGACTGCCAGCAGGAGGAATTATTCTGATAGAGGGACAACATGCAGCCAGGTTGGAGTTTGCTCGTCAGCACCTGCACAGACTTACTCATACTTAATAAGTTTGATCTGAGCGCACGACGATATAGAGAAGAAATTCTGGAACCCATTGTGCAGGCCTTTTGCTGGTGATATCAGCTGTGGGTTCATTCTCATGCCGGTTAAGGCTCGAGCTAAACTGTGTACAGACTTCCTTGACGAGGAAGAAATAGAGACTTTTGAGTAGCCCTCCAGATTTCCAAATTTAAATCCAATTGAACATTATTGGAATATGCTGTCAAGGCGTGTTAACGACGCTATGAACCTCCTCAGAATGCACAGGATCTACGACAAGCTTTGGTAGACGAGAAGGCTACCATACCCTAAGATAACATCGATAGATAGATTCGAAATGTGCCAACTCGGTGTGTGTCAAAACACGTAGAGATTACACTAGATATTGAATGTTTCAAACATTTCTTCAATAAACGCATGTAAACTGTTTAAAGTATTTTTTTCATATAGGATATCAGTTTTGGTGATATTTGTCATTATTTATCCATGTTTTACCGCTCATTACACATTAAAAATGGATACAGATGGAACTGAAACGAGGTAAATTACCTAAAACATAAAAATATTATTACATTTGGAACACTGAGATAAATTATATAAGAAAACGTCATTGCTTCTTTATTTTTTGAGCAGTTTATATTTAGGGCTGATACATGAATGTGATTTATATAACGGTCGCCAATCTAGAAAAATTACTCACTTCTAAACATTTTTGTTCATTTTTGTACAACTTTAGTATAAATACACGTAAATCTTGATTCATATCTTCTTTTATTCAGACCTCATGTAAATGAAAATGTGCAAATCTGCCCGTTTTTACATAAAAAATAGGATAATTTATTTCTATATTTCATTATCCAGGTCACAAAAGCAAAGTGTAAAATGAGTAATGGTTATTTTCTGTACTTTTACAATAGAAACAATTAACAAATAACATATACTATCCAGGAACAAAATTTCTGTTACATAGTGTTTGTGGACTTATAACGATAGAAACTAGATTTTGATGCTTATAATGAGCACAGCACAGATTGACCATTGTACATTGGGAAAATGACAGTTTTATATATCTTTTTGATGTAATATTTGTGTTTAGAATACTTCCAACAATCTATTAGCTAAAACACCATTAATAAACATCAACAACTAACATTAACATTTCAAAATCATAAAAATTATAATAGAAAAATGTTGATATGTAACATATTAAAGCTATTGAACACACTTGAAAGAATTTTCTTTCAGTCAAAAGTATTTCCAATGTAAAAACTAAAACATTCATACATCATTTATTCATAACCACCACTTTAGTTTTATTGGTAGTGATTTCTAAGAACTTTAACTGAAGTAACGTAATTATGTTGTTTGTTGTACATTCTAAACTGAAATATACGACGTGAAAATCTAAATTCCTCTCCCTCTCTTTACTCAGGATATTCTAAACATTTGTAGCCAATGCAATAGAAAATAATACCAAAAATCGTCTTTTTGAGAATTTACTAAAGCTCAGTTAAGCAGTGTACAAAAAAGTTGAAAGAATAGTCTGTGCTTTACTTCAAGAAGCCTCACGTAAATTTAAAGAAACTTGTAACTTACCCATCAGAATCAGACTGGAAATTACTAGGATTCACAAAGAATGTTTGTACATTATTCATAAAGAGAGGAGTTAAAGCTCACCCTGAAGCCACTATCCCTGTTACAAGTCCTTTGTTATTAGGAAACCACTGTGAAAATACTTGGCCATATATATTCCATGAAGTGCCATTTTAAGTACACATACTAAACGTTATATCACTTTCATGTTTATAAAAATATTATACGAATCATATGGTAGCAAAGTACAGTATTTTGATCAGCTCACAAGTCTATTATATTATAGAGATACAATAATTATTCAAAATTAAAAAAAAACTAATTTCGTCTACATGATACTGACACCTGATTCTAGATATCCAGCAGAATAATAACTATACAATTATCAGAAAAGTTTGTACGAATAGAAATTCAAGAACTAAAACATTTTCGCATAATGGTAAACTTAAATAAATATTAATTAAAAGGTTGTCTTTGTTTAGGGAAGATGATATTTAATATAATTATATGTACTTACAAGATTAATAATGACACAGCATAACATCACAGCGATTACAGTTATTCGTACTGACCTTGGTATTAAAACTTAACTTATTCTTTATCTTATATATATAATAATGTTTTTCTTTGGTTGTTCAATAATAATACTTTTCACACTGTTCAAGAATGTGAAATTAAACATTTAAAACAGGATAAATTTACGTTCCTTTAGTATATTTTTCTAATAAAATTACTTCGAAACAGCTCCACTCACCTCTACAGCTGTGACTACTGGATGAACAAAGCAACAAACATGACCCAAAGAAACAATCAACCCATAAGTGATTATGGTAGCTTCTAGGCTGGGCTGTATACTCCAGTGTGTAACTACTAAGCCAAAGCGAAGAGATTAAAATATTTCTTTTTTATAAAATGAATTTTATGAACAAGAACCATTAATGGTACAAACACATTAATGTAAAACATATAATGTGTATAGCTGTTCTTCAAATCTCGAAAAAGAAAAAATAAC
The DNA here is from genome assembly GCF_004210375.1 of Tachypleus tridentatus. Classification (NCBI taxonomy): domain Eukaryota; kingdom Metazoa; phylum Arthropoda; class Merostomata; order Xiphosura; family Limulidae; genus Tachypleus; species Tachypleus tridentatus. Next base: position 158,322,686 of record NC_134831.1, read on the forward strand.
TGAAAAGGTGAAATTTCAATCTCTACTATTCAATTATATTAATTTGATCTTTGTTTTTCCAACACTGCACCAGCATTACAGATTTCATTCTGAAACATGTTCTCTATTGTAGTTCCTTTTTCTATTTAGTACAGTCATGTTTGTTCTCCACTTATAGCATAACCATCTTTAATTTTATTATACTATGCCAACATCTTTGATATTCCTACCTCACACAATTATATTCGTTTTACTCGTGTTTTCGATCGTTGACAATGTTGTTTCGGATTATTATGGAAAGTATAATTACAAGTCCATTCCACTTAACTGTAATTTTAGTTGTTTTTAATATCTTGTGTATCCCTATTCTACATTGTTTACAGTTTTATTCACAAAGATATTTAAAATATACCAGCTGAATTTCCAAGGTTCCATCAAGTGCAACATGTTTTGAAAGTTAAAATTATGTTGTTTAGTGAACAATCTTGCTGTCTAGGTTTCTAAAATGCGAAAATTTGTAAACTAATAAAATTATGTTTGAAATATTGTTACATCACACATGTTATTGGGTATTGGTTAATAACTAATAGGTTCGATATAAAATGTATCTTTGTTCACTCCTTTTCTGCCAAGAATATGTTTCACGATACTCATATATTAACATAACAATTTCCACTTCTTGGGATTGAGCATAATGTTTTTTTCTTCAACCAATTCAATACTTTCATAAGCATCATCAAAGGTCTTTCTATATGTAATTGTATTATCCGAGTACGATGTTCCAGAGTATATCGGACAGACTACACTGAGTTAGTCAACAAAATGTATAAGACAGATTACTTGTTTTTGCTTTTCAGAATTTCGCGCAAAGCTACTCGAGGGCTATCTGCGCTAGATGTCGCTAATTTAGCAGTATAAGACTAGAGGGAAGGCAGCTAGTTATCACCACCCATCGCCAACTCTTGGGCTACTCTTTTACCAACGAATAGCGGGATTAACCGTTACATTATAATGCTCCCACGGTTAAAAGGGCGAGCATGTTTGGTGCTACCAGCATTCGAACGAGCGACCCTCGGATTACGAGTCAAACGCCTTAACCCACCTGGCCATGCCGGGCCTAAGATAGATTACTTAATCTAAATGGTAGCTTAACAAATTACTATAAATCAATATTTTACAGTAAAGGATGTCTTTCCTCAGCTTGTGTAGTTGATTTGCTCTGCCTTATACCTATTCTTAAGATCCAATGTCGAAAACCATATTCTTCCAGATAAAGCATTAGCAATAGAATAAATCCGCAAGAAAAAGTAGACGTCCATCTTTTTTTTTTTTTACTTGAACACCCTCCTAGTGGTCTATTCAGGACCTTGTGGATTAATCTTTCCTCATTTTCGCCAGTTCAATAAATGATGCCCAAAAACTAGTACCTGGTTCTATAACTCCTTGTTTCTTTATGATATCTAGTTCTTTGAAATCCTTAGGCTGTTCAAATAGTGGAATTGCATCTTAAATATCAATATTAATTCCTTAGGACGTTCTTTAGAGTTTGGTTCTACTGGACTTCCGCAAAGATGTGTCCTTCTTTTCCAATTAAATGTTATTATAATTATTTACGTCGATGAATTTTTCAGTCTTGTTGGAATTGCTTTTATGAATTATTATTATTTTAAAATAAATATATAAATGCACAGCTTATTTAAAAATACAAGCCCCAATAATTATGCTCTAACGACGTCCAATGAAACAACCTAGTTTTCCACTAAAGTAAAGAAGTGAAGTATAAATAAACATAGAAAATCTAACTAGTTTCTTCATAAACTGTGTCTTTTTAACACTTTGTCTCAGGTAATATGTTGAGTAAGGAGTGAGATTTTGAAACGTTAGTATTATAGCGATTGCAAGATAAATCAGGAAACATCGAGCTACTAATACCAAGTGTCAAGCTTCCATTCTGCTAACTGTTACATACGAAAAATGCTAGCATAGAATATAATGGTATTACAGAAATGCACATAAGGAAAGAAGCCTAAAGATGAGGTCTGATGTATACTTCTTTTAAGGTCAAAAGCAGATAATACCATATGTCAAAATGCTTTAATTATTGAGCGAAAACATTGTGTTTGCAACTTTAGTTAACTTCAAGGTAATTGTTATCAGATAAATAACATAAAAATTACAGCTATTTACATTATAAAATTTAGGCCTTGGTACACTGTGCACAAAGTTTTATTACACTTTGTAAGAAAGTTGTACCTATGCTGTCGTGGAGTACCGCCACATGTGTGGACTGTACCTCGCAAGCATATATTTATGTGCCTAACGAGTTTTTTAAAGAATGTAAAATCACAGGACAATATTTTCAATAATGTAGCCCTTCATGTTCTACAGAAGAGTGTGAAATATCATGTACCAGCACAGTTAGGAAGAGGGTTTGAAAATGGTTTTGTTAAAGTAACTTATGGCTGATACATTGGACAATATATAATGATGCAACACATAAAATGCCAGGTTACTTGTGTATGAATATATTCATATTAGCTATAAAAGCAGAAAAAATCATCGAACTAAAGCATTCATTTACACGAACAAGTTATAAGAAAATGAAACTCATGAATCTAAGATTAAGAGACTGAAATTTTGGACAAGCTAACAGAAGGAAAAGCTGGTCGAAACATCAATCCTGTTATCATACAAAGAAGGTTTATTCAAGTGATAAACAATAAACACCAAATAGTTGTAACACAATATCGCATGACAGGAAGCAAGGCAAAACATCATATCTCTGGCTATTTTAGTATGTGTTTATATGTATTGAATCAAAAACTTAATATAAAACTGCACCATAAATAAGGACGAAAATTTATGGTTATAGTATTAGAAATATTTTCCACCATGCAGTTTGTTTAAAAGTGAAATTTATAGTTTACCGGGAAAATGAAAAATAACATATTGTAGTTTTTACTATAAGTATAATAGTATTAGACTGCATCAGGGGTTTTCTAAAGCTTAGTACAATAATAATGGAAAAATGGTGCGTATGAATATAAAAATATAACAAAAGTAACAACATTCCTAAATAACACATAAAGTGAAGTAAATAAATGATACCACTAGTACAGCGGTGTGTCTATGGATTTACAACACTAAAGTCAGGGGTTCGATTTCTCTTGGGGGGCTCAGCAGATAGCCCGATGTGGCTTTGCAATAAGAAAAACACACAAACACACACAGACAAAATAAATACATATTATTCAACTGAGAAAATAGTAATACCAAATAAGTCTGGTTTGTTTGAAGTTCGCTCAAAGTTATACGAGTTACACGCTAGCCGTCCCTAATTTAGTATTGTCACGTTAGAGATAATGTAGCTAGTCATCACCATCAACCGCCAAATCTCAAGCTACTCTTATACCAAGGAATAGTGGGATTGACTGCTCATTAAAAAGCCCTCACCACTGAAGGAGCAAGCTTTTTTTTTTGGCGGGATGGTGATTCGAACCCGCTACCTTCGGATTAGGAGTCGAGTGCTTCAACCACCTGGCCACAACGGGCTCGCCTAGTAGATAATCGATTCCTAACAAAGCTGAAACTGAAATATGTTGTAAACACAACATATTTATTAAATTCATAAAATCAGTAAAGTAGAAATGGCCATGAAATGAGATTAAAGGTAAAATTTTAAGGTCTGACCTGTTACTTTCTTAATTACAATAAAGATGACATAAAATATCTCCTTACGTCATCAAACGTTTGGCACAAAATTAGAAGTTACTATAATATGAAGCTTTAATTGTTACACAACGTAGCACACATATCCTAAGAGAAAAAGGTTTTTAAATTATACTTAATGATATATAGTAATTTGTCCTTGTGAATGCGCATGCGTCCATATTTATTGACTTTAAATGTGAAAGTAAACATTTTACAAAAGATGTTGCAGTAAACACAGACAGTAGAGCTTGATTCCTATAGTTTTTAACCTATAATGATGTATAACATAACAGCATTAGGGATAAAAGTGTTGGAAATGAAGTAGAGAAATATGTAACTAAAGAATATACAGAGTAAAAAAAGTAGCCGTCAGAACCCTCTTCTTTTCCTATGTACAGACTGTTTGTATACAAATGTTTATGAAACTAAACAAACAGGTATTGTAGTGGATTATTGGTTTTGAATGTAGTATTTAACTTAATCATAATTTATTCACACATTCATGTAATATACGAAAATTTAAATAAATAGTTTACTGAATGCTACATGTATGAATCAAATAATAAGATGAATTAGACTTTAAGAAACAAAGTTACTGAATCGATAAATAAAATTATGTAGTGAGAACCGAGTGTGGAGGTCGGTAGATCTCGAGTTCCATACGTGGCACATTGTCAGCTGCTGATGTATTATAATAGTAACACTTTATCCAAATATTCATTTAACAACAGCAGCTTTAGATGGTCGTTATTACAGACTATTATTTTTTCCTCTACAGTTTCTTCAACTGTGTTCACTCGTTTTCGATCAGATTAAAATAAACAAACGTTGAGCATAAATACACTCTCACAGTTATAAATACATAGTTATACGTAGTTAAGCACACCACTGCATTATTTAAACAGATTGAACTATATGTGAAATAGATCAAATGTTAAAATGAAAAAAATAAAATGAATATAATTAAATATTTCGAGCGGTATTGTTTTATTGGTTTTAATTACAATGTGAAATCATCAGTTCCACTGGCACGTTTCTCTGGTTCTGTCTCAGCTGCTGGTTTTAACGAAAATATAGCATTGTTCAGCAGGGTCACGCTGGCCTGACTTTGACGTTATAACATAGTCTCACCTTCAGAGACGTGAGACCCCATTTGGCATGGAATTCCGTTCTCACATTACGTTATTATGCTGATTTAGAGAAACATGCAAAACAACTCATTTCTTTGTTGTTAAGCCTTAGCTACAAATAAAGCTGCTATCAATTTCTTTTGATAACCCAACGTCAATCATGAACTAAAGTATTTTGCAAGAAGACTTGGTCCATTCTTTTTAGCAACATCCTACATTAATATCACATTAGTTTCTTAGCTCAGAGATTAAGGAACCTTTGCTTTGTAAAATTCAGCAATCTTCAACATTTCTGTAAATCTCTAAAGATGGTTTTCTTCACAATTCAAATTAAATATGTGTTGTGATAATCATAAGTTCTTGCCAAATTTCGTCCATGTTCATCCACGACCATCTACCCTTCTTCTGCTGCACTATTTCACTTCTTGGCTAATGTATAAAAAATACCACTAACTTTCACAAACATGAAAACGTTTTGTGAGGTTATTTCTCTATTGTGGAATGATGTCTTTATACTATCAGATAAATGTTCAAGAATGAACACCATTTTTCATGTGTGTGAAATAGATAGCATTAGGTCTTTGAAACGATAGTCAAAACTGACCCCATGTGTTCGTCATTGAATGATTTAAAACTGCGTCCATTTGTTACCTTTCTCTGTGTATGTTGGAGATGAGTGTAACAATCGAAATTAATAAGTTTTGTAATTAATAATTAATCTGGAATCCAGTTTCAAGAACTGATTATCAGTTCATGTCGCATGATAATTACGCTGCAGTAAAAAGTGGAAACTGAAAAGATCATTCTGACATCTGACCTTATCAGATACTGATACTGTTTGTTGTATGTAGTATTATCCATTACCTAGACACATACACTAATGTTGTAACCAATTAAAATAAACAACCGCTACAGTTATAGTCTGATGACAACAACAATTAGAGAAAACGAGTTTCTTGAGCTTTTACAACCATAAATATCCAAAATACACCTTTTAAGCAGTTGGAACTGAAAATAATCACCTATCAAAACCTCAGCAAGTAAGCACGTACCTTACCAGTATTTATTGTAACATTATTGAATAATACAAATAAATATCAATCTTAATAATTATGTCAATAAATAAATGAATAAAGAACAATATCAGGAATAAAAAATCTCTAATTACCATAAATAAAACAAACTTCATTTAAGCACATGACACAATTTTTATTTAGTGATTGAATCACGAAATTACATCTGATGTGACTAGTTAATTTACGTAATATTTTACAACATTAATAATTATTCGTCATTCCCAGAGAAAGTTCGTATCAGTTTCATAATCCATACACACTGAAATTCAATGTGCCTTAGCTAGAAAGTTATATGATACTTTAATATAACTAAAACTGAATGTTAAAAATAATTATAAATAAACTGTAAAATAAAATTACAAAAAAAAAATTCTATTTAAACTGAATGTTAAAAATAATTATAAATGAACTGTAAAATAAAATTACAAAAAAAAATTATATTTTACATATGCATAAACATTGGAGAATAGGATTATATTTATATACATAGATACTAAAATATATAAAGTGTACAAGAAACATTAACACTTTTTTTTTAATTTCATAAAACACGGTATGCTATAATATCCCCTGTATGTTTCCTTCTTTTTCTGTTAAATGTCAAATTCTTTTTGTGTTACCTAAATTTATATATTTTGCTTACTTACAAGTGTATTATCATGTATATTATAATAATTTATTTCTATTAACTTTATAGCGTTGTATAAATTATTTTAATCAGTTACAATTATGAATTACATATAAATGTACGTCTTACTTAAAAATGAGGGAACCAATTATCATGGTCCAACGACGTCCAATAACATAACCTAGTTTACCTACAAAGTAAAGCATTTGTTTGTTTTGGAATTTCGCACAAAGCTACTCGAGGGTTATCTGTGCTAGCCGTCCCTAATTTAGCAGTGTAAGACTAGAGGGAAGGCAGCTAGTCATCACCACCCACCGCCAACTCTTTGGCTACTCTTTTTACCAACGAATAGTAGAATTAACCGTCACATTATAACGCCTCCACGGCTGAAAGGGTGAGCATGTTTGGTGCGACGGAGATTCGAACCCGCGACCCTCGGATTACGAGTCGCACGCCTTAACACGCTTGGCCATGCCGGGCCCAAAGTAAAGCAATCAAAAAGTAGATATAAAGGTATAAAAATTCAGTTAGTTTCTTCATATGTTGTGTACTTCTCGACTTTTTGTCTCAGATCAAAAGTTAAGTAAGGAGTGATGTTTCCAAATGTTAGTGGAGTCCCGATTGCCAGATAAATCAGGAAACATCCAGCAACTGATACCAAGGGTCGAGTTTCCATTCTGCTAACTTTTTATAACTTTTAACATTTATAAAGAAAACAGAAACCCATGTTGTTATCTAGATTATTTAGAAGTTATCTGGTCAACCATATAGCTGTATCGGTAAAATATGTATCTAGTATTCGATGGAAAATGCGATGCCATTATTTGTCTTCAGTTCTTCTATATTGTAGAATTGAAAATATGAGAGAAAAGCAAAAATAACGTCAAAACGTACTTTGTAAATCTCAAAAGTGAATAATATAAAACGTAAAAAATGTTTTAAATGATATTCAAAAATATTAATTTTCCAATATCAGTACTTGATACATTTTACACAAGTTTTATTAAATGTTGTAAGAACGCTATGCTTATGGCATTGTTTTGGTGTACCACCACATATACAAAGTGTACAAAACTGAAATGTATTCAACTCGACTGTGAAAGGCTATAGAAACACAGGACATAATTTCTAATAATAGAACTTTTAATATACCTCACGAAAGTAGAAAATGTCACATAGCAACTTATTTAGTACTTCAAATGATCCAGAATAAACTCCCATCACTAACAAATCTAAAAGTAACTTAGAAACTGAAACGTTATACAACCTAAGAAAGTTGAAATATGCCTAAAAAAACAAGGCGGTTATAAAATGAAGGAAATTATTCAGCTGTTAAAAAACAAACTCCAAATAATAAAGTGGTACACACCAAAATCAAAATTTAGGTAAGTATAAGTGAAAATATTGTAAATACCTAATATTTATTAACTTTGCGAAATTAGTTAAGTATAAATGATCATGAAACGAGTTTAAAAATAAAATATGTAAGGTTTGACTTGCTATTGTTCTCAACTACTTTCCATACCTTCAAATAGGAAAAATATACACTTACAGAATCCGTAATTATTTCTTTCTTTTTCTTTAAAATGATTCTTGCGAAAAATGAATAATAATTTTAACAATTCTTTACTATCACAGAAAATATAACACACTAAAAGCAAAAAGATGAAATGGAAACGATTTTTTTCTGAGAACATGTTTAAGCTTGCGTAACAGTTTATTCTGATTGTGCGCATGCCTACTATATAATAAGTTCAGATGAGCAGGAAAAATGTATACTTGTATTTGAAACAAATAGGTTTTAATGTATATGTTACCCATATTGTATTCTTACTCACTTATGAAATCCTTCTACACATTAGGAAATAGATTCAAGTCACCATGTTTCAAAACAACTTTGTCAGAAGTAGAAAATTAATATGATATAAAGTCCGTTAAAAGTTCTATCGTTAGTGATGGCTCAGGGGTGAAAGTCCTCAAAGTTAGGTATGATAAGTAAAGCTCCGTTTATGTGGCTAACTAATTTTTTGTTTTGTTTTGTTTTTGTCTTTGCATTTACAGTTTTGAATGTTATGTCTGACTCATCTATCCGACGCACTAAATAGTTGTTCTTCTTGTACTTGAAACGAATATTGATTATACAGATGTTTGTTAATATTTCAGTGATGCCTTATTTACTCATTACTACATACAATGAGCTGATTTCGTAAATCTTTATTGCAATGTAAGGTGAGGACGAAAAAGTGATTGATATCCCAACGTCAGATATTAACCACAAGGAGTCGCAAGTTCACTGACTTCATATATCCAGGCACAACCTTATCAAAATAGCTTCTTACGTCAAACATAAGGGAAGGGACCTTTGAAAAGTTTCCTAAACTAGCAGTTAAATCTTTAAACATTGATATCATTTTTTTATCTGCATGAAAGTGACAGCATAAAACCTTTGAAATAGGATAAGGTAGTTAAAGCTTATCCTATTGTTATTATGATTAATAAATACTCTCCTTGTCATCATTGTGACCTTATTCATTCAATTCTGAAGACTGCTTCTATTTTGTTGACTGTATTTAAGAGATAGAAGGTAGATATAGCATTCAAAATGTATAAGCAAACAGTTCATAAATAAAATTATACCCTTGTTCTCCAATCAAGTATATAACAAGCGGATTGTCAGCTAACATTTCATTTTATTATACTGTTGTAGCAAGTAAAAATGGAGATGATTATTCTGATATTTTTCAATTTCATATGCAAATAATGTGGTATGTACTGTCTTCCATTTCTAAACACGATGCAACATTTTGGATTTTATGATACCTAATGTTTATTGATTTGAAACAACATTTATGTTCCTGTTCACGAAAGTGACACTCACATAGCGTGAAACTTGTTCAAGTTTTCTATCTATGAATACCCTGAGTTGTTTTGACGAAATGAATTAGTAGATATACTGCCTGCATTTAAAGATATTCTAGTTTCTGTTGAAGTACTCAGAAGGTTTGGCCTCACATTATAACAACAAACATTATTTCGAAGATGAAACTTTTATCTGCCATGCTTTTGGTAATGATATCTTTACTTGTAACACAGTATGTATTTATCCATATCACCAATAAAACAGACCAACTTCATATTTCCACTTACATTTCCAAGCATGGAATTCAACATTAAATAACGGATTTTGACTCAACCATCAATATTATAATTATAAAGTTTTTACTATAATCCAAAACACATCATAGCTACCCCTGCATCATGTGATCAATTCTTATGATACCACACAACAGCCTTTAAAAACTCAACGCGAAGTATTTTGTGTAGATCAAATTGCACATCGACCTTTACCTGTTTCTGCACTATATATATTCAGTCTCCCCTGTAAAAGGGTGTAGGTCTTTTGATTTTCATTGTAAAATCAGATAACAGATTCGCCCAGGTGGACGCAGCAGACAACCTGATGTGGCTTTGCTAGAAAAAAAACAGAAACGTATATTTGTATTTGCTTTCAGACTTAACAATTATATTCGAGATTCACTAAAGGGTTGAAGAACTATTTTTGTCAAGATTATTTTCATTATGTTTACAGTTATTTTTTTTGATAATTAAATAAAGATTAATAATCTAAATATATTTATATACATATGAGTATGTGTATGTTTTATATCAGAACTTGTGTCGACATATGAGTGACATATTTCTGACTTTGTTCACGTGTACAAAACAGATCTTCTGGTTTATACAAAGCATTACCAAGACATAAAGATATTTGATGTGGGTTGCAACTTTGTATATAATAATATTTATGTGCATTACAATAAATAATAGTTAGTTAATAAACATATATTTTTAAATGTCTTTTTGAAAAGATCGTCTCTGTAGCAAAAAAGACCAAAAAGACACTTAAAGTGTTGATAGTGACAAACAACAAAATATTTTTCAGAAAAGCTGATATTAATGCTAAAACTTTTACTAATAAAGCAGTAAACAACGTTTTCACCTTCTTAGGTCATCATCAGTTTTAAAGTTTTATTTGCCTCGTCAACTTTTTCAGAATGTTTATAACTAATAATGATAATTTAAGTTCTTTACAGCATAAAATTAAAACGTTAGAACTATAACTGACCTTTCTTTCATATAAACGATGCTACAGCTCCAATTTTCTGGACAACATCACTTCAGCAAACAGCATGCTAAAGGAAAAATTGCAACCTTATGTAGAAAAGTATACTCGAGAAATAGGCCTATTTCTACCCTCGTTATTCGTTACCAAAATGATGCAGGTAGAGTTTATTCCTTTCCAAGGTTCAATTTAGTTATGATAAACTTTATGTTTGTGTGGATTTAACAATGTTTGGAAGTTTTATAAGACTTCCTTACACATGAAATGTGAGCATATTACATGTTTCCTACAATCTTTATTGGAATACATTTGTTTATAATTCTTCATATGTTCTGTTTCTATACAATTTTGGCAAAAACATAACATTTACTTTTGTTCTCCTGTTATTCCTGATCTAGAACTTTGAAAGTATCAAAGCATGGATTTTTCAGTCTTTAAAAAAGGAGAGTTTTCTTTCAAGATAACAAAAAATTAGCAATCCAATTATGTATCACTTACAGGTGATCATTCTGGTTTGTATTAAAAGTTACTTTGAAAAACGTATCGCCCTATTGCCTTTGACCAGGGTATTGAAATCCCTGTAAAATTTATCACCAAAAAAATATGACCACAACAACGGCAGAATTCTCAGCCAGGCATTTGATTAAAATACAATGGGATTAGGTTTTGGCTGACACAACTGGTCTTTGCGATCAAAGCTAGACATATTACTGACCCTGCTATACAAAGGTTCAGTAAATCAAGGGCTGAACTATTTTATGAAGTGTTTCAGATAAGTAATGCCTGGAATGAATGAAATTAAGAGCAAAACGTCTAATACATGAATCTGAATGTCCCAGTCTTAGAAACTTTCAAAGCTCTAGATTAGTAAAAACGGGAGAAAGAAAGTATATTGATCTACTAGTTTAACTTTGTTTACTACACTAAAGAATATGATGATCTATATAGTCATCTTAATATTTGTTAGACTGCCGAAACTGAGGGTATGGCTATCAACGTAAACAATACGTGACAACTGATGTTAATAAAGAATACCCTGCAATGATAAGAGAAGGGGAATACTTTGTAATAAATTCATTGATATTCTACTCAGCAATACAATTATGGAGAAATTTCTGGTGTGTGATAAATACTTTAACTGTTCACCTTATTAGTGATAGTTACCATGATAAACCAGTAGGAATTTCTTACTTTGTTAGAGTAAAATATATCAGTGATGGATACTTTTTCAAAAAATCCAGTTTTAGAAAAGAAAAGTGATGCACACATCAAATTTTCATGTTATGATAGATTCTGGAGCAAAGTACAAAGTGTAACAGCATGTTGTATGTGGTCTTCATAGACTTCAAAAAGGACTTCGACAGCTCATATAGAGAGCCTTTCTGGAGAATCCTAAAACTTTATGGGATCCGATAAATGATAATCAATTTTGAAAAAATAACATACTTAATGTATTTCTATGTAACTCTGAGTTTGGGATAAGATTTTATCAATCACTAACTAACTTGAGACTTTTTAGATGATATGCTTTTAACTCTTTAGAATAATTTTCATGCCAACACATTTACAACTTTTTGAAAATAGATACTGGTCTCCATTTAATTATACTGATTAATACGAATAATATTACAATTAAAGCTATCATGAACGAAAGTAAATAATTTTTATTGATTAAGATACAGAAATATATAAAGTAACTGGCACTTTAGACGATTATCGATGTTTATAAAAGAAACCTGTGAATTACGAAGTTATTCTGATACAAATATAGTGTTATCTGAATAAATGTAGTCAGTCAACTTGCAGTGTCTTATAGTTAGTGACCAACATAGCAATAAAAATTTCCAAAATCAGCTTACGTTTAATATAATAAAGTGTAACTGAGGTATCACTGAATATCAATATAAAACCGAATAATCAATTCTCGTTTTAGGTTAAACTTTACATTATCAAGATCCCATGTGATCAGATTACACTCTTATATGGTTTCTTATAACTGTTGAGGTTTATCTATGTGATGACACAAATGTTTGGCAGCATGAGATTCTGCTACATGACGCTTTCCTTTCGTACAATCATGAGTTGAAACAGAGTGAGAGTGTGTGTGTGTTTTCTTATAGCAAAGCCACATCGAGCTATCTGTTCAGCCCACCGAGAGGAATAGAACCCTTAATTTTAGCGTTGTAAATCCGTAGACATACCACTGTACTAGTGGTTGCCAGAGTCAGCGAAACGCACCAATGAACATCTGGGTTTCTCAATAATCTAATGGACGTCTATCAAAAAAAATTGCCTCTCGTAACTTTTAATTTTAGCCAAAACATTTTGTTTTATTTTAATAATTTGAAACACTTTGAAAATGCACACTATGCCATGCCCAGACACAAAGTTTTTTTTTAAAAACCCACAACAGTGCATCTATGTTAAGCAGTCGTTCATTTTTTCACCACATTGAAACTTTGTACACAGAGTAAGAATGTTCTTCCTTGATTATGAAGATCAGACTGAACGCACTTGGGTTTTTATTGATCATATTATTGTCTTGATACCGTTAGCAGTTCAATACCTGTGTTTTGTTTTAAGACAAAATGTGTTATGTTCATTGTTGAAATGCTGCTTTCTATCAATAATTCAGTTGAGTCATTCATCATAAATTGATAACAAATAGAGAAAGCCATCTTAAATATGTTACATTATCTTCTGTGTTTTATGTAACTTTTTAAGAAAAGGACTTTTATAATTACGTTTATATGTTACTACCTTCTTCCCTATAGTGTATTGTTTAATATGTTTTCAAGTCACTATTGTCCTGAAAATGGTGACGTCATTTTGTTTTGTACGTCGTTTACACAAATATAGTAAAACGTTATCAGTCGACTTTTTTTTTATTCAATTTGTTTTATTTATGTTCTAACATGTAACATCTAAATGACGTAACATTTAAAGATACTGAATTCTTTTAGTAACATATATATGTAACAACCACCATTCCTTTCGTAAATTGATTAAAATATTTTATGTCACTGTCTCATCGAAAAATGGTTACGTCACTTTTAATTACGTAATAACACCTAACGAGACAGTATAGCTCTCAACGTACACAATATGTAACATACAAGTTACTTTTTGAAGCCATCTGTCTTGAAACACGGGTCTAACATTTGTATACCTGTACATTTAAACTTACTATACAATGTACACAATTTGGTTACGTGTGAAGGTTAAAACTTATTTATTGAAATAGCTTTTACTATTTTGCCAGAATTTTTACACAAAGAAAGAAAGAATGAAGATTAGACTCTAAGGAAATATCATTGTTATCAGTGGTTGAAAATAATTCAGAAAAATAAGAATTAAAACTTACAAATATTATCTTTGAAACTCGTTTTTTGATAATTTCTTCTCCACTAATTTCACAAAGTTAATAAATGTTTATTGTTTACTGTAATTTAGTACATATCTATTAAAGTTTTACTTTTCTTAGGTATCGCATTACTGTTAGACGTTTTTTTTTACTTATCTGTTGACTAATCTTTCTTTATATCATTGCCGGCTGATTATAATAGCAGGTAATTGTTTTTTTTATGTTGTGTAAAGTTTCAGTTCCTAAGTTACTTTCATATTCACACATTACATTTTCCTATATTTTATAGTTTATTCAAACCGAGCCTGTTATTTTAACAAGCCTAAGAAAGTCCCTGATCCTATCCAACGCTATTATGTTGCATATTTTGTTCTAATAATTACAAAGTTCCTTCTATCAAGGTGAAAAAGTCGTGGAAACGAGGTTTTAGACATGAAGAGAATGCAGGTTCGAAGGACACGGTGTGATCGTTCGCAGGATCTGTCCGGAGTAGATTGGCTGAGATCGATAGTGAGGAGGTGAATGGTGTCTTGACTTTAGTGGACAGGAAGAGAGTAGGGTCCTGAAGGTGAGTGGTTTGTTGTGCGGCATCCGTGATTGTAGGTTAGGATGGGAGTTGACAGAGACACTGGGATTAGTTTTAATTTTAACACAACGAGTGAATTGTCGAGAGACACGTGGTGACGAGGCAGACGCTAACACAAGCGTACCGGGACAGCTGTGCAGAGATAACGTGTATTTATTTGTCAATGAATGATGTCAGTTGGAGATAATAATCAGGGAGGATTGGAGCAGAGACACACAGACTAAATGTTTCAATAGATTTCTGAGAGACAGAACTGGATTTAAAGAAATTAAAACTTACTAAGGTTAAAATTGTGTTATGATTAGAGAGAGTCTAATGGTTGTTGTTGTTTTGAATTAAGCACAAAGCTACGCAATGGGCTATCGAATCCCTGATTTTAGCGTTATAAGTCCGCAGACATATCACTGAGCCACTTGGGGGCGAGTTAAATGGATTTAAAATCCCATACACACTTGTTTATGAAGAATTTGTATGTCAATAGTTGTGTTCATAGAGTGCATATTTACATATGTAAATTTAATAACAATAACTGATAAAAACAATTCTACATGTCTATTAAGTTCTCACGTGTAAACATTTATATTATACAATACACCTGTCAATACTGAATGACGAGAAACATACTTGAAATATAAATGTACTTCAGAACGGCTGGTATAGGTATTAACACTTTTATTGATAAGGAAAGAACAACGTCTCGACCTTCCTAGGTCATCTTCAAATTAAGAAAGAAAAAGTTTGCAAGTGACTATTGCCGGACATATATTTTAGGGACGAGAGTATAAGTGAGTACGGGACTGTAGGAAGCGTTGCATTTGAATGATAGGTTATTAATCAGTATAGTTAAAAAGATGTTCTTTTATATTGGTTTAATTTTGGTTTTAGGTGCTGTATAAGTAAGGTTTCATTGATTTTGAGTTTTAGTGTTAAGGTGTTTCTTTGTGTTCTTTGAATCTAGTCTTCACTTTTCTGCTTCTTTCTCCAATATAGAAGTCGTAGCAGTTGTTACATTCTATTTCATAATTTATTTTGGTATTGTGTTTGTCGGTGTATTTATTACATGGTATGGACTTTAGTTTTGTACCTGGTTTTTGAATATTTGGTATTACTGGAATGTTGTGTTTTGTTATAAGTTTTTTTCCAAATGTTGGTTATTTTTTCGCTGATGTCGGGAACATATGGTATGCAGTAGTATAAGGTTTTGTGGTTTGTTGTATCTTGAGATTTATTATTGTTTGTTTCTTGTTGGTCTAAGTATATGCGTATAATTTTTTCCACAGCTTTTTGAGGAAAATTGTTGATGTTGATGAAGTGTTGTTTTATTGTGTTGATTTCATGGTTACTTTATCTGGTGAGCATAGTTTTGTGGCTGTGTTTATTCGGTTTTTTTAATGTGTGAAGTTTTTGTGTTGTTTCATGTGCTGAGTTCCAGGGAATGTATGGGTGATCTTTCTGTGCATTTCTGTTTTGAATTGTGTATAAGTCCTCGTGATTTTGAGATTAAGAAACAGGTTAGTTTTTCCTGTTCACAGGTGAACTTAATGTTGGGGTGTATTGAGTTAACGTAATTGAAAAATTGAATGTGTGTTCCGTAGGTGTGGATCCAGCAATTGTATCGTCAACATGCCTGAACCAGTGTAGTGGTGGGTGTAAGGCTGAATTGATCACTTGAGATTCAATCTATGTCTTTAAAATGTTGGCTCGAACGAGTGACACGGAATTCCTGATACTTAGGCCATTTATTTGTAAGTTGTTTTGGCCATTAACATAAAGTTAGTTTTGGTGGAAGTAAACTCTATAAGGGTTGCTAATTGGTTGCTGAAGATGAATATTCATGGGTCGGGGTCTTGTATATAAAGTTCTAAAGCAATAAGTTTAGAATTACCATCATATTTATCTTGAATATCCTTGCAAAGGGATATTACATCAAAACTGGCCACTAAGGCTTTTTGATTTAGCTAATTAAGAATATATTTAAAGTTAAAAAAGTATTTAAAAAAAAAAGCCGCCTGATGTTACATATTTAGAAAATACCCACGCTACTTATTTATCTAGGTTGTAGTTAAATGATTCATAGGTAGACATTATGAGTCATAGTAGACAATCGGGTTTGTGAGGTTTGGGAGTATAGTTGTGGTGTGCACGAGTCGGTCTTTCGTAAGTAAGAATAACTGTTTTCTGAGATTGTGTTGGATGTTTCATTAGTAGTATTTTGTTTTATTGGTTTTTATGTATTTTTGTTGGATTTCAGTTTAGTAGTTTATATTTATTTGTATCTGATAAGATGTTATTCAATTTTTGAATGTATCTATTTATGTTCATTGTAACTATAGCATTGCTGCAGCAGCCCAGTTCAACGAGACATTTATGGACTCATACAACGCAACATCAATCAACTCAGTAGTAAGAACAACAAGGAAAAGAAGATCTGCCACAACAAGAAACTAGATAAACTAAGGTGCCAACAATAAAAACGACGCCAACACGAGAACCACCAACAAACCTCGGAATTAACAGATCCGACCGAAAATTAAGTAATGAGAAATACATCTACACAACAAAGGACACAACCTCGCAGTAACACCTCCAAATATTCCATTCATCGAAATGAAAGCTTGCCTTGAAGATCTAGCTAGAAGACTGGTGATCCACTCTACAGAAACTGAAAACACCAACAAAACAACCGAAAACAACCACCAGAAAGAAGACAACTTCGACAACAATTCCACTGACAACCAACAATCTAGCTTTTCAGGTAGAACTGAAAACATCTATTTCCTCGAAACACTTCAAAACATTATCTTAAACAACCTTTTCAAAGAAATTTCAAACAAAATTATCAATATACTTTCAAAGAAAAGAAAACTAAAAACAACCTCACAGAAAAAGATATTAAAAGAAGACAGCAACATCAAAATTCTAAATGCAGATAAAGGTTAGACACGTAATTATTAACCGTGTTTGGTAAATAATACGTTTGATGTTCGAAAAGTTTAAAAGTTATATTTTGTATTCCTGTGGTTTTCAAAGTTTAATATATTCGACATTAATTATAGCGGCTGGTAGTTTTAGTAAGCTTCTCCCTGTTTACTTAGTTTTGAAAGGGTAGTACCTGTGCGCATACATTAAAGATAACAAAGTGTTATACGAATAATATCAAATTGACATCTGTTATGCCAATTGGTCTGACTAAAAAATTGATCTTAAACTAATAATTTGATATTTCTATTTTCGAAACTAATAAAATATGCACCATAATTCTTGTTCATTACATTTTTTTTTTTAATTTTGCACAAAGCTGCTCGAGGGCTATCTGTGCTAGCCGTCCCTAATTTAGCAGTGGAAGACTAGAGGGAAGGCAGCTAGTCATCATCACCCACCGCCAACTCTTGGGCTACTCTTTTACCAACAAAGAGTGAGATTGACCCTCACATTATAACGTTCCCACGGCTAAAAGGGCGAGCATGTTTAGCGCGACGAGGATGCGAACCCGAGACCCTCGGATTACGAGTCGCACAACTTTACATTTTAAAATCCATGCGTATTGTCAATTGATCCTACATCCGAAGTTCTAAGGACTAATGGAAGTTAAACCAATTCTTCTGAGCCTTTCGCGAAAAACAGAGAAAATGTGATTGTAAGTGTAATATATTTCCACACTTTTTACCAAACCTAATGAACTTAGACTAAATAAAAAAATACCTCATAAGAGTAATAATAGAAATGTAACTCCAACATTTAAAACCGGTTGAGGTCTTTAAGAAATCATCAAAAGAAAAGAAGTGGAAGAAGCAAGTACTAGTTATTGGTTATTAATTATTGTACTAGTGATCATGAAGAAGAAAGATTGATTCACTAGGTTTTGTATAAACTACCAGAAAGTGAATCATATCAGAAAGAAAGATGTTTACCCTA
The DNA here is from genome assembly GCF_004210375.1 of Tachypleus tridentatus. Taxonomy (NCBI): domain Eukaryota; kingdom Metazoa; phylum Arthropoda; class Merostomata; order Xiphosura; family Limulidae; genus Tachypleus; species Tachypleus tridentatus. The sequence continues at coordinate 158,341,198 of NC_134831.1, forward strand.
TGTCAAGTATTTATTCTATTTTGAATGTTTTACTTATATGGAAATGTTTTATAATATTGGATTTAAAAATGGATATATGAAAAAGCAAGTCAACGAAACAAGTAGAGAGAAGATAGCGTTTATTGTAAAGTAATAGTTTATGACAATTTGTTGTAATACCATTGAGGTTGAACAATTCGTTTGGTATATCTTATCGAATAACCGAATATGTCTTCTTCAGTTCAATGTATATCCTGGAACATCATATTTATCTTGTTGATAATGTAATTACAGGTGGAAAAATAGTTGATAATTCTTACGAATGTTCTACATTGGTCAAGTAAAGGAAAGATTAAGGTCAATCCTAAGAAGTGTGGATTGTTATGACCATATATGAGTATCGTGGATCATATTTTCAGCAGAGTAAGACTGCCCAAACGTTCATCATTATTGGTCTATATCGAATAATTTGGGTGAAGTAAGAGTATTTCTGGAACTATGCTCTAACTGTCGTTGTTGTCTAAAAGCATTCTATATCAAAGCTCATCATCTATATAAATTACTTTCAAAATCCAACAAGTGACGTTGGAGCGCTGATCGTGGGAAATCAATAATACAGTGGAAAAAAAGGAAAAGTTTCATCACAAGTTTAACGATGTAAGCTGCAGAAAGAGATTGTTGTATGTATTGCAAAAATTTACGAAATGACACAAGTGGTTACTATTAGTAGCTCTAAGTACAAAAGTTCACACTTCAGCTAGATCATGTAGCATTGAATTGATTTGCAAATTTTCATGTTTCAGAAGGCTATGTACTAAGCTTTCACAGCTCTTGTCCAGAAGCCTATGACATATTTATTTATCTATAAATCGACAAACATTTCAACTTGTTAACTTTGGAATATGATGGCGTACTGGAGTGTACAACACAGCCTGGTAGCAATTATAATCACATATGGAGTGGTTGATACTTTTGACTATATCTATTGCTTTGGACACCCCATAGTTACAGCTATAGAGTAGAATTAAACTCTTTTTTAAAACATCATGTTATGTAAATATACTTACAAAAATAAAATACGTAATCTAATTATTCATTCATTTGAAAACTGATACTTAAGTATTTTATTTCAACAACTAAAAGACTTGAAACAAATATAACAAAAATGCAAAAAACTAATTTTGCATGGTTTTTACTTTATCTGCCAGAATTTTTTTTAAACTATATATATTTCTGTATATACATGTAAAATTGAAAGTATAAATTATTGTTTAATAAATAATTGTTTAAAATTTCCAATTAGTAGAAAAATATTTCTTCATTTCAACTGTACAAATGTTTATCAGTGGTTATGTTATCGCTCTGTTGTTAATTTAAATACAAGTAACACTAGAGATTGGACGATTTTTCTTTTTCTTTTGCACGAAACTTTGTATAGTTCGTGTTCGCCTATGGTGTATTGGTTGTATTTGATGTTATAAATATCTAACTTTGTAATTAATGACTACACCCTATATTTTTCATTTAATAATATAGTTTCAAACTTATAAATCCTACACGTTTAATTATGTGTATTTCAAAAGGCAAATCACACAATAAATGATCAAATCCTTTTATATTGGTTCTCACCAAGAAAGGATTAGCTTTAACTCCTTTCTTTATGAATACTGAACAGACACTCTTTCTGAATTCTAGTAACATCCAACCTGTTTTTATGAGTAAGATACACGGTTCTGTAAACTTACTTGATATTTCTTAAATTAAACTAATCACAACTAGCTTTCTCTTGCTAATACTTCATTTTTCATTTAATTAAAAATCATTTATTCTTTTAGGTTTTATTCATTCTTTTTCTTGGTTACAATTGTTTCGAATTTATTGTTAAATATAACACACTACATCTGGGTATTGTTCTTTGGAATCAATGACAATTATTTCAGACTGTGCATGGTTTGTTTCGAATTTTGCGCAAAACTACACAAAGGCTCTCTGTGATATCCGTTCTTAATTTAGCTGTGTAAGACTAAAGAGAAGTCAACTGGTCATTACCACCCACTGCCAACACTTGAGCTACACTTATACCAATAAACAGTGTATTTGATCGGGACATTCTAACATCTCCAAGGTCGAAAGGACGGGGATTCGAACGATTAAGAGTCAAGCGCCCTAGCCACCTGGCCCAGAAAACAAATGGAATAACATTTTTACATTACTTAAGTTAACATTCGTAGAAAGTATCATTTAAGGCATAATTATTTATTTGTGGTTATGAGTAAATAAAAACTAAGTTTTCAATTGTTTTCATTGAAATATTTCTTAACCTCAAGAAAACCCTTTCAAGTGTTTACAATAGCTTTTTATGATCAAACATAATTTATTTTTCTTTTACGAAATTTACGGAACTTGAAAATTTTAAATATTGAAATTGACTAAATAATATTTCAGTTAATAAATTGAAACAAAGTATTTTAAAGACAAGATTATATCTCATTTATCTTTGTGTTTAATCTACTACTATCTTGTTGTTTCTTGATGAGGAGAAACCCACTTCAACTAAAACTGTATCTCAGAACAGGAGGTACAGATATTAACACTTTTATTGATAAGAACTTTTGATGCAATGACCGGATATTTTGCACTATACTCTTTCCTAAATTTATGATTCACAGTTTTAGTCCTTTTAGATTTGCCAGAAACAAGATAATCTGGTGAACGAGGCCTCTTTTTTTCCAACTTGTGAACAATCGCATTGGTGTTTCTTCTCAACAAAAGTGTTAATACCCATACCAGCTATTCTGAGAAATATATATTCTTGTTTGTTTTATTTTTTCTGGTTTCTAGCGTTTTAAGTCCGCATAATTACGACTTTACGTCTACAGACATTCAACGCTAGAAACATATTTTCTCTGCCCGTGGTGAGCAGAACACATAAAGCCCATTATTTAGTTTTATGCTAAATTGGAAATAAATAAACCCACTTCATGGAGAAGAGTGTAATTTTTATTATTGTTTGTTACAATAAAATATTTACATTTGTAAAATACTTAAGGTCTTTAGAAAAACCACGAAAAAGGTTAAATTACTTGATTTGAAGTAGGGAACCTAACTAATGTCATTCATAATCATTCATATAGTATTAAATTAATTAATAAACCAATTTACTTTTCACTAACGAGTACACTTTCAATACTTTTTCAGGTTCTTTAACAATGATAAAATTTAAGAAAATGTTCCTGCTTTGCTTCTGATAATGGCAAGTGCTACTGGTGTAATTCTACTGATTGGGTTGCATACGTACCAAGAACTACCACGAGAGTTCAATACGGTTAGAGAAATTTTATTAAAATAACTTTACAAATGGTACTTTAGAATACAAAATAAATTCGCGTTGTATCATCTGAATTACTGTAACTTTTTCACTATTGACATTTTCATTAAAGCGAGCTGGGATTATTTTAGTCTAAATAGTAAGGTTTATGTACACGTATGCTAAATTTCACAAATTACACAAACACATTACGATGCAACCACACTTCTGGAGATATGTCTTTTTAATAATGATATGCTCTCACTCTATCTATGTTATATCGAAACTTGACAATTTAACTTCTGCTGGGAGATGAACACAAAACAAGGTGATTGGCAAACATGAATAACCTGGAAAATATTTACCTCTTCCTTATAAGCAAAATGTGGCAGTAAAAGCATTTATCATGTTTCTATTACATTTTTTTCAAACATTTCACTACTGCTATCAATACCTTTTGAAATGAACGTAACTGTTTTGTAGAATAATGGTAATTACCACTACTATATGAGTTCCAGTTTTCCCCTATCTTCTCCAATATTTTCTCTAATTTTTCTAAGAAGTTCAGTGTTACTTTATTGTCCAAGACAAATTTCGATATTTTAAGATACATATTTAACTATGTGAATCAGAGCTGTGAAGGCATATATTAATACTAATAAATATAAACATTATTGAAATTAAAACATTTTCATCTAAAACGGTTTAGCCAAGACTGAATGTAGGTGAAGAGTTGTGTTTTTTAAAGAAATTAGTATTGTTTATTTGTTTGTGAATTTTGCACAAAGCTACACGAAGGCTATTTGTGGTAGCCGTCCCCACTTTAGTAGTGTAAGACGTGAGGGAAGGCAGCTAGTCATCACCACCCACCGCCAACTCTTGGGCTACTCTTTTACCAGCGAATAGTGGGATTGACCAACACATTATAACGCCCCCACGGCTGAAAGGGCGAGCATGTTTGGCGTGACGGGGATGCGAACCCGCGACCCTCAGATTACGAGTCGCACGCCCTAACACGCTTGGCCATGCAGGGCCATTGGTATTCCTTAAAGTGATTACTTTCTCACGTAATAAAAGAATTTTGAAAAATTGATACGTCTGTTTTCCATTATGTTGGATTGTCTGTTTTTATACATAAGAAACAACTGTATTCATATTTCATAACACAGAAAGAAACAATAGTCAGTGTAATAACTACTGTGAACGAAACGTCAAGACAGTCGTGTATTCAAGAATTTAGTATACCAATTACAAAATACTTGGACTGTAAAACAACAACAACAGGTGACGAAAAATTATGTGCAGCCATGGAAGAAGATTCAGCCACTGTGACCGTTCGTGACAAACAACCGTACAATAATAGTGAAGCTGAACTTGATGTGTTACGAAAGGAAGCTCTGAAAATGAAATAATTTTATCTTTTATCTATAGTTTCTATTTGCTCATATTATCCGTTCATATTTGTGAATATTTTTATAAGGTAATTATATGAACTTAATATGAGTTTACTCTATCCGAGATCATGAAAATCGAGATTTCAGAAACTACAATTTCCCGAAAAAAAAATGAAAATTATTCTTATCATAAACCATCTTGAAACAGGGAATTATTCTTATATACATATATGAAAACATTGAGTGTTGTTTCCGAAACTAATAGAAAATAAAAAGAAATTGTAGTTCCAAACGAAATACCAACACCAAGACTGTGTTGTGAAACATTTTCCAGAGTGCTGTAAAATATTAGTTTTATATTCAGAATTACTTTCTTACTGTATTTAAGACTTATGAACAGACGTTTTTATCTAACGATACGTTTCTGTCCACCATTGGTTCTATAGCTTGAGCTCTCCGTATCCTCATCCATGTGATTGTGGGCTTAATTCACTATTATAATAATAGTGTGAAATATGGAAAATTGGAAACATGAAATTTAGAAATTCACTTTTTTAAAGACTGTTTAAAATGTAACGCACAGAAAAGGATTATCCGAACAATCTCAGTTTGCATTCATAATCACATGATGTGATAAGTACTCAGTGTATTATTGTCTCATGAAACAAAAGAATACACAATGTAACACCAACTTAACACAAATACTGGACAAAATAAGATGTACCTACACAAGACAATCCTTGTTTGAAATATATATTATAAAATCTTTCATAATTTATCTACCTGTTATTTCAGGTTTCTTGTAGTTCTTATTCATTTTTAAACTTTAGTCACATTGAGTTAATATATATATATATATATGTATGTAGATATATATAGTTTTATTTAACAATTCTCTTTTTGGGAATAAAGACAATATTGCTCTACCCTCTGTTGGTAACACTTTATGTAGGAGAAGTGATGTGTTTGATCTGTGGGCTCTTTGCTAAATTTCCTGTTTCTTTCGTCCGGGGACCAGCATGGCAAAGCGTGTTAAGGCGTTCGACTCCTAATCCGAGAGTCGCGGATTCGAATCCCGGTTGCACTAAACATGCCCGCACTTTTAGCCGTGGGGGCGTTATAATATGACGGTCAATCCCACCATTCGTTGGCAAAAGAGTAGCCCAAGAGTTGGCGGTGGGTGGTGATGACTAGCTGCCTTCTCTCTAGTCTTACACTGCTAAATTATGGACGGCTAGCGCAGATAGCCCTTGAGTTGCTTTGCGCTAAATTCAAAAATCAAACAAACCTTTTGTCTGTATTATGGTTGCTATTGCTGAAATGTTCAGCACAAAATACGCTGCTGAATTTTTTGGAATGGTACTTTTTACATCAGTAAGTGTAGAACAAGGTTTAACAATAATTTACGAAAAACGTCATAACATCAATCTTTATATTGCCTAATTATTGTTTCGCAGATATTCAAGTAAATGTTAGGCTGATGAAATGATTCATCTATGCAGATAATTTTGTTGTTTTATATTTGGAACTTTCGGAAATGATGTTGTTATTCCTTTACAGTATATAACATAAATCTTTCGAGTTTTAACTAATAATTTATAACATTTTTTTTTCTAACAGCTTGTTTCTTTCTCTGGACTTTTGTTATAAATTATTACTTCTTTAGGATGGTTTGCTTCGTTTTGTGTAACAGCGACATTTCATTTATAGGTAAGGTAAGTCAGAATAAAGTTTTATTATTTGAGGAATAATAAGTTTTCTTATTTCATGTATATCATCATTTTGTTATGAATTTTATTCACTAGCACACTTCGTTTACACATTACATCGAATTACATAACCCTAAAAATAAAACGACACTCTATTTCAAACTTTCTGATAACGCAGTGCAATATAAAGTCCTGGGTTAATATCTACTTTTAATATATTTTTTTACATAACTCTATCAACAAAGTGAAAAGGAATAATATTTTAGCAGAGGTTATTTTGAAGTTTCAATCAAGGCTGTTATCATGATGATAATATAATAAATAAATAAAATTGAATAAATGTCTGACATGTCAGTCACTGATCTAACTTGTTTTTATAATGTTCTGAACAGTCGAAATCTGAAACATTCAAGAGCATCAAAAAGCTTTATATTATCTGTATCCCAGCTGGATTAATGATGTCAGGTAACGATTGAGACACGTCTTCGGAAATGGATATGTTGAACACAAAGAAGTTGAAATATTATTATAAACACTTAATTTTCAAAATACCTTCTGGATCAAAAACACCAAAACCGAGCCCATTACGGTTTTCTTATAACAATTAAAATTATCAAAATTAGTTTCAGTACCTTAAAGGATTAGTAAAGAGTATCAAAATATGTATACTACGATATAAATACTGTTTGATGTACGTTAATTATATCACCTAAATAACAATAAAATTCTTTTTTATATGCAAAAACGGCTCGTTTGGGTTGAGAAAATATTTTACATAGAAGAGCGAACAACGTTTCGACCTTCTTCGGTCATCGTCAGGTTCACAAAGAAAGAGGTAACTGACCGGAAGCTGACCACATGTTTGAAAGGGATTGTGTAACTGAGTGTCGGAATGTAGAGGGCGGAATTAGATGTTTGAATATATAATTTTATTTATTTTATTATATTAATATAGGTATAAAGGCGTTCCTTTATATTGGTTTATTTTGGGTTTAAGTTGTTATATAAGTAAAGCTTCTTTAATTTTGCGTTTGTTTATGTTTTTTTTTTCTTTATTTAGTATTTGAGTGTTTTCTATGGTTATGTTGTGTTTATTTGACTTGCAGTGTTCGAAAACGTGTAAAGGTGACATTTTATGTTCTTTGAATCTGGTTTCCATGTTTCTACTTGTTTCTCCAATATAAAGTCGTGGCAGTTATCACATTGTATTTTATAAATAATGTTGGTGTGGTGTTTGTCAGTGTAGTTTTTACATAGTATGGACCTCAGTTTTGTTCCTGGTTTTTGAATAACTTTGGTATTAACTGGAATGTCATATTTTGTTACTAATTTTTGCCAAATGTTGGTTATTTGTTTGCTGATGACAGGAATATATGGTATACAGCAATATGTGGTTTCGTGATTTTTTGATTCGTGAGATATATTTACTTTTGTTAGTTGATTTTGCTTTCTGTCTAGGTGTGTACGTATAATGTTTTCTACGGTTTGTGGAGGAAACTTATTGATGTTGATGAAGTATTGTTTTATTTTGTCTAATTCATCATTAATTTTATCTGGTGAGCATAGTTTTATGGCTGTGTTTATTTGGTTTCTTAGTATGTTGAGTTTTTGTTTTGTTTCAAGTGCTGAGTCCCAAGGAATGTATAGTCCAGTATGGGTGATTTTTCGGTGGACTTCTGTTTTGAATTGTGTGTCGGTTCTTGTAATTTTGAGGTTAAAAAATGATATTTGATTGCTTTCTTCCTGTTCACATGTGAAGTTAATGTTGGGATGTATAGAGTTATTGTGATTGAAAAAATCACGAAACCATATACTGCTGTATACCATATATTCCTGACATCAGCAAACAAATAAACAACATTTGGCAAAAACTAGTAACAAAATATGACATTCCAGTTAATACCAAATTTATTCAAAAACCAGGCACAAAACCGAGGTCTATACTATGTAAAAACTACACTGACAAACACCACACCAACATTATTTACAAAATACAATGTAATATGCCACGACTTCTATATTGGAGAAACAAGTAGAAAAATGGAAACCAGATTCAAAGAATATAAAAAGTTACCTTCACACGTTTTCGAACACTGCAAGTCAAATAAACACAACATAACCATAGAAAACACTCAAATACTAAATAAAGAAAAAAAAACATAAACAAACGCAAAATTAAAGAAGCCTTACTTATATAACAACTTAAACCAAAATAAACCAATATAAAGGAACGCCTTTATACCTATATTAATATAATAAAATAAATAAAATTATATATTCAAACATCTAATTCCGCCCTCTACATTCCGACACTCAGTTACACAATCCCTTTCAAACATGTGGTCAGCTTCCGGTCAGTTACCTCTTTCTTTGTGAACCTGACGATGACCGAAGAAGGTCGAAACGTTGTTCGCTCTTCTATGTAAAATATTTTCTTAACATAAACGAGCCGTTTTTGCATATAAATTTCTCAACAAGTGGGTTTCTCGACATCACTGAATAAAATTCTTTGTGTGTTAATAAACACCCATTATGGGATTGTATAAATTTTTATTTCATTTAAATATAACCATTTCCTTTCATTGAAATATTTGTGACTACACATTTTCTGGAAACCCGTCGTAATCAACCATTTGAATGGTGAAATATTTATAATTCTATTTTGAATTTTGAGGCACACATATATACATATACCGTTTACTTTTCTTTATATATATTAACATTTTAGATATTTGTTTGCTGTGGTTTAAAGTAATATCTAGAAATTTCATGTTGGTTCATTTAGATAATTAGAAACTCGATAATAAATTTGCCTGTGAGGCCGTGGGTACTATAGTTTTTGAAATTTTGCTACCGAACACTCTTTGTGCACTGTATTGTAATAACTGTTACAAAAAAACAACTAATTCATAATTCTTAGTTTGACGGTACTTGAAGTTTATTGTACTAAAAAATCTGCTCGACAGGAATACACGTTAAAACAGAACTGTATTGTGTGATTACAATACTATTATATAAAATAATTTCATCACACCTTATGGCTTTGTAAAGATCCGCAGCTATGTATGGTATTTTTAAATGTTATTTGCTCATACATTAATCCTTTTTTTCTTCAGACATTTTACGATCATGTAGTATTGATGATACTAAGTTACCCTTACGTAATATGATAAACAAATGCTCATTAAATTACCAACTATTAATCCAGTTTCTTGTAATGTATAAAAAGAATATAATAGCGTTGGATTGGATCAGGAACTTTTTCAGTCTTGGAAGAATAAGAGGTTGGATTTGAATAATAAACTGCCAGATAAAGGAAAATGTAACGTAAGAAACTAATATAATGTGTAAATCTAAAATTAATTTAGAAACTGAAACTTCATACAACATAATAAAACCTATTAATGTCAAAATAACAACCTGGTATTGATACATAAAGAACGTCTCATAGTAATATGGTACTTACACAGTCTAACCTTCACTCACGCTTTTTGTGTGTGAAAAGAATTTCTGGCAAACTATTAAATGCTTTTCAATGAATAAGTTTTAAGCATCGTACACACACAATTTAATAATTTTAAATGTACAGGTGAATAAAGTAAAACTCGTATTCAAAAAGAGATGGCTTCAAGAATTAATGTGGGCAGTACCTGGAGTGTACTTTTACAGTTATACAGTCCTGCCAGGTATTATTTCATTAATAAAAACTGAGTGAAGTATCCATTTTTCGATAAGACAGTGATGTGAAACACGTTAAAAAACGTACAACGTACATATTTGACTAGAAGGTATCGATATGTGTCAATTTTACAGAATTGAGGTATTACATAGTAGAACGTAAATAGATAAGTTTGAAATAAAAAAAACGTCGACAAATAACATTCTACTAAATTTGAGTATTCGATGTACAAACAAAATGAGGTCACCATTTTCGAAAACAAATCTTGTAAACATATTAAACAATGCACGAAAGGGACGAATGTGGTAACATATAAATGTAATTACGAAAGTCCTTTCGTGTAGCTCCCCGCCAGTAGAGCGGTAACTTTAAGGATTTATAACGCTAAAATTAGGAGTTCGAATTTCCTTGGTGGGTTCAAGTAGGCAGTCCGATGTGGTTTTGCTATAAGAAAACACACAGAACCACCTTTCCTGTAAAAATTATGTTAACCATAAAATATAATGTAACATGTTTAAAATTACTTTTTCTCTTTTTGTTACCAGTTAATGATGAATGACTCAATTAATTATGGATAGAATAGTTTGTAATGAAATGTAATACTACGGAATTCCAGGATAAATATACATGTGTGAAAACATAGCCATCGCATATACCATAGTCTCTTTACGTATATGCGTTGAATAAATAAGAAGTTTCATTTCTACCATGTGTAAGATTATAATGCGCATCAGCTACATGTTAGGTATGCCCAGTGTAACAACAAATTTAAGTACTTGATAATAAATAGTCCAAATTCACCTTTGTGGTTAGGCAAATAATGTATATTAATCATAGTTCAGTAAAGGTTTTTTCTCAAGCTAAACGTAATAATTCAATACATGTGTATAAATACATATATAACATATTTGTTTCTTTTTGAGACGTTCATTTGTTTGTTTGTTTTGGAATTTCGCACAAAGCTACTCGAGGGCTATCTGTGCTAGTCGTCCCTAATTTAGTAGTGTAGAGGGAAGGCAACTAGTCATCACCAACCACCGCCAACTCTTGGGCTACTCTTTTACCAACGAATAGTGGGATTGACCGTCACATTATAATGCCCCCCACGGCTGGGAGGGCGAGCATGTTTGGCGCGACTCGGTCGCGAACCCGCGATCCTCAGATTACGAAGCGCACGCCTTAACGCGCTAGGCCATGCCAGGCCAAAGACGTTCATAAAAAAGTGTATCTGCAGCAACACCTGCCTTACTAAAAGATACATTTCAACGATGAACATAACACATATTTTTCTGAAACGAAGTACCTGTTTTGAACTGTTATCTGTAACAAGACAAAAATATTGTCAATAAAAACCTAATCTGTTCTTCAAAATCAGGGAGGACCGTTTCTATTTTGTGTTCAAACTATTGATATGATGAAGAAGTCAACACGCTCAGAGGAGGTACATTCTTGTCGTTTAACAAATGCTGTGTCTGGGCATGGGTTAGTGATTATTGTGTCTTTTAAAGAGTTTCAGGTTATAAAAATAATATAAAAAATGGGTTGCTGTTATGTTAAAACCTGTTAATTAAATGAAGCCAGTAACAACAAGTTCATTTCTACACTAAAAAAAACACAGTCCATGCTACAATCTCCACAAGTTTCTTATAATAAAACAAAAAAAGCATGTCAATCAAGGAGTACATCAAGCTACTCAACACTATGGGCTTTCATAAACTAAAATACAAGGAATAAGTAATTTCCTAAAATAGATGCTACATCTTTCTTTGGTAGTACATATTAGAAGATTGAAAAATACAAGATTTTTTAAACAAAGAAAGAAGAATTGAAGCCACACTGGACTTTATGAATTATCCAGAAATATGCAAAATAAAGCAAATAGTATAGGTCAACACCATTTTTTCCAACACACCAGTAAGTGTTGAGAGCTCCCATACTTTAAGTCATGGCGTGCTTCCACTTCAACACTGCACACTATGTAAAATTGGATTTCACGGTGTTGTATAAATTAATACAACTGTTTTATTCTAAAATTCCAAATAGATAAGAACAAAACCAATAATCCTATTACCTTCCCCACCATACCTGAACACTGAGATATAAGATCCAAACCTGACGATGACCGAAGAAGGTCGAAACGTTGGTCGCTCCTCTACGTAATAAATTTTCTCAACCCAAACCAGCCATTTTTACATATATATTTTTCTTACAAGTTGGTTTTCTCAACATCACTGATCACTAATCACAAGGAATATAATGTAAAGTAATACAACAACAAAAGTTGTTATTTATTTATTGAAACAAAAGTATCATATGTAACATTATATGGAAAGTATAAGACATAAAATCAGTAATAACACAACTTAGATACCTGTTGTACAAGGAGATATATATATAAAAACAATTGAAGTCTACTTCCCAACACCTGAAAGACACAGTTTTACACATGACCTGAAGAACATGATGCCTAACCTGACCTCGCATGAGATCAGTCTGCATTAACATTCTGGATGACACCTGATACATTTTGTACATTATACATTGAGTTTACTAACACATCAGTTAATCCAAGCACTCCTTTCTTAAGATTCATAGTGTCATGCTTTTGAATCAAAGATCACTCGAAATACAGTATGCTAAATGACAAGTGTATTTATATATAATACAGAATAAAGTGTACTTTTTAGGCACATATGAGGTCAATTGTCACATGAATGAGTGGAGTAATTTAATAATTTAACATTTATAAACTTAAAAAAAAATTATAAACATAAATTTCGAAATTGTAGCTTTTACCTACATTCCATCTTCACAGTTAAATATATCTTTTTTCATTCTAGTACAATCCTGAGGCAGCACAGGGTTTTTAAATAAGAGATAGTATTAACATTATCAGTATATCCCGAAACCTTGGCATAATCAGGAGATTTAATAGAATACGGTCGAAAACAATTGAAATTCTTATTACGTATAATCTCTAAAGATCTGAATAGAACATTCCACCAATAAGAAATATGCTATTTTTGTCACCACTCTGTCCTTTCTATTACACTATGTTACACATAGCTTTGTTCTTGGATAGTATGTATTCTTTATTAATTGCTTATATTGTAAAAGTACAGAAAAAGGTCATTATTCCCTTCAAACTTTGCTCTTGTGACCTGTATAATGAAATTTAGAAAATAACCTATTTTCTATGTGAAAATGGGCAAATTTATACATTTTAATTTACATAAGGTATGAATAAAACAACATATGATATAAGATTTACATGTAGTTATACTAATGTTATACGAAAATGAACAAAAATGTTTAGAAATGAGGTTTTTTCGAGATTTACGAGTGTTATGTAAATCACTTTCACGTGTCAGCCCCAAATATAGTTTCCCATCATGTTGTCGTTATACGCTCCTTGGTACCAGCGTTCAAAGCTCAGTATATCTTAGTGGAAGCTGTCGTCTTGCTCCTCGGAGAATGCTCCCCTGTTCTTGAATTTATCAAGATGGTCGTCAACAATATGTACTTTCAGGGACATCCTGCAGCCCGTTTTGCCGTAGTTCTTCACCAGCGCCTCAACCAGTTCTACATAATTTTCAGCCTTGTGATTGCCCAAGAAGCTCCAAACCACTGCGACAAAGCTGCCACAAGTATTTTTCTATTCCTATTGAGCTTCTTGGGGAATTCTGTACATTGCAGGATCTTCTTTATTTGTGGTCCAACGAAGACATCAGCTTTGACCTTTGCTTCAGATAGCTTAAGGAAGAAGTCTCGAAGGTACTTCATAGCTGCAGACTCCTTATCAAGAGCTGTGAAAAATTGTTTCATAAGATCAAATTTTGTGTGTAATGATTGGAACAACACCTTCTGAAGGTCTAATGGTGGCTCACACTTGACATTGTGCCTCCCCACAAGGAGCTTGGTCCGTTGTAATAAACTGGCCTCAACAAAGCAGAATGCGTCTGGAGAATGCTTGCAGCTTCTCGATGCCATCTCTGATAAAATCAGATAGGTCTATGTATTCACTTAGGCAGCAAGAACTAAACTGAAGTGGTAAGCCGCTGTGTCTATATTTCTGTGGAAAGTTCTAGAAAATTCTCGTAATTTGTACAACATTCTAGAAATTTTTTAAAACTCTTATAGGTTCTACAACATTGCAGAAAGTTCTTAAAACTTTTTGAAGTTCGATAAAATTCTCTATCAGCTACTCAGCACTTAATCCAGCTAGAATGTTCTGGAAAATAGATAAATTTGAAATTTTCATTACCCAGGTCACGAAAGCAAAGTGTGAAGAGGAAAATAAGTCTTTTCCATTTACTTTAGAAATAACCAATTGGGAAATAGCTCTTTCGACCCAGCAACAAAAAAAAGTAAAAATATGGTAACATAGTGTTATCAAACTAATTTTCTAGGAACTTTTTACTTTTTCCATAATCTACAGAGTAATCTAACTTTTTAATCAAACATTTGTGTAACAGTGTTCAAAAAACTTTTGAAAGTCAAGATATACGTCAGTAAGATGGTATGATACTTAAAAAGTTAAATAATTTTGCTGGACGAAATGCTCAGCTGCTTTTCAGGCATAAAAAACGTCTTTCAAACGGATTATTTTTCAAAAAGTGATAAAATTATCTCTTAATTATAAAAGCATATATTTTCTCAGCGTTTGTAACATGTCTGCATTTGAAACTTACTTCTAGAGCCTTGTGATAAGTGCAATTCTATAGTGGCTAATCATTAAATTCATTAATTTTTTGCATTCAACCAATTGATTATTATCTCATCACAGATGAATAAGTGAAGTACTCCAAAGACTTAATAAATGGAAAGAATAATCTTATTAAGTTGAACAAGTTTGAATTAATTGAAAGTAATAATGAAAATATGTTATTTGTATAGCTCAAAACAATAATAATCACAAATAATCATCTTAATTAGATAATAATTATATTACCTAATACTAACTGATGTTGATGATTAATTGATAATATCAATTAGTCAAGTTAAACACATGCCCTATCCACCTCAATTCATACTTTTTACGTTTAACTTTAAAACAAATATTGAACTATGTGATGCTACAACTGACATGAACATTGTTTTGTTTGGCACATATATGAAAAGGCAATGTATGAAAAATATTTAACTTTTGAAAAGTAATTTAAATATAGTTATTTAAATGACAAATAATATTGTGTTTATGTTTTATAAATTATTTTGAAAATAGTGATTTTAATGGTATATAGTTTTGTATTTACACTTCGGAAATCAGACACAAGAAAGTGTAAAGTGCGATTTTATTTTTCCCTTCATGGCAGGACGTAAGGAATAGAAACACAAAGACATACCAGGCCCATTTGTATAAATAAAATATTCTGATTAGAGTTATGAATTTCGAAATTTCGATTCTAACTTTTTGTAACACAAGATAAGTTATTTTGATGACAGTAGTGACACATTAAATGGATTTGTATTTTATTGGTATATATTATAGGAAAATAATGTAGTTCATCTGATGCGCAGTTTAAATTCAAAACGAAAGATATTATCTATTTTTTTTTGTTTTCTTAAATAAAATATTGCTTTATCCACGAATTCAACTTTTTTCCTCTAAATAAACACTATCGTAGTTTAAATAAAACCAATTACAGAAAAATATATAATAAAGTGTTTCAAATAAGGCCCCATACTCTCCATTTTCAAGCTCATTGTCCTATTATTGCGTAAAACATCACACGTATTGATTCCTCGTTGTATGAAATATTAACCATATAAACCAAAGGTAAAATCGGTTTTCAGTTTGTTCTGAATATTGATTGATCAGGTGTAGACTGAGGTGTTACTAATTGAACACAACATATTGGTAAATTTTCAACTTAGCACTTATTATTGCCGGATCATAAAGGTAATTAAATTCGTGTCATATTTATACATATATAATAACGTTAGTATTGCATACAATTTTTTATTTACGTTCATGAGATTATCCTTATATGAATTCAAGACCTTCTTATATTTATTGCACGTTTTCCTTAATAAAACATCAATATATTAACATATTTCGTTAGTGACATAAGAAACGTTTAACATTTGTTATAATAAAGTAAAACATTTCGAGAAAATAGTCCTTTACATGTCTAATTTTATTTGCTCGGCTCACTAATTATTTTAAGAGTAATATCTTTGAACCTTCATAGGTAGATTACATATGATAATGATACTTAAAACTCTAATTATAATACGTGTCTCATAGTTATATAACTCCTCCAAACTTCTTGTTTCTCTAGAATGTCTTTGAGGTCAAGAAGACATTATGCCACTTGAAATTTAGAGTCCTTGCAGAGCTTGTCAATATCAGCTTTGACAGAAGTGGTTGCCACTCTTAACTGACTGGTCAAATGTTCATCAGTCAGCTGACTTCTACATTTGGTTTTGATGAAAGAAAAGTGAAATTATTCTTTCGTGAAAAGTATAATATTCTTGATTATTTGTGATATCAAAGGTTGAGCGAACAATTTCAATCTAATTTCAGTTTGTCTGAAATCTGGAAATGTGTTTTTAGTGTGGTCCTATTGGAAAAGTTCCAATTTCTTCTCAAAAGCACAAATATGCTCAAACAAAACAAATATATATATATATATATAAAGTGGTAATTTCTTAAAGTATTAGTCTAAAGCATAGAGAACACCAATTTTCATTTTTTTAATCCTCGTGTTCGAATATAATTTACGCATTGGACGACATTTTTCATGACTTCTGCAAAATCCAGAACTTTGGTGCACAAGCTCTCTTGGTGAATAATGCAATGGCTTACAACTACGTCTTGTGCTCCAATTGCAGTTAGAAATTTCTTGGTGAATCCATTTGTCCTACCTGTAATGGAAGGAGCACCATCTGTTGTAACACCACATAATTTATAAGGATTCAGTTCAAACTTTTCTACAACCTTAAGCACTTGTTCACAAATATCCTGTCCTGTGGTTGTGGAGAAAGGCTTGCCATATCTAAAACTCTTCGAAAACATCAAAGCCTGCAGTAACAGCTCTGATGAAAATGACAAGTTGGGATGTGTCATTGATATCAGTGCTTTCATCAAAACCAGACTGAAAGCTTCACACGAATTCAATCTCTCTTTCAAAGTTTCTTTGATGTCCTCTGAAAGATCTTTTGTCCTGCGTGAGACAGTAAAGCAGGAAAGGCTAGTTTGCTCCACCAAATATTTTTCTCTGGACATGCATATTCTGTGAATATTGTTAAACAATTTTTAATAAATTCTCCATCACTGAAAGGCTTTCCTTTTCTGCCATACATTCACAAAGCTTAAAACTCAGTTTTGTCACCAGTTCTGAATTTTTCTTGAAAATGGTAAAACACCTTGTTGCTTTTCAATGGATGTTTTAAATGTTCAATTTTGTCCTTTCGTGCCTGACCAACAATTTCATCAAACTGGGAGGTGCTTAGTTGCGTAATGTCGCTTAATATTGTACTCTTTCATGACTGCAATTGTAGTTTGACAGACAGGCAGACAACACCTTGATTATGTGGGACAACAAGATATTTTGTGCACCATTCACTGTTGAATAACCTTCCCTCATCATCAATTTTTCGTTTCTTAACTGCTGACATTTTACTAGCCCTGAAATCAAAACAAAATTATTCTCACGAAAATAGCAAAGTAGAAAAAACATAGAATTTATTTACACATGGAACCTCTTATGGAGAGAAACACATGTTTCTAAATTGGCATCCGATCATAGCCTTCCGGTACTTAAATTAATTGAGAATAGCAAAATACAGTGTGACCTCGCCTATTCGCGGTTCGCCATTCGCGGCCCCGCATATTCGCGGTTTATGCGCGAACTGCGTTTTTGTAGGTCACAGAGACTGAAAGGGCTTTTCGAGGAGATTTCTGTTGTATTTACTCAATCAAGCCGTTTTATCAATTGTCGTCTTCACCAAACAAGATTGGACTGCTATTGGCTGACTGCCTCAGCTTCCCCAACAACGCAAACGGCAAAGCACAGCCCGGTAACACACGGTACAATTTAGTGAAATACATAACAGTATGCAATATTGCTACATTATTACTGCATCAATGAGTATAAGTATCATTAGTGTTTGGGAAGCATTTCATATAGTATATAATCGCATACATATACGTTTTAAAACTGCATCCAATATTCGCGGTTTTCGCTATTCGCGGGAGGGTAAAGAACGTAACCCCGCGAATAACGAGGTCACACTGTATATAGAATCAGATGCATCTGAAAGCAAAAATTTTAATAAATTCAGTAAAGTCACAACAATATGCTAAATAATAATCAATTTACCTTCAATCTCTTGTAGTAACTGTAAAAGGTAATAAAATTTTCACCAATAATAAATGACGGACAGCAGAGGTTAGGGAAAATTGTCGCCAGCGGGCGAAGGCGAGGTTCAGGACATGACGTTGAGTCGTAGACAATAGTGCTAGTGCACGTCACCTATTCATGCCGTAAGGATGCCGACCAATCGAATTCGGCCTGCTCCTCTCTAGCAAAGATAATTTTAGAAGTTTGTCGAGTCGAAGCCTGGGAATCCCGTAGGATTGATGCTTTTAAAAATATTCCATTTGCGTTGGATTACAGATCAGGCCACATGGTTAGATTACAACAACTAGGGCCACACTAAGTGGCTTGGCGGGCCGGGTTGTGGCCCGCGGGCCGCCTGTTGCACACCCCTGCTCTAGAATGTCTTTGAGGTCAAGAAGACATTATGCCACAAAAGAAAAGTGAAATTATTCTTTCGTGAAAAGTATAATATTCTTGATTATTTGTGATATTTTTTAGTGTGGTCCTATTAAAAAAAACAATATATATATATATATATAAAGTGGTAATTTCAAGTATTAGCCAAATCATAGAGAACACCAATTTTCATTTTTTTTTCTTAGCTTTGAAATTTTACATAAGGCATTGGATTTTGTACACTATGCAGGTTTCATATTGATCGATAATCAGTTACGCTGCAGTTTTAATTATAATACCGCTTAATTAAAATAACAAGCATCACTAGTCTTGATTTTGAAAATCAAGTTATCAATGTTTAGTTTTTATTTCACTTCTTGTGGCAGAGTTGGATGACTCAGTATGGTCTGTAAGTTTGTAAAAACTGTTTATATAAGCCATCATTTTTATAAACTATTGGTAATAACCGTTATTGTAAATTGTTTTATTTTTATGTTTGAATATTAAAATATATTTGTATTAAAAAAAGGAAATTGTGTATCAATCTTGTTAGCAAACAACGTAAACTGAACACACATTAACAATTATTAACTACTGAGCTCAATTTAAAATTCCGGTTATTTGAAGTAGTAATATGTAAGGCACTCGGTGTACTAAATCGGAGACTCGTGAAAAATAAAATAATAATACGTAACAGTATAATATTTATCTCTTTCAAAAGAAGGATCTGCAAACAAATGAAGATAGTATGCTTGAGGAAACATATACATGACACGCGTCATGCAAATTATCATTTATACTCAGTGGCTACTTTATTTGGTACTCCTATCTAGCACTTGGAAGGACCCTCTCTTGTCTTCTAAGCAGCGAGAATTCTTCATGGCATACATTCAAAAATGTGCTGAATATATTTCTTATATATTTTGATGCATGCTGACTCGATAGCATCACGCAGTTCCTGCAGATTTGTCGGCCACACATTCATGCTGCAAATTTCCTCTTCCACCTCATCCCATAGTGCTTTATTGGATTGAGATATGGGGACTTTGCATGCCATTGGGGTTCACTGAAGTCACTGTCATATTCGTGGTACCAGCTTGAGATGATGCGTGCTTTGTGCCATGATACATTATCTGCTGGAACTAGATTGAGATTATAAATGGATGCACGTGATCAGCAACAATGCTCAGGTACGCTGTGGCATTCAAATGATGCTCAATTGGTATTAAGAGGACTAACGTGTGCCTAGAAAACATTCCCCATACCATTATACCACTACCACAAGCCTGTAATGTTGACGCATGGCAAGATGGATCCATGAATTCATACTGTTTAGTCAAAATTCTGAACCCATCATCTGCACGTTGCAGTCAAAATCTATTTTAGTCAGACCAGGCGACGTTTTGCCAATCTTAAATCGTCTAGGTTTGGTGATCTCTTGCCCATTGTAGCTTCATATTTCTGTTCTTAGCTGATAAGAATGGAACCCGTCGTTATATTCTGCTGCTCTAGCCCATCCATTGCTAGGTTAAACATGCTATTCACCCAGAAATGCACTTTTGCACACCACTGTTGTAAAGAGTGGTTATCTGTGTATTTGTGGCTTTCCAGTCAGATTGAATGAATCCGGTCATTCTCCTCTAACCTCTCTCATTAACAAGGCGTTTTGTCCACAGAACTGTTGCTGACTGGATGTTTCTTTCTTTTTTTGTTTTTCGCACCATTCTCTGTAAACTCTAGAGACTGTAGTGCGTGAAAACTCCGTGTAGTCAGTAGTTTCTGAGATGCTGGACTATTACGTCTTGCAAGTTGATTTGTCCTTTCTTATCTAATAGCATGAGTTTACTTTTTGTAAATGTTTGTGTAATGTTTTACTATTTGTAGCTTGATTATTTTTTCCGTGTGATTATTTACCGTGGCTTCAACGTTTATCAAAATTACATTTACTCTCTGTAACAAGATCACTTGTCGCTTATCTGGCATTGGAGCCACCTGTCGTCTTTTCTATATCATGAACAGGAAGTTCTTGCTTTCTTCTAACATCAGTGTTCGATGGAATATTCTGGCTATTCATAACGCCATGTAGCACGTTAGTTCACTTATTTGCTAGCGAATTTGGCTGTTTTTGTTTATTTTTCTAAAACAGTCGTTAAGATTTTCTTCAAATCATCTTTAATATGTCCTTTTTTTAGTAGTGCTATTAAGAAGCATAAAATGCATTGTCTGTATTCCTTATAAGCAGCTTTAACATACTTATATCACTATTTAATTACAGACAATCTGATATACATACAAGGTAAATTGTCTTGATTTGGTAAAGTTGATGTATATTCTCTATCCATCCTGCTGATGGAGTTGTTGGCTAGAAAAAAATTTAAACTGACTGTCTCACACTTACTCCATTTTAAAAATGGCATAGTTGCTAATATTATTTTAACATAAATTTCTAAATTAGCTTATGTTTGTGACAACGAATTTGAAATGGAAATGACGATAATCGTCACATTTGCTTAGACTAAATAGTTGGATTATTGATATTATCGTGGAATTACACGTTGTTCCTTTTCATAATGTATGTTTCAATAATAATCTTTCAATTCCTGTTTTTACTATGACAATGAAATTCAGTTAACAGTTAACAGAATAATGCGCAAACGTATTGGAATTTAAAACAAACTCTTAAATTCATATTTCAGTTTCAGTGAAACATTTCTTTCAAGTTCAATATTTGAAATCTCACAAGTTTATGGAGCTTTTGCTTTGAGAGAAATAACATTGTTACGGGATATGGAGTACCTTTATGACAATATGTTAGACTTTTATAAATTGATTAAACGAACTAAAACAGCAGTTAAATATAAAACAGCAAGTTTAATATAATTTACCAATGAAATCGTGGCTTTCATTTCATTGCGTTATATGGTGAGAAACCTTGTTATTACAGCTGAGGTTGTAATGGTTTTTCAATCGCTTAATCAAACAGCTTTATTAAAGTTTGTGCTTTTCGACAGATCTCTGGTATCTTTGGTAAAGACTGATATATTTTTATAAATATGAAGTACGTTTTTTTTTTTCAGTTTTCGCAAGAAACAGGAAAACATTCAGATAAACTTTGGTGGTTGGCATAACAAATCAGTACAATTCCGATGTGAGGCTTATAACCATGAGTAATGTTTGCATTTAAGGTACTATCTCTATGTATTTACATTAGTGTTAAAGTCAGTATATATTAACTGTTATTTTGTTTTTATGAATATGTCACTCATTGTAACATCATGTGATTTTAATTTAAAACAGGTAGTGTAAATAGACTCGTCGAAAAGTAGAAGATAGGGCAAAGGAAGCTACCGCCAAGGAACCAGAGCGAACAAAATCTGGTGAAGTTGTAAAGCCCGCAAAATCCCTATAGGCTGTGTCTTCATTTAGTCATAAAAATACGACAAATTTCTGGCTTTTCTTTACATATAGATGTTTGATACTATGGGAATAACTGAAATAATATTTTGAGTAATAATACAAGCATCATCTCCTCTCTTGTTTCTGGATCCAGGACGTTTTACAGAATGTCAAATTCATATTATTTATTGTTCAAGTAACATGGAACCAAAACAATGATGTCCGTGATATAGACTTCATTAACGATAGGTTTGTTTGAGGTATGGGATAAACGTTTCTCCTCTTTATCATTGGATGTTCTAGACTGTTTCAGAATACATTGTTTATAAGGTGTGATGATGACCATGCCACCACTGGAAGGTTGTTGGAGTTGCGTTAGAGAACATAACCCATCCACCACAATTCATATCTCTTTGCCTCTAAAGGTTTTGCTTTCTCTGAAAGTGTAGAATAGTTAATGCTAACTTTACGATTTGCTGCATAAGGCATTCTTGAAAATTCCAACACGACCTAAATTTATTATTTTTCCTTAACAACTTCCAGTAATGTTATTGAGGTCATCTGGTCCACAAAATAATGATTAGCATTAACTGAGGTTGTGGATGGATCAGGCTAAGACTTAGTCACGTGGTGACTATAGAAAGTAACACCTACAGGTGAATTTTACCAGACTTAGAATGTTTCAACTTGTAACTGGAGGAAAATTATAAAAGTTTGCAAATACAAAACATGTATCACATGTTATATTGATCACTTTGTGTCTCATTATGCAATGGTAAAGACTTAAGTACTTTTATGAACCAAGTACAAACTATCTAATATCTTAGGAATCTAGATGTTATATGTCATGTTTAATATGTCAGCCATCTTACTTCAAATGTATCTGAGCTCAGTATTTACCTGTGATTCAATAAGTATTTAGGTATTTGTTAATTAACATTTGAAACAGCTAATTAAGGTACAATAGGTTTGGTATATTAATGATTTCTATAATTATTCCTTTCAAGTACAAAATAAAGGAATATTTCTCTAAACTTTCTGATTGGTACAATCCCATATTTCTTCAATGTTTTCAATGTATTTTTTGCTTTAATACAAACATAGATTCTAAAAACATTTCTGCCCAGAAAGTCTTAAGATATTTTCGTAATATTGAGAACTAGTATTTAAATATTTTACAGTTAAAGAGTCATTACACATGTTGAGTCTGTTTCTGTATTATGCATTAAAACACAAGCAGAATTAAATGAAGTGTACTTACTTCATAAGGAAACATACCATGCTGTAATAAAACTATTGCAGACTAAGATACATGTGAGTGAAAGTTATGAATATTTAATATATTTAAAGACACAGCCACAATCCTGCAGAATTAATTAAACATTTAACAAAGTACTTAATCACCATTTATGTTTAGTACATGATTTTGTCTGGGTCATTCTTAGTCTTTCTGGAGTCCTGGGTTGAATTCAGTAAATGGAACCCATAATAATGAGAAAATTCACAAGTAGATGTAGCGGAGCCTTCCATGATCGGGACCCCAGGCATTTGCTCAGCTTATCCCATAGGTAAGACCACCCGTGGATGTGACCTTTATTATAATATCTCAAATACACATTACCTTTGTCAGCTTCTTATCCCCAACTTTAAAGCATTTAAAAAAAGTTCCTATTGTGTACTTAGAGATATAATTTGTTTACTTATTTTTATTGTATTAAAACATTTTTGTCTTTAAGAATATCTAAGACCTGATTATTTGGCAAGACTTCTTGTTGTTAAAAGTTTAAACTGAACTTTGCTACCAAGGTAGGAATTTTTTTAATGTACAATAAAGGTTATATATAAAAGAAATATATACACAAGTTTCTTTATTTACTAAATTTAAAAGTCTGTTGGATGGAATAATTACGTACTTTTTCTCTTCGATAATGCATACAGTTCATACATACAAAACACAGATAGTTATTGTGTGTCCTTGAAACATTGCAAAATCATGGAATTTAAGACATTATTTTCAAGGCAAAGAAAATCATGAAATTTAGCATTTTTCAAATAAATATTCTGAGAAGCCATGAAAAATAACAAATACCAATAAAGAAGAGAACTTTTAAATTTAAATTAAACCTGAAAGCAGATTTTTTTCAACGAGATGGACTGATTATTGTTTTTTTTTTTTCCAATCTCATTAATATTGTGTGTGACTCAGAAGAAAATGTGAAGGCTTATAACACTAACAACTAGATTTTTATAGCTGTGGTGGTCACAGAACAGGTTGTCCATTATGTAGCTTTGTGCTTAATTACAAACAAACAGTATTATGTGCAACTACATCATTTTCTCTTTTGAAGTTTCAGGTATAAGCTGAATGTTCACTTCACTATGTTCTTAACTGAACTGGAATTGCTGATTCTGATACTTACAATTTAAGAGAGACTCATTGTTTTGATCTGAGAATGCTTAACTGTATGCAAAAACCTATTGATATAAACTCTATATATTTTCTTATTTTGTGTGTTGTACATCTTGATAATTTAAAATGAATAAAAATGTAAATTTTCATACCTTGTTGTGACGATGTGTGTTTTGAACACTGTGATAGCTTCGTTTTTTATATTATACTTTAGGTGCTTCACTTCTGGAGGACACATAATGCAATATTTAGAAATTTCATAGTATAAAGGGTTAGAAATGTTTTATATTACGAGATATAATAATATAATATATATACCAGAATCAGTAAATTATTCAGTGAAATGAATCAGTATGTAGTGTAGTAAGTTAGGCAGTGAGAGTTAGTATGTTGGTTTGCCAGTAAGTTGGATAGAATGTTCATATTTGATCAATAAGCAAGGATATTTTGAGGTGAGATTGTGAATAAGTTGTAGGTATTTACCATTAGTTTTGTTGATTCTAAATGTTTGTGAAATTAGACATACAACTAAATGTAATCTATAGAAAACATATTAAAGAAATAAATACATTCATTATTGTTACCTGGATTTCCATTATTTTCACGTAATAATTCGAAAGTATCCACTAAACAAAAGATCAATTTTTAGTATGTTTATCAGCTAAGTGGGATGATTTTTGTGAAAATGATTAGATTTTTGACTAAAATTCATGGTTTTAATTTACATTACAAAACAATACCAAAACTGCTAGACGTAGATGAAATACTGATAAGAAAGTCAAGAAAAGAGACATAAAGTTAAAAAACATCAGGAAGTAAGAGATGGAGAAAGAAATGACAAGAAGGAAAAGTTTGGAATTTAGAGAGGAATTAAAAGAAAGAAATCTAATATTTAGTGGAGAACTGAAATCAAATTAAATATGACCGAAAAAAGCTGTTGGAGATATGTAAAAGGTTGCAACAGAAGTATAGCTACAGAGCAGATTACAAAGGTAAAAATACAGACGACAACCTACCCAATCTTATATGGGGATGTTCCATATGAAGTGATGGATTTGTTAGTAATGGCCAATTTACAGATGCCATAACACACAAGATATGGAAGTGAAGTAAAAGTAGATAATACATGCATCTTTAACAGAAGCTCTTCAGTTTGCAAAGGAACTAGAATCCATAACAAGTAAACTATTAAAGACACCATCTAAAAGTGAAAGGATCATCAGATCATTTACCACTGAAACATTGACTCCCTTTATAATACTCTAGAAGAATTAAATGAAATATTTCTTTAATTTATTACACAGAATAGAAATAAACTGCAATATAATACTTGTTTGAAATGTATCTTGAAATATTGCAGGAATAGCAGATAAAAACCTTTAGGGAAAAATAACGTTTTCAAAGGTTATCAGTAAAGGGGAACTTTTTAACTGTGGGAAATATAGACATTATAGCCAAGACTATAAGAATTCAATAGTTATTAATACTCTGAGGATCAAAGGAACAACAAAGAGCTAACTTCAAAATTATGCATGGCCCTAGACAGAACTACAGTGATGCTGATGGATTATCCAGAAGACCATGTGTTCATAAATACAAACACTATCTAAATAAGGATGTATGACAAAATAAACTTTATCAGTCTAAAGAACAATGCTCCCACTAGTACAGAGGTAAGTCTGTGGATTTACAATTCTGAAAATGGGTTCGATTCCCCTCAGTAGGCTCAGCAGATAGCTTGATGTAACTTTGCTATAAGAAAAACACACACACTAAATAAAAATGAAGTATAGTTCAAGATATGAAAATTTCACAATATATGATAAAATTAATGTGGTCCAACACAAAACTGAAAAATACTAAGGTAATAGCAATAATTTTGAAACCATTTAGTCAGTAATTCTAGAGAAACCTTTGTGGTAAAGTGAAAGACAAACATGTACAGGACATAGTGGAATTAACTATGTTTATAAGAAGGACTGTTATGTTATAAATGATAAGAAACCATTGGAAATGAAGAATTATTGCAGTTCTTACTTTCATCTTCTACATTCTGAAACACTCCATTTTCACAACCATGCAACAGCTTGACACTTCCGTGTTATGAAAAACACTGAAGAGACTAAAAGAATATCTCTGTTGAGTTGGGGCATAAGATCTGTTGAGAATTTGTGTTAATTATGTGATCTATGCTGTGAATTGAAGCAGTTAAGTAATTTAATTCTTAGTTCAGTGTCAGTATTATAGTAGACAGTGAGATTTATTGTGTCTTTTATTCAACCAGCATTATTAGTGAAGAATGTTTTAAAAGTGACTATGTATATGTTAGGCTTATGTCCATTAGTTCCAAAGTTTCTGCTGAAACATTTTGTTTGTTAAGTTTAAGTGATTGTTATCACATACATGGACTGGAATTTGGAGTATTTTTTACCACATATTCTAAAAGAACCTACTTAATGACACAGTGTATTGCAACAAAACCAGGATGCATCTAAACTCTTAATGTGTATTATATACAGAGTACTTTGCTCAAATTGTAAATAACATTTAATGCTTTTACCAGTACATGTGACAACTGTTACCCCAGTGGAAAGTTTGCAGTTTTATAAAACTAAAATAAATACATTCAATACCTGTGGTGAGAGCAAAACAGATATTCTCTTCTGAAGTTTTATGCTTATGAACAAACAAACGAAGCCAAGTAGTTTATATGTAGCATAATGAACCTATGGTAATATTGATCCAAATATTAGGTATGGCAACTTGGACCTAGATCCAGATGCTTTCTACTTCCAAAATTTATATAAAATCTTCAATTATGATACAACATAATTACGATCTTGACACAAACAATTGTTACAAAAATATAAATTTCTATAATCTGAGTGCATTTAATAGGCAAAATTTTCTTCACCAGGAATGTTTGTCCCTGATAAATAAAGGTGCACTATTGAAAGGCACTCTAAATATAGGTTTTGATTTTTTGTGTTAAATTGATTTTTTAAATCTGCATGTTTTTCAAAATAACACAGTGAAGGACATGCCTTGCTTTACCTTTCTACACAGTTTGAGTCATCTTCCTTATGCACTAGGGCAGTTTGATCTTCAGTATGATTGTTGCAACTTTTAATATTGCTATTTTCTTCTCAGCACTTACAATTTCAGTAGCTTGTTTGACAGGTTTCAGGATTTCAATCAGATTTTCTATCAGTTGCTGTTTTTCATAGCTGTATATTTTTGCTTGAATATACTTGTTTTTTGTCATGCTTTGTTCAGATGCAGCAGCGTATGGTGTTGACATTTATTCACTTAAGCACTCAAGAATGTCAAGGTACATCTTGGGCTAGTATGTGAAATTGTACTTTTGCAGGTAACAATTTATATTTTTCCTCTAGAATTTCCGTAGATAAAGGACTTCTGTGGAAAAAGTTCACAACAGCTATCTTTTTGGAAATGATACCAGAAATTTCTGGAAAGTTCAACGCATGTTTCACAACAAGGTTTAGCTTATGTCCAAAGCAGCTTAGCTTCTGACACCTCAATGTCTCAAATGTCTTTTCTCAATATCAGCGTTACCTGTGGTCACTACAGGTTCTGTAATATGCCAAAGTTCAACAATATCTCGACGATTCTCTGCAATGTGTAATCCAGCAAATTTCTGAGTTCCTAAAATTACTACTTGAAGTTCCTACTCATTACTGATAAAATGTATGAAAATAGTATCATAACTTTCAGTATTAATTGAAGTCCAAGCATCATGAGTCAGTGGTGGAGAGTAAACATTGGAGAGTTATGTCTGCTGATTTTCTTCTATTTCTTGACCCTGGACAGTCATTTTAGAAAATTAAACCTTTCCTGCCAGATGGGCTATATCTGGAAACCAGAATCTTCAGCATTTCTTGAATGAATCTCTGTCAATCATTTTGAAGGATACAAAGCTGTTAATCCTTTCATACTTCGTACAAGCGTGATTTTATGCCATCATGCTGCTTTGTCTCGCACTTACCGCGTCGTATTTAACATTACGTAATCATCATTTGGTATTTTTTATTTAGAATTTCGCAACCAAATATGAAAATGTATGTTTGAAATTGTATTTAGCATGTCGTAACCGGCTTTCCATAGAAAAATCATCTCGACTTCGTTACATCAACGATTAACAGATAGCGCTATTACACATTGTGATATATTACCAGACAAGTGGCTGATCGTAAGAGAGAACAAAAGTAATGAAATGTACGTTTGCGGTACCACTGAAAAATCAAGGATATTACTCTTACGGACTCGATATGCAGGAGAGACAAAATTTACTAGCTTATGTTGAGTTGGTGTTTTCAGAAAAAGTTATGCTGCGGAAACTAGGCCCACCTTTGTAAGCGTGGGTCTTCCGACATAATCTGCATACGGCTCTAGACATGTCTAGATTTCTATTAGAAATGGCGTCTTCTTTTCCAGTCAAGTGATAGAAACCAAAACACTTCCAAAATGTGGAATGCCAGTAGTTCCATGAAAAGTCATAATTTTCAGGTGTCTCGGCCACAATTATTTATTAAATGTTGGCAACGTCCAATGTAAGTTCTGTGCTTTTAGCATTTTAGAATGGGGCGGTTAGGACATGCTAAGTCTGAATAATAATATGGATTATGAAAAATGTAAATCAGGATTTCTGTGTATTGATATATGTCAGGAGGTAAATAAATCAATAATTATTTTTTTACATTTTCTGTGAGAACGAATTAAGTGAAAGGAAACAACCACGACGTCATCTTCACCTCCTGCCACTGCAGCAGCAACTAAGTAACAGACAAACCACGTGTATTGAATTTTATTACAGTAAAGCTGAAAGTAAGTGAAGAAAGTCACTGTTCTTTATTAACTTACACTCCAAAAATGTTGTCAAAAATACGGCATCAGGTTGGTATTACCAAAATGTTGCCAGACTAGCTGCGCCCAGTCTACAGCCATCTAACGGAAAATCATAAATTTGAAAATACAAATGCCCAACAAAAGAGTGCTGTACTTTTCGAGAAAACCTGTCATTTCTCTATGTTATCAGATGAAGGAAATAATATGGTTATTTATATAGAGATATGTGCAAGAGAAACACGTTATGAAGTGTTCAAGTATGGTGTCGTAGTCAGATAAGTTATAAAGAGTTTTATCATGTTTGATGGACAGGAAGTAGAAATGTATTTCAACTTTTAGTTCAGTGAACTTAGGCATAAGTTGTAACAATTAGTGTGACGCAATTTCTATTAGCCACACATGACTATGAAACATGTCACATGTAGATCATATATTAATAGTGCTAAATGTTAATCACAGAGAAGCATGGAAAGTAGATTGTTAAAAAAATGAAAAAGTTGTGCATTGTGGGTCTGTAGCCTTAATCTCTTAAATTCAATTGATAATTTTTAATGTTCCCATAAAATATTTTCACAGTTTAATTTTTATCTTGTCTGTAAAGAAACATAAATAGCTAATTTATTGAGTAAGTTTCTGCCAAAACAATGTCAGTGATGCTGAATTAATAGTAATTTCAAACATTTTCTATGTGTCAATCACAATCTTTCCACCTGCATTGTGCGGATATTAGAATCATCTTGATTTATCTGAATTGAAACGACAACTTATTAACTTAGGCGGTCTTGTTTAGTTCGTTTATTGATTCGATTTCATAGTTTCGGAAAAAAAAAAAAAGATTAGGTTGCTTATTTTCATTTCGAAATCAAAATTGTATATTCACTTTAACGACGTTTTAACTCATTTGAAGGCTTCAGTTTCAGAGCTTTTGTAATATCAGAGTTGTGTGGGATATCAGCATCTTTAAAAATATTATCCTGTTTAGTTTCATCCCCAATAAAACATTATATTTGCTTTTAGAATATTTTAACTCATTTAAAGGTTCTCGTGGCCCGGCGTTCGACTCGTAATCTGAAGGTCGCGGGTTCGAATTCCCGTTGCACCAAACATGATCGCCCTTTCAACCGTGTAGGCGTTATAATGTTGCAACCAATCCCACTATTCGTTGGTATGCCAAGAGTTGACGGTGGGTGGTGATGACTAGCTGCCTTCCCTCCAATCTTACACAGTAAAATTAGGGAGGAGTAGCGCAGATAGCTCTCGTGTAGCTTTGCGCAAAATTAAAAAAAAAGGTGCTCGTTTTAGAGCTCTAGTCATGGCAGCGTTTTCATTGATGTCAGCAACTTCAACAAGATTATCCTGTTTAGTTTCATGTACAATAAATATATCAACTTTGTTTTGGCAACATTTCAAGCGACACGTAGGTGTTAGTTTCGGTGCTCATAGAGTAACAAAATTTTCTTGGCCGTTAGAATATTTAACAACAATAATATCTCTTCGGTGATTTTATGGATTACAGTTAGACCTTACGATAATAATTTCATCATAATTGTTTTCAGGTCGAGTAGATAAAGGGCTGGTGTAGTTTAACATCTTCCTCCAGATATATTCATCGACGTTTTTCCTACTGTATTTACCAACGTCATTTTCTGTTTTGAAGCTCGTGTTTCTGTCTCAAGATGTTAAACATAATTATATATATATAGTGCGGCAATGCTCATCAATCGATAAAGTTTTGTTTCAATAACATTAATAATTTAACAAGCATATTTTATTTTTTTAATTTATTGTATAGAAAGCAACCACTTTCGTATAATATGCGTAAAATGAAATACTGTATTACTTCGAATTTAAGGCAAACCTCACTTTTATAAATGGATTTTTAGGGAAAAATGGGTGATGATTAGAAAGATATAAATATGTTTTAAGAGTTTGTTAACAAATAAAAATGTTAATAATGTATTTAAAATATATTTAACGAATAAAAACGTTAATAATGTATTTAAAATATATTTAACGTATAAAAATGTAAATAATATATTTAAAATGAAATATATTAAAAATACATAAAATATACACGACAATTGAAATTTTCATTAAAATAATGTTTCTTCCTTTTTTTTTTATTTAATCAGAATGATACTCTGATGTTTCTTCTGACTTAATGTTATATTTTGAAGTTGAAGCATCTTCATCGCTTAAATCACTATTGTACCAACGAATGTCATCTTGCATTCTATCTTCTGCGGCCCGGCATGACCAAGCGCGTTAAGGCGTGCGACTCGTAATCTGAGGGTGGCGGTTTCGCATCCACGTCGCGCCAAACATGTTCGCCCTTCCAGCTGTAGGGGCGTTATAATGTTACGGTCAATCCCACTATTCGTTGGTAAAAGAGTAGCCCAAGAGTTGACGGTGGGTGGTGATGACAAGCTGCCTTCCCTCTAGTCTTACACTGCTAAATTAGGGACGGCTAGCACAGATAGCCCTCGAGTAGCTTTATGCGAAATTCCAAAACAAACAAACAAATCTATCTTCCGCATTGGATAAACAACATTTTATAAACGATTTTCTAATAATATGATCCCACCCTTCTTTCCAAGCTTATGAAATACGCTTAACCATAAGTGGAAACACATTTCATCATTGTATAGATGTTCGGTAAGTAGTATTAACTATAACTGGAAATTTGTTTAGGCCCTATTCGTGATGTTAATTAAACATATTGAGCCTTGAGAAGCTGACGTTGGTGTTTTCACAAGTTAACTAACAAAGGAGATTTTAACACGCTTGGCATTTTCAAATGTGGAACTGCTATAACTGAACACCCAACCCCATTCAGTTGAAAGACAATTAGTTATTGAGACCAAATACTCTCCCAACTGAATATTATCAAATTATTAATTGCTTTGTTCCACATACTTTAATTATCAGAAACTGGAACATAATATATGCGTTACCACAAAACATTAAAACAAATCAAAATGAGTACTTTCTCTTCCACCAACCAAGGATATTTTACAACTGTATATTTTGAAGCCAAGGGAGACATAATCTTGAAAACCACTTCAGTTATATCAAAAGAGAGAGAGAGTCGTACTTACTACCGATTTACGCACTGTAGCGGTTAAGTAAAACTGAAAAGATCTAACACCTTTCACCATAAGTTTAAATTATTGATTATTCAGACTTCAGTTTTCAAAAAGCACTTCGTAGATATAGTTTATATATTTACAGTTCTCCTAGATTTCTTTTCAATGCACAAAAGTTAAGAACTCTTTATCAAAATAACTTTGGAGCCTCACGTTTCTTCTTTACAGGTTTTCCGAATCCATGGTTAAGACATCAGTGACGTGACCAGTATGTCTACGTGTGGAATAACAAGCATATCTGGTTAAATCTCCAGCTACATGAGGTTTACGACGGTTGAGGAGGAGGTATATAAATGAAACTCTTATACTGTTGCATTCATACCTGTTTGACCTTGTTTCTAGAATGAGATATGCTTTGTTGCGTACTGTCGCCTAATGTACGTCAACGGTTTTGTCTCTGAGATTTGTGTTCGTACAACCTTTTGCACGTCTTTCTCTGAATTCTTTTGTTCACATAGAAATCCAGTGATTAAGAACATACGTAAACGTTCTAAGCCTAGCAGAAGTTGTAGTTGTGATAGTAATAAGAAATTAAAGACAAGAGTAAGTGATGACAGTGTACTGAAGAATAAAACAGCAAATAGAGCTTCAAAACAGGAAAATAACAATTTAAATCCCTTACTTATAACTAACATCCCAGCAGGCATGTTTGAAAGAGAGAGACCTGTAAGACCTGTTAAAGTAGCGGATGTGCTATAGAGAAATCAGTTCAATATTGAAGATAAGGCAGAAGATGTAATTCTTGATAACGAGAAACCCCCTTGAATTAAAAATGTATTTCAGAACGGCTGGTATGGGTATTAATACTTTTATACATAAGCAGAGAACAACATTTTGCCTTCCTGGGTTAGATGAAGATGACCCAGGAAGGCGAAACGTTGTTCTCTGCTTATGAATTACAGTGTTAATACCTATACAGCCGTTTTGAGATATACTAAGGCAGACGACTTTATGTGTAACGAAGAATTGTTGAAAAACCTATTTAGTTAGAATAATAAAGAATTTATATAGCTGCTTGTATTAATAAGATGTTTGAGGTGCTTATAAAATTGTTGAATGTCAACAAAGAAAAAAAATCCTAAGTACATGCTAGTATACTAAGCTACTTGTAGAGAAACTTTAGCTGCAGTGTAGCAACATCAGGTGAGAAATACTAAGAGACAGGCACAACAAAGTAAGATAGATCAGGATTATATCTAATGAAAGGTGAAAAAAGAGCATAAATGAGGCTTGGCAACGTTTTTAGAAGAATATAGAAATGTATTTTTAGGAAAAGGTGATCCAAATGGTCGTCTACATATTGATCAACACAAAATAGTTTTGAAGACAATATGTCTATAGCACAGAGACCCTAGAGAGTGCCAGAAAAGCACAGGGTTAGATTGAATGAGTGTGCAAAAAAGATGTTTCAAGAAGGAGTATCTTATTACAATAGTAGTACATTCTCAGTTGTATTAGTTCCCAAAATGGACATAAAAACTAAGGTTTTGTATGGATTTTAGAAAACTGAATGGAGTAACAGTCAAAGACATTACATAGGTTAGGTGATAGTAAATCCTTTTGTCTATAGATTTACAAAGTGGGCATTTGTAGGCAGAAATGGAACAGGAAGCCCTAAAG
Source organism: Tachypleus tridentatus (assembly GCF_004210375.1). Taxonomy (NCBI): domain Eukaryota; kingdom Metazoa; phylum Arthropoda; class Merostomata; order Xiphosura; family Limulidae; genus Tachypleus; species Tachypleus tridentatus. The sequence continues at coordinate 158,375,427 of NC_134831.1, forward strand.
TTAAAACTGCTTTTGTTTTATATTCAGATAAATACCAAGTAAATAAAATGCTATTTGGTTTATATAATGTTCCTTTAACATTCCAGAGATTAATGGATGTTGTGTTATCAGGGTTGCGAGATTCGGAAAGTTTTTCCAACTTAGATGATGTCAGAGTGTTCGCTGCAAGTTTTCAAGGACACTTTGATAGATTATGAGAAGCAAACTTAATGCTTAAGCCAAATAAATGTCAGTTTGTGTAGAATAAAGTAGACAGTTCATGTCATTTGGTAACCGCAGATGGTGAAAACCTTACCCTGAAAAGCTAGAAGTTTGTAAAAGTTATCCAATGTCAAAAACAGTAAAAGATATCCGTGCGTTTCTAGGATTTGTAAAATATTATAAAAATATCATACCAAATTTTGTTTTGTTGACAAACCGTTAACGTAGTGAACTAAGAAAGAAATAAAATTTTAGGGGTCATGTAAAATACAGGAGGCATTCGAGAAACTAAGTGATGCTTTATTAAAAGTAGTAGTTCTAAGCTACCAAGGTTACAGTAAAGAGTTTATCATAAGCACACGTGCTGTAGGTTTTGGTATCAATGCAGTATTATGACAATTAGATGAAAATGAACATCCTATAGCATATCAGAGTAGACAGTTATGAAAAGCTGAAATAAATTATTCAGTCATGGAGAAGCAATGTTTAGCTGCAGTTCATGAAATTACTGCAGGTTTATAATCTGGAATAATACACAGATCAGGTATAAAACGTTCTAATGTACATGCTCTAAGTTGAGTTAAAGTAGAAAATACAGAAACCAAGGAAAATCCGTCTATTAACAAAATAAGAGATATAAAAGGAGAAAGTAAGGACTGAATAGAAATATTTAGGGATTTAGATCTTGTGATTTGTAAGAAAAAGAAAGATGAATTAACAAATAACTTAAGAAACAAAGTATTACATGGAGATGATACAGAATATACATTAGAATCAGATATGTTATGAAAAGAACTGATAATGACAGGTGATTACAAATAATTGTAACATATAATTTAACATTTTAAATTATGAAACATATCAAGACACGTTGTTTGCAGCAATTTAGCTTTTGGAAAGACATATAGTGGAAAAAATAAAATATTTTTTTTTTGTTTCAATATCAGAGATGCCAACTATTTCAAATGACAGAGCGTAATGATTGTAGATAGAGCCCGTACAGATATCGTACAACCACTGGATACAGTTTTGAGTCATCCATGTCATTGGATTCATTCTGTGGCTAAACTATAAACACTGTTAGTAAGTATGCTTGAAATCATTTTGTCATCTTCACAACCCAACATTTGTACAATGGCTGTAGTTTTGGTTCTAGCACAGCCATATGTTTTTGCTATATCTGAGTCTGGGAACATTTTTCTGAATAGATGTCCTGCATGATCAGCTACAACTAGGGGTAAATTATGAGCAATGACGAATTCCGTGAACATCACTTCTTCATTTATTGTTTCATATTCTGAATTCTTACTCATAAATCTCGTCATCTGTATCGTTTTTGTCTTCGCTTTAGCCTTTTGTTAGCGAGATGCCGATTTTGTTTCTTTTTTATAATATAAATTAACGTCACCATTTTTCAAAACAACTTGGTCAGAGGTAGATAAATTAATATGATAAAAACCCGTTAAGGTTTCTTGTTAGTAATGGTTCGAGGTTGTAAGTCTTCAGAGGCAGTTTTCGAAATTAAAGAACCTTTTAGGTGTGTAACTATTTATTTATTTATATGGATGATTACAAATAATACTTATCAGATTGAAAATGTTCTGTGTGACTTATCAATCTGACGCATGAAATAGTTAGTTATCTCTTTTGTACCTAAAACGAGTATTGATTTTGCAGATTTGCGTTCCTATTTTAGTGATGCTTTATCTACTCATTGTTATATTAAAATGAGCTGATTTCTTGAATCTGTACTGTTTTGTAGACTAAGAATGGAAAAATAATTGACTAATTAATGTTGCAAGTTGATCGACTACATATATTCAGGCAACACCCAAATCCAATAACAAAGTAGCTTCTTAAGCCACAGCCGAAGAAACAATTGGAAAATTTCCTAAAGCTACCTGCTAAATTTTCAAGAACTGATCTCATTTTTATCTGTATGAAAGAGATAACATTAAACCTTTGAAACAGTATATGATAGGGTTAACTGATCGTATTGCAGTTAAGATTAAGGGAACTGGTACTACTCTCCTTGTCATCAACGTGACATTATTCATTAAATGATGAAGATCGTTCCTATTTTACTGACTATGTTTGTATAGATTGGAGGGAGGTGGATACAGCGTTAAAAATGCATTAGACTAAAGTTTTACAAATGTAAAACCACTTTTTCTCTTTAATCCAGTGTATAAGAAGCGGACTAATTAACATTTCATCCTTTTTATGTTGTTGTAACGAGTAAAAATGGAAAGGATCAATCTGACACCAACTTTTCCAAGCTTAAAACTCAACATTAAATAAATAAACATGTCACCAGTGCCACATGTAGATTTGTATACTCAATAATTAAACATTATTATTGTATAATATGTACAAGAACCCAAAATCACATCACTGCTACATTGCATCATGTGATTAATTCCTTTCATCCTACACTATGACCTTTCAGAAAATCCAACCAATTATTTGTATATATCAAATTGCATAATGATATTTATCTTACTTTGAACTATATATATATATATATTTCTGAGACAATGGTAAATCTTGGGATTTACAATATACAGTTATGTCAACGGTTCGATTATCTCGGTGGACATAGGAGATAGCGGACGTATGAGTAAATCTGCTGAAAGAAAAACGCAAACATATATTTTTATTCGCTTTCAGAAATAAAAATTACATTTGAAATTTACTAAGAGTTTCAACAACTATTTTTCTGAAGATTTTCTTCATTGGATTTACGTTTTAATCTCTCAAATAAAGAAATAAAAACAAATGATCTAAATATACATAGATATTGACAGATAGATACGTATGTGTGTATGTTTCATATTACATCTTGGGGCGGCATGAGAATTACAACTTTTCAACTTCAATCACTTGTATTGAACATATCTTCTGGCTGGTACAAAGTTATATACTTTTTCTTCCAAAAATATATTCTGCAGCAAAGAGAGAAAGAAACTTGACGTAGCATTGCAGCTTTGTCATTAGAAAAATTATATATAGTAGAGTAGACAATAATTAGTTAATTAATATATTAAAGGAAACAAAATGTAGTGTTGTCTTTTTATGGATAGGTGTTTCCTCTAACAAAATTAAGCTTAGTTGAAACTGAAAGTGTTGTAATAATACACAAGAAAATATTTTATTGTAGTTACAAGTTATTTCTTTATAATATTCAGTATTTTCAATTAGTAAGTCTTCTTGTTAGACAAAATAGGATACGTATTGTTTTATAACATTATATTACAGGTTATTATTAGAATTATTGGTTTTAAAAGAATACAGATAATATCAAGCGTGATTTTCTTCCATCATCAGTGCTGTACTCTTTATTTGTGTGGTCATCTGTTTCAAAATTATTATAACTAATAATGATAATTCAAGTATTTCAGACGACAATTTTTTATTTCATGGAAACGATGTTGGAGCTCCGATTTTATACACATCGTCACTTCAGTGATTAACATGTGAAAGAAAAAAAGAACAGCTTATGTAAGAAGCTATGCATTTAGAAATTATTTTTTCTATGGTACAACTCTCACCATAAAAGTACTCAAGATTTTAAGTGATCTCTGTCAATGTTTACTTACATAGCTTCTTACCATGAACATCATACCATATTGTAATAAATTAGGAGATCAAACCATACAGTTCCAATTAATTATTTAATGAGGTACTATTGTGATTATACTCATGGTGAGAAGGTTTATAAATGGTCATTAACAGAAACCATTTGTACTAGTGAGTTTCTTGATCGTTAAAACACTGGCCTTGTTAGGCTGAGGTCTTGGATCCATATCCTAGGCTGGAATCATCATTTTATTTACGAATTATCAGTAGTTCACACACTTTATATTTTGCAGATAATTTGTATACTTGTTCCTGAAAAATGTTGCTCATTCGTGTTGGCATTAGTCAAATTGTAAAAACTATATATACTTGAGAGCTTGACAACTATTATTTTTATTCATGTGAAGCTATAAATGCAAATCATCAAATCAACGAAAAAGTGTGACATAACGGTCTTCTGAAAATCAATTGTTTTATTGAAGGCCTAATAATTTTGAATAACTGTTACCTGTTTCAGTCATACACATACACTTAAAGAAAATATATATATAATTTGTTTAATACTTATAATTTATTGTTTTTAATGCAAAACTATAAAATCAGTTTAAAATAAATATATGTAAACAAGCAGAACTGTAAATTAATTGATAATTTGCTTTGATTAACTGTTGCCAAATCACAAAAGTAACTCCAGTACTGAACTTTAGGCTTTCAAAAATAATATGACATCAGTTTCATGATGTAATAGAAAAATGTACAACTTACAGCAGAAGATAAATGATTATTTCTTTGTGTAAACTTGTAGCATCTTAAAGAAATGATTTGAAATTACCTTCTTCTTTTAATTTCTTGTTGCATTATTCAGAACAGTTATTTAACTGCAGAAGTGTTTTACATGTTGAGCAACTACTATTTGCTTGATAGCCTACCACCACATTTCGGTGAAGGTTTCAAAGTAACACCTCTACTGATTGATGTTTCAACACGTTTGTGTGTATGGTTACCTATTATTTCCATCTTCCAGCCATTTATTCCCAGAATTTCTCGCAGAAAAACTTTTAATGAGAGTTTTGTTCACGAAAGTAGACGTGATGTCATTCATTCTCACTGCTAGAACAGCTTTGAAAGTCATTTCTTATGTATGTTTTGTTCATCTCCATACTGTTTGACTATAATGAAGATAGCTTATCAAAACGAAATTGTAATCTGACCCATTTGTTTTTATTTTTGTTTTAAATTTATTTTTAGTTAGATCCAGATAATAGTAATTCTGTCTTGTGCTTTTTGAGTGTTAGAGTTTCACATAACTATACTTTGAAATTTATGATAGGTAATAAACCAATGCCATGAAAATCTGGAAACTAAAGTTTTACCCAATGTAAACTTTCTTCAGCTATGTTCACTACATATTGTGGCTGTTTAAAGGGGGTCAAGCTGGAATTGGAGATATGTATTATATGGTGTAGTTTTAGATATATTCTAATAATTGTTATAATAACTTCTTCAATGTGCACTGAGAGAAAATGAGGTCAGTAGAGGTATAAAGCTCCCAATTGGAAAGAAGGTAGAATTAGTATCTATCACATGATAACAGCTTGTGAGTGGCATATATCACCTCACTACTTAATGAGATAGCAAAGAGAAGATTAAATGATTTATATCTTTACATGATAAATAATTATATATAGATATATTTACACACCCACATGTATATATATATATATACGTATAAGAGGAAGTTACATTTCAACTTCAGTTTACTTCTAAAACATTACTAATTGCAACATGTTTTGCAGTTTTAACAATTGCTGGTGTAAATTACTATGTACAAAAAATATATAATTTCTGTTTTTTTTTCTCTTTTAATACTTTTGTAACACACTTTCAATTTTAAATGTTATTTGTATTTATTATAGTTGCATTATGAAAAGAGAGTAATTGCAATAATTGTGAATATATTCAAGAAACTGGCATGTTGAACAGTAATTTAACAGTCACTTGATTAGATGGGTGCCCTAATATATTTATAAATTTACATTTATTATTTCTTTATTTCTAAGCTTGATACAGGGTTGCTTGAAATGTATTAATAGCACATGATAATTATGTTTCTCTCTCTTCCGTGTTTTTTTTTTTTGTGCAGGATTAGAATCAAAACTCACATGAACAAAGACTGGTTATTTGTTTATTTGTTTTTTGAATTTCACGCAAAGCTACACGTGGGCTATCTGTGCTAACCATCCATAATGTAGAAGTGTAAGACTAGAGGAAAGGCAGCTTGTCATCATCATCCACTGCCAGGGGCGTAGCCAGAAATGGCTATTTGGAGGGGGGGTTAGTTTGAGTGCTTGATGCAAGCGCTGCAGGTGCGTAGCCATTTTAGGGGGTCCGGAGGCATGCCTCCTCGGGAAATTTTTTAATAAAAACATAAAAGAAAAGACTGAATTATGCATTCTGAGACCATCTTTTTGGCAAATATCAGAATGGCACACTGAGATGTTTGCCTTATTGTTTTGATCATAAATATATAAATAAATATATAGGCCTATATATATAATATATAACTTAAAGTTATCAGGCCCAGCAAAGTAATCAACATATAAAATATTGAGTCACTCAGGAGAGTGAAAAATATATGTATAGTATTTATAATCTGTATTCAAATATCATGGACAGTGTATCTTCAGATTCCCTGGTTTTCAAGAATTCACTTCACGAATAAACAGTGGGTGGCACCGTAGCAGGCTGGCAGCACCATGACACTAACCTAGTACCATTGACGCTATCTATAGTGAATCATTCACTATAGATTGCGCCAATGGTACTGTGAATGTGACGTTGACAAACAGAGGTTGCGATAAACAATAATTCACCATGTAAAGCCTGAAAAACAAAAGACACTGCATGGGTTCTTTAAATCCATTCATGAGGCTGAACCTGATCAGTCTGCTGCAGCCAATCAGGTTGAATCAGAATTGTCAACTGAATTGTCAGAGTCATCACCGTGGCCTTCTTCCAGTGCTGCCACTACCAACTCAGGTCCAGTCTGGGACATTGGAAATTACATTTCTGATGATGTCAGCGTTGGTAAACAAGTAACTTGACTCCTCATTATATTAAGTTTGTATTAAAAATCATCCAAACACTCTGATGAGTTATAGACTGATAATTCTTTGCTGCCAGTGATTGTAGGACTGCAGCCACAGGATGTTAGGCCTGCTCTGTGAACTACAGCTCTAAGCCTTTCTCTTCGAGGTTATTGTACTCTCATAACAAACTTTCCTATGTGCAAAATAACTTAATTAGAACTATGTCTTTCTCTCTCTTTTAGATAAACGCTGAAAACAAAAAATGCCTCCTTGAGAATGCCTGGAAGCCATGGAGTGATTATGTTTTCCCCAGTGTGGTCCAAGAAAGCTGCGTTTTCAGCATCGTTGGCTTTCACAGTGGAGATGGATACAGTCAACATGCAAAGGGTGTTTTCTGTAAGTATTGCTGTCTTTTTTCTCCTCATGGTGCTTGTGTTGGAAGCAAGAAATTGGGACAACTAGTGAAATTTCCATACACAAACTGGAAGAAGGCTGTTGGAGACTTCTAGGCACATCAATTGAAACAGTACCACCAAGACAGCAAAGAAAAAGTTAATTTTTTACGGGTCGTAAAACAAGTTATTCTGTGCACTTGCATCTTGATGCAACTTACAAGCAAGAAATTGAACAGAACTGGCAATATTTAATGCCAATTATTGATACTGTATTGCTGTGTGGGAGACAGGGTTTAGCTTTGAGGGAAAAATATGATTCTGGTCCAACGTTTGTTGGTGAAACTGATGAGGAGCCCATTAATAATGATGGGAATTTTCAAGCAATTTTGCGCTACAGGGCAAACGGTGATGTCAAGTTTTCAGCAAGCCTTAAGAGTAGAAAAAGAATTGCTACGTATCTGAGTCCTCAAATTCAAAATAAAATCATCAGTGCCTGTAATACTCATGTTATTGATGCTTTGGTCAATAGGGTTAATGCTGCAAAGTGTTTCTCAATATTACCTGATGAAACAACAGATATTTCAGGCATTGAACCGTTTTCGCTGTGTGTTAAATATTTGAATGCCAATGACAACTCTGTTGCAATGATAGAAGATTTTTTTTTGCAATTTATATCTGTTTATGATGTGACAGACAAAACCTTGGCTGATGTTATTATACCCAATCTTATAAAATATGGTATTTAAAAAGGCTTACCTTCGAGGACAAGGGTACGACGGTGCTGCCTCTATGAGTGGGACATTCAATGGTGTCCATAGACACATAACTGATAAATTCCAACTTGCACCCTATGTACACTGCAGTGTCCATTCCCTAAACTTGGCAATTTTTGTTGCTTGTAAAGAAGTTCCTATGCGAAATTGCATGGAAGTATTTTCTAGCATTGAAGACTTTTTAATATACCCAAACGAAAGCACGTTTTGGCACTTTCGATGGAGAATAAAGCACCAGAATCGAAAAAAAAGATTGAATCGTCTCTGCCCTACCGGGTGGGTTGAGAAGCATGACTCAGTCATTGTCTTTCTAGAATTAGTCCATGAGGTTGCAGATACCATTGAGACCATATCAAGTTGGCAAGACAGAGATTCTGCCACGCAAGCCAATCAATTGTTGTGTTCTATTACACAGTCAGAATTCATCATCACTCTACTTACCATTGCTAAATTGTTTTCCTTTAGTTTACCTCTGTGCAACTTACTGCAGGAACAGAACATTGATTTAGGTGCTGCGATGTATCACCCTGAAATGTGGAAGATTTAATCCGTTCACTCGGAAATAATACTGTGAATTAATTTAAAAACATTTTTTGTGAGACTCAATCTCCGTGTAGTTAGCTTGAAATTGACATCATATTACCAAGGCAGGCTAAAAGACAGATATACCGTGCTAACCCACAAATCTCTAGCCCTGAGAAGTACTTTTGTATTGTTGTGTTTATACCATTTTTGATCACTTTCTTTCACAAATATGTAACCATCTGTCCAGCCACAAAACTCTTTTACAAACTGCGTGTGTCTACTACCATCAGGACAGAACGGTCAAATCCTACATCACAACAATGTGATCAAATTAAAGAGTTGGTCAATATGTAAAAGGCTGACATTGACAGCACTTCACTAGGTGCAGTAGGTGAACTTAGGGTTTGGTACAAATCACTTGCGAATAACAGACCAAAAAATGTCATAGATGCATATGCAATGTGCAATGCAAAAATGTTCCCAGTCATTTCTAGACTATTGAAAGTATTTGTCACGCTGCCTGTGTCAACGAGCTCAGTAGAGCGTTAGTTTTCAAATCTCAGAAGACTCAAAACGTATTTGCAAATACCGGCACTGAAGATCGATTCAATGGCCTGGCCTCATTATACATTCACCGTGACATTAAAGTTGAACAAACTGTGTTATAAATGTCTTGGCAAGAACGAACAGCCGTTTGAGCCTTCCATAGATATTCGATTGTATTAAAACTTGCTGTATTAAAAGAGTGTTCAATCAGATATTTGCATTTGATCATTTGTTGTATGTAAAATAATCTGCCATTCAATCACGGATCTTTATGAAACTTCACAGGTGGCAACTGAACTTGTCTAACAAGTTTGGGTCCATGGGAGGGGGTTTAACCCCACCCCACTTTGGCTACGCCCCTGCTCACTGCCAACGCTTGGGCTACTCTTTTACCATCATATTATAATGCTCCCACAACTGAAAGGGTGAGCATATTTAGTATGATAGGGATTCAAACTTGCAACTATAAGATTACGAGTCAAGAGCCTTAACCACCTGGCCAAGACTAGTTGTATGGTGAATGAAAGAATATAACAGCATGTATTTATAAGCCTACTGAATATAAATAAATTAAATTTACATCATTTATAAAATTAAAATTTATTTGTGTATCTTGTGATTAACTGTGAGCAAGATGTTTGTCTGAAAGGTTTATAACTTAATTTTTTTTGTATAGAATGAAGAAAACAAATTGGAATTGAAGCGTTTCATTACCTTTGTTGTAAACGATAAAAAATGTTATTTTGAAGAAATTGAAGAATTAATAAATATGTTCATTTATTTAAACAAAGTGTTTTGTTTCACTCTAGTTTTATGTGTGACAGTGTTGAACAGGTGGAATTTCTTTTGCTTTTGACAGCTGATGAATATCTCAAGATAAACCTGAATTTTTCAAGTATCTCTTTAATTTTGTAATTACTGTTTTTAAAAAGCCATTATATAGGTAATGACAGTACAGAATTTAAAATACAGTGGTACCTCGGTTCTCGAACTTAATCCGTTCAAGTAGGCTGTTCGAAAACCTGAATCAATTTTTCCCATAAGAAATACTGCAAATTAAATTAATCCGTTACAGACATCCAAAATTTACGCATTATGAAACATTTTAAGTAAAAATCTTGCTTATTTATACATGCATAATAATATTTACATGCATAAAATCAACCACAAAAACTATAAACACAATAAAAAACAATAAATGAATATTTAACTGCATTTTGCCTGTGCTGAGGAGAGCTGATGGCGTAAGTGAAAGATGGTGAGGAACGTGGAGAGTAGGAGAGTTATTATGATTTGGTAGGGGAGTCACCTTCCATTAAAACTTCAGGTAAACTCTCCTTCTGGGGTTCTTTCTCTTTTCTTTCTGTTTGCACCGCTACAACCTGCTTGAGACTCACTGCACCTATTTTTCACGAAAAACTTGTCTTATGAGATTTGTTTCTGACTGCATTTTGAAAATTGTTTTGAAGTGAGACATGGCAATGTCAATGAAAAGCTTTGTACTGCGATTTGCTACAGCTTTGTCAGGGTGAAATCTTTCCACAAAATTTTGTATCTCTCCCCATTTTTCACACATTACCTTAATTAGTGAGCTAGGAACATCCTCCCTTCCCTCCTCCTCATCTGAAGACACTTCCTCAGTTGCCTTCTGTTGCTGCTCCTTCTGAAGGTCTTGGAGTTCTTCCGTGGTGAGATCAGCGCTGTGGTCTTCCACCAACTTCACCACATCATCACCACTCATATTTAAGCCCATACACTTGCCTAATGAAACAATATCCTTGGCAACAGGCTCAACCTCAAAGTCTTCAAAGTCTCTGTCTGCTACTGAGTGTGGCCACAATTTCTACCAGTCTAAGTTGATGGTCCTCAAAGACACTCCCCTCTAGGCTTTGTCTATGATCCTCAAGCAATGGAGAATATTAAAGTGATTTTTCCAGAACTCTCTGAGGGTTAACTCTATGTCTGAGGTCACTTCAAAGCACCTTTGAAACAGTGCTTTGGTGTAGAGTTTCGTAAAGTTCGATATGACCTGCTGGTCCATGGTCTGAATGACAGGAGTCGTGTTAGGGGGAATGAGCTTCACCGTAATAAAACTGTACTACTCCACCAACCCTTCCTCCAAGCCTGGTGGGTGAGCAGGTGCATTTTCCATTAAAAGAAGGGCCTTAAGTGGCAACTGTTTTTCCGTGAGGTAATTTTTTACATTTGGAGCAAACACTATATGGACCCAATAAAAAAAAAATTGCCTGGTTACCCATGCTTCACTATTAGGCCTCCACATGACATTTAGTTTACTTTTCAGGACATTATTTTTGTTAAAAACCCTCGGGTTCTCAGAATGGTACACAAGCAAAGGCTTAAGTTTTAAGTCACAACTTGCATTACCACAAAACAATAGTGTTAGCCTGTCCTTTATTGGCTTGTGTCCTAGTCGTGTCTTCTCCTCCTTGGTGATGTAGGTCCTCTTTGGCATTTTCTTCCAAAAGAAGCCTGTCTCATGAAAGTTGAACACTTGTTGAGGAATAAAACCCTTAGCTTCTACATAGTCCTTAAATTCCCTCATAAATTTATCAGCAGCAATCTTTGTTAGAACTGGCATCCTCCCCATGTCTCACCACACTCTGTATGCCAGTTGTCTTCCTAAATTTTTAAACCACCTCTACTGGCCTTAAAGGCATCACTTGCATCAGCACTCGTTCCAGGGGTATTTTTCAGAAGATCAACATGCAACTGCTTTGCTCTCTCACAAATGATTGTCTCAGAAATGCTATCACCAGCTAACTGTTTTTCGTTTACCCAAATAAACAACAGTTTTTCTACCTCTTCCATTGTTTGTAATCTTTATTTCGTAAACACTGTCTCTCCTTTTGCAATATCAGCTTCTTTGATGAACTCTTTATTTTTCAGTATGGTGCAGACTGTTGACTTCGCCATACCAAACTGTAAAGCAAGGTCAGACACGCGAACACCACTCTCATACTTCGCTATGTGATCTTTTATCACCTCTATTGTGGCTATAAAAACTTTTATTTTTTTTTGGTTTGCTGCTTTCATTATCCTTCTTTGACCCTATGATGGTTTATTTAATCAGAATATTTAGAAACAAAACAACAAAATACAAAAAGAAAACGAGAACATTCACAGCAAATTTCATCGGGGGTGTGGACTAAGCGACAGGTGCGGGTAAAATGTTTTGAGCAAACTTGGCGTGGGCCGAAAATGGTCGAAGGGTAGTACGGGTCATCAGTCGGATTATTTTGGGGGTTCGGTCTACTACAGCTTGGTTCGGGAACCGAGTTTGTGTTCGACAACCGAGACATTTTTTTTTCAAACAATATCTTCGAAAATCGAATTGTTCGAGAAGTGAGTCGTTCGAAAACCGAAGTACCACTGTAATAACTTCAAAGCTGTATTTACTAAGATAATTATATGTTTGTTACATCCACTACAAAAAAAATTACCCTAACTCTTTGTTTTCTTGAGATTATTGGTTTACTTACCCTTACCTGTCAATCGTGCATGTTTATAACCAATAGAAAGGATGTTTTATGAATCGCAATTATAATATCTTTATGTTAATTGATTTCATTAAAAGAATCACTTTTTCAAAGCATCAGTTATGGTAAATATAATTTTGTTTCAATAAAAGCTGAGACAAATGGACTGTGAACTGATCTTATTCATAGTGAATAAATCAACCACTCATTTTGATCTTTAAAATTAGTTTGCATCTGTTAGTTAATAGACTTTCCTCTAATTGGAGCTATAGTTCATTACTGGCCATAGAAAGGAGTTTAACTTCAAGGCCAAAAGCGAAAGAACTGTGAATAAAGTCATCACAGATGTTCCAGAACTGATAACTGAAGACATTATCATTAACCGTGTAATTTTGCTTGAAGTGCATTCAGTTAATAAGATTTGTTCAAAGTTTCCATCAGGAATAAGGCTTTACTTCATTTAAATAAATAAAATTACAGTGTTCCGTTTTTTTTTATGAAATGCTGAATGATTTTAAACTCCTAATGTTTCAAGATCAATGACTTAGTTTGTAATGTGAAAGATATGCCTAAATGTCTCATATTTATCAGTAAGTTTATTTAAAGAGGTAGATACAAATTCTTCTTCCCAAATTAATGAATAAATTAATTATGGTAATACATCTGCAGTATTGCAGACTTGACATTAAATATTAACGCAATTCTTGTTTTAAAATATTTTTGATACCTTGTGCGGACAGAGAACAAATAACTTGTTGTATAGCTTTGTGCTTAAGTAAATCATCTATAAAACAGCCATCTTGTGAATGTAAAATTTATAAAAACGATAAATTCACCTAATGAACTGACTTTAATGTAAGAACATATTTGAACCTTAAGTGTTTGACTAATTCATTATAATTTTAATAGTGATGCCTATACAATACACCAATCCAAGCACAATCCTATAGTTCTACAGTTTAGTTGTTATTTTGATTGATACTTTAATAATAATAATAAGTAATGTCTGACAAAGATTTTCAAGTAAACCTTTTTTCTCTTAACTAAAATGTGATCTAAAATGTCATTCTGAGAAAACATTGTCTTTGCTTTCACTGTTTGAAATGTCTGTGTATTGTTTATTTGCAAGATAGAATTCACGAAAGTAACAAAAATAATCTATTAATTTACTTTGATGTTTTACCTTAGTGATATTGAATTTGTTTACAAGTTGACCTGTTATTGGCAGTGGTTGAAAGAGAAACGTTTAACTAAGTTTGGTAAACATTAACATAAAATCAACATTTACAATGTTTTAATCATTATGTGTTCTTGATAATATTAAGTCACAAAACAGTATAGGTTTTTTAAACATGAAAAATGATATTTTCAAAACTTCGAGGACCAATTAAATATGGTTTTTGTCTTGTATGGAGAGATATTTAGTACACACACACACATATATATAGTGTTCAAAAGAACTAGTGATGTGTTCTGTATAAATTAGTTATTGGATTAGATACATCACATTAACTGAATTTATATATAATGAGCTTGTGTACATATTCTGTTGGTACAAAATAGGTAATTGTGATATTATTACTAGTACTAGAGAAGTGATCTGTACATATTTGGTAATTCTTCAGTAAATTTCTAAAAATAATCAGTTATGATCAAGTTTATTACATGGAGTTTTACTGGTTTTAGGTAAGACACCAGTTTCAGATTTAAGGAAAAATACATTTTTTAATGACATGTTAGTGAACTATATTAAGAATTGGTAATAAGTAATAAGTAGTAAGTAATAAGTAATAAAGTAATAAGAAAGTTAGTGCTACACTTTATATGTTATTTCTTTTCATGTGAAATAAAATTTATGATATTAGATATGCAATGCTGTTAGTACAGTTAGAAAGTGATTAAGATAAACAAAACCAGAAACTTCAGTGATGCATTCACAATATGACTGAAGATATTGCTAACAGTGAGAATTCATAACTGGTGTGCATTGAAGTAAATATAATGTTTTGAGTAATTATCCTATATATTTCTAGGTATAATAACATATTATCTTAGCTTTATTAATTATAGGGCTGATTCTTAGTTCTTCTCTCTGTGAGTAATTTGTTTGATATTATTAATATGTTCCATATTAACTTAACAAGGTAATGTTAAAACAAGTAGTATAAAAATATGTTTATGTATCTACGTATATATACAGTTCGTATACTTTTTTGCAGGAGTAAAATTATTTATCAAAACATGTAAAGAAATGATATTTCTTTACAGCTATATATGATTTAAGAATGTAAGATGAAATATGTGGTTTTTATGAAGAACGGTATTTGATATTTTACTCTTCATTAGAACCAGCTGTCTGCTATGCCTGTTTTCTTCTACAAAAATAGACGTTTCTTTACTTTCATACAATTGGATATATAAACATAATTATCTTAATTATTCTATCCTTAAGCATAAGATGCATCACATAATTTAAATGTTGAATATAAAACACTAAAAATTTTCAGTCATTTCTAAACAGTGAGACATTTGTCTGCAAAATAATCAGTATCCTATGAAAGAATTAGATTCTCTTGCAGATTTAACACTGTATAAGCTAACATAGTTTGATAATCTATACACAGTTTTTTGTAATATGTGTACTTCTGTTAAACAAGATATTTACACTGATATAGTTGTTTAAATTTTTCTCTCAATTTTTTTAGTTTAAAATTGGTGATTTAATTGCTCTAAAATGTACATCATATTTTTTTGTAAAAAGCTCACTTAACTGTTACTGAAGAAAGAATGCAATTTCTCAACTGTACACAGTTAAAATGTGCTTAATAATGTTTGCAATTTATAAGTTTTGTTTCTCCAAGTGAGTCCTTGTACCAATTAATTACTTGTTTTTCTCTCTATAATATCAAATATTAATTCATATACAGTTGTAAATGATTTTAGGGGTGATGAATAAAGCACAATAATGCACTAACTTTTGACTCTTGTGAACTGGCAACTGAGATATTTAACACTAAAATGGATCTAAATATACAATTCCATTTTCACCAATTTACATTTAAATGGGGTAAAATACAAGATGCAATGATGTATAAATGAATAATGTTCCAACATTTTATGAAGAGAATTAAAATACAAAGTAACAAGTAGAACAAAGTGTACAGTTTTTATGTTATGTGTGGTGTTTACTCCTCTAACATAAACTATTGCTGAATCAGTAATGTATGGTAAAATGTATAACTGATAACTACTAATTTCAAATATATAATACCAATTTGAATGACACTCTGTTAAAGAGATTGGTGGGTGAAGTGTGACCCCAATCCATGCGCATTGAGTTAATCCCAAGTATAGTTTATGTTTTGATGGATTTTTGAATGCCTACAACTTTGTAATTCTCTAGTTAACATTTTTGAAAATTTAATTTGACCTTAAACACACCTTGAATGCTTAGTATGACACTTTTAATTTTGTTTCCATTGAATTTCTGAAAGCCTGAAATGTTAAGGAGTCTTAGGTCATCTTTACATTTTCAGTAATTCAGAAATACTGGTGACTTACTATTTTTTGTGTTATTTCAATATATGGTTCAAAAATGGTATATTAATTTTGGTATACAGCATTCTCATAATAAAAAATAAATTAGATGGTATGAAGGTCACTGTATACAATGTTCTGTTCAATGACAAGTGAGATTACCTGGAAATGGAACAAGACTAAATCAAGTTCGTTGTGAAGAGCTTGAAGGAAATAAATTATAACAATAACATTGATCCTTAATTGTAATAGATAGTTACTGATAAATGCACATTAATGGGTCACCACACACATTTTCTGGTAGGGTGGGACAAATTAATGTGAAATTAGGAATTGTATTTAAGAAGTCGCACACATATGCTAAATAAATAAAAATAGAATTATGTTTCTTGTTTTACTGGGGTGACATTCTCCCTTAATTGAGAGCCATGTGTACATTCAAGCTAAGAAAATTAGATTGTGGCTGAGTGTGTTTTAAACTTTCTTCAGTAACGTATTAGTGAAATTATTATTGTAAAAAGATCATATAGGAAATAGTTTAGACTATATTCTAAAAAGTATTATTGTTATTGACTTAGGTTATTGTTTTAAGTTGTTATTTAATTTTAAAAGCACCAGCTTCTTGAAATTGTTATCCGTCAGTTCAACAATTTTTGGCTCTAAAATGTCTTTTTCTTACTAAGATAATGTGTTATACAACTGTATTCTATGACATAAACATATTTAAGAAAAAGAAGCGAGATTTGAAAGTTAGTGAGTGAAATTAACAGCATTACTAAAAACAAGAAAACAGTGTTTGTGACAAGAAAGCAAGACTTTCGTATATTCGTAAAGGAATGGTTTACTTTTCCAAAATGACTGCTCAGTGTCAAGAAATAGAAGAAAATCAATGTTTACTCTGTAGCACTGACTCATGATGCTTAGAATTCAATTTATAATGAAAACTATTATATAGTTTTATCAATAATGAGTTGTAACTTCAAGGAGTAGTTTTAAGAACTCAAAACTGCACACACTGCAGAAAACATTGAAGGGAAGCTTCGAAAGACTGTTGAATTTAGCATATTACACAACATATAGTAACTACAGATAACGCTACTGAGGAGAAAAAGGCATTTGAGATATTGCAGTAGCAGAGACTAAGATACTTTATACATAAACTAAAGCTTGTTGAAAAACAAGCATTAAACTTTTCTAAAAGTTCCAGGATCATTTCCAAAGAAACAGTTGTTGTGAACTTTGTCCATAGAAGTTTATTTTAACTACAGAAATTCTCGAGGAGAAGTAGAAATTGTTGCTGCCTGCAAAAGTACAAAGACACAGACAGAACCAAGATGTACCGACGAAGTGGAACAGTACCCCTTGACATGCTTCATCGCTCAAGTGAGCAAATGCGAACACCGCTCACTGCTTCATCTACACAAAACATGACAAAAAACAAGGATATTTAAGCAAAAATATATAACTATGAAGAACAGCAACTGGTAGAAAATCTGGGTAAAATCATAAAGAGTATCAAACAAGCTACCGAAATTGAAAGTGCTGAGAAGAAGATAACAATATCTAAAGTTGCAACAACCATACTGATGATCAAAATTGTCCTAGTGCTCAAGGCACATGACTCAAATTGTATAAAAAGGAAAAGCAAGGCATGTTGGAGCAAACTAAGGAAAGAAGAAACATTGACGAACAAAACTGAGTAGCTTTATGGACCCTGAATCAAAGGAATTGAATTTTGTTGAAGAGTCAAAAAGAAAGAAGTAAAATATCTGTTGCTTTACAAAATACTTGAGATGCCATTTGATCAGGTCGTGAAAAAGAATCAGTTGATCAAGATACAAATGATTATCCTGCTCCAGGCTTAGTCCAGTTAGAGAAAAAAACATTATTGTTGTAACTGACGATCCATCTGCCATGAAAAGTAAGACAGAGAACTGGTTGGATCATATTATCTGCTCTGGAATGGCTAAAGAAGAAGTTCCATATGATAAACTTGCTCTAAATGAGTTACA
This sequence comes from Tachypleus tridentatus, assembly GCF_004210375.1. Taxonomy (NCBI): domain Eukaryota; kingdom Metazoa; phylum Arthropoda; class Merostomata; order Xiphosura; family Limulidae; genus Tachypleus; species Tachypleus tridentatus. The sequence continues at coordinate 158,393,581 of NC_134831.1, forward strand.
AAGATATGTTGCAGAACCAGGCACTACCTAAATGATTCAAGGAGTGTGGTGGAAATAATGTTCTGTAATGTATCTTTAGATAAGTAAAATAGCTAGGAAATATCTGTATCCCTGCAAGCAGTGTTCCATCAGAGCGAATCTTTTCCCTAGCAGAGAATCTTTTAAATTAGAAGAGGTCCCAGTAAAAGCCAGAAAATGTAGGTATGATGGCGTTACTTAGTAAAATAGAATTAACTTTTCTTCTTCCAGTAAAATAATTATCAATGCTCTACATGTAGCTAACAGTTTGGCTACCAAATTAGATGTTTATCCTTTAAGTTACACATTAATCCTTTTCTGGATAAATCTTGTTTTTATTATTAAGATGAAAGGTGCTATTGATTAGACAGATACGATTTGGATGTTGTAGGCTTGGAAAGGAACAGTAATATTCGTCGTCGTCGTTGTAATCTCATAGAAGGTTGGGTCGAAATGTGATAGTGTATGTTGATGTAGCTGAAGCTTTAATATCCGGGAGATCATTCCGTTTGGCTTGATCAGTATAGAAGTGTTTCTCATTCTTTGGGTAATTTGTTTGGTAAGGGCGTATTGGAAGTTGGGTGACTTGAAGTATTTGCGAATATTTGATGGTGCCAGAGGTGGTAAAAATTGTCCACAATCTTCTATACAGCGCTTTAAGAATTTAAACAAAAATATGATATGCTATCGTTTTGTATTATATGATAACTTTCATTAATTGGGTTGACTTGTCTGTTAATCGGGAGTGAGTCTTGTGAACAAGGATTGCTGATTTCTTTGGGAATCATAGCGAGATCGACGACACAGAGTAAAAATGGGAGATGATGAGACTTACTCTTCGAGTTTGTGCAGATAAAAAAGAGAGGAGGAATTCCATAGACTAAAGAAATACATTCAGCCAACATGGCTGAATAGTTGTAAAAAATACTTTATCGAAGGATTTTGGTATTCATCATCTCGACTGATGTTCTGAGCGTAATTAAATTCGTTGATAAACGCACTGGAAATGCACAATCAGAATTGACCCTTACCTGTATTATGCTATGTGTTGAAACCATTTCCGCCACTTTAATTCCCTGTGTTTTTTGTCCGTGGGTTGGGTTTTTCGTTTCCTGACGAGTAAAGGAAAATAATGCATTGGAGCTGAGTTATACAATTTGAAATAGCGAAGTTTATTGTCGTCTTTAATAGGTTTTACTGTCGAGAAAGAATAGACCGCGATAGACTGCTGACCCATATTGACTTTATGTCAATATTAGATTATATTGTTGACGTCGCTGAATCGAAGCAAACATCCCCAAAGGACTTGACGGATGTGGACACTTCAGCTTACTCAAACACAGAACGGGTGTTAGAGAACAAAGATAATGTTTCTCCAACAGTCAAAAGTAAATAACAAAAGATGACTACAACGTAAGTTAGACCTCTGATGGTAATAATAATAGTAATAAGACGACACCAAACACACAACACTCATTGCCACCATGAAAAAAACGATACGGCATTCTGTTTTAATCATAGAAATAATTGAACTGTTCCTCAGAATAACAAATACTATCACTCACAGAAGAAAATTGTTCACCTATGTACATTTCAAAGATATATGAAGAGTGTGTATGTGTGTTTTCTTATAGCAAAGCACATCGGTTTATCTTCTGCTTTTAAAAAGAGTTGAACCAAATTTCCTTAATTTTAACATTTTCAACGTCTCCATATCTCAGACTATTATTATACAGATCTGCTTTCTCTTTAGAGCAAAGTAATCATTATCATCCTTTAAGATAATTTTTTCGTGAATAAGCCCATAATCATTCAGATAAGGGCACGCTGAGCTCCAGCTGTAGAACCAATGGTGGACAGAAACACATCATCAGATATAAACTTTTGTACACAAGTCATAAATACAGTAGAAAGTTATTCTGAATATAAAAGTAATATTTTACAGCACTCTGGAGAAAGTTTCGCAACACATTCTTGGTGTTAGTATTTTGTTTTGAACTACAAGTTCTTTTTGTTTTCCATTAGTTATGGAAGTAACAATCAAAGTTTTAATATATAAGGTTCTTTTCCTGTTTCAAGATGGTTTATGATGAAAATGATTTTCAATTTTATTATGTACATTGGGAGTACATTTGCTTGTGATATATGTAAGCATATAACGTAAAGAATGTTATATGGGAAAAGTTTTCGAGATTGTAACACTGAGAAATGTTGCAGCTGGCATAAAAAGTTAGAACAATGTTCTACTGAACTCAAACGACTTAAAAATAAGCAGAATGGCAGGTATTTTGACTATGTTATGTACACTTACATAAATTTAAATATACAACCATAATGTCTATATATAGTAAAGTTCTAGTAGTTGAATTTACAAAATTTTAAATATTCTCATTTTAAAAGGATCTGGCTAAAATTATATTAAGTGCGTATTCTCAGCACCCTTCATTATAGACTTCTTTCTAATACACGTCAATTTTGTTCTCTGATAGCTAAATGTAAATCCGTATGCTTATGATACTAAACTGCGTTTTGATACCTCAAGAGGACACAGCACAAATAGCCCATTATGTAACTTTACACTTTAGTTAAAACAAACTAAACTGTCGAAATTTCACATTATGTTGTCAAAATGAAACATTATTCAAAAGTAAACGAAATATGGGTAATTGGTATCGGTTATATTTTAAAAGTACTTCATGAACAGGTAAACATTGGACCTTGTCATAGGCTTCCATTTTCTTGTGGTGTTGGACAGTTATGTATGCTATAGAACATTAAAGTTTCCTTTTTGTTCATTTTGGATATCGTTTAGTGTGGAGAAAATCATTATATATTTTGAATTTGTTCAGATATGTTTTTTCTCAGTTGTATTCATAAAATTATAACAGTAATATGCAAGGTAAGTTGAATCCGTTTTGATGTATGCTTTTAGGACTATTATAAAAGTACTTGACGTTTACAACTAGTGTCAGTGTTTTCAGTCAGTAAGGTATACAGTCTTTTATTTACATTTATTAAAAATATTGTGTAGAACATTTAATACATTTACTTTTATTGTTTATAATAAAAAATATTAGAATCTGATAAGCTGACCAAACACAATGAACATTAATAGTTCAGTGGCTGAAAATATTCTCTAAACGTAAAGCAATGATACCTAATTGAGAAAACAATTCATTCTTTATGAACGAATTTATTTAGTTCGCTATATTCGATGACTAATTTTTTATTTATATGTTATAAGCAGATAGTTAACTTCTTTTAAATAAACGTTTGTAATAAATGTTTTCTGTTAGATATGATATGATTATTAATAAGTAGCTTTTACTAGATTTGATCATTAGATGCTGACTGTGTACTTGGTAGTGCTAGAACTGAGTCTACAAATGTATAAAAAATTATTCGGAATAATAAAATCAATGTTAATTTATTGTTTTGTATATAATTAGTTCTACAATACTAATAATATTTGCCTAAGATATTGTGAGTAAATCGATAAATTGTAAAAAAAAAGCAGAAAACACTTATAAGTAAGAGTTTAAATTATAAAATTATCGTTGGTCCATTAAAGTAATTCATTCATCACACAGGAAAAAACTACAAACTTTTAATAATTCTAAAGTTGTATGAACCCGTTTTACATAACTTAGTTTAGTAACATACATTACTTTATCTACTAACCATAGCATAAATAAATCACAAAATTTGTGTGATAGTTCAATTTTCTGTTCTCTGTGAGAACTTGTATCTGATTTCCAAATTGTAAATACAAACTATACATCATTAAAATCATTATTTTTAAAATAATTTCTAAAGTATAAACACAATGCTTTCTATCATTTTAATCATTACTTTTGAATTACTTTCCAAAAATTAAATACTTTTCAAAACTTCCTGTTCATACATAACCAATGTGTCAAACAGAACATTCTTCATGTTAGTTGTAGCATCGCATAGTTTAATATTTGTTTTAAAGTTAAAGGTAAAGAGTTTGAATTGAAGTTCATAGAGCTGTGTGTTTAATTTGATTATTCGATATAATCAATTATCCATCAACATCAGTTAGTATTAGGTAATATAATCATCATCTACATCATCTAATTGAGATGAGTATTTCTGATTATTATTGTTTTCAGCTGTACAAATAACATATTCTCATTATTACTTTCAATTAATTCAAAGTTGTTCAACTTAACAATATTATTGTTTCCACTTATTAATTCTTGAAGTACTTCACTTATTCAGCTGTGATGAGATAATAACCAATTGGTCGAATGTAAAAGGTTAATGTGTTTAATGATAAGCCATTATAAAATTGCCCTCATCACAAAGCTCTAGAAGTAAGTTTGCAAGTGCAGACATCTTATAAACACTGAGAAAATATATGCTTTTATGATTAGAGATAATTGTTATCATTTTTTTGAAAAAAGGAATAATTAAAAAATTAGATTTTTGTGTAAAGTATGAAAAAAAATAATAACGTTCCCAGGAAATTAGCTTGATAATAGAAAGGAAAGAGCGATAACAAAAATATCATTTTCTTATTGGTGGAATGTTCCTTTTCAGATCTTTGTTTATTATATGTATCAACAATTTTAATTGGTTTTGGACTACATTCTGTTAAATGTCCTGATCATACCAAGGTTTTAAGATAGACTAATAATGTTAATACTATCTCTTATTTAAAAGACCCTGTGAAGTATTAGTGACTGGACTAGACTAAGAAAGATGTGTTAAATTGTTAAGATGGAATGTAGAAAAAAGCAACAATTTGCAAATTCATGTTCATAATTTTTAAGTCAATAGAAGTTAAATTATTGAATTACTCCTCTCATTCATGTAACAATTGACCTCATGTTTGCCTGAAAAGTGCACTCGACTTTGTATTATATATAAATACACTTGTCAAGTTAACAGACTGTATTTCGAGTGATTATTGATCATAACGCATGACACTATGAATCTTAAGGAAGGAATGCTTGGATTAACTGATGTTAATAAACTCAATGTATAATGTACAAAATGTATGAGGAGTAATCCAGAATGTTAATACAGGCTGATCTCGTGGGAGGTCAGGAGACATCATGTTATTCAGGCCATTTGTAAAGCTGTGTTCTTCAGGTATTGGTAAGCCAGTGAAGTAGACCTCAATTGCTTTTTATATATATTTCCTTGTACAACACGTATGTAAGTTGTTTTATTAATGGGTGTATGCTATATACTTTTTATATAATGTTACCTGTCATACTTTTATTGCAATGAATAACTAACATTTTTTGTTATATTACTTTACAGAGCATTTTTGTGACCATTTTTCCTGCCACCATTAAGATGTGTGCAGTAATAGTTTTAGAATATAAATGTTAAAAGGAACTTGCTAGTATACATGAGAGGAGCATTTGATTTATGAAAGAAAAAGAATTTAGATGTGAATGTTGGGAAAAGTTTGAATCTTATGTCTCACTGTTTAGGTATGGTGGGGAAGCTGATAGGATTATTGGTTTTGTTCTTATCTGTTTGTACTTTTGGAATAAAAAGTTTTATTAATTTAGATAAGACTGTACAATCTAATTTAGGATCTTCTGTGGAGTGTTAAGTGCACATGTTTAAGGATGTGGAAGCACCCTGTGGCTTGAAGTATGTGGGTTCTGAAAACCTACTAGTTTCTTAAATAAAAATTTGTTGATTTGTACTCTTTGATTTATTTTGCATGTTTTTGGATAAGTCATACAATGCTATGTAGTTTCAACTCAAGTGTCTCTTTTAAAAAATCTTACATTTTTCACTATTATGATATTTACAACCAAGAAAAGACGGCAGTTTATTCCTGGTATTTAACTTTGTAAAAGCCCATAATGTTCAGTAGCTGAGTGTATTCATTGGTTTATATGCTTTTGTTGTTTTATAATGAGCAAGGTGTATACATTGTAGCATGGACGGTGGTAAAAAATTTTCATTATATAGATAAACGTGTTGTGCTGGCTTCATTTAATTAACATGTTTTAACATAACAGCAACCATTTTTTTCATTTTAATACTCTGAAACACTTTCAAAGACACACTAACCACTAAGCCATGCACAACACATTTTTTTAAACGACAAGAATGTACCTCGTCTGGGCATGTTTACTTCTTCATCATATCAATAGTTTGTGCACACAGCAGGAACGGTCCTCCCTGATTTTGAAGAACAGGCTGAGTGTTTTATTAATAATATTATTGTTTTGATACAGAGAAGAGTTTAATACATATATTTTTTTTGTTTTATGAAAATACGTGTTATGTTCATTGTTGAAATGCATCTTTCAGTAAGGTAAGTGTTCTCCATATACGTTTCTGTTATGAACATCTCAAAAAGAAACAAATATGTGATATATATACATATATATATGTACTGAAGTTTTAAGTTTAGCTTGAAAAAATGTTTACTGAACTGTGATTAATATACATTGTTTGCTTATCACAAAGGTGAATCTGAACTATTTGTTATCAAGTCCTGAAATTTATCGTCATAAGCACTGGGCATACTTAATATGCAGCTGATGCACATTATAGTTCTACACATGATAGAAAAGAAACTTCGCATTTATTCAACGCATATACGTAAAGAGACTAGGGTATATGCGATGGATATGTTTTCACACTTGTATGTTTATCCTGGAGCTCCGTAGTACTACATTTCATTACAAACTATTCTATCCATAATTCAATGTGATAGCAGAAAGACAAACCCCAACTGAAATATGTTACTTTATCTTCTATGCTTAATGCAATATTTACAGGAAAGAACTTTTATGTTACTACTTTCGTCCATTTATTTTACTGTTTAACATGTTTTCAATTTACTATTATCTTCGAAAATGATGACGTCATTTTGTTTCTACATCGTACAAAATGTTATAAATTATTAGTTAAAACTTCAAAGGTTTATGTTATATATTGTTGAAGAATAACAAACATAAAACTACAAAATTATCTGCACAGATGAATATTTTCCTTAACTTAACATTTACTTGAATATCTGCTAAGTTACAATTAGGCAATTTAAAGATTGATGTTATGGTGTTTTTCGTATGTTATTGTTAAACCTTGCATTACACTTACTGATGTAAAAAGTACGATTCCAAAAATATCAGCAGTGTATTTTGTACCTAACACATTCTTGGTGTTGATATTTCGTTAGAAGCTACAAGTTCTTTTTTATTTTCTATTAGTTATGGAAGCAACAATCATTGTTTTCATATATAAGATTCATTCCCTGTTTCAAGATGGTTTATGATAAGAATGATTTTCAATTTTTTTTCGCGAAGTCGTAGATTTTGAAATGTCGATTTTCATGATCTCAGATAAACTAAAATCATATTAAGTTCATATACTTATCTTATAGAAAACATTCACAAATATGAATGGATAATATGAGAAAATAAAACTATCGATAAAAAGATAAAATTATTTCATTTTTATAGCTTCCTTTCGTAATAAACCAAATTCAGCTTCACAATTATTGTATGGTTGTTTGTTACGAACGATCACAGTGGCTGAATCTTCTTTCAATGGTGCACAGAATTTTTCGTTACCTATTGTTGTTCTACGGCCAAAGTCATTAGTAAATGATCCAATAAAACACGACTGTCTTGATGTTTCGTTCACAGTAGTTAAACACTGGGTATTGTTTCTTTCTGTGTTATAAAACGTGAATATAGTTGTTTCTTATGTATAAAAATAGATAATCCAATATAATGGAAAATAGACGTATCCGTTTTTAAAATGTATTTTATTACGCGACTAAGTATTCACTTTAAGCAACACTAATTTCTTTAAAAACACAACCCTTCACTACATTCAGTCTTGGCTAAACCTTTTTAAGATGAAAATGTTTTAATTTCAATAATGTTTGTATTTACTAATATAAACATCTGTCTTCAGAGCTCTGGTTCACATCGTTAAATATGTATCTTAATTTGTATTGGACAATAAAGTAACACAGGACTTCTTTGCAAAATTAGATAAAATATTAGAGAAGAAACCGGAAAACAGGTATTATTTATAAAACCTATCTGGAACTCATATAACAGCGGAAATTACCACTTTTTCATAAAACTGTTATGTTCGTTTCCAAAGGTATTGATATAAGTAGCGAAATGTCTGAAAAAAAATATATTAGAAAGATGATAAATGCTATTACTGCCAGATTTTGCTATAAAGAAATGTTAAACATTTTCCAGATTATTCATGTTTATATGTATGTCAATCATCTGGTTTTGCGTTCATCATATAACTAGAATGTCTCCTAGAAGAAGTTAAATTGTCAACTTTCGATATTACGTAGATAAAGTGAAAGCAGGTCATTATTAAAAAGACATATCTCGAGAGGTGTGGTTGCATCTTAATTTTTTGTGTAATTTGGTTGAAATTCAGCATACGTCTACAGAAACCTTACTATTCAGTCTAAAATAATTCCAGCTTGCGTTAATGAAAAATATCAAAAGTAAAAAAGTTACAGTTATTCAGATGATACAACGCGAATTTATTTTGTGTTATAAAGTATCATTTGTAAAGTTACTTTAATAAAATTTCTCTAACCGTATTTAACTCTCATAGTAGTTCTTGGTACATAAGCAGCCCAATCAATAGAATTACACCAGTAGAACTTGAATTATCAGGAACAAAGCGAGAACAATTTCCAAAATTTCATCACTGTTAAAGAACCTGAAAAACTATTGAAAGTGTACTCGTTAGTGAAAAGTAAATTGGTTTATTAATTAATTTAATACTATATGAATGATTATGAATGGCATTGGTTAGGTTCCTTACTTCAACTCAAGTGATTTAACCTTTTATTTTAGATTAGAAGAAACCTAAGAACTTTATTTATTCATAACTATGATTTTAGAGTTTTTGTGGTTTTTGTAAAGACCTTAAGTTTTTTAGAAATGTAAATATTTTATTGTAACAAACAATAATGAACAGAAGCGGACTTAAAACACTAAAAACCTGGTTTCAAAACAATAAAACAAACAAGAATATATACATCTCAGAATGACTGATATAAGGAGAAAACAACGTTTCGACCTTCCTTATCAATAAAAGTGTTAATACCCGTACTAGCCGTTCTGATATACATTTTTGTTTCAAGTGTGTTTCGCGTCATCAAAAAAAAAAAACAAGATAGTAGCAGATTAAACTCATGGATAAATGAGTTATATTTTTGTCTTTAAAATACCTTGTTCCAATTTAATAGCTGAACTATTATTTAGCAGATTTCAATATTTAAAATTTCCAAGTTCTGTAAGTTTTGTAAAAGAACGGTAAATGATGTTTGAACATAGAAAAACTATTGTGAACACATGAGAGTGTTTTAATGACGTTATGAAATATTTCAGTGAAAACAATTAAAACCAAAGAAGTTATATATTCGTAACTATGAATAAATATTTAATGAATAAATGATTAAACCTTAAATGGTACTTTCTAAAAATGTTAACTTAAGTAATTTAAAAGTGTTATTCCATGTACGTTCTAGGCCAAGTGGGTAGGGTGCTCGACTCGTAATTTAAGGGTCGCTGGTTCGAATCCCTGTCACACCAAACATGCCCGCCGTTTCCGCCTTGAGGGCGTTATAATATCACATTCAATTACACTATTCGTTTGTAAAAGAGTAGCCCCAGAGTTGACGTTGGGTGGAAATGATTAGTTTCCTTCCATCTTGTTTTACAATGCTAAGTTAGGGAAGGCTATCGCAAATAACCCTCTTTTAGCTTTGCGCGAAATTTAAAAGAAGTCATGCACATTCTGAAATAATTACCACCTAATTCAAACAACGCTACACATGATCTAATGTGCTATATTCAACAATAAATTCTGGATTATCTTCTTTTGAGATATGAAGTAATGAAAAGATAAAAGTTTTTGTGATTGTTTTAATTCAAGAAACATCACGTAGGTTTACAAACACGTGTATCTTACCAACCAGAAGCAGGTTTGATAATTTCAGAGTTCACAAAGAGTGTCTGAACACTATTCATAAAGAAATTCGTTAAAGCTACTCCTGAAGCAACTATTCTCATCACGAAGCCTTTTTTGTGGAAATAAACTGTAAAAAGATTTGATCATCTATTTGTGACTTTACGTTTAAATACATACATTAACGATTATAGCATTTATAAACTGAGAAGCATAATAAATGTACTATGTATGCTGTTGTCATTAATTGCGAAGTTCGGAATTTGTATCAACAAACGTAACCAATATACCATAAATGAACATGAATTTCAACAATGTTTAGTGGTAAATAAAATTAAACTTCGTCTACACTCTAATGTTACTTATATCTAGACTTAAAGCAGAATAATAACTTGACCACTTATAAACGTACGAATAATTGAATTGCAGAAATAAATTTAACACAAATTTGAAATTTTAAATAATTATTCATTAAATAATAACTTATACTTTCAATTTCATATGTATATATATAAATATATATAGTTTTAAAATTATTCTGATAGACAGTGCAGCCCATGCGAAAACAGTTTTTTTACATTTTTGCTGTGTTCGTTTCTAGTGTTTTAGTTGTTGAAAAATACTTAAATAATACTTTTCAAATGAATGGATAGTTAGGTTACTCATTTTATTTTTTGTAAATATATTTAAATAACAAGATATTTCGAAAATAATTTTCCTCGCCTCTATAGCAGTAATTACAAATGACCAAAGCAACAGGTATAGCCAAAAGTATCAACCATTCCACAAGTGATTATAGTAGTCAAGAGGCTGTGTTGTATACTCTAGTATGTTACCGTTATTCCAGATCTAACAGATTAAAATGTTTGTTGATTTAAAACATGAATAAATACGTCATTTGGTTCTTAGTACTAGATTCTGTAGCTTCTAGTTTTGTTTTGTTTTGTGATTTCCTGTTTTTTAAAGACCTCAGCCGATTTTAAATGTTGGGGTAACATTTTCACTGTCATTCTTATGATATATTTTATTTGTTTGATGTAAATTCATAAGGCCTGGTACAAAACCGTGGAAACATACGAGGTATGTTCAAAAAATACGCGGACTTACGTCATAAAACAAAATGTACTTTATTTAGAAGTTACAGGTCTGGGACCCCTTCAAAGTACTCTCCTCCCCAACGCACACACTTATCCCAACGGTGTTTCCACTTGTTGAAACAGTCCTGGTACGCTTCTTTTGTAATGTCCTCCAGCTCCTTCGTCGCATTTGCCTTAATCTCGGGAATCGTCTCAAATATTCTTCCTTTCAAGGGTTTTTTGAGTTTGGGGAACAAGAAAATATCTCAAGGAGCAAGGACAGGTGAGTAGGGGGGGGGAAGAACAGTGATCGAGTGTTTGGCCAAAAACTCACGAGTTCTGAGGCACAAATTTCGCAGCAACGCGGTGCATCTTCAATATTTCGGTCAAAATCTCGTAACAAGATCCAACTGATATCCCACACTCTTCAGCAAGCTCCCTGACAGTCAGACGTCGATTTGCCCGCACCAGGGTGTTGATTTTGTCGACGTGTGGGTCGTCAGTTGACGTGGAAGGACGTCCAGGACGCTCATCATCTTCAATGGATTGTCGACCATCCTTGAAACGTTCATGCCACTTGAAACATGCCGTACGCTTCATAGCAACATCACCGTAAGCCGTGTTAAGCATAGCAAAAGTTTCAGTCGCAGATTTTTCAAGTTTAGCACAAAATTTCACAGCAAGTCGTTGCTCCTTCAGGTCATTCATTCTGAAATCCGCCAAACGATAAAATCGCACTTCACTTAAAACCGCGTAGCTAATACACAAATGAAGATATCTGCAATCGGGAAATGACGTCGTAATCAGCTGATCTGTGCAAACCTAGCGACACCAAGCGGGTTTCCCTGGAATTAACTGGAGCCGTGCAATTCAAACGGTCCGCGTATTTTTTGAATAGCCCTCGTATTACACTTTCATTTGTATTTTCTCTGTTTTTCGCGAAAAGTTCATAAGAATTGGATTAATTTCCATTAGTCCTTAGAACTTCGGATGAAGGATCATTGGACAATAAGAATGGGGTTTTAGAATTGATGAACAAGTAATTTCTTGCACTTATCAAGAATTATGGTGTATATTTTATTGGTTTCGGAAACAGAGATTAAAATTATTACTTTAAGATCGAATTGTTTTTGTTAGACTATATTTCTACAACAATTTCATATTATCCATATCCCCTTTGTTATCTTTTATATATGCACGCAGATACTGTCTTTCCAGAACAAAGTAAACAGAAGCGAAGAAAGTTATATTTACAAACATCTTCTCTAACGTTGTGACTTGCTAAAACTATCAACCGCTGCAACGAATATCGAATCAAATGTATAAATTTTAAACAGTTCGAATACCAAACATATTATTTACCAAAGACAGATTTAATGGCTACGTTCCTGACCAGAACTTCATGCAAACTGTGATGAACAATAAAACACAAATATATTAAGAATAATAATGGTATAAGTAAAATTATAAAGAAGAGGAAAAACCTAACTGTAAAAAACTAAGAAACAACAATATTGTGAGTTTAAAGAACTTTAAGACTAAAAGAATATCCAGTAACAATCATCAATAACAGGTTTTAACTACATCTCCTGAATATACTAGTTTAAACTTGAGACAGTGTTTTTAATTTATCCGATAGATCACGAGATTACATATGATGTTTTCACCTAATTTATATAAACTTTTACAAGATTAATAAATGTCTGTAATCATAGCAGAAGCTCGTGTCAGTTTCATAATAACACTGAAATTCAACATGTCATAGTTAAAAGGAGAGTTAGGACTTTAATAAACAGAAACTTCGTATAAAGATATAATAAATGAACGAAAAACAAAGTCATAACATAATAAAAATAGAACTTGCTATTTCACGTCATACATGAATTGATAACATATCTAAACAATATAAACAGGGGCAAGATACTTATGTACTCAGACACTAAGATTAATAAAATAATTAAGCAATGACAATATATAATCTTCAAAAAAAGAAACGCAAAAGGTAAAATATGAGACAAATTGTTAACAAGTTTATTCCGGGTAGTTCGGTATGACATGTGTGAAACTTTGCACATTCACTGCTGAACATCCAAAGTCTGCAAAGGCGAAGTCCACGCTCACTAGGTGAAGTTTAACGTCACTCAACGTCAATAACGAGTATGCCCCCCGTGAGCATCAATAACTGCTTGGCATCTCCTGCCCATGGAAGCAATGAGATGACGAATCACATCCTGTGGAATGATTGTCCACTCAGCCTGCAAAGCTGCTGCAAGCTAAAGTAGTCTGCGGTTGAGGTTGTGGCCGTCGCAGACGTCGGTCCAACTCGTCCCAAAGATGTTCGATGGGGTTTAAATTTGGTAAGCTGGAGGGCCAGGGAAGATCGTTGGTGTTGTGGTCTCAAGAAGACAGTGGCGAGTCGGGCTGTGTGAGGACGGGCTTTGTCATGTTGAAAACGTCGTTGACGTTCACCATGATGGGTTGCACATGGGGCCTAAGAATCTCGTAGACGGTTGCGTACGGTCTGATCGGAAATCCTACGCAACCCTGGTATGATTGAGGCAGTAGACGTCGCAGTGGTGGTCCTATCCCGAAGGTGACGTAACCGGATGTTGCGATCTTGTGTGGGGCGTGGTCCAGATCGTGGACGGTCACGAGTTGATCCATGTTGTTGGTGACGATTCCATAGCCTTGTGATGGTGCTTTGGTGACATTCACAACTCTGGCAACATCTGATCGAGATTCGCCTGATTCCAAGCGACGAATGGCGTTGTTGCGTTGTGCTTCAGTCAGTCTTGGCGTAACTGTACTGCGTGTCGGTGGCTTAACACTGAGCTATGGAAACCGAGAACCCGTCACTTTTATAGGGATATTGCACATGTTGCACCTGCAGAACATGCAGATCTCTCAAACAAGTTTATTGGACACGTCTGCGTTTTGGCGAAAAATCTGATGTTTTCCTCCGTTTTCAAAGTGCACAACTTTATTGTCATTTTGGTCTGACAATCATTGCCTTAACACGTGTAACATCACATACTCTGAGCTTGTAACGTTATTACATAAATTTCTCTTTAAAATAACAAAAATATCCCTTTTGCGTTTCTTGTTTTGAAGAGTATATTTTTGAATTCTAACTTCATAAAAAGTAGTAGCATGTAGCGACCTCTGAACGTCAGTAAAATCGTTTCCTCTTCATCCAGTTATATCTAAGATGACGTTTTCATTCAAATATAATAATTGCTTTAACCATGTTTATTTACCTTGTTATTGTATATTTTAATTGTTTTACATTTACGAATTTAATAGCGTTATTGAAATTGTTTTTTGGTGTTTATTATTAAATATATATATGGTAAATGTATATCTTATCAAAAAATACAATAATACGCCAACAACGTCCAATAAGAAAACCTAGTTCGCTTCTAAACTGGCCCCCCAGTGGCTCAGCGGTATGTCTGCGGACTTATACGCTAAAATCCGGGTTTCGATACCCGTGGTGGGCAGAGCACAGATAGCCCATTGTGTAGCTTTGTGCAAAATTCAAAACAACAACAACAACAACGCTTCTAAACTAAAGCGACGAACATGCAGATATATGAAAAGAAAATCCAGCGGAGTTTCTTCATATGTTGTGTTCTTCTTAACTCTTGCTCTCAGGTAAGAAGTTAGGTAAGGAGTAAGGTTCCCAAATGTTAGTATTTACCAACTGCCAGATAAATCCAGTAACTTCCCTTCTGCTGACTTTTATATACTAATAATGTCAATATTTTGTAAGTTTAACGTGCATAGAGAAACAGTAATACATCTGATAATCTAAGTTGTACACAATTTTCCTAATGAATCATATAACCTGTTGGTAAAATATTTATCTATGATTCGGTGTTATCTGCGTTGCCATTATTTTCTGCCAATTTTTAATATTAAAGCATTATACCATGAAAAAAGAGCAAAAATGACGTCTAAATATGCTACTTATATAAATATAAATAATGTTGTACACAACTCTAAGATATACAGAAAAATGTAAAAACGTAGCCGTTAATTACACATTTGTTTCTTTATATGAGTGTTTAAAAATATGAAATTAATTTTCTTTCAAGTAGTTGTGGTAGAAATTACTGATAACAAAACCAATAACAAAACGGAGCCAATAATTATTCTTCGAGATTTATTAAATCATCACAAGGATATTTGTATTGTGACAATATTTACACAATTTCAAAAATATTGGTTAGAATTATGTAGTTCTTACAATAAAATATAATTGGATTAGATTGTGATTAGTGGTTTTCGTAACTTAAACTTTGTAAAATACTACAGTGTTTGTCGAAGCTTTTTCTGGGAGTCATGAGAAGAAAAACTGTTCCTGAGTTAAATTTAATTCCTAATAAACAGTTAGACGATGGATATTATGTTGAATCAATTAAATGTTAAATAATGTCGACAGGAGATGCTATTGTTTTTATTGTGACACTGTCGTCAGACTCAAGAAAACTCTGGCTAATTGATTGTGTTCCACTTAAATATCTGTAACATAAGTCTAAAACAAGATAGTCTGTATTTCCTCTTCACATCAAATGTTACTAGTTTGTTTTGATATATACACAGTGGGTTGCCACTTCTCTGCCCATCACAGGTATCCAAATCAAGACGAGAATAAGTCCACAGATATTCTATTGTGAAATTTTTGGGCCAAAATGCTACTCACAGTGGTGAAAGTAAGCTGGTACGGCTACCATTATAAAATTTTGGAATTTTGTAATATTTTCTTTGAATTACTACAACATTCAATGCGACCCATATAATCTACCCACAGTTATTTTGTTTCGATACATATGTAAACAAACAAGTTAATAGAAAAAGCAATTCATATATAACGTTGTAGTAAACTAGTTATTATTTCTTGAATCTGATGTATCACATTTTATGGCATTTGTCATAGATTGTTGGAGCTTAAACTTGTTTATTAATATCGAAGGAATCATAAACTAAAAATGTTTTGGAACCACTAGAATGATAAGTCCGATTCGAATAAACTACAAGATATAAGATTAAGGAAAGCGTGAATCTGAAGATGACTTAGAATCTGAAACTTTATACAACCTACTTAAATTAACATTAAAATCCGACTATCATATAAAGAAAGATTCTTGAACCGATAAACTATGAACATCAAATAATAAAATGGTGTATCAGAAAACTAAAAGTAAATTAAAAGGTAAAATTTGTAAGGTTTAAACTCTTACAGTTCTTAATTACTTCCCACCAATGCTATAAATATGACAAAATGTTTGCTTAACTAGTCTAGTATTATTCCTTTCTTTATTTTCCATAAACACAAGAGTCCGAGAAACATATTACAAGATATTGTATTAAGTAAGCTTTAATCGTCACACGATGTATAACAAACCAAACCTAAGAAACACTGTTAGTTCTGTAAGACAGAAACAGGTTTTACTCAAATTATATATTCTTACATAACAATTGTTCTCTTTTTGTGTATACTCGCTGTTTATTGTGTTCAGATGTACAGGTAGAACAAAGTAAAACTGAGACAGAGTGGAGTAAGTACTTTCCGCTATCTTACTGACATGAGGTGTTTTTAGTCATTGGTTATGAAATATAGTAGCAGAGATACAGAAGTGTAACAATGTAGATGTCAATTACACACTTATTTCTTTATATATGTGTTGATCAAGTACAAAATTATATTTCGTGAATATGTTAATGTTTGCTGGTGTCTCAACACAGATAACACAGATTCCACATTGGACTTACACAATGATGTATATTAATCATATTTAAGTACAGCCTCTTCAAAGCTAAACTTTAAAATGACAGTATTTATATTACTTATGTTGCTTTTTTTTAGATGTATATGAATGAAAAAACGTATTTGCAATTGCATTTGCTATAAAGCAAGAAATAAGCGTTTCAACAACTGAAACAGAACACTCTCACTGCGCGGCATGGTCAGGTGGGTTAAAGCGTTCGACTCGTAATCTGACAGTCGCGGGTTTGCATCCACGTTGCACCAAACATGCTCGCCTTTTCAGCCGTGGGGGCGTTATAAAGTGACAGTCAAACCCCTATTCGTTGGTAAATGAGTAGCCCAAGAATTGGCGGTGGGTGGTGATGACGAGCTGCCTTCTTATACTGTCTTATACTGGTAAATTAGGGACGGCTAGCGCAGATAGCCCTCGAGTAGCTTTACGTGGAATTCAGAAAACAAACAAACAGATCACTCTCACGTGAACAAGAAAAATACATAGTAAAAAAACTAATAATAACGTCTCTAATATTAAAATATTCAGAACAGCTTATAGAAAGAATGAAATTAAAAACTTTTATTTTAAAGCATATCAACTTTGTTTATACTCAGATATATACGATATCTTTAACATCATTAGGTATTGTAGGAGATGATTGTGTTTTGCTGCAGTTTTAACTCAGTCATAATTCATTTACTAATTCATATGGTACCTAAAATTTTAAATAAGTGTCTTAATAAATGCTGCATATATGGTTTTGTAGCGCTAATTTATAATTCAATTCAACATATCCAACGGACTGAAGATCCCGATTTTGAGACCTAACATTATGAAACAGTTTTCACATTTTAAACTGAGTGTTCACTTTAACTGGTGGTTGCTACCGATTACTTTCCTTTCTTTATAACTCATTCTCCAAAATCAGGGTGGACCATTTTTTTTTGTGTGTCGAAGCTGAAAAAATAAACAAACATTAGAAGATGATACACTTTAACCTTTTAAACGAGTTACGTTGATTCTAACAAAAGAAAAGCATCATTCGGAAGGGTCCTGTGTAGACAAAGTTACTATTCATAACATAGTCGTACTTCAGTAACTGTCAGACTTCATACAGCAGAGTAATCTGATCACACATTATGTTAATAGGATGCACGCTATCTGGTGGCACTAAAAATAAATATTCAAGAAAGAAACTTTAATATCTCCAAACTTAACCAACCTGATATTAGGAAAACTGCTTTTGTTTTGAGAACAGTTTCAACGGTCCATAAGAACAAATAGAAATACGAGTTTATGACTTCACAAAAACTGTAAAAAATGCTGGAAAATATATTAACAGATACAGGAGGAAAAGAAAAGAAGAATGGATATCATAACAGATCTGGAGCATAGTAGAAAAAACTAAATCGTCACGTTTTTTGGAAAGAATTGAGTCACTAATACAGAAAGAAGATCAGTGATAATTAGTGCAAGGAAAGACACATTAGCGTACGTAGAAAGACTTGCTATGGAAACAAAAAAATGTACCTTATCACTATGAAAGTGAAGGGAGATTAAAGAACAAACCAAAACATATCTCTACGAATAAGATATTAAAGATTTACAAAGAACGAGATTGAAAGGATAAAAAGACTGAAGAAACTTTTCCAGTGTAGTTTGTACAGATCTCCCCAATTTTGATGTGAGAAAAGAAATTCTAGTTATATGTTTTGACAACATTATAGAGGACGATACAAGAGAGGTTTAAAAAATAAAAAGTCACGTGGATAAGTTAAAGTCCTAGAAGTCATAGACTCTACGACAGATTTTGGAACAGAATTTTATATGTGGGTTTCATAGACTTTGAAAATGACTTTATCTTCCTTCACAGAAAATCATTAGTGTCATCAAGAGCTTGTATGATGGCTACTAGTGCAAAGTGATTTGTGACAAACAGCTTGCAGTCAGCTTCTGTTTGAATGGCGAGGTGAAGCAGGAATATATTCGGTCTTCCTTTCTATTCATTTTGGTTGAAGACTGGTTTATAAGAATGGCCAGAGAACACAATAAATGAACACTTATTTCGCTGCTTAAAGATCTGCACCACATAAATGACGTCAGTCACTTTGCAAGTCAATGTGTTGGTATTTAAAAGAAAATTGGAGGCTAATCAGACAATGACCCTAGAGTTTACAAAAGTATGACCAAATGCTTGAGGAAGAAAACTACCCAGTCACTATTGACCAGCAGTTTACTGTTTTTTTCCAACTTTAGTTTTAGGCACTAATAATCCACGCCCCTTTAAAAGTATAGTTCTTTAAAAGTAATTATTCGCAAAGAGTGCTTAATTTCATAAAATATTAGAATGGATCACAAAGTCAATAATGTTACATCATGTTATACTAATTAAAAATAATACAGATAACGATGGTAGATGTCAAAATGATCCTCTCGTTTTCAACTTTATACAATATCATAAAAAAACATCAAACATCAGCTGGCAATGAGTTCCATGTACACAGAATTGAAGAGTAAGGGTATTTTATGAATTATCAATTTTAGCCTAATGCAGTTAGGTTGTTATGTGCAGCACCCAGATTCACGGAGCTGGGTAACAAAACAGAAGCAATTTTACTCCATTAATGAAGGATATAAAGGTGATTTTGTACACAGTATAGTTTCAGAAAGTACCAATGCTGACAGGAAGATCAGCACCAGTTTCATTGATCTGAAGAGCAATATGCTCAGGTTTGATAATTTCACTAGCTTATTCATACACGTTAGAAATGATTTCAGTTCTTCAACATTTATCTCATAATTTAAGAAACTTTTGCCACTGGTGTTAAACAATTCGGCAAAATATTGACAAATTCTTCAACTTTATTGATTCCTACAAACATAATCATGAAGTTAAACAATACAGCGGATGGAAGATTGGAAGGTAATGTTTGTACAAAAATCTCCTGTTTGTTGGGATTGTAAAGAAAACCACCTTTCTTAAGTTACAGAAATGTTTAAACTCGCTGATGCTTCAGACTATTGCTGATCTTTATAAAATAAATGTTCCGTAAGATGTGAGTTAAGAGTTATTTTCATTCAATCCTAACATGGTTTACCTTACTTTTAAATTTTTTTACTTGTATTAATTTCTTTTCTTAGTAAAATACGTAACAAACATTTTAAGACCGCCGGTAGAACCACCTATGTACCATTTAGTAAATTATGTTTTCAAGGTTTCTGTATGATACGAATTTGTGAATCAACTGTGAATAGACTAAAACTACATTCAAAAACTACTCATCTCCTGCAGTATCTGATGGTTTAGATATAAATACTTATGTATAAAAACGGTCCTTGTGTTTTGACAAAGACCTCTATTAGTACAGTTATACTATAAAATTTTCTACATATTTTCATGAGAAGAGACATGATAATTAAATGGTTATATTATTAAACATTTTTGTCGCTCGCACGAAGATATCTTTTTATTACTTGTTGAAACTTCATTCTTTCACTCTAGCAAATGCAGTTGCTAAAAACTTTTTTCATATACGTATCAAAAAGAAACAACATATGATATATTAATATTGAAGATTTACAGTTTCAATATCCTGTTCTAAAATATAATTATTATATATTGTTGTGTAATTCCAGATATGAATATGTGCTATCTTTGTTGAGACCACTATGATTGTAACGTATTGAAATTTACTGACATAATCTTGGAACTTGTCGAATTACACAATGTTGGAAAATATCTCTAAGTAAAACAACTGTAGTTGTAAACATTCTATAAAAGGGATATACATATATATTGTATTTCTAAAGTTAGCTTGAGAAAACCTTTATGAACGACGATTGATATCCATTGTTTGATTAAGTTGAGCGATGCACAGAGCCTTGACGTTAACACCATCAAATACCTGTAGGATGAATTGAAACGCCAAGTGCAAGCCAGACCTTCTCGCCCGACATCAGTGCCCGACCTCACTATTGCTCTTGTGGATGAATAGAAGGAATCCTTGCAACCATGTATTTTCGATTTTCAATCAAGGTTCTTGTTATGAAGAAAACTAAAACTAACTAAATGTGTGACTCAAGAATCGTCTGAATTTAACTGATTATATAATGTTAAAATCGTCAAAATTTTAGGACGTTTTTTGTGTTTTACACCAGAAATAAATTAAATTATAAATTAAGTTACACTACTTTGACAATGAAATTTGGAATTAAAGTGTTATTTTATTGTTACTATTATACAATTTGATGCCAGATATAAAAGAAATGTACTAGTGAGATGAAACATAAAAATACAAATCAAAATACTGAAATAGAGTGAATGAGAACACACTGTTTTTTCTTGAATTACTTATTCCTGACTCATCTTATCTACGAATGAAACAATCGCTGTCACACAAAAGAAAGCAAACCATCCCAAAAAAGGAACAATATGATGAAATCTAAAATTTGGAGAAAAAACAGTTGTCTGAAATAAAAGTCATGAATTACAAGTTAATATTCGAACCGTATATCTTATGTATTTCAGCAAACTAACTACTTGAATTGTGATAATTTCAAATCTGTAAGGAAGTTTTTAATTTAAGTAAACCTACACTAGGAATGTTTGATTTTAAAGAAACATTTTTTCCATTGTTGAATCATTTCCTTAGCAAATCATTTACTCGAATATCTGTTAAATTACGATTCAGTGAAAAAGAATGATATTACGGTGTTTTTCTCAGATTGTTGGTTACCCCTGCTGTACACTTACTGATGTAAAAAGTACCATTCAAAAATTTCAGCAGGGTAATTCGTTCTATAAACTTCAGCAACAGCAGCCGGAATAAAAAAAACAACAACAAACAAACAGGAAATGTAGCAAAGAGTCCACAAATCCTTATCAAGTACATCACTTAACCTCCATAAGGTGTCGTCACCACAGTTAACAACAATACTGTCTTTTTCCCCAGGAAGAGGAAAATCGTTAACTAAATATTTATACATACACATATATATATGTATATGTCTATTATAAATAAATGAGATTAAAATAAAACCTGTGAAAAACAACAAGAAACCTGAAACCTATAATCTTTAATTTCAATATATGTATATATCATTCTTTTCTTATATTATTATTATGTTATCTTACAGTACTTTATGGTTTATCCATTTATATAAGAAAAAGAAACTATCTGAATATCTGTAACTGCATGAGCAGGTGTGTGAGCTAAGATTCTACAGCTTTCTGTAATCTTTTTTCTGTTCGTGACACTGAATTATTTTAGAGTTTTTCAAAACATTTTATGTATCCAAAGTATTTTCACTTTTTCAATATATCTAAGTATTATTCCAGAAGTCTATTTTCAGTCAACTTGAAATCAAATAATTAGCTATGTTGTTCCCACGGCAACTCCAGCAACAGATCCAATAGAAGATAAAAACAGTCGTGTAATATAAAAGACTTTCCATATATTTGAAAAACAATAAAACGTAATTCTGAAGAACAAAATAACTTTCTTTCTTCACTCCCGTCAGAATATTTCAACAAAATCCTGATGGTGGTACTCAGTTTGTAAACTATTATTTTCATACACAAGGTGGTTTATGACAAATATAACTTTCAACTTCTTTATGCAAATCGTAGTTTCTCGAGTTATATATTTTAATGATTTAAACTTCAAAGTATGTAGGTACGTACCTTATAAGAAATATTTACAGACATGATTGGGTAATATGAACATATACAAACTATTGATAAAAGGTAAAATTCTTCCATTTTTAAAGCCTCTTTTGTTGAAGCATCAAGATCAATTTCACAATTACTGTATGATTGTTCATCATCAGCGTTCATATGGACTGAATCTTATTTCAGCGATGCACAAAATTTGTCGTTTTTCACTGCTTTTGTATTGTGCAAGTCCTTCTTGAACGGTCCAATAACTTCTTTACTAAACGATTGTCTTGATGTTTTGCACGCAATAGTTAATTCACCGTGTATTAATTATTCCTGTATTAAAAATATAAAATAGTTGTTTCCTACTTATAGCAGCTAATGATACACCATACTGGAAAATAAAAATACAACATTTTCTTTTTTTTTCTAGTTCCGAAAGCAGTCATTTTAAGTAACGCTATTTTGTTACACAACACTATTGTTCCTTCATGCTAAACCCTGGATAAATGTCTTTACATAAAAAATTGTAATAACATCAATGTTTTATTTGGTAGTATAAACATTTATCTTCACTGTATTGGTTCATATCTTTAAATTTGTATATTAAGATGTCAAATTTATTCTGAGCTATAAAGTAATACTACACTTTTAACCAAAAGCAGCTGAAATCTTTGAGAAGAGACAGTCAAACAGTATTCAAGAAAACGTATCTAGAACACATATTTGGAATAACTTTGCTACTATTGTACAGAATATCTACGATGGTAAAAAAAAAGGCACAGAGAGGAGTAAGAAAGATGAGGAATTAATTATCTACCAGGTTACTCATATCTATATGTTCATCAGTCATCTACGTTTGAGTTTATTATATTACCAAAATGTATCCAAATATAACTTACAAGAATATGTTTTCAATATATACTTCTGTAGATTCAGTGTGTATGATTATAACTTAATTACTTGTTAAATCTGTTGACTTAAAATTCAGCATATGTCCAAACGCATCTTATTTTGCATTTCGGACTAAAATATTCCTATTCGCTATTCCGACATATTAAGTAGCACTAGCTAATATGTCAGACATGTTCAGATGATATGATGCGAATTTACTTTGTAATATGAAATACCATTTTTAATATTTTAATCAAATTCTAACCTGATTTGACCATCGTGGTAGTTCTTGGTACATAAGCAGCCCAATCAGTAGAATTAAACCAGTAACACTTCCCATTATCAGAAACAGAAAAGGTACCCTTTCTATACTTTCGTTGTTGTAAAAAAAACTGAAAATAGTAAGGGTTTTGTTATTAATGAACAAGTAAAATGGTTTGTGAATTAATTTAATATTACATTAACAACATTGAGAAAATCCATTTCCCTGTGGGATATAATATTTGTTTCTGAAGAAAGAAGATATTGCTTGATTGTAGAAAGATGGCCAGCAATTTAATGTAATAACTGAACTTAATTTAAAATAGCAGTATTAATTTCTTTATAAAATATTTTAAGTGCTTGTATAGAAAATAAGAAAAACATATTATTGTGGTTAAAAATGATATTATGTGTAATTCATTATTGAAGAATATGTTAATTATTGTTTAATAACTATGAGCAAAATAAATAAAAATTATATATATGTACACTAAGAATCAATTTAAGGATGGATAAAGAGTAAAAGTAGTAACTTGCTACTAAGTTAAAGAATTGGTGGAAGAGCAAAATATTGATAAAAGTATTGTAAATGATAACAGATTCACAAATGGAAGAGAGGAAACAGAGAGGTTTGGTGATGAGATTTTTATTCTTGATAAAAATGTCTAAAGGGAAGAAGAATGAAGCATTTTTGGGCATTTAAAATGCTTCCAATATTGAATAAATATGTGCATGAAGATGAAGTGTCATGCTTATTCACAAAAGTATAAAAAATGATTACATAATGACTGTTGCCTGGGAAGTAGAATGTGTTGAGAATCTTTCTGCTTGTATGTTTATACTAACTACAAACTGAAGTTATCGAGGTCAAAAGAGAGTTACAAAGAGCTCGTTAAAGACGAAACTGAAAGGGTTCCTGACAACTTAAAGTACAACAGTATGGGCTAAAGCAACGAAAGATTTATGCTTTTCCTTCACAAAATTGCCAAACAAGAAAGGGAGTAGGCACTTTGAAGAAGTATCAGTAACAAGAATGTGTGTGTATAGATACAAAAACAGAGGCTGACAATTTACCAACTCCATCTGCAACCAATAAATAAATAATTTTGTTTTTGTTCTTAAGTATTGCATGACAATTAAGGAAAAACAACCAATTTTGGAAAGTATTTGCTTTGAAATTTTGTGTGTTAAACTAGAAGATTTTTATTAATCTAAATAAAATATATCATATTGATTTTAAGCCTATGATATTAAAAAGTATATTAAAAGAACTTATTTTTGGAATCTTTGTCACAGAGCCGGATTCTCATTTTATCTGCAAACCTTCGAGTTAATGCTTGTGTGCCTCTCTCTCTCAATGCATATTGCAATTAAAATAAATAACTATGCAGGTGTTGTTGTTCTTTTGAATTAAGCACAAAGCTACACAATGGGTTATCTATGCCATGTACAACAAGGGAATCAAAACACGGATTCTACCAGTGTAATTTCACAGACCTACCGCTGTGTCACTATTAGTACAACTGGTAGTATTAGTCAAAGCACCAGCAGCTAAGCTGAGCCAACCGAGCTGCCTTTGACACACTCAAAAGCAACAAAAATGCCCAAAATATCAACCACTCCATAAGTAATTATTGTTGCTTGTTATATACTACAGTACGTCACTGTTATGTCAATTCTATGTGGTTAAAAGGTTTATTTTTTATAGCATTAATAATTACGTCACAAATTTCTGAAGAAGATCTATTAAATTTATAAACATTTTTCATACACATTAACAATAAATTTGTTATTCGTTGAAATCTCGAAAAAGATAAACATCAAAAGGCAACATTACTAAATCCACTGTTTCATTATATCACATTGATCTTTGCTCAGCCAACACAGTATTATTATTTTACATTTCCTTATAAAACGTCATCACTGTCATTGTTTCTTTATCTATACACTTATGGCATTTTTGATCATAATATTCAATAAAACGTCTGGGATAATTCTATATCATAACACCATTTTTGCTTCTATGACGTGAAGAAGAAACCATATTTATACTCTTTCCAGATCACAGAAAGAATTTTGCTAATTACGAGCTTAAATGTTGGCTTTTGGACGTATGCAAGACAAGAAACAAATACTTTTTACTGATACAATAGTTTTGTAAAATTGTATACATTGTAACTCATTCAATTGCTAGGTCTGAAATTTTACAATATTTTATATAATTTCAAGTCGTTTCCACGTAATTCTAAAGTTGGTTGTGTTTAATTTTGTGCTTTCATCTTTTCAAAGTGTTTCCATTCTTTCACTCACGGTCTGCAATACATTTCACTAGAGCATACTTTAAGAAATACTCTTGCCTGAAACATTTGTGTTGGCCAATAAATAATAGATCTTTAATAATAATTTAATAATAATTAAATAATAGAATAAATAGCCCTCCATTAGCTTTGTGCGAAATTCAATAAAACAAACTTTAATATTTTTTATAGATTACTTAAGGATGGAGTCAGGTATAACGAAAATGTTCTGTTGTTTCACCTTTTTTTGGTTATCCAGTCGTTTATTACATTATTATTTTATTTCATATCGATTATTTCACTTTTGATTCATCACTAAAAAGTTATAATTTAACGATTATCTTACTAAACAAAATATTTACTACCTAATTATAGCAAATGCATATCTTCACTTAAGATTATTTTAAAATAGATTTTGGAGGAGGTATATACAGATATCTGTTAAATAATATATCAAAAGGAATCATAATTTTAAGTTGTATTAAAATACACAATCTTATTTTATCAAATGTACAGTGGCATGCCATCGGACTTATATTCCTATAAACCAGAAATTCATTTGTATTTAATATTTCTCAAATATACGTCAAAATATAAGTAATCTTTTGTGTCATTGAAACTAAATATCGGTTATTTTTGAAGTTAGAAAAATAATATCTATCTTTAAACGAGAAAGAAGTTGAAAAATGGGCTGCATCAGCACAATTACATTTAACATTTAGGAAGATTCTTCTGTGATGTCAGAAAGGAACTCAACCAAACAGAAAGTAAAAGAAATTAAACCACCATTTCCAAACGAATTTGATGTGGTACCAAAAGAAGCTTTAAAAATGAGAGAATTTTACATTTTATTGATAATGTGCATTGGTTCGTTTCATCCATTTATTTCTTTCAGTAATTTTTATAAGGTGATTTGTTTTTTATCTTATTGTTTTCACACAAAAAAATTAATTCGTTTTACTTGCTATATTAATTTAAAATAATAAAAATGCAACTAATTTATTATGTGTTCATAAAAATATACTGTACTTAAGTATACTTCTTCGCCGGTGGTCAGAATATGAGAATTTTCAAAATAGTTAGGAACCGTTATTTCTGATAAGTAGAACAACTGTCCGTACTTTTAATTCAGGAAATGAAGTAGATCAATATTAATTTGCTAGGCCTTGCTGATTACGAGCTGTTATTTCAAATGTCAAACAATACTCTCTCACAAGCTTTAAAAGTGAAGCAAAGAAACATAAAATAGAAATGAAACAAACTTAATGTACAAAAATATAAGATAAAGTAAAAAAAATGCCATCTTGTTCTCAAAAAGTAAGCATCTTTGTGAACATATAATCAGCCAACCATTAGTATGCCTTGAAAGTAAAGGTACGTAATATGTATAATAGTTAATATTTCCAAAATACTGTTTGTCTGTTAGAAATAATTAATCAGTCCTCACTCTATCTCTCGACGTAACTTCCTCTTTGAGGTGAAAGAGTATCCCAAGAAACATTCTACCTCTGTATCTTACCTTCCCTTGGTTCCAAACATCCACATATCCGTTGTGTGTATTGATTCATGAAAGGTTGAATATAATCCCAATTGACTAAGTGTTATTGGTGGACGACTTTTAATAATGAAATGAATATTATGTCTTTTGAAGTCAGTGTACACAGTTTGTAACTGGGAACAGTTATTGCCAAAATAAATTTTCCAAACATCCCATAATGAAATTTATTTCTAAACTTTTCAGTCAAGGAGAATCAGTTGTTCAACTACACTTGAAACAGTGAAATATCCGAGTCAATCGGTTTATCATTTTACACTTGCATCACTATGCTAAACTATTGGTTTATTCGCTCGATATCTGAATAGCCATTAGAGTTGACTATATTTTTATCTGACACAGAAAACCCAGATCATTTACTTCGTAACGTTTATATGTTGATAAGGCTTTTATAAAAATATCTAAACTGTGTTAAACTTTATTGAATTTGTCTGAGCACTTTATAAACTATATTTTATTTTTCTTATTAAAAATATGTTCCCATTAACTCAACATTTATTGTATTCATAATAAAATAAATATATGTTAAAAGGAACAAAATAGTTATATTTTCATTCTTCAGAGACAATTGTCTTAACAATATCGTTTGAGTATGTTGGCTGTAGTAATGATTATCTAGATTATGGCAGGTCATCTATCTTCTAGAACAATAGCCATAAAGTTAATTCAAACCAGAATATGGACAGCACGGAAACAATTTCATTAATGATATGAGCATTTATCAGCTAGTGTATGAGAAAATCTGAAATACGTACGAATTATTATGAGAATCAAAAGAAGGTTTACAAACCTAACAAAATATACCACTTTATTTTTAGATATATGGACAAACACTTATAAATGATGACACATTTCTGGCCACAACGGGTTCTGCATGTGGAATTGTTTACGTTGTTCTTAGTGTACCTTATGTGCCTGATCCAAGACAAAATTTCTTTCAAAGTAAGTAACCTAACAGGCAAAAAATAAAACAATATTATGTATGGTGAGAAGTTAATATGAATATTTGTAAGTA
Source organism: Tachypleus tridentatus (assembly GCF_004210375.1). Taxonomy (NCBI): domain Eukaryota; kingdom Metazoa; phylum Arthropoda; class Merostomata; order Xiphosura; family Limulidae; genus Tachypleus; species Tachypleus tridentatus. The sequence goes on from NC_134831.1 coordinate 158,422,081, forward strand.
AATAATTTATTTACTTCATTTTGAAAGAAAATAACTGCAAACTAACATAGTGCGTAGTTTTTAAAGGCTAAAATTAATCTCAGTGATAATTTCCAAAATAATTTCAGTTAAAAGCAGCTATCTAAAAGGAGAATTCTAGTCTAATGAAATAGTAAAAACTGAAAAACCGACTTCTACCCTTGTGGTTTATCTAGAACAAGCAGTTGCTACCCATTCCAGTGTACTCGTCCTGAATACCCTGTCTCAATAATTTATCATATAATAAGTAAAGAACATTTATTCACAGTAATGTAGTATGGTTTGACGAAGTTTCAGGCTCAAATCTGAGAATGTTTTCTCCTAAAACTTCACTCATTATTGTTCACAGTTCGGCAAATTAATTGAACAAGTATTGTATATTAACTCTGGTCTACTGCAGCTGCTAATCAAAATATATTTAAATATGTTTTTTTCTTGCTTAACACTAGGAACAAGAATCTATCTATGTATTGCACGAATATACTGTTATAGGGTATGATATTCTAATACTGTATTTTGTTTGTTTGAGAGAATTACGGTTCATTAACGTTGATCTTAAGATGGCCCTACAGTAGAATGTAAAATATTTGGATTTGTTCTTAAGAATCGTGCTTGTTGTACAAGTGCATTATTTTTGCATTAGTCCTTGTATTTTTGAACGTTATTTGTAACGTAGACCTAAAACAATTTACAACAGTGCACTATATGTTAAGTTACTAAGTCCAGTTCTGTAAAAAAGTGCAAAAAGCACAAAATTAAATGCACGTCGTTTATGTTTTAAGAACAAAGAATGAATATTATTTATTCAATGCAATTTCGGAAAACCGCATTACAGAATTTAGAGCTGGTAAAATAATTTTAAGTTAAGTTTACTTTATGTGTTGAATACCGATTCTAATTCACTATAAAACGTTTAGTTGTACGACGTCTTGCCATTTTTGGACATCAATATTTTTCGAAGCGACTTCATATTTATCTGTTAAGAGAATGTCTGATTTGAGGTAGAAAGTGAAGAAATATATATATATAACAATATGTCACTAACACTATATCTATCATATCAAGTACTGACAATGTCTGTCTCCAAACACCAGTGCTCATCAAGACAGTTGGGATAAAACATTACTGACTAGTTGAGTAATTATTTGTAATTAAGCACAAAACTACACAATGGGTTATCCATTTTAACAGCTTTTTGTGGTAACACATGAGGTTCAACTTCACTATTACTGTTCGGGTTTTCGTCATCAACATTCACATTGACTGAATCTTCTGATAATGATGGAACTAATTCTTGTTTTCTATTGTTATTCTACTGGCAATGTACTTTGTAACTAATGAACTAAGTCCTTTACAAAACGATTGTCTACGTTTCATACACATCAGTTAGCCCACTCCATATTGTTTCTTCCTATGTTAAAAATACGAATACAGATGTTTATGTATAGAAACAGACAATATAAAATAATGGAAAGTAGACATACCAGCTATGTGAGATATCTTTCAGGTTCCTTTTATTGCATAACTAAGTAATCATTTTAGGCAGTGCTATTTACGTAAAAATGACTACAGCTCCTTTATATTAAAATCTGGATAAACCTCTCCAAATGAAAATGTAATTTTATTAATGTTTGCATTTAGTATTATAAAAAGCTGGTTCACTTCTTCAAGTGTATGTCTTAAGATTGCAAGATTTCAATTGAACAATAGTTAAACTATACTTATTAACAAAAGAGTCAACATATTGGAGAAAAAATAGGTATAGAAATATAATTATATAACATGTATGTGGAACCCAAGTAGTAGTGGTACTTACCACTATTTCACAAAACTCTTCCGCTTATTCAAAACACCTATCGGTATTAGTAGTGAAGTGTTTCGAACAATGTAATAGAAACAAGAAACTTACTTCTGCTGCCATCTTTTAGTCTAGATAATATCTAAACATGTTTATACGTTCATCTATCATCCAGTTTTATGTCCTTTATCTATCCGACGTGTATCATAGTTTAGAGCTCTAGTTTTGCAATAATGCAGCTTTTTTGTATTTTTTTAAAGCATCCCATTATTAAAAGGCTGTATCTGCAGAGATTAAATTTGTGTGGTTGCAACAGGACTATTTCTACAATATGGTTGAAATTCAGTATATGTAAACAACAACTTTACTATTCACATTAAAATAATCCGAACTCGCTATGGCAAAAACTGACACTAGTAAATAAGTCGAAGCTATTAAAATCATATGATGGGAATTTACTTTGAAATCTGAATGTTTTACTTGTAAATGTATTTTAATCAACTTCCTTTAACTTGGTTTGTCTCTTGTCGTAATTCATGATACATCAGCAGCCCAGTCAGTAAGTAGTTACACCAGCAATACTTGCCATTACCTAAAACAAAAGAAGAACACTTTCTATAATTTCAATCTTATTAGAAACCTAAAAAAGAAAACAAAAAATGTACATTTAAAATTAAAGTAATGAGTGGAAATCGCTGACGCATCCATTCATGAAGTGGGTCATTATGCAATGTGCCCTGGATTTTAGATGTACTATCGAAGTCAAGACCCAAACGATGTTCGAGTTTCTTTATAAGGTTCAACTTCGCTGGTCTCACATGATTAAGAAAAAATTTAAAAATTGAGCAGATGTGGGTGCTCTAGCCCACAACGCCCCATATCTTTACCACCTTTTGCTGTCTGGGAAGGTAGTTGCTCACAATAAAATAATTAAAACAAAAATTTCAAAGTGACAAAATATCAAAAACTAATAATAATTAAAAAAGTAAAAATTATAAAATGCAATATATGAATAGGAAGACAACAATAAATAAATATTAAGGTATTACAATACTAAACCTAATCTGTGATGTCTGTTTTTTTTTAGTTTTTAGCTTTTGTGACATACAGACAATGTTTTTATAAGGTTTCTAAGAAATGATATTGATGTTACACAATTTTAATATTTTAACATTAGCGTTTCCACCACTCCCTATTAAACTAACTTTGCCTTTAACAGAATACTGACTACTCCGCAAATCAAGATTAAAATAATATATGCTTCATTACTTCAACAACAAATGAAAATGAGAGAGAAGAGAGAAAAAATAATGTTTTGTAATTCATATATTAATTTGTTAATATTTTAAACTGGTTGTCTTACTAAATAATTCACATTAAATAGTTTTAGTTACATGAATTCTGTATATTAATTTTTTTTACACATAAATTAAAATTCCTTCTAAAAAACATGTACACAGAACACACTCTACAACTGTATAGAGCTTAATCTGATTGTTTGTCCTGCTTCACTAAGAATGTATCTCTTCATATCCTGTACAAATCGATAATAAGTAGAGAACCGTTAAAGATTGGATTGACAACTAACAATTTAAGCAGCTTTTTTGTGGCATAATACACAATAGTGATCAAAGCTGCATGATTCAAACATTCCTGTATAATCATAGCATTACTGAGAGAGTAAAGAACAATTGAAAACATCATACTTAGGTGCAGAAATCTTCCCGGCCTTATTATTTTTTTTTTTTTTTTATATGAATACATTCTAATTACATCATATGGTACCGTTGTAATGTATTTTCCCCTAAGCAGGTTTATTGCGGTATTTAGGAAAATACATCTCAAATGCAGTCCACCTAAAAACTGTGAATTAATTTGTTATTACATCTATTTTCCACCATATTGTATTGTCTGTTTCTGTGCATAAGAAATATCTGTATTTATATTTCTAATACGGGAAGAAACAATATCCAGTGAAATACGTGATGTGTACGAAACTTTAAGAGAATCGTTAAATAAAGAATTTAATAGCCCAATTACAAAAGATTTAGACTATAGAAAAACAATAAATAACGAAAAATTATGTGCATCATTAGAAGACGACTGAGTTAGTGTGAACGTTGATGACGAACAACCATACATTAATGGTAAAGTTGAACTTACCATTGCATTACGAAAGGAAGCTCAGAAAATGAAAGAATTTTACCTTTTAGCGATACCTTGTATTAGCTCATATTTTCCATTTTCCATTTATGTTTCTGAATGTTTGATACAAGTAAGCATACGAACTTCATATTTTTTTTTATATCATGAAAGTTTCCAACTTCCTAAACTACGACTGAAAAAAAACATTAAATATTACTCTCATTATAAACCATCTTGAGATACGAGATAGAACCCAAACCTTTTGTATGTAAACCCTGATTGTGTTGTACAAACCTAATATAAAATAAGAATAACTTGTGGTTTCAAACAGTAAGTACCAACACCAGGACATAGACACTAACTGGAGTAGGGAAAATTCTTTTGTACTTGAAAAATACTTTCTTACCTGTTTCTCAGACATATGGACAGACGTTTATATTCGACGACACATTTCTACCTACCATTGGTTCTATAGCTGGAGCCGTTCTTGCCCTCAGCCAGACGACTGGGTTTCCTTCTCAACAAATTATCCTACACGGTAAAAAATGTGCAGAGCAGAGTGATATTTGCTGTTACTAATATTTTTAAAATGTACACAGTGCTTATGGATCAGCGGTAAACTTTAGAGCTTATAACGATAAAAATCAGGTTTCGATCCATAATCTTGTAGGAGCATGTTCCATTACCGTTTTCCACGTAAAAAAATAGAAAACCACTATTCTGAGCGATATATATAAATATTTTAATGTAACGCATAGAAAATGGTTATACGGACAATTTCAGCTTACATACCAAATCAATAGATTCGATAAGGTCTCATTGTAGTATTTCCTGATTGAAATAGAAGGATACAGAAAGTATTATAAACTTAACACAACGTGTGGACAAAATAATATGTTATACTAAAAACCCTCTTTGGAATAAAATTGACAAAATCTTACATTTATATTAATCTATTTTATGTACCACATACGAAATTTTAAGAAATATTTTCTTACATCAACAAGTAGATAAAACACCATGATATAAACATTTCTATTACCAAACCATAGAATATATTCAATTAAGTGTATTGCTAACAAAATTATTTATTTATATAGCTAAGTTATCTAAGAGTCAGCCCTCTTAGTGAAGGCTTATATACATTAAGGAAATCTTATCTCTCGACTTGAAAACATACTCTTGGGCTACTCTTTCACCAACGAATAATTGTCATATATTAAAGGGCGAGCATATATTACACGATAAACTCAGATTACGATATTAACTAAGATGATTCATAATGTTTGAATATTCTGATGACATAATGTTTGTTCTAGACTTTTTTTCCTTTTGTGGCCTATAGTTTAATATTGAATTACTCATTCTTTGGAATTTTTTGCTAAGTTTTATGTGTCAGCGACGTTTTCATTAATAGGTAGTAAGATAAGATAATGAGCATAATGAAGTATTGTTATTCAAGAAATAAGTTGTTTTTATCTACTGTACTTCAATATCTTTATTATTTTTTTTTTTATTTCACTAGTGCATTTATTTAGTATATTATATCAAACTGATTAACCGTGACAATAACGATATCTTATTTCCAAACTTCACTGATAAAGTTGCATAAAATAACTAATTGATTAATATTTACTTATAAATAAATATCATAATACCTGTACTAGAAAAGAGAAAAATAATCTAACATTTAGCAAATTTTGTTTTCAAGTTTCAATCAACTTTGTGATGATGACGAAAAATAAAGACGAATAAATATTCGATTCTCGAACCAATTGATCTAAATAGTGTTTATGTTTAAAACTATCAAAATATGAAATATTCAAGAATAAAAAATAATGTAGGTTATTTGTGTCTTAGCTGGATTAACGGTATCTGATATTGAACATTGATTAAAATGTTCTAATATATTCTTTATCTTCAGAAGACCAGCATGGCCAGGTGGATTATGGCGTTCGACTCATAATCTGAGGGTCGCGGATTCGAATTTCCGTCGCACAAACATGCTCACTCTTTCAGCTGTAGGGGCGTCATAAAGTAATGGTCAATCTCACTATTCGTTGGTAAAAGAGTAGCCCAAGAATTGGCGGTGGATGGTGATGACTAGCTATCTTCCCTCTTATCTTACACTGCTAAATTAGGGACGGCTAGCACAGAAAGCCCTCAAGTAGCTTTGTTCGAGATTCAAAAAACAAACAAACAAACAAACTCTCAATAACCCTATATTTAGATAGGAATTTCTGAATCACGTAGCATTGATCACTATTATGGATTATGCCACGAGAAACTGTTTAAATTAGTAACTGTCTATCCAATCTTTAATCGAGTCTCCACTTATTACCGATTTGTATAAGATATAAAGAGATACATTCTTAGTGAAGCTGGACAAAAAAAAAATGAGATTAAGCTGGAAACAGTTGTAGAGTGTGTTCTGTGTACATGGTTATTTAGAAGGTGTTTTAAGTTGTGTGAAGATTTTTGCTTTTGAATCTCGCGCAAAGCTACTCGAGGGCTATTTGCGATAGCCGTCCTAATTTTGATTTATTTTGATTTGCGGACTAGCCAGTATTTTATCAAAAATGCAAATTTAGTTAAACAAAGGGAATTATGGAAATGCTAATGTTAAAATATTAAAATTGTGCGAAATCAATATCATTTCTTAGAAACTTTATTAAAACGTTTTCTGTATATTGCGAAAGCTAAAAATATAAAAGTAGACATCACAGGTTACATTTAGTATTGTTATACCTTAAAATACATATATTTATGTCCAAACATCATATTGGAAGCGTCTCCCGCAGGTACACCTGTATGTATGTGGGTTTACAATGCTGAAATCATGGTGTCGATTCATCTCGGTATACTTATCAGATAGCCCGATGTGGCTTTGTTATAATAAAACAAACATATTGGTTGCTTCAATGCTAACATCAAGTACAGTTTTCTTGTATTTCCATTAATATATTCTATTTTATAATTCTTGCTTATTTAATTATTATTACTTTTTGGTATTTTATCGCTTTGAAATTTTTGTTTTAATCATTTTCTTGTAAGTAACCACTTTCCCAGAACCTGAAAATAGTAGAGATATGACACGTTGTGGGCTAGAGCACCCACATCTGCTCAATTATTTATTTTTCTTAATAATGTGAGACCAGCAAAGTTGAATTTGATAGAGAATCTCCAACACCATTTGAGTCTTGACTTCGACAGTACTCCTAAAAGCCAGGACATATTGCTTAATAAACCACTTTATGATTTTTGCACTGGTGTTAGGTTTTGTGATTGAATGCGACAGTGATTTCAACTAATTTTTTTACATCTTAAATGTACAATTTCTTGATTTTTGTTGTTGGTGTTTGTTACTAAGCGAAAAGCCACACAAAAGGATATTTGTGTTCTGCGCACTACTTGTATCAAAGACTGGTTTTAAGCAATATAAGTCCGAAGACATGCCCTTGTGCCAATAGGAGGCATGTACATTTGATAAAATAAGATTATGTATATTAATACAACTAAAATTACGATCCCTTTCATATACTATTTAGCAGGAATCTATTTATAACTCATTCAAAACCTATTTTAAAATAAACTTAAGTATAGATATGCATTTGCTATAATTAGGTACTATATATTATGTTTAGCTAGATAATTGTTAAATAGTAACTTTTTAGTGATGAATTAAAAGTGAAATAATTGATATGAAATAAAAGAATAATGTTATAAACGAGTGGAAAACCAAAAAGAGGTGAAACAACAAAAACATTTTCGTTATACCCAACTCCTTCCTTAAGTAATCTGTAAATAAATATTAATGAATCCCTGTTCATGGAAGCCGCCGAATGAAATTGAAATCCGAATTTAAAAAAAAAAAAAATTATTTCATGTAACGGAATCGAATATATAGTAAAATAATCTTATGTTATTCATTTACTTCATTTGGTGACGTTTGTAAGGCTCTATCAATGTAATAAAATTTCATGTTTCGCACCGAACAGCTGTTTTATGAGCTTTCGTTTGTTACTCAAATGTCTTCATATGTACAAGATCCTCTTGATATCGTTAACAGAAATGAAATTCATGTACGTCTCTAAAACCCATTGGTGTTGTCATAAATTTTAATATCACATTTATAGTATTCTTAATTTTTCAATATCATACTCTGAAGAATTAGTGCAAATCTTAGTTTTGCAATATTTTGTTATATATGAATCGAATATCTAAATAAACAATAATATTAATTAGATTTTTCTCAGGAAAGTATTAAAGATGGCTGGGATATCTCAGCTTCTTAAGTATCTCCGTTTCTTATAGATTCTTTACTGACTAATATTTTCCATTATTCTATAACCGATTAAATTACATCCATATTTTATAGGTAAATTACAGAAAATGCACTGCAATTTCTACGAAACATTTTCGTTAAAAGCAAACAGAAAAGTGTAATTTGTCTCAAGAAACATACTACTCCTTGACTTAAATAGTATTTTTGTTATTTATTCTATAAAAATTCAACATTTACTATTTGTTCTTTGTGTGTCACCAATAACTTTTAAGTACTCTAATATTAAATATCAGAATTCAATTTCTGTTTTCGAATGACACATATTTAACACAAGAAATATTTTTCTCAGAGGTGTAAAAAATGAACAAACAAAACGATATTTTTAATCTAGAACTGGCGGAAACGTTGGCACTCATTATTTAATTATCAGAAATATTCTTTGAAATAAACTTTTCATTAACAAAGAAAAAAAGGTGAAAAATTATTCATGTATATAATATAAATTCTGCAATTAATCTAAGAGTCAAAAATTTTTCCTACTTCTAGTAAAACATTAAAATGTTATTTAAAGATGAAAATTATGAGTGGTCCAAAGAGTTTTTATTATTCACAGGAAGTTAATGATTCTCTTTCCTATCTATTTTAAATTGTTTTACAGTGATGACATTTAGGAACAATGTTTTTTTAGGAAAACTTTGTGAGAAATTTAACCAATACCTGATTCCATGAAATATGCTAGAATGTATTGTATATTTTGGCCTAGGTTCTATCAAGTTCTGACAAACCAGAAGTTTCTACAATTTTCTTTACAAAACATGTTATTAATACAGTGAAATATGCACTTGAGAAACATTTACTTTCAATATCTTCAGACCGATGTTTGTATATGATATGTGAGAAAAATACATGACTATGTTTAATAGCGATAAAGAGTAAGTACCCAGTGAAAATTATATTATTTTTCAGTATTTAATTCTATGATATCATCAAGTGGCAGAAAAGTTACTAAACCAAACCTTATATAAACAGAACAAACAATAATAATCTTATGTTACACTTCACTTTGCACTAAGCTAACATATAAAGGGAAACTTCGGAGCATGTTTCAATTACTCAGTCAAATATTATCAGATAACATAGTTTGTCATAGTATAAAAAAACCTAATGAGCATCTTTGTCTTATTATACTATGACATGGCTTAAATAAATTTTTATCAGAGCAGCTACAAAGGAACAATCAGTATGAAATTTTATTTTGTAATAATTAAATGTTATGTTACAAGTTACATTTTCCTTTCTTATATTTGACATCTGCTGAAGGTCGCATAATGTTTAGTCGAAAATGTTCGTGAAAGTTAATAATCTAGAAGCTTCGTGAAGCATCTTTAATCAAGGTCACCGTATAAATATAAGCAATAAGTGAAGATTCGGTTAAGTAAGTTCAAAGTTAGTAAAATTATTCACTGAACCTCTAGAAGTGCTTTTGTAAGTATGTTTTGTTTTTTTGAATTTCGCTCAAAGCTACTCGAGGGCTATTTGTGGTAGCCGTCCCCACTTTAGTAGTGTAAGACTTGAGGGAAGGCAGCTAGTCATCACCATCCACCGCCAACTCTTGGGCTACTCTTTTACTAACGAATAGTGGGATTGACCGCAACGTTATAACGCCCCCATGGTTGTAAGGGTGAGCATGTTTGGCGCGACGGGGATGCGAACCCGCGACCCTCAGATTACGAGTCGCACACCTTAACACGCTTGGCCATGCCGGGCCCTTTTGTAAGTAAGTTGGGCTAAAAGTTGTTTTCGGGCTTATGTTGAAAACTTTATATAATTAAAATTAGGCCTTCAATAAAACATGCGAGATAAATTATATTTATTTCTGTATTACGGCCATGTTTGTTGTTCAGTTGTTATCAACTTTTATGGTTTATTTATTTTAATTTCATTAAAATGCTAACTAACTTTCCACATAATCATTTCTATTTTGAGTAAATATACATTCGTGTATATTGAAATTGACATGAACTTCCCCGGCGTTGACATACTAAAATTTTGAATGTGACATACCTAGTTAATTAATATCTTACCAGAAGCTTAACTAGAGGCAGAGAAAGTTACGAGATAATTATTGCAATCTATAGGTATTGCTGTTTGTTCTTCGATATTCTTATTAATATTGAAAGGTATTGTTTGAATATTGTAATTACAGTATTATTTTTCGGAATTAGGTTTATCTTTCTTGTTTATATCCCTGATTCAATCATTATTAATATTTATGATATTATGTTTTTAGTATTGGTGTGAAATCATGATCAGGAATTTGTTTATTATCGATACAAGGCAGGACATTTATTGGTAGTAAGGTAATTAACGTAATATGATAAAGTACGGGTGATCGTTTCGGTAATAGTATAAATGGAAATTGTAAAGTTATACCAGTAATAGTTCTATTTCAGAGAAAGTCTTGTGTAGTTCACCTTCGAGGAAAAATGTATAACTCTGATGTCAAACGTTCAAATGAGAATAGTTTACTACGTTATATATAAGGTATAGAGATATATCAGTTGATCAAGGCCAGATATTACATGACTTTTTCATAGTCTATGAAGATACCTTCTTAAGCCAAAGAAGTAAAATATGCAATATAATTTTACTGAAAATGAATCTCCAAACAGGCTGAGGTCTTCAGGAACTAAAATTCATGAAGAAATGTTGATAAAACTAAGTACTAGTTTCCGGTCTTCACTTATTGTACTCGAGAAGAAAAAGTAATTATTAAGGATTTACACAAACAACAAGGAGGGAATGAAGTTAGAAAAAGGGATATCTGCTCTCTGTAAATGATTTATACTATTTTGAATGTCTTACGTTTATGAAAATGGTTTTCAACATTTGACCACAATACAGAATACTGGTAAATGCAAAGCATCGAAGCAATAAGAGAGAAGACAGCCTTTACCGTAAAATAATGGATTATGGCCATTTGTTGTGTTACAGTTTAGAATTATTCTGTAAATATATGAACTCCTGGGATTATTGGAGAGAGAGTGCTCATAGATAAATCTTAGGTTGAATCTATTCATTATCAGATAACACCAAGAACGTGGGTGAAGATAGAGTGTTGCTTGGACTATGTTCTTGCTATAATCATTGTCAGAAATCTTATGTTAACATAGCTCTTTAACTAGATAAATTGTTTAAAAACTCAACACATTTCATTGTACATAAATATTAATAAACTGTAGAAGGAACTGAAAACGGTGCTGGTGTATAACTTGAAAACCTACTAATTGTTTAACCAGATATAAGTCATTACCATTAACAGTTTTATGGAGAAAATTTCATATTTCTGGCAGTGAAACAAAGAAACAAAAATATTGCTGTACTCTATTGAAAAGGAAAAAAAATACTAAAGGTGATTTAGAAGAAACTATAAAACAACTGTACTGTTCTTATAGAATATAGATCAAGGTGGTATAAATAAACACTATATATGGTAATGTTAACTTTTCAGTTTGTACAATATTTTTTCGAAATGTCATAAACTGCTCCATAACTACTGTATATAATTTTAAATGTGAGTGTAATTTACCTCACCTTTAGTATAATTCATGTTCTTTTATGGTATGTTGGTTGTGGTTGTTTATAAAAATACCAAACTTTGCCACTGATTAGGATACCTTATATAGTTAATATAATATAAATTAGAATTTTAAAATTCTATTACATTTAGTATTTAAAAGACAACTCACGCAATAATTGACCAAATATTTCCGCAGTGGTATCCCAACAATAAATATATCGTAACAAGAATAATGACGTCAGGGTTAGCTATAACTCTTCTGGTTATGAATAATGTAAAGACACTCTTTGTGAATCCTTATAATTTCCAACCTGCTTCTAATGGGTAAGTTATACGTTTTTGTAAACTTACCTGATGTTTCGTCAATTTTAATATAGACTACTAGTTTCAGCTCTCACGTACTTTATTTCACCTTTCTTGCTTCATTTGTATTATGTATCATTCATAGATCACAATTGTTTAAGATGTATTGAAGAAAAATAATCTAGATTTGATTATTGAATGTAGCACACAAAATCCTCTGCATTATTGTGTGAAATAATAATAATTATTAATTAGAATGAACCTTTCACACTACTAAATTTCAAATATCCAGAAAGAGCCACAAAAAACGCTAAATTCATGGTTTTTAAAAAAAATAATTATTTGCTTTTTCCCATCTTAAAAACTTCAACTAATCGATTTTTCATACTTAAACTTTTTCTTTTATTTTATTGGTGAAAAATATGTTTGCAATAAGTATGGAGAAGAAAGGAATTACGATCATTTAGTTTCAATTCTTATAATTCTATAGTATTAAATTAAGTCATTAACCAGTTTTCGTTTTCACTAACGAATAAATCTTCAACGTTTTTTTTCAGGTTTTTTAACAATGGTGAAATTATAAGATGGCGTTCCTGTTTTGCTTCTGGTAATAAGAAATGTTACTGGTGTAAATCTACTGATTGGACTGTTTTTGTACCAAGATCAGAGGAATTTAATTTAGAATTAATTTATTAATGGAACTTCTAGACTACAAAGTAAATTTCCATCATATAATCTGAATAGATCCGACTATTTACTATTGTAAGTTTTGCTATAACAAGATGGGATTAATTTAGTGTGGATTGTAAAGTTTTTGTTGACATATAATGAATCTAAACCAAATTATACAAATAATTCACTTGCAATCACACGCACTGAACCTCTGGAGATATGGCTTCTTAATAATGGCATACTTTAAACAAATAGCTGCATTATAACAAAACGAACTTTAAACTAGGATATATGTCGGATAAATAATGGACATAAAACTGGATGATAGATAAATATATAAACATGATTAAATATTCTCTATACTAAAATATGTCAGTAGAAGTATGTTTCTTGTTTCTACTACATTATTCGATACCTTTCATTACTATTATCAGTAGTTTTTGAATAATCTTAATAATTTGGTAAAATAGCGGTTGGTTCCATAATTAACACACCTGTTTGTCTTCCAGATACATTTTCTATATTATGTTTCTAGTTCTCTTTCTTCTCCAATAGTTTAGTTGCTTTAATTAAAAATTGTAGTGATACAATACGTCTTGAGATACATTTTTACGTCAAGTGGTTTTCTCGTAATCACAAAACTGTAAATTTCATATTTGTTTGTACTTAAGCACTAATTCATAATTGTTATTCGTCTTTAATTAAGATTAATTTTACCAAATAACCCAACAAACCTGCTAAACGAGAAAATACGTAACAACAATACTGTATAAAGTAATTAGAATAAAGTCATAAAATAACTTCAGCAAAGATTGAGGTAATGAAAACGTACAGGAGATATTATTTAATATCCCACACAAACATAACTCAATATTTAAAAAGGTAGTTTTGGGAAATAATCTAGAGTTTAAAAATCGACACAATAGTATGTGTATAATGTTTTGAAAATTTATTTACTAACACAGTATTCTTATATCCACAAGGAAATTTCAGGATTATCCCGTCGAAACCTTTTAGGGTGATCGTAAACATTGTACATTTGTGAAACAGTGGTAAATACAAAATGTATGTCCACAATATGTATTTTTAAAAAATAACACTTGTTTTGCTCTTTCTTCTACATGTTTGGAGTTTCTTTTGGTAACAAGTGTAGATAAACTTTATTGTTCAACAGAATCATTTAGAAATGTGGCCCACAGTTGTAATCTACTAACATATTATATAGAAACATTAATGAAATTACAACATTTTGATCTAAAGAAGCTTAGCCAGAGTTTAATGAAACAAACTGTTATGTTTTGAAAGGAAATATTGTTGCTTAAAATGGGTGCAAGTCAGATAATAGAATAAAAATATCAAAAATGTTTCTACGACTATTTTCCTTCATATTGCAATATTTGTATTTAAACATTAAAAAAAACTACCACAGGATGAATCACGATCTATGGAACAAACCAATGTGTACAAATCGTCAAGACAATCGTGTTGTAAATAACTTAATGGACGAATTACGAAAGACGTAGACTGTAAACGAATAATAAATAACAAAAAACTATGTGCGTCATTTTAATAACATTAACTACAAAAAATGTAAGTGACGACAACCGTACAGTAATGTTAAGGTTCATGCGTCACCGAAGGAAGTTTTGCAGATAATTCTACCCTTTATCCATACATTGTATATGTTCATATTATCCATTTATGTAAGTGAATGGATTTTAAAAGGTAAGTGAACAAGAGAGTAATTTATTTTTAAGAACATATTTTTTTTTAAATCCTGAAGTACGACTTACATAAAAATATTAATAATGTTAATCTCATAATAAATCATCTTGAGATACAGCATGAAAACAGAACCTTATGAATTAAAATTTAATAGAAAGTAAGAAGAACTTGTACTTAAAACTTAAATTCCAGCACAAGGATTGTAATGAGACACTCGTCGGTGTGGTAAAATAAATTTATAATATTTTCATAAATGCTTTCTTACTGTTTTTCAGACATATAGATAGACGTTTATATCAAACGACACGTTTCTGTTCACCATTGATTCTGTACTTGAAGCTGTTTGCGTCCTCAGTCGAGTGATTTCAGACTTAAATCAGAACTAAATGTCTTAGAAGGAAAAAAAAATGTGTAGAATGAAGCTTGTGTTGTTACAGATTTATAAATACTGATGTATTTTTTTTACAATTTACAAAAGGATTGCGGATAAATTGCATGACAAATACAGTAAAAATAATAGCAATTTCTTAATTTAATTTCTAAAATTTAAAATGTTACAAAATTATAGTTTACAATTCCTCAAAATAAATCGTATATAAATTAGTGTGTTAAATAAAAAATTTTTATTAAAATATTTTCGACATATTTGTCTAGAGAATAGAAAATCTTTATATAAATAAATATTATAACTCATGGAATAATTGTTATTCACAGATAAGAATCACAAAATACAGAAAATGTTTGACCATTACCAGTTAAAGAATGTACGAAATATTTTAGCTTAGAATCTATAATATTCTGACAAAAATATTTTATTAGTACAGTGAGTTATACACCTTCTTAACCTTAACATTAAATTCCTTCATAGCAAAGCTTGTAAATGCTATGTGATGATAATACACAGTTATTGAATTATAATAAACAGCCAGTATCTAGTGAAAAATACATTATTTTTTCAACGTATCACCACATATCCTCATTAATGTTAAGCGTCTCACTGAACAAAAGCCGTCTAAATAAAACACACGCATCTACATCCAAGATTGCACTTAACTATGATTTCATGAAGGTGTCAGATAATGTTTAAATTACCGAGTTAAACATTATCATACAGCATTTTACTATACGGATTTGTTTTGAAAATAACACTGTCTTACTACACTTCGAGATAGTTCAAAGAAAACTATCAGATGAGGAACAGATGAAGAAACATTATGATATTTTATCAAATAAATATCGCAAAACAACTGGAGGCTTTCTTAAAGTTTTAGTTCAAAAACATCGAAAAAGTGACAAATTTTAAGAGAAAGTAACTCCTAATGTTCGACAGATCCCTAACGTATCAGTTCTTTGTCCCTGTTAAAACTTTGATACTAACAGTTGTTTTCGAGGTGTGTTAAGGAGAAGTACAGCTACAAGTAACTCAAAAGACAAAAAACATGTATATATCAGAATAATACATTATATTAGTATATATTTTATTACAATATGTATTATAGAACTAATGATATGAAACTACAAACTATGTTCAATATATCCTGATAACTATAAAAAAGAACGAGTATGACGCTCTAAGACTTGAACGAAGTTGAAAAAGGCATTATGGGAACATTTCGAGTTTTTCATTGGTTATTCTCGTGTCAGATACAGAAGTAAGTGTACAAATTAAAATGTTTGATTCAATGAAATTAGTGAAACATAAGAAAATAGAAAGCATAGCATGTTCTTATTATATAACCTTATTACATAATTTTGCTTGTCAATATAAGCAGTTTGAGTTCATAATTCATATGAAACTATTGACTTTAGATAGGGACGTAATAAACATTAAATTTGAACAAGTGCTGCATTCAACATGCCTTGTGACAAAGAAAAATGGAAATTTACTTGTTTGTTTTACTATTTTCTTTTAAAATTGAAACGTTAACTAGGGTACAGTATTAAATATAAATTATAGTCTACAATTTGATGCCAAATTTATAGCCATAGATTCATAAAATAGTACTTCAATAGACATTTTATTTAGGTCAAACATAATGACATGGCTTTTGACTGGCGAGTCGTGTCACGACTGTAATTAATTTTGAAAAAATATATTTATTACAAGAAAACAGTATAATACGTTTTATTCTTTGCTCCCTTAGGATTTTTACATAAAGAAGTGTGTGCTTCTGAATCTTAAAGCGTAATTACAGCATTTTATTATTTTGTAATTATTACTAACAAAACTGTAACAAATATGACTTTAAACTGTCGGCTTCTAAACATAAGAAAGTAAAAATATAAAGCACAATCAATTTGTGAAATTTTAATTCAGAAAGATGCATTTTGTCAATTCAATTATGCCTTTAAATGGTTCAATTGTTTCATGTCTCGAAGAAATTCTGGAGCAGCTTCAGTTTCTTGTTTAAATATAGACATGTTTAAGTTAAAGCAGCAGTAAGTAAACAAAAATTTACACAACACTAACTGAATATATTATAATATAGGAAAAAGGAAACTTAAAATACTCAAAAGCTTTTGTTTGTTTTGAATTTCGCGCAAAGCTACTCGAGGGCTATCTGCGCTAGCCGTCCATAATTTGGCAGTGTAAAACTAGATGGAAAGCAGCCAGTCATCACCACCCACCGCCAACTCTTAGGCTACTCTTTTATCAAAGAATAGTGGGATTGACCGTCACATTATAACGCCCCCACGGCTGAGAAGGCGAGCATGTTTGGCGCGACGGGGATGCGAACCCGCGATCCTCGGATTACGACTTGCACACCTTAACCCACCTGGCCATGCCGGGCCTGCTTAGAAGGTAAAAACGTTCGTATGAATCTGTTTGATCACCAGTGTCGCATAATTAATATTCGTTTTAAGTACATGTTTACTCTATCAACACATTGTGTGATCAGATTAAACTGCTATAGGGGTTCTTGCGCATGCTGGGGTTCAATTATAACAAAGAAATTTGGCAGCACGAGACTCCGATGGATTATGCTTTTCTTTTCATACAACCATTAGTTAAACAGAATCACATAAAAAAAAAAAACATCTGGATTTCTCAATCTAATGCACATAGATAAAACAAATTGCCTCTCGTAATTTTTAATTCTAGCTACAACATTTTTTTTTACTGTAATAAACTGAAACACATTCAAAAAGTACCCTAAACACAACCATATTTTCTAAACGAAAACAGTATATCTCCATTTAGCATCTACTTATTTTTCACCACCTCAATATTTTTTCACACATTAGGAACGGTCGTCCCTGATTTTAAAGAACACACTTCTCGTACTACGGTTTTCATTGATCATATTTTTGTCTTTATAGGAGAAGACTTCAATACATGTATTTTGTTTTAGACAAAAATGTGTTATGTTCAGTGTTGAAATGCTGCTTTCTAATTCAGTTGAATCATTCATCGTCATTTAATGACAAATAGGGAAAGCCATCTTAAACATGTTACATTATGTTTCATGTCTATTGCGACTTTTTCAGGAAAGGTTTGTTTGTTTGAAATTCAGCAGAAAGCTACACAATGGGCTATCTGTGCTCTGCTCATCACGGGTAACAAAATCTGGATTATAGCGGCGAGAGTCCGCTGATATATCGCTGTGTCACCAGCGGGCTTCCTCAAAGGACTTTTATAATTTTGTGCGTTACCATTTTCGTCATTTCGTATTTGTTTGATATGTTTCAGCTTTCTGTTGTCTTGAAAAATTGTGACGTCAATTTTTTGTTCATCGTATACACAAACTTAGTAGAATGTTATTCGTCGACGATTTTTTTCTCAGTTTGTTTTATTTATGTCCTAACATGCAACACCTGAATGATATAACATTTAAAGATATTGACTTTTTTAAACAAGTGTATGTTACCACCACCGTCCCTTTCGTACGTTATTTAAAATGTTTTATGTCACCATCTTATCAAAAAGTCGTTATTTTTATAATTACAGTAATACCTAGCTGGAATGTATAACTGAAAAAGTGTACGACAGGTAACAGACTCGTTAATTCTTGTAACCATCTGGTTTGAAACACGAGTCTAACATTTGAGTTCCTGTACATCTAAACTTATAATATAATGAGCATGCGCTCAGTAAATTAGGTGTGTTATGCATTGTGTGACAGTAAAAACGTATTTATTGAAATAACTTTTTACATTTTAGCAGTTGTTTTTTGCTTGCTTTTTTTTATTACACACACAGAAAGAAATAATGAAGGTTAGTCTTTGTAAGTAGATATTATTCTTATCAGTGGTTGAAAATAATTCAGAAATATAACTATTCAACAATTCAAATATTTTCTTTGGAACTCGTTTTATTACACTTTTTAATTTAATAATTTCACAAAGTTAATGACTATTTATTGTTTAAAGTAATTTAGCATACATCTATTCAAGGTTTACTTTTGTTACGTACGACATTATTATTTGACGTTCATTACTTGTCAGTCAAATAATCTTTCTTTATATCATAACCGAGCTGTTGTTCTGACAGGTTTTTGTTATGTTCCATAAAGTTTCAATTCCTAAGTTACTTTTAGATTAACACATTATATCTTCCTATATCTTGTAGTTAATTCAAACAGAGCCTGTTATTTTAATAAGACTAATAAAGTCCCTGATCCCAGTGGTTCCCAAACTATGCGCATCGGGATATTTCAAATTTTCGAGATAATTACAACGATATCGACATCTGTCGGACACCGTGCAAACTATTACCTCGAGGTTGATCACAGGTTTGATGACGAGCTGCCTTCCCTCAAGTCTTACACTGCTAAATTAGGGACGGCTAGCACAGATAGCCCTCGAGTAGCTTTCTGCGAAATTCCAAAAACAAACAAACCTATTTGAAGAATAAAAATTTGTTAGACGAAGAGGACTTTTACTTTACCTAAACTTATATTTATGTTTCTTACCCCCATAATTCTCTCTAATTCCTCTTTTTCTCAAGAGAAAACAATTTTAAGAATTTTAATATATCCTCATATGACAACCCCTTAATCCCAGGTACCAATTTCGCATCCATGTTCTGAACTCTTTCCAATAATTCAATGCCATTCCGAAGGTAAGAAACCAAAGACAAACATAATAACCCAAATGGTTTAAACAACGATCCATGCAATGAAATTAATACCTCTTTAGACTTGTATTCAATGCTTTTGAAGATACAGCTTAAAATCTATTTGCTTTATCACTACCAAAAATTTCGTTACTTGGATAGATTAAGAGACTAATTAACCATTATGTCCTTTTCTTTCATGACACTGTTAAGGTTATCTCCATCGAAATTATTCTTATAATTCTCATTGCGACAACCAATATGTGAAATCTTGCATTTAGCATAATCCAAATCATTTCTATAATTTACATAATGATAACGTACATTGAATACCTAGCGTCTATCATAATTAAAATCCACCTGTTATTTTTTGCCAAACAATTTATCAAATAATCTAACTAATTTTATACAGCAGCAGCATCGTCTACACAGCCACCAACACCCAAGATCTTAGAGTTATCAACAAAATTAAGTAACTTATTGACCATTCCTTCATGTATATCATTAAAGTAAATCGAAAATAGTAATGGTCCTGAGATAGAGTCCTGAGGCACACCACTTGGAGTATTAATCCAGTTTGATATAGCTTCATATGTAACAGCTCTCTATTTTTTCATTAAAGCAACACTTCTTTCCAATTAGTTAACTTATCCCCACACCTATAGAGATAAAAGGCTTGTTAAAAACTTATGTGGCACTTTATCAAATGCTTTTAAATTTCCAAATACACCAAATTTACATCCTTACTCTCATCAGCATATGCATCAGCATTGTTTTCAAATACCTTGCAAACTATCTTTTCATCCATTCCTTGCGTTTTTCGGTGGAAGTTTCATCTCCTGGATTTTCACACATGTATTGCTTTAATCCATATAGCCTCTATTCTGAGATGTGGTTTGGAAATGGGGTTTCATCCCCTGCAGTTTTCGTCTTTTTCTTTCTTTCTTGGACTATGGGCAATGATAAATCCTTCCACTTTCTATTATTCTAGAATTTCTGACGAATCCTCATCCTCCACAGCTTCTGCATTTAGAATTGACTGAATTAGTTCTATTCAGAATGAATAACAAAACTGCTGTGGTATAACTATAATTATTTTAAAAATTATTTCTTTTAAACCACTTTTGGCATTTTTCAGATTTAATCTGAGAAACTGAAAGTCATACACATACTGGTTAATAAGTCAGTTGTACGAGTTCATCTCGACAATGTATTCTTTTTAGCGTCAAATTAATTGAGTTTCGTTAACTGAGTCATGTTACATCATATACAAACAAAACAAATATTTCAAAGTATCAAAATAGTATTTTCCACAGCCCCTCCTTGGTAGATATATGCACTTGTGTGTATTTTAAAAAATATAACTTCCCACAAAATTTTCACTTTTTTCTTCACTAATATTATGCAACACAAAAAAAATGCCATTTAATTTATTTTGTAACTAATGAACATATTTCTTGCAGAACACATTTACACCTTTACAAGTGGTGATATGGTCATTCCTGTTGTGCACTTTAGGACGAATTTTATTGGGCTCATTGGGTTTCAGGCTAATAAAGTCAAATGTATAGTTACAATAATAAATTTGTGATGAAAATATATTTCACAACAAACATAACATAATGCACATGTGGATAGTACTTACACGAACACTTTGGGGTGCTAGATTTGGCAGCCATAATAAAACAGGATAAATTGTAAAACATTACTTGTAGTTTTGTAAGTAATTTTTTTTCATTCTCACGCAGCTGTAGAATTGTTTTAGCTAAGGTTTTTCGCTTGTAAGAGTATACAAGTTTTATTATTTTAACTACACAACTCGGTTGCTCATGACTCGATGCAATATCCCCCGCATCCTACATTTCTCTCACCGGTATGGATGTGATGTGGGTTATGGGAGGGACCCAAAGTCTGAGAAAGTTCCCTGGGAGCCAAGAAGGAAGAGGGGTTGGGGGAATATTTTGCAGGATCGCAGGCCTTCTATTCGTAATGTACGGGCTGGCGCTGGCTCCTATCTCGCAGCATTCGATTTCAAAGTATAGAGTTTAAAATTTAAATACATTTTGTACCTAAAAGAGATTTTTAGATAGTTTGTAATATTAAATTAAAAGAAACGCACATTAAACACAATATATGTTTCACTTTTTCGCGGTTTTCAAATGATTTATAATGCCGCCCCCATTTGTAACTCCATTGTTTGCTGTGTCAGTGGATCCCGCCATAATACATACGTCGCATACAGTGTGTGTACGCTTTAGCATTTCTACCTCTGCTTATTTATTAAAAATAAGGATTTATTATTTACGTATTATCGTATGTCATCTTTCATTACCAAAGATCTATAAAATAATAACAGACGAGGTCCCTTTTAATGAGTATACAACTTTCATCTGTGTAGCGGTGGCCGTAACAAAACTTTTAGCAGCGGTATAGTTGGCGCTAAATTTAACAGAGCAGCAACAAGGCTCATTGCGGGCTTTTGATTCTACAACACGATATGCATTCAAGATACCAAATATGTGCATTTGTGATGTCAAGACTGGGGAATGTTTTCGATTTCATACTTGCTTCAAAGCATTACCTAAATATAAATATTCCTACTCTACTACTACTAGACTACAGTAGTTCAAACCTACACAATGTGACGGGCAAACATCCTTGTTTACACATAACGAGTTGTAAAAATATACGGATGGATTCACTTCAGCTTATCTAGAAAGTTAAACATTCGTATTCTTATATTGTTTTATTGAAACATAGTATGGGAAAATAAGACATAAACGATTAATATTTACCTGGATTTCTTCTTTCCGTCATCTGCGCGGTTGCATGGCAATTGTGCAATGTTAGTACAGGTTTTGGTCATTATAAATTTTATAAACGTCACATGTAATTCTCCAATGTGCGACAAAATATTGCTGTGTGATTTCTTCCCCACCCCCTTTGGGTTTATAGTGTCATCCCTACCTTCGGCTGCCGCTAAGGAGTGGACCGTGCCGTCTTCACTTCCCCCTGTGTATGTATTGTTGTAAGTGAGCCCCTAAATCCCCCTCGACCACCTTGAGGAATGATCAACCTCTCTCCACAAATAACATCTGCAGCCCTCCTTGCACAAGGAACTCCTGCCTTCAGATAAACTTGACCTGGTACACCCCTCTGGAAAAGAGATAGTCTCGCTCGCGCCTAATGTAGCTGCTTTCTATTTGTACTCGATTTTCGCTGCGCGCCACTGGACGAATCGGATGCATTTCCCGAACGTGTAGTGTCAGCGCGGTATTAACCACGTGGGGAAAGCTTATTTCTGTCATAACTTAGATCGTTGTGGATTGTAATAATAAATGTATTGATTATTGGATTTCATATTCGAATATTCCAAAACACGCACACAACAATATAAAAACACAATTGTCAAATAAAACAGTGAATAAATAGTAGTGGTCGATAAATAAGATTTATTTAGGTAGGATTTATTTTGTGTGAAATAAATTTATCTCCCCCCCCCAAATAAAAGTAAATAAATAAATTCTTGCAAAGTTTAGTCGTGGTCACGTTTCAATTGTTGCATTTATGGAACAAAATGCATGTATACAGTCATTTGTTTGAACTGCACCTTAATGCTATAAGAAACATCAAGAATGTCAATTCATGAGTTAATACTGACTATGGTGTTGGTCTTCCTGACCACAAAGTAGTCCTTAAGACTAGCATAGCAATGCTGCTATGAAGTGATTAAGGAAACTGGAAAGTGGTCAAACAGACTGGGACATAGTCATTCTGACTGGGAAGTAATAAACTGACTAATTGCTTAAATTGACTAAGAGTCAGTCAAACGGATAAGTAATAGATCATCGTTACAACATAATAGATAATTTCATATCCACTACTACACAATGATAGTCATCTTCATTATTGATACATTTTAGACAGTCAATTTGACAGCGACCACGATATCTCTATAGCAGAACACAGACGTGACTATGCCCTGGTAGTCGTAATGAAAAACATTTATTTAGAGAGTATTAAAATAAATGCATAAGAGTAAATCAGTATTTGTATTTTATTCGTACACTGTATGCGAGACAGACCAGCTGTATTTCGATACTTCTGTCGAGTGCGATGTATACTGTTAATTAAACGCTTTGAAATATAATGAGCAATTTTCATATTAATTCATGGTAATGAGAAACCCATGTGAAGCAAAATTGTATTCTCAAGACGGTTGATTGGGGTATTTCGATGTTCTTAGTTCATCTTCAGGTTCGAATTTTAATTAAAGTTTTAGTACCTGTATAGCCGTTTTGAGAAAACAATCTTCATAATAAGCTTTTTGAAATGCGAAAATATACAAACGAACTAAGTATCACGTGATATGATTGAAATGTTAAATTTTCTCCATAAAGTTAATAATGGAAACGAGTTGTATCTTGTAAAACAGTTTGTAACATTTTTAAAATTGCATAACAACTCCTTTCTGAATATTTCTCTGCCATGCTATAGCAAACAACAACGTACTATTTTTAATGTTGGACATGTTGTAAAAAATACTGTTTGTATTTGAAATTTGTTGATCTTCAATAATTCGGTATTTTCATACTTCTCCAGATTATTAATCCTTGTTCATAATCAGCATTCCAACAAAACTTATTGTATTTTGGAATAACTTATGTTGATGACGAACTATGCTAAATGTAAATAGTAACATAACCAATTAATACAACCCTTTATTATACAACGACTATCTTTTCTTTACCTGCTTCGTGGGTTTGCAATTTCCAATATCCATTCTTAAGGTGCAATCCTGAAAATTATTTTCACCCATGTTGATCATTTCCAATATAATAAATTACTGACAAAGGTTAGGCATCCTTCTTTTGGCCTTACTTCACCATCTCACAGGTCATACAAAACTTTGACGATAAATTATTTTTCTTCTTCACAAGTGCAACAAACGATAACCATGAAATAGTATATGGTTTTATCAATCCTTGTTTCTTCACGATTTCTAGATTCCTGAAGAACTCAGTATATTGTAAAGGATGTACCTGCATCTCTTTTATCATTATTTGTAAAAAATATATATATTTACTTGATCTAAATCGTAAGGTCTAGGCCACCCAGTGACACTTCAGCATGCGTGCAAACTTACAACGCTGGAATCCAGGTTTCGATACCCGTTGGGGACAGAGCACAGAAAACCCATTGTGTAGCTTTAAGTTTAATTACAAACAAACATATGATGGTGTGGAGAAGATATCGTGATCTCTTATAAGTTATTCACGAAATATTTGACAATGATGAAACTGAAATACGTACATAGTTCCTGTCCTTATCTCTTTCTTGGTTTATAGATTTTACATTGTTTCAAAGGTGACTAAACGTTGATAGTTTATTATATTTTCATCAAAATACTTTCCATAACTATATTATTGTAACTCGTCCTATCTTTAGTCCGATTACATTGCAATAATTTTCAAAATAGCACTAATTTAAATTTATTTAATGATAGATAATTAATGTAATTCTTCGATAATCGTTTACTCAGCCATGTTCATTCGTACACGTTGTTTCAATTACATAAATATTTAAATTTTAGTTCCGAAACTGATGTAATACTAACTTATTTACAAACGTACTAGTATACTTTCACATCTAATTGATCGAACAACTGAATAGCAAATCATCAGTGATTACTTATATTTATACCGTGCTATTTCTAACTTTTGTTAACTTTCTCGACATTTACGTTATACATCATATTGCAAACATCTGTATTTTAAAAGAAAATATAGCTTGCAACAATAAATTTCTTCAATAGCTTAGAACTGATAGTTTCTTTAATGATTGTTCATCTGTAAACACAAAAACTCGTACGTCTTGTTCAAAACAGTAGAAATATATTAAACTTACTTTATTGTGTTTTCTGCTTTTCTCGAAAAGTTTAAAATAATTAGTTTATGTTCGTTATTCATAAGAACAGCGAATGTATGATCCATAGGAAATACAAAGAAAGTTACTGGATAGTAATGAACAAGTTAGTTCTTGCATTTTACAAGAATTTTTTTATATCTTGACAGCTGTCGAAAGCAAAGATTTCAAGTTATTTGTTTGAAATCATATTTTGACTTGTTGAACCGCACTTACGCAACACATGTTTGTTTCCTATTATCCGTAGAACACATTTTTTTTGGGGTCTAGTTTTTGCACAAGCGCACGGACAACTACCATAAAAATACATATATAAATAAGATCGTATAGGATTATATTTACATTAATCTAAATCAACGATGTTACTAATTAAAGTAAACAGACGCTACAACCAGGGTCAAAAATAACTGCAACCAAAAATTATAATTTATTGAGATTTGGCAACTAGCTAAATCGAAAATAAAAGTATCAAACAGTTCAAATAAAAATATATAACTTTTCAATTAACAAATATGTGTTTCTTTAAGGTCCCATGTAATGATACTAAGGTCAGTGAAAAATACCACATTGATATTGATGTTAATAAATATTACAATATATAAACTAATCAAGAAAAAGAACCGGAACAAGAACAAAAAACCTAATTGTAAGATAATACATAAATATCTGAAGTTAAACTCTTTCAAAATGAATATCAATATCAAGTATTAATATGAAATAATACATTTTAACTACATCTTGTAATCTAACTAGTTTAAGATCAAGGCAGACATTTTACTTGAAGGTAGATCACGTAATTAATTCTAGCTAATTTACATAATTATTCAATCATTAATACATGTACGTCACCGCTAGAGGAAGTTTGTGCTAGTTTCATAATACATCGATTCAAAAGTAGATCGTGCTGTAGCTAAAAAGTGAATTTGTATTTTATATAAATAAAACTTAATAGTTGAACTAAATAATAAAAGGAATGATAGATAAACAATAAATAAAAGTATAACAAAATGAAATTAGAAGTAACTGTCTCACACCATTCATAAACTACCTAAACAGAATCGTATAAGGTTATATATACATTGATACTAAATATACAAAAGTGATGACATATGTTTTCAAATATCCAATTAATGAAACCTCAAATAACTTATAATTGTCCATGGACTTCTGCAAAAATGTATTCTTTTCTTCTTATCCAGTTAAATATCAAATGGCGTCTGTGTTAATATAAACATCAGTGTCACTTTGGCTATGGACAGGTTCTTTGTCTTATTATAATTATTTTCCTCCATGAATCTAATAGCTTTGTATAAATATATTTATCAGTAATTGTTATTAAATATAAATATATAAATGTACATCTTACCAAAAAATAAAAGAAACAATAATCATGCTGCGACAACGACCTGTGAGACAACCCAGTTTTTCTCCAAAAAAAAGTAGTGAACATGTAGAAATAATTGCATAGAAATTCCAGGTAGTTTCTTCATATGTTGTGTCCTTCTTGACTCTTTTCTCAAGTAAGAAGTTAAGTAAGGAGTGAGGCTTCCAAACGTTAGTTGTGCACTGAATGCCATATAAATCAGGAAACATCCAGTTACTGATACGTTGGGCCGAACTTTCATTCTGTTAACTTTTCTATGCAATTAATGTTCTAAAGACATAAAACAATGATCTGATCTTACGAAGAGCTTTTGTAATACCGTTAACAATATATTCCACCATACAGTTTGACTAAAAATGAAATTTAGATTTTTTTCGGAAAACGTATATATACTTTGCTGATCTTGGTAGAACAATATGTTCGATTTCAATGAACTACAAGATATAAATAAACAGTACATGTGAATGTAAAAATAACTTAAAAACTGAAGCATTACAAATTTAAAAATGTAACAACAAGCCACTCATCATATGATGAAAGTTTATTCAACTGCTAAACATTGAGCTTTAAATAATAAAGTGGCACTTAAACAATTATTGTAAATAGAAGATACTTGTTAACTTCGTGAAACTAGTAAATTAGAAATTATCATGAGAATATTTAAAAAATAAAATTTTAAGGTTCAAATACTTACTCTTTCGAACTAATTTCCACAACTGGTACAAGTAAATAATATATACGTACAGTTCCTGGTATTATTTCTTAATTAATTTTGAAAAAATTATTCTGGCGAAAAATTATAAGCTATTTAA
This sequence comes from Tachypleus tridentatus, assembly GCF_004210375.1. Lineage (NCBI taxonomy): Eukaryota > Metazoa > Arthropoda > Merostomata > Xiphosura > Limulidae > Tachypleus > Tachypleus tridentatus. The sequence continues at coordinate 158,449,784 of NC_134831.1, forward strand.
ATAATGCACGCTATAATCGTGAAACAACGTAGTATTCGAAACCTAAAAATAGTTATTACACTTAGAAGAAAACAACTTTTCATGAAATTATATCCATTTTGTTATACAAAATGTTAGTTAGTTTAGAAGTACAGTTATACCAATGTGAAACTTATGCTTCAAACATGTTGCTTTGATCGTTAAAGTATGTGTTATATGTCTCGCCCTTTTACTGTTATACACATCCAACTATATATGCAAATAGATTAACAGGACTAAGTGATGCAACAACTTGTCGATAAGAGAGTGATATGAAAACATATTAAACAATCTATCAAAGAAACAGTGGTGGTAACATATACACGTGATTAGAAAAGTCCTGCTGTATAAATGTTACATCGAGTACATAATATAACGTAACCGGTTTCAACTGGCTTGTAAATTACTAGTGACGTTAACTCGACTGAATTAGAGATAGAAGAGTTCGAAATCAACCACGGTAGTACACAAATCTAGAATAGACAGAAAAATGTAAAAACGCACAGGCCAGAAATTTGTTTGATAAGAAAAACAAGTAACTGTAATGCTATATCTAATATTATAATTTTTGACACAGTTTATAGAAAGTATTGAATCAAAAAGATTTATTTTAAAACATATGGACAATATTTATACACAAAAATTTGTGATATTTGAGCTCTCAAGCATGATTGGTCATAATTCATTCATTAATTGATATAATATATACATTTTTCAAATAAATTGCCTACTATAAGCTACATGTATAGACTAAAGATATCGGGTTTCAGACATGGTAATACCAAATATTTTCTTATATTGAGCTTTATGTGTGCATTATAAGACAATCAATTCTAGCATTCGGTTAATAGTAGCCACTTTAAGTGGTGGATGTTACTGACTATTTGCCTACCTGTAGATTTCATTCTCCAAAATTAGGGATAATTATTTCCATTGTATGCACAAGATCAAAAAGTAAACAAATGTTCACAAGACATAAACAATTATCTATTAAAACACTTTGTGCTAGTTGTAACAGAAGTAAATCATCATTTACAAAGATTTTGTGCAGCCACACTTTCGGATAATAAAATTGTTCTAATCCGTGACGACGAGAAAACCCACTTGTGGAGAAAAATATATGTGTTAAAACTGCTGGTATGGATTGAGAAAATGTTATGTAGAAGAACGAACAACGTTTCTACCTCAGTATTTGCAAGACATCAAACAACAGGCTAATATTATCACACACAAAGTTAATAGGATACACGCTAACTGGTGACACTAAAGGTAAAATAAACAAGTTTGGGAGACAAGAAAAACATCTTTAATATCTTCAAACTTAACCAATCTTACATAAGGAAATAAATTTGTTTTTCGTCGAAAAATAACCTCAAAGTTCTAGAATTTATAAGATATCACTTCAGCAAACCTATTATCGTTGAGTTAATGGTAATTATTCTATATTATTTATTTATTTTTTGGCAATAAGGGTGCGCGTAACATAGAATCTTAAATTTATAGTCCAGCACTGTGACGTGATAATATGGTTAAAAGCACAACCATCGTCTTTTAATCTGTTGTGTCAAAAATATTACATACAAACTGAAGACTGCTGAAATACGACATACATCGTGTTCATTAAATTTAGCGAAACATGTAAATGAAAGAATCTTTAACTTCGGTTCCTAATTAAACGCTCTTGAGGTGAGCTTTAGGCAGTAGAGAAATCTGGAAAATGTAACTTAAAAGTTTTCATACCAGTGCGGGGCTACTCTCTCCTCATTAAAGTCGTCTAAATAAAGCTCAAATTAGGTGCCTGACAGAGTTTTGTGAGATTTAAAGTAAAATGATTACTCACAATACATTTTTACTGTTATATTTAATTCATTAGTGCAAGGCATAAATTGCTTTACGAGTTTATGTTGATATTTCAACGACATTGTGTTCACACATAATTTTTCACTGAACGTGGGCTAATTTGGAAAATATTTATTGCTATGTGTGCACAGGATGAAAAAGTCATAGACGAATCAACGTCAGTCATTAACTAAACATTTTGCAAATTCATTGAGTATATTTATAGAGGTGTTGATGCTATATGAAACCTTACTTCATAACGTAAGGGACCTTTTTTATATGTAAACATCAGCTATATTTAACATATCTGTACCTCTCTAAAGATGGATTTATTTGCATTACAAACATGCAGTGCGTTGTGATAAAGATAATTTATTGCCAGATTCAGTTCATGCTCATTCGCTTCCACACATCTTTACTTCTACAGCGTTTCTTGACTTGATAGCTCATGTGTGAAAAATACAAGAAAAGATTGCAAACTTGGAAGTGTTTTGTAAGGCTGTTTCTCTGCTGTGGGAAAATGTTATAAAACTATGAGATAAATGTTCAAGAATTGATATAACCTTTGATCTACATGAAAGAGATAACATCAAATATTTCAAACGATACCAGATAGTGAAAACTGATCCAGTTTCTGTTAAGATAAAAGCCACCCTGTCAATAAGGTAACGTTTAATTCACTATTCATTGAAAGACTGAAAACCTTCTATTTTGATGCCTGCGTCAAAGAATGTTTGAGACGGATTTATCAATCAAAACTTTTTAGGTTAACAAATTCTAATTAAGTAAATACCCTTATTCTAGAATCCAGTAAATAAATAACTGATTTTCGGCTTTTGCATGCGAATTATACTGCAGTATGAAGCGAAAAACAAGAGGATCACTCTGATGCTATAAAATTCTCATATTATTGTATGTACTGTCACCCATTATCTAAACATGTTGCAGGATTGTGGACTTTGTGAACTATATCTTTGGTGGTAATTATCAGTCTTCATGTATTGTTTCGACTCATTAATTTGATATTGACATGGACATGGAACTTGCCCAACTTCATCATCTGTATGTACTATTATTGGTTGTAACATAGCGAATTAAAAAAAAATACTGCAAACTCTGAAAGGCATTTTAGCCTCAACCGAAGTTCTCATATATTTTGGCATATATCTCTGTCCATAAACCTTATTTTAGAATAAGTAACGGTTTATCCGCCAAAGATTTGGTCATGATAGTTTTACTTGTAATACTACAATATGTATTAATCATTATCACTAAATAAAGATCAGCCTCCTCTTGTCATAAGTTAATTGGTGGTACTTTCAGCAGAACCAGAGGGTACTTCCTGTGTTTGATAGATATTCTCAACTTAGCAGAAGCAGTTAATGTGGAGACCAAGTATGAAGTGCATATTCTTAGGAGGTTGTTAGAGGAGAACATAACAATGATATCTGTCATAGCTGTACTCTAACCAGATCATCGTTATCATTCATCTACACAACACTGAGCTTGACCTATATAAAAATTAAAACAGCCAACTACTCATTCTGGTATTGCAATGAAACAACCAGTGATTGAATACAAGTGACTGAGTCTACCTAAAATTAGAGATAACTTTAACTTTTCTTCCTTAGTCTGTATAATGCATTCACTGTTTTTGAGAATCAAGTTAAACTTATATTGTAGAGACAACAATGATATAAATTGCTGGTATACTTAAATTACGTTTTGATATTTAACTATATATTAAAGTCAAAAGTCAAAAGTCAAAAGCTGAGAAGATGAAGACGATCAACTAAATGTATAAAGTAAGCTTCAAACTGCACAAAAACAAGGTTTACAAGTGCACATAGGAATGGAGTTTCTCATTCACATTTTAGGGAAATATGTAGGTTTTACAGACCTGCTTTAGAGCCACATTGTGAGAAATTCGCATCATCCTAAAATGAAAGAAGTTTACAGATCCCTTTGTGTTTTTCTCATATTAGTTGTTTTGTAGCTAACAACACTAAGAGAGCAGTGACATTGTGCAACCTAACAAAAACTGAGATTCACTTCTAATGGATCAAGAAATGCATTCTAGCAGTTTAAGCTATAAATATTTCTTTAGTGAATGTTTCAGTGCGTGTCTGTCTATATATGCTAAAATATTGAGTTTCTGCTAGACACTGACATAGGTGAATGGAGAATCGTAGAAATGTTATTGTAGTTGAACGATAGAATATAAAGTGTAATCATGTATGCTTATTTTACGATCGCTTCTCCAGAATGCATATAATATACAGCAAAATAACAACTACTTTCGATTATGATTTTAGTTGTTAAGGTAGAATGCTCAATATCTGGGTAAACAATGCTTTGTAGAAGTGCACAGAGAGCTTTAAAAATTTTGAAGAGGTGATGGTATTCTCGACGACATTGTTTTAATATTATGACTGTGTAATAGCTATCGCCTGGACACAATTAACAGACAGACTATTTCACTGCAAGGTGAGATGGAACTTTGGCAAATTCAGGCTGTGATGGTAAAGATTTTACTGTTATATAAATGTCACAGAAACTAATTCAGGAAGAACATCTGATGGTACTCAATCTAACATGGTTGTTTTTTTCCCATGCAGCAAAATGAAGCTTGTTCCAGACACTAGAGGACCATTGCATGGAAGTACATAATCTATGGCACATATACAGTCTACAGGAAGGTGACATGTAATGATGCTATAAACCACTCGCCAAATGTGCTGTAGTTAATGGTCTCCGCTGTTGAATGACAGTATAAAACATAATAGCGATAAGATTATAACTACAGACAATGTCAATGATAGTCAAGTGTGCGAGCGAAATCTAAATAAATAAACTCTACTAAATTCTGCTATTATTGTAAGGAATATTGTCAGGATTTTGTGAAAAGTCATGTTCTTTATTTATTTATATTACTTCAGTCTCCTTCTTTGTTGATATAGAGTTGATGTAAGAGAGGAAATTTGTCTCAAATAATTACTCTGGTTCAAATTGATAAAACATCTTAAAAATGATATCTGAAACTCACTTCTTCGTGTGTGATCTCGGTATCCTTTGCATTTTATTTCCAATAAAACTGACGTTTGTTTGTTTTTTCTTATTACAAACTTTGAAAACGAAGATTTCCTACTATTTTTTATTGCAAAATATGTTACTAGTAGAGTAAGTTAAACATTATCGAAACGTTTATATTCAAAGCTTTTATAACAATGTTTCTAGCAGCTTTTTAATACGTAAATTTATATCAATGAAGTTTTACTTCCAACCTAGAATGTTAAGTTTAATCCGTGATGACGAGAAAACCCACTGTAGAGGAAATTACATATTTAAAATTTGAATAACCCAGAAAAATGAAGTATGTATCTCGGTTTAATAAATGAAATTATCATATGTGAAAATGTTCCATAAATGGAAACAGAGAGAATACACGACTCTTTAAAATATTTTTCAACATCTGATATAAAGCGCTGATCAAGAAATATATACCTAAGTTTTCCTTATATTTATATAGTCGAGTGTGTAAACTACCGTACCATATCACAGGAATACGTCAAAGAAGGTGTTAGTTATTCCATTTAATGTTATCAGATAACATTATCATACATAAATTTATTGCATGCTTGAAATATGCAAGGAAAGATTTATCAAAGAACTGATAGACAAGTGAAGAGATATTACATAGGAACTGGAGTCTGTTAAAGTTATAGTTTCAAAACATCTGAAAAGTGACAAAGCTTAAGAAATTCACTTCTGATATATAACAGCTCCGTAACGAGTCTGTTCTTTGTCAGAACTACTTGATATTAATGGTTGTGTACAATGGGTTTCAGGGAAAAGTATTGTCTCAAGTATACCTATGAAAGATAGAAACTGACATATGGGTATTAATTAAAAAATTTTTATCATTACACAATCGTAAAGCGTATGTAACGTATTTTGTTATATTTTATGCTATACAATTAATATGTATCAAACTGCATCAATTTCATAATCAGTATACACAGACACATTATTAATCACTTAAGTCACTACAACAAATTTTTATATTTGATTAAATTTGTCACAATTCTATCATATTAGGTTTTAACATATCCATCAATATTAGGGCTTTACCATAATGAATAACATACTGTAACTAACTAATGTCTGTCATTATTATATTTCATAGATAAAGGAAACGTATAGGTGAAATAAAGCATCAAATATACATGAAACTCAGGTACCGAAATACAGTAAGAGAGAAATGATTCTGACTTATCTTACCTATGAAAGAAACAGATGTTGTCACACAAAACGTAGCAAAAGTAATACGATAAAGAACTAAAGGCCAGAAAAAGAAAGCAACTGTCTGGAATAAAATGGCACAAAATGTCAGTTAAAACGGTTTACTTCATGTATTGTAGCAAGTTTTCAACTTTATTTTCTACAGTTTCAAATCCAGAAGATAACACATGTTTAATATAAATAAACCTTAATTAAGAGGGTTGGCCTTTAAACAAACATGCCTGTACACAAGAATCATTTCTTTAACGAAAAATATTTGAATATCTGCAAAATTACAATTCGTTAATAAAATCTTTGATATTGTGCTGATTGTCTCAGTTTTTAAGTAATCTGTGTTCTACACTTTATGATGTAAAAAGTACCATTCCAAAAAGTTCAGCAGTGTATTTGTTTTAAAAAATTCAGCAACACCAGCCAGAATACAAGTAAAAACAACAGGAAATGTAGCAAAGAGCTTACAAATTTAGATTATGTAGATCATTTCTCCTCCATAAGGTGTCGCTACTAGAGTAAATAGCAATACTGTATTTAATTCCAGCATGAGAAGACTCGTTAACTGAAGATTTATATAAATAATTATATTTATATAAAAATATATTTATATTTTTGTTTGTTGTACAGAAGTTGCCCAACAAATCATAATTTCATTTTATCCATATAATACTGATTGCTTTTACATACGCATACAGTCATTAAAGTACCATCATTACACAAACAGGGAGGTATAGAATTGTATAACAAATCACCTTCACTAATATTATAATTGAATGAAATAAAGAAGTACCACAAATATTGTGTGATAGCAATAACAAAAAAAAACTACTTTATTGAACTTTAACAACCACAGGTATTCCAAATAAAACCTTTAAGCAGCTGAAACACAAAGTATATCTCTTACGAATACTTCAGATAATAAATGTATACCTCACTAAGACTTATCTATTGTAACGTTAATGAACAATACATCATAACTATAAATCTTAATAAATATTTCAATAAATAAGAAAATCACGAAAAAAGAACAAGAAGAAAAATAACCCAGAATTCCAAAAAATAAAACTTTCGTCATTTAAAGTTAAGGTACTGTTTTTATTCAGTGATTAGATCACAAAATTACATCTCATGTGACTAGCTAACATTTACCATTTTTACAAGATTAATATCGTCATTCATAGAGGAAGTTGGTGTCAGTTCCATAACACATAAAACCAATTTCAACGCACTTTTTCCTCTAAAGTGAAGCAGTGAACATGTAAAAATAAATGCATAGAAAATACAGCTAGTTCCTTTATGTGTTGTGTCTTTACTGACTCTTTGTCTCAGGTAAGTAGTTAAATAGGGAGTGAGGTTTCTAAGCGTTAGTATTGTACCGAGTGCCAGACAAATCAGGAAACATCTAAAAACAGATTACAAGGATTGAACTTTTACTCTATTAACTTTTATATACAAATAATCCTAATAATTTATAGTTTTAACATAATCAGAGAAACAGTAACATCTGATAATTTATCTTATAGAGGTTTTATGTGATCAATTATAGAATTGTATCGGTGAATATGTATTTTGTATTCAGTGTTAACTGTCTTGCTATTATATACTACAGTTCTTCGGTGTTATAAATTGTAGGTATTTGAGCAAGGGTAAAGATGACTTCAAAATAAAATTTAAGTCCAAAAGTAAATAATATAAAACGTAAAAATATTTTAAATATTATACAAAAATGTTTATTTTCCATTAGCAGTAAATTGATAGTAAAAATATTTTTCTGCTAAAAATATAATAAATGTATTTACATTATCAAACATTAGTCCTTGTTATATTATACACAAATTTTAATACATTTTGTAAGAACATGTTTCTTACTTTACTGCTGTGAAGTACCACAACATATGCGAGCTGTATCAAACTGAAAAATATAACAACGTACTTATGAACTCAAATGATCTAGAATAAGCTATCAAGGCAGCCAATCAAAAAGTAACCTAGAAACTGAATATTTGTACAATCTAACAAAACGAAGATGTCTAAACAACAACCCGATTATCACACAAAGAAAGATTATTTAACTGATAAACAATGAATACAAATTAATCAGTGATACCTAAGAAAAAAAAATTGGGTAAGAATATTATTTAACTATTTTAAACAAGAAATATTTATCATCTTTGTGATCTTCGTCAAGTAAAAATGGTAAAGAAAGGAGTTTAAAAGTTAAAATTTATAAAGTTTGAATTGTTATTGTTCTAAGTTATTTTGTATAGCTACAAATATAACAAAAGTGTGTTCTTACAGAGTCCGTTATTATTGATTTCTTTTTTTGAAAAATTGGAAATTATTTAAATAGGTAAGTCTTAACTGTCAAAGAAAATACAACCCACCAAACCTAAGAAACTAAGCTGGAAGTAACCTTTCTTATATTATATTTAAGTCTACATAATAATATATTCTGATTTTGCGCATGCTCACTATTTAATATGTATAGATGTACAGCTATACAAATGTATAACTCGTGTTTGAAACAGATGGTTTTTAATATATGTGTTATCTACATTATACTTTTACTTATTTATGCAATTCCGGCTACAGAATAAAAAACATATACAAAAAAAATCTTTTTTCAAAACAACAATAGTCTGAAAAACAGTGGTAATTACGTATACAAATGATTACGAAAGTCTTTCTTTGCAAATGTTACATCAAATATACAAGTTGACGACTTGTTTGTCCTGACTTGTTCTATATTGTTATCCTTCACTGATAGCTAATTTAATTCTAAATAATATTTCTAAATAAAGTATATTAGTATGTTAGATGTACTGTTCTTACAGCAACGGTTTTGACCAGAAGCCCGAATATACCATATTAACGTAATTTATAATCAGATGTCTTTCCTATGTGTGGTCTCATAATTTCATAGATCCAACTATTTTATGAACCAAAGTTTGTTAGCACGTCGTCATTCTGGATGATACTTTACTTATGGTAGCATCACAGAAACATATCAATGAAAATATCGGTTTATTTATTTTATTGCAATTAATAAGGTGTTCCTACTCAAATTATTTTATTTTAGACACATCATATTTTCCATTATAATAACTTATTTACCTCACAGACATAAAAAAACACTAGGCCACGTCCAGTCTTCATATTTTTTAAACGCTAACGTTGTACCTCTGTTAAATATTTGTTTATTTTTTCACCGGATATATACCCTGTGTACATCACATTTAGTTGAACATGTCAATGAAAGATTCTCTTTGCAGTCAAGGCTTAACTTTGGTGCCTAACTAAACAGTGTCAGCCATAGTAAGAGCTTAGGCTCAGGTAGTAGAATAATGTGTTTAAAAGTAGTTAATATTTTTCTTATAAGCGGGAGTTCATGAGAATGCCGTCCCTCTAATAACATATTCTAAATAAAACTCAAATTAAGTAATTGGCTGTTTTTGTTCTGATTGTTTAAAATGGTTACACAAAATACCTTTCAGTTTCATTGTTTAAAATAGCCTTTTAAATAGTTTTTTTACAGTTAAGGCTTAACTTCTGTGCCTAACTGAACACTTTTGACCATAAGAAGTAGTAACTTAACCTGATAAAAAATTTATTGAGAGTTTCCTTGTCAGTTATTGTAATCAAAGTTCTTTTTAGGTGCTTAATTGTGATTTAGGTGTTTTTAGGTGTTTTATATGTTATAGGTGGATATAGCATTTAAAATACTTTAGGCTAATACCTGATAACTGAAAAACCACGTATGCTCTACAGTCCAGTATATTAAGAGCAGACTATTAGCTAAGCATTCTTGCTTATTATGTATGCTATTGTAGCAAGTATAAATGGAGAGGATCGTTCTGATATCTTCCATCATCAGATGCTGATATTATGGTATGTACCTTTTTCCATTACTAAAACATGATGCAACTTCCAGACCTTCGAGATTTATAATTTTTATGGATTTAAACACCTTTTATGTATAGGTCCTGATAACTCACCTAATATTCGCACAGGCGTGGAACTATGGTTTTTGACACAATAAGTTAGGGGAAACTATCTACTTTTTAGATTATTCTAGATTCAACTAAAGTACTCAAAAAGTTCGCATAGCATCCTATCCATAAACATTGTTTTTGGAGAAGAAACTTTTACCTGTAATGTTTTTGGTCATGATAACATTACTTTAACATAGTTTGTATTCATCAGTATCACCGAATACAGATAAGCCTCAGCCTTTAACCTTTAAACAGCTGGATTGTTTTAGGTAGCAGCTCACCACAGATGTGAAACAAAGGAAAAATTCATAAACATAATCTTTGGGATTTTTATTAAGAATTTTGAATAAAATATGAAAAAAATGGAAAGAAAGCGTAATAAAGAATATTGTTATTATAAAATCAAATGGTTTGTAGGGTATGAAAATCACTATAACATTCTCCAACACAGTGTTGCACTTCATTGTTTACAGTAGGTAGTCACTATCTTTCACTTCTTTTCTTGTTGATTGCATACATACATGACAGTGCATTTGTCCACTTTGTCTAGCTTCTCAGGATGGAATGCATTCTAAAACTGGCAGAGAAACTGCTTTTTTTCCCGACAAATCCATCAGGAACAGTAAGGCTGTGTCTTCCTGGGAAAGGTCTCTTGTCACCCTTCCATACCCTCCCAATAACTTGTAAATTACATTGCAACTTAACTACCTCAATGATGGCTTCTTGCCATCAGCTTTTAGCAGATAGATGTTATAAGAATTTAGAATTGAGATATCAATTAGATGAGAAAAAGAGCTTTTTGTACCATTTCACACATTTTCGAAGACAATCACATCTGTCCAATTTGCAACTGGCCTCATATCGATAATAAAATAAAAAAACACATGTGGTTTAGTTATTGATTGTTTAGTTTTGTAATAATCCTTTCCACTGCATTTCATTTCACCTTTATGTACTGTATCAAACAAAGTATCAGGACGTTCAGCTTTCCATTCAAGTGCTAAAATATTCTCATTTTTCTTGGTCTCAACATCTTCCTTCCTCAGAGGTGCAAATTTAGGCATGTTCTTCCGATTATTTATAAATGTTCCACAAAAACAGTTTTATTTCCAAAGAGAAAGTTGCATAATTCCGGACTTGTGTAATAATTATCAATATGTAATATGACCTTTTCCAAGGTAGTCTTTCATCAGTTGCTTGACATCTAATTCTGAAAATTTATATAGAAGACCTTTGTAACATCTAAATCACTTACAGAATAGATAACAATGTCTATTACAATTCCTGTCTTACAATAACTTAATACAAAGATCTGTATTCCAAATCTATGGCGCTTGCTTGAATGTATTGCTTAAAAACAGTGCAACCCTTGAAAATAACAAAAAAATTATCAATAACTACTTTTTGAAATGGAGAAAAAAATTCCTTAGCTTTATTCTTAAACATTGTAACACTTCTAAAACTTTCCATAATAGATCGTTTATATTCCGTTTTTTGTTATTTCAAAGTGCAAATATCTACGCATCTCCCTGAATCGATCTCAAGTAATGTATTTTGGACAATTGGAAGTTTCTAAAAGCGGATCATTATTCAAATAATCAACCAACACATGCTTTTTTACATGTAACATAAGGATTATCAGAGGAAAAAAGTATACATTTTCTCAATACTTGTATCTTCTCACTTCCTATTTCGTGAAGCAAGGATTTATAAAACTCGTAATATATGTTTGTTTATTTTTAAATTTCATGCAAAGCTACACGAGGGCTGTCTAAACTAGTCGTCCCTAATTTAGCAGTGTAAGCCTAGAAGGAAGGCATATAGACATCATCACCAACCGCCAACACTTGGGCTTCTCTTTTATCAAAGGCGAGCATGTTTGGTGCGACGGGGATTCGAACCCGTGACCTCAGATTACGAGTCAAACGCCTTAACCCACCTGGTCATGTCGGGCCTCTACGCCACCTTTGTTATCCACTTATAGCATTGACATCTTTTATAATGATGTTCAGTACAAACAACTCTGATAATTTTACATCATAATATCAATTTTGTTTTCCTTATGTGAAGATAAAACCGTTTTTATACTCCTTTCGAATGATAAGTATCTCTGTTTTCTTTCCCAATTACCACCAAATCTATTTTCAATAAAGTATGGATAGAAAGGGAGCCGACCCTAGGTTAGTGTGAAAAACCCTACTCAAGTTTAGAAGACAACTCCAAAGGAAGTGTGTTCGTCGATAAATTGATACATGAGTGAAATAGAAAAATACACATTAAAAGTGAAGTGTCTGAGTGCCTTACAATAACGTCACTTTGTGAGGAGAAATCCGAATGATTCAGGAGTCGGTCGTAACATATTTGGTCGATGATGAGAACACAGCCGAGACCATGATAGGAAACAATGTTAGGCTGATTATGCTTATCTACACCTAACACAATAATAGGATTACAGGAAGAGACAGGTTAAAACCGTTATCTTGAAAAGAGAAGGATCTCGAGAAACATATACATATTTATTGTGAAAGACTTGGCCATTGTGGACTTTTATAAGGATATGTAGATAACTATTGTTTTAAAACACAGTTTTCAACGACATAGTTGTCCATTAAGATATGTTGTTCATACAGTATTTTTAAAAACAAAACAAATATCTTCAAAACCGAGTTTGTTATTATGTCTATGAACTTGTTAAAAGTAAAACGACGCTTTTGTATTTTGATATTTTTATTAACTAACTGTTGTTTACTCTACTACATGTACATTTTCTCATGACAAAGCTGCAAAGCGACGTCGAGTTTTTTCACTCTTTGCTGCAGAATACATTATTGGAAGAGAAAGAGTATTACTTTGTATTGGCCAGAAAATCTGTTTTATACAAGTTGCAAAATAATAGTAAAATATAACATTAACTTGCACTGCATCATTTTCTCATTTTTTTCTCTCAACTCGTAGTGTTTTCTATACTTTTTCTGAGAGGCTAATTGTCTGAAAATCTTTGTGGCTCTCTCTCGTTCACTCTAGGCCCGGCATGCGAGGAGGTTAAGCCTTTCGAATCCCACTCACACCAAACCTATTTGCCCTTTTAGATGTAGGGGCATTATAATGTGTGGTGAATCCCACTATTTGTCGGTAAAAGAGTTGCCCAAGAGCTGGTGAGGATTAGCTGCTCTCCTTTTAGTCTCACACTGATAAATTAGAGACGGCTAGCGCAGGTAGCCCTCCTGTTGCTTTGCTCGAAATAAAAAAACACACGTTCTTAAGAGGTAATTCATTTGTCGCCATAAGTTGTTATATGAATTTTTTTTTTGGTTTTTATTATTTCTCTAATAAATTGAAAGGTAAGTTGAATGAAGGTAATCTTGAGATATATAGTTGTTTCAAACCCTTAATGAATTTGGAATACATTTTTTAATTCCAAAAGGAAATAAAGATGCGTGTGAATGTTTTTTCCATAGCAAATATATCTGCTGCGTCCAGAGAGGGGAACAAAACCCTTAGTTTTATAGGTATAATTTTGATAACTTACCACTGTCCTATCTTAGCTACTGCAGAAGCAAGGTAAATGTAATTGTGCAATTTGATCGACATAAAACATTTCGTGTGAAGTTTTTGGAGGGTGATAATGTAGTGTGGAATGAATTGATCACATCATGCATGGTGACTATAATGGGATTATGGGTTTTAATATACATTTAATAATCATAATATTGATGGTTGAGTCAAAAACCATTGAATGGTTTGTCGATCAATGCGTAATGCTGTAGACACGTTTATTAATATAATGTTCAATTTCATTCTTGCAAATGAATTGATGACACAGGAATAAAACATCAGTCGGCAACCCCCTCACACCTTATTGACCGTAAGTGTTGCATCTGAATCATTTTCTCAGCGTAAGTCATGGAGCAGAAATGGTGCGTCAACTATGGGAATGAAACGAAAACGTTTTTCATCAAAAGACAAAATGGAAGTACTAGCACGTGATCATTATTTCAATGAAGAAGAAAACATTTCAGATTTTTCATCATTATCAAATTCAGTTGTTTCAAGCTCTGAGCGTGATTTAGATGGTGAATCAGAATCTATTTGTTCCCAGTGGGTAAGGTGTCACGATTTTAATCCGTTTATTCATTCTTTTGATAGTAGAAACTGTACTTACAGATATATTTAGGCTCATGGATGAATGTAAAGAATATGAATTTTTTACTGCAATATTTGATCAAAGTATTATGAGTTATACTGTGGGAGAAACAAATTTATAGATAAAGGAACAATGACAGTGATGACGTTTTATAAGGAAATGTAAAATAATAATACAGTGTTGGTTGAACAAAGATCAATGTAATATAATGAAGCAGTAGATAGGGTAATGGCGCCTTTCTACATTTATCTTCTTTCGAGATTTCAACGAATAACAAATTTATTGTTAATGTCAGTGAAATATGTTTATAACGTTTGCAGTTATTGTTCAGAATATTATGGTGTATTTATTCATGCCATAAAATATAAACATAGTAATATCTTAGCTTTATCATGGCAGTGATGCACTGCAGCATACAACATAATCTGGTAGCCACCATAATCACTTGTGAAGTGGTTGATGCTTTAGGCCTTGTCTCTTCCTATGGGCACCCCCTAGTTACTGCTATAGAGGAGAGTAAAATTGTTTCGAAAACATCTAATTATGTAAATATACTTACAAAAGACAAAAAGTGTGTCTCTTAGATATATAATTCTTAGTTTCCAATAGCTTAAAAGTGTCATATAGTTATTTTATTTCCACAAAAAAAAAATTGTCATCTGAGAACAACAATAAATCAAGTTTAGTGTACAAATAAATATAAAAAATTGTCCTTGCTATGATGTTATACTGGATCAGATATTAATCTTGTAATTATGTATATTTAAATATAAATATAAACTTTCCAAGTCTAAACTACCTTTTACTCCATAATGATTCAAGTCTTTCTTTCATGTTACCTTTACTTAGTTTCTGAATTCATCTGTCCTTCTATAAACTTGAGAGTGATTTCGTTATTTTTGTAATATTGCTAAATGTATTACTAACAAGAACACGTGATTTCTTATTCTTTTTTTCTCAAGCGTTAGAATAATTCGTGTTATTTATGATTTTTCGGTTGTGATTGATTGCTGGTACAAATGCCGAACTTTGCCATTAATTACTACACTATATTTAATTCATATAATGTACTCCAAACCTATTAATGGTATAACGTTTATTTTATTTATTTAAAAACAAATTACTAACTGAGTGTCGAAATTTCCTCACATTACTTTTCCAATGAAAAATACCTCGTGACAGGAATAGTGGACTCAGGCTTTGCTTTAACTTATTTCTTTATAAATACTGTACAAACAGATGAGTATATTGTATAAGATGGTGTAAACTTACGTAATATTTCTTGAAAAAAAACAGAATAATAGTTTCAACTTTATCGTTCTTTTTCATTTTTTCTTTAATAAATTTTCAAAACAGTTAGTTTTCCATTTTCAAATATCATATTTTCATTAAGTTAGGCAAAAATGTTTAGAATATGTCGAATAAAGTGGGTAAGAAGAATATAAACTTTATAACTCACAAAATTCTTCATTATTATTTGAAATAATAATTATTTTAATTATTGAAATAAAATATTCATTGTACTTCAGTAAAATTGCTTAAAATAAGTAAAAAAGTCTAAAATCATGGTTGTTTATAAATATAGTTATTAGGTTTTAGTGTTCTTATGGATATACTTCATAACGTAAAGAAAATAGTTTCATTTTTCAACAATACCTTTATAATTTTGTATGTCACATATTTACCTTCTGTTAAATTCATGTTATGTGAAAATATTTGCTGTTGAAAGTGACTGAAATACTTTAGTTACTGAAATGGACGAGGTATTCTAAAGAGAAAAATATTACATCCCATAGGGAATTGGATCATTTGAATGTCATAAATGTAGTATTAAAATAATTCTTAAGCGATTTTACTATTTAACATTAATAATGATATTTTAGATTACAAAGTAAATTCGTATCATATCATCTGAGCATGTCCGACATATTTACAAGTGCAAGGTTTCGGTACAGCGAGCTGAAATTATTTTAGTCTGAAGAATAAGATATGTGTGGACATATGCTGAATTTCAAGTCAACAGATTTAGCAAGTAATTACGTTATAGCCATACATACTGAATCTATGGAAATATATCCTTAAAACTTGATTTTATAAATTATACTTGGATATATCATTCAGTTATACAATGAACAGAAACATGTAAAATTGATAAACATATAGATATGAGTAACGTGGAAGATAATTAATTCCCCATCTTTAGTTTTCCGCTCTGTACTTTTTTAATGATTGTAGCTGTTCTGTACAATAGATGTAAAATTATTTGAAATACGTGTTCAGAAGAAATGATTCAACAATGTAAAAATGAATTTTACCTAAATTTAACAAATTTTATTTTCCAGATTTGAAAATATCGCAAATGAGATTGAGAGTTTGCTAAAATAAATAAGATAAGCCGTTCAAATATTAACTAATAATTCACAACTTTTATTTTAGACAGCTTTTATTTCTTTCCTTGGGCTTTATCTTTCCATCATATTGCTCCTTCTTTGGGGTGGTTTGCTACGTTTTGTGTGAGAGCGACTATTTCATTCGTTAGATACTTCATGAATCAAGAAAAACAGCGTGTTCTCATTTATTCTATTTCAGTTTTTTCTCACTAGTATATTTCTTTTATATGTGACATCAAATTATATAATAATGAAAATAAAACAACACCTTAATTCCAAATTTCACTGACAAAAAAGCGTAACTTAATTCATGGCTTAATTTATTTCTAGTGAAAAATCGTATATTTTAGCAGTATTTATTTTGGAGATTCAATCAAGGCTGTTGTTATGAACAAAACTAAAACTACCTAAATGTGTGATTCAAAAATCGGCTGAGCTTACTTGTTTATACAATGTTAAAGTCGTCGAAATATAAAATATTCAAGTCAAAGAAAACATCTGGTGATGGATACGTTGAACTTAAGGTGGATGTACTATTTTTATACACTCTTCGTCTTAGATAAAACATGAGGGAGGAAGGAAAAACAAATTAGTGTTGAAGATTACGCTAAGCTTAATACTATTGTCCTGTAGCAAATATAATTATCAAAACTTTGTTTTAGTTGTTTCAGGGATTCATAAGGGATATAAAAACATTATTTAATACAATTTCATGTAGATTATTTACATAACACAAATCATAATAAATTACCTTATGCATTAATAAATATAAGTTATGTGATTTTATAATAATGAATGAATTTTACTTTCATTCCCATATACCTTTATTCGATTCATAGGAATGCTTGTGACTATACGTTTCACTGAAACTCATCGTACACAATCATTATTATTATTAAATAGTTGTGATAGAGACAAAGACCAGTCTTGTTATGGAGCTGTTGAATATTAGAAGTGAATTTGAATTTCTTAACACTTGTTGATTCTCAGGTTTTTTTAAAACTATAACTTCGATATAGTTTCCACTTCCTGTGTAATATTTACACAGTGAACTATTCTAATGTTTGTTCCTCTGTCGTTGGTCTGACAAATACTTCTTTAAACCATCTTAAAGTCTAGAAAGACAGTGATGTTTATCACGTGTCTCATGAAGAGCATACTAATATGGTAAAATTCTGTATTTAAATTCTGCCTGAATAATTGAAACTTGCTCTGACGTTTACATTTCATATGGTTACTTAGTGCAAACTAAAGTGTTGATTTATTTATTTGTTTTGTTAAGACAGTTCTTTTGTTCAATAAAGTGTCTGCCACTTATGAGAAGATTGAATAACACGTTTATAAAATAAAATAATTTGAATCTGCTATAATTACACACCGTATAGAAACATTACTATAAAAATAATTGAAAGTAGAAGTTTCGAAAGTGTCTGTCTCACTGTACTAATAACATGTTTTGTAAAGAAAATTGCAGGAACTCCTGGTTTGTCAGAACTTTATACATAATGAGCCAGGAGATGCTATACGCCATGATCTTAGTGACGAGCGAATATATACTAATGTATATCTGTAAACTAATTGTACCTGTCTTGTCCTAATGTCGTACATTTATGATAAAATTATTTCATTAATCAGTCAAACCGTCTGAAAATTTTTTTGTTTAAAAATGTGGGTTACTCTTTATTAAACTTTAAAACTCTTTCTTGTTTTATTTTGTGCGATTCCTATTTAAAATGTAAACACTGCTGTTCTACGATACGATACTGTAGAAAATAAAACAAACAAATAGAAATCTGCGAACTAGAAATGTTTTTGTTCTCTGCACAGATATGTCGAAGATACTGTTGTATAAATTATATCTAAGACACCAACAACATGCGATGTATTTGAAGAATCAATAGGTCATAATTTTGTAGTATTTGGAATTTTCTAATGAATCTAGGAATTTTTACTGTTTTGATCGTGCTTGTGTAGTGAGTTATTCGTAATTCTATTTTAAATTTTAAATGACATATATATATAGTTCTGTATTATTGTATCAGGCTCCGTCTAGCAAAAAAAGTATGTATATGTTGAATCTAGATTAGTTCGATTCAATTAGTTAATAAGCGGACTTGTTATTCAGTCAGTTGATGAGTAGGTATTATAGTTTTGGGATTTTTTTTTGAAACGTCATTTGTGAAATGTATTTTAAATAGTGTTATTTAAAAATGAACTGTGTAACATGTACTTGATATTAATTTCAGGAAATCACTCAGACATACCTATCCAAAGACGAAACATGTTACAACAGTAATAAATAAGAAGATTTCAATATATTTATATAATAGCTTTTGCAAATATTAATGTGAAAATTCCCATAGCTAATAACTTTTAGTTGAGATAAAAATAATTAATATTTATGAAATAATTTTACTTAAGAGAATTAGAGTTTAAAAATCGATACTCTAGTATATGTATTTTGTATATGTTTTCAAAACTTATTTACTCATATAGTAATCTTATATTTGTATAAGAAATTCAGTATCACGTGGCACTGATGCTACTAAGTTACTCTTCTGTAGTATACCTAATAAATGCTTTTTAAGACATAAACTGTTCATCCGTTATATATTCAATTCACCACTACTCTACAAGTTATAAGGAGCTGCGTCACATATTAGTAAAACTGGACAAAAAACAAAAGGAATAGGTTATATTTACTGATATAGTATGAGTAAAGTTATTTGGAAGATCTTTTATTCGCAAAGTATCATTCGTCTGTAAATAATTTATGGAGAATGCTGATTCGATTTAAATGTTCAAATCGCTAACTGTATATCCAATTAATAATGAATTATCTATTATTATTGCCTTCTACAAATTGTAGGGAATAACTTCCTTTATAACACACGGTAGTGTGTTTTGAGGCTATAATCATCTACGAGGAGGACACACTGTATTAACAGTATTATTAACAGAAGTGATAGTATAAAAATATTTCACTTTCTGTAGTTCGGATTGTCGTAACCTAAAGAATACCACATTACACGTTTTCAGTGGATATTCTGTGCTGAAACCTTATTTCTCTTACAGATTTAAAAGCAATTGAATAAAAAATACTTTAGATATAAAATATATAATTTCCTAGAATTTTATTTCTTTCTTCTAACTACAAATACAAGAAAGTTATATGATAGAGAAACATACTTATTTCTCATTGTTTTTGTTTTTGGTTTCAAATTTAGTACACTGATAGATCTTTACAACCTATAATTAAATGTCTAATTTGTTCTGAACATTACACACACGTTGAAAGTTATTCATCAAAAACCGTTCGAATTCGACGAAAATATTTGCGCACGACTACACAAAATCACGTGAGCTGTCATTATAAAATTAATACTACAGCTTCACTTAAGAGTAAAAATGGACGATCTTTATTTAGGTTTAAAAAAACAAAACAAAAATCAAGTGTGAAAGACATGTAAATGCATAATTATTAATTAGGCCAAGCAACCGAATTAGCAGTTTCATACTCAAGTGTTCAAAATCAATTATACGGGACAACGGTTGTTATTCATTATTTACAGCCAAATTCCAAACACAAATTTCATAAGTCTGAAGAAATTTCCTTGATCATATTCTAAATGTAAAACAAACCAATATCAATACATTTGCTCAATAGTTTATTTACGCTATCGAATTACATAAGCCACAAACTACTCGTTTGTGTGACTCGTAAAACATTTTTATTATATAGTATTATTACTTATTTTACCTAGTATAATCTAAAGTAACCTAAAAAGATATAAAAAACGATATTTAAGAAGTTTAAAGTAGTGAAAGCTTTGTAAAGCATGCTGAATATTTTCAGAAATAGGTCTTTAGCAGAAGGATGGATGGGATTATGGTTAATGAAGCATTAATATACGATATTGAACTCATTGGATACGTATATTTCTCTATTGATAACTGGACCAAGCAGGTTTACAATGATAGTGAACAAAGCAAACACTAGAATACAACTTGCTTGTTACACAAATAGATAAATGTATTTTGAAAGTAATCACAAGAAAATCAGACTTAACACTATTTTATCTGGTGCAAAGGTTAAAGATATTATGGAAAAGAGTAGCAAGTTATTGACAGCATCCGAAACAGCCTCACTCTCTTGTGCGTGATACAGATTGATACCTACGGAACTGTTAGACAAATACAAGGATTTAAGGATAGAAACATTATTATGTTCAGGATATGAGCTATAATATTAGTTTTTTGAACCAGCAGACACCCAGTCGGACTTGCTAACCAATAAACAACACTCGGTCCTTTATCAATATTAAATGGAAGAAAATTATCCAATTTCAATTACAATATTTAAATTCGAAATCACGGAATCTGATTTTAATTAAATAAAAATCACATCATTCGAGCCTACCCTACTAATAATGATTTTCGATTACAAATATATAAAGTGTTTTCATTCTCTAACTAGCGAAAAGAAGTTTAAATTATATGTGAAACAATTCTGAAAAATATGGAATTCATATAAGTACACTTTCAAGGAAATTATATTAAAATTGTTGTTTTGTGCTTTCAGTCATTTATTATATAAAAACAAAGTAGAAGATTGATTGAAAAGCGTAATACGTAATTTAAACTTTACATTATCTTGAAATGTGCTGTGTGGAAGATGTTAAACTGCTATATGTTAAATTACATAAATGGTTTCGTTACTGGTGTTGGAATAAAATATTTATTTTTCAGATACTTGACAAGTGGATTTCTAGCTAACTCGTCTACTAAAACTTGAGTTATTTTGTAAATGAGTGTATGATGTTCGTGCTTTATTTCTCAAATAAACCACTGTGTTAAATACATAATTATTTAGCTGGGCATTTAGTGTTTAGCTAATCGATAAATCGATTACATTCGGTTAATTCCACACAGTTTTTTTCCAATACAGGCATGCACGCCAAGTAAGAGAGAAAAAAGGGTAGGATTAGGGTGCGCTTGTTTCAGAATTTTGTGAACAACATTGTTCTAGCATGGCATTCTTCTTTCTATGTTTACCTTGTTTTAGTTTTTAGTTACGTTTCCAATTTACCAGTGGTTTCATATGACAGATATAGCTAGAAATTATGATGCCACAGTCTTTTAATAGATAATGTGGATATTTTGATGAAATAGTCGCCATTTTTTTTAAAATATACAATAATCTGCCACTGATCTCGTGCATAAAAAAGTAAAATAATAATTAATTAAAAATTGTAAACGTGTTACTATCACTTACAAGGGTAATAATGTTTTACTTTAAAATTCAATGATTGAAATTAGAAATGATCCATTGACACATTTATTTGCATTGTTTGATTGTGGCAATCACCTTTCAAAGTCCAACCCCTCGTTCATGGAAGATACAAACGGTAAGAATAGGAGATCGTTCGGCTTGGGTGAAGTATGGTGTAAGTTTCTATCATATGACCGCTGTGATAACTATCAAAGACTGATTAGATCACTCAAAAACGCTGTTGGTATACAGAATACTGGTGAAGCTGTAATTGGCCTAGCAAACGAATAGTGGATATTCAAACTTCAAGTTAATTAATGAAAGACAGTACTAATCAGAAGACTAAAAGAATGAATGTAGTGTCAAAGTTTGAGAATAGCATATAAAATAATAACATAGTATGTGTGTGTAGAATCGGAAACAAAGAACCAGAGATTGCGTACTTTATGTAAAAACATAAGATAACAGTAACAGGCATGACAGATTACAAAAGAAAAAGAAATACACTAGAATAATGTTCTAATTTTAAACACATAAAAGACTATTGTACGAAGTCGATGTCATTTTGCATTCACAAACAGCCAGACTGATTCCGGATATCGAATATATAGCAGCAACTTCATTGTACGAGAATCGAAGTTTCGAGATAAAGAACAGAACGACGGCAGAAACAATGAACATTTGACGAGTGAATCGATAGTAAGGAATTTTAGCTTGATTTATAAAGCTTGATAAAGATTGAATATGTATATTCTGAAACGTTCAATAATTAAATGTTTACTGCTTTGCACACACGTGTGAAGTGTTTGTTGTTACTGCCGTCGTTCTGTTGTACACCATTGAATATATATGTACATGAAAGGATCATACTTGTGAGATTAAGAGAAAAAGTGATTAACAACTATCATTTCAAATGTACACACTATGCAATAACAATTATACAGAAG
The DNA here is from genome assembly GCF_004210375.1 of Tachypleus tridentatus. Lineage (NCBI taxonomy): Eukaryota > Metazoa > Arthropoda > Merostomata > Xiphosura > Limulidae > Tachypleus > Tachypleus tridentatus. The sequence goes on from NC_134831.1 coordinate 158,472,682, forward strand.
AGGAAAAAGTTGAGTTTTCCAAAACGATTAGGTAATGTCAACAAGGTGAGCGAGACTTATGGCCTTATTGTTATGGGATATTTTAATGGCAGTGTAGGTAAATGGATACCTACTCCCGAAAGAAATATCTAAGCCCTCACAGTGATGTTACTAAAGAGTGCAACTACAATGTATGGCATATACTAGAACTGTGTGCTGAGCATGACTTATAAGTCATTAACACTTTATACCAACATCATCTAGCTCAGATATACAAATGAAACCGTTTCACTTAAGCATCACAACAGCTTATATTTGAACAAGATTGTCCCAAAGAAGACACGCCAAGAACTCGAAAGTTATACCTAAAGTAAATATAGATACTGATCATCATCCTGTTGTTATGGTTTTAACAAGACACAAAACGATGGCATCCTAACTAAAGTTGCACAGAAATAATTAATTTAAAAAAGTTAATGAAGATGTAATTACAGAAGAAGCGGGACAACAGATGATACATTCACCTAAAACAATACAAAAATACTAAGAATGTTGAACAAACATAGCAACATTTTAAGAGTACCATCCATAATGCATTAAGAAAAAATGTAGCATGAAGAAAACTGGACATGGGAGAAAGAAAGGAAGAGTATGATGGAAAAATCAAAGAAACAGGAAAAGAAGAAACTTTTTGAAATATAGTAAAATAAAAGGAGGAGGAGGATCGTCTAATGTACAGAATAGCAAGAAAAAACAGTAAAAGAAAGGAGAAAGAGTTTAAGGCAGAATCCTGGAAGAAATATAGTGAAAATTTGAGTAACCTATGTTAGGACTCCTTCAGAGAATTTCACAAGTGTTAAAGCCATACACTTCAAGAATGAAAGCTTTAACCCAATATTTGTCACCACGGTAGAGTAAACTAATGTATGACAAAACGAAAACACAGCGAGATGAAAACAATATTTTCAAGAACTCTTAACCCCAACAGGGACAGAGAACACATGTACTTTAAATCATTCTGAAGAATGGAAAACACAACAACCCCTCAATAGTATAGTATAAAGTAAGATCGCCAATCAAGAACACTCTTCCAAGAACAAAAATGTGGCAGTCGAAAAAATAACACTAGAAGCAATAAAAAGTCAAGTGGTTGATCGGAATATTTAATAAAGCACAGAAAGAGGAAATGTTCTATAACGCTGTCAAAGAGTTGTGGTGGTACCAAATTAAAAAAAAGAAGAGATATTATAAGAAAAATTGCAGCATCTATCTTGAATTTTCCTTCTTAAACATTGTGGGTAAGATGCATATAAACATTTCTAGAATAATGGACAAAATACTAAGATGAACCTATTATTAAATGACACATTTGGTTCTAGGAAAAGCAGAGGTTGCAGTGATGCAATATTAACTCTAAGGCAACTCAACGAAGTCCAAGTAGAATTGAATATTAATTTCATAGATTAAAAGAAAACCACTCTATTGTATTAGCAGAAATAAAATGTGAAAAATATTCAAAGATTATTGGATGAAAGGCCATCTCTTCGAAAACACAAGAGCAATGTATGCAAGTAACAAAAGTACTGGAACCACAAATAGCTTTTATAATTGTTTCCAATTATCACATGGAGTGACTCAAGGCTGTGTTTTGTCCCACTCTTCCATTCATCATCTACATGGATCAGATAGCAAAAGCAGCAACTCCAAATCGAGAAGCCTAAACAAATTATTTGTTGTTTATAACTAAAGTTTGATAACTCAGAATGAAGAAAAACTACAATGCAATTCACTACAAAAAATTAGAAGCCATGTTCATAAGTAGAACACCACATCAATTAATATCATCGACAATAATAATACAAAGTTATAGTAGGTTAATGAATTCAAATATCTGGAAAATATTTTAACAGAAGACGAGAGAATAAATGGAGAAATTGAAACAACAATACAAAATGTATAGTGTATAAACTACCAATTAACACCACTCCTGAAACGACTACATATTCTGATTTAATTAGAGTGTTAATTAATAAACACCATCTTTGTACCAACTCTATTGTCAATCCTAGATTATTAATAAAAAATGAAGAATAAAAAAGTATCATTTCCAACTAATGTATTTACGAAGAGATACTAATATAACAAGAAGAGACATGATAAGAAACAAAAAGGTCCGAAAAATAGTACGAACAGACCTAGTCAGATATACATTGAAAAGTAAAGAATTGCGTGGTTTGGTCACATAGTGAGAATGCAGCCAAAGAAGTCCTAGTATGACTAGGTGGTTAAGACGCTTGACTAGTAATCTGAAAATTGCGGGATCAAATTCCCATCCATAAGAAAACATACTAGCCCTTTAAACAATGGAGGCGTTATAATGATATGGTTAATCCCACTATTCGTTGGTAAAAAGAAAAACCAAAAACTTGGAAGCGGGTGGTTATGACTAAGTGCCTTCAATCCCGTCTTACTCTGCTGAATTAGAGACGGCTAGCACAGATAACCTTGTATAGCTTTGCACGAACTTCAAAAACAAATCAGCAGCCCAACAAACAAGAGGCATGAGCATATATTATGAAAGATGGATCAAGCCGCAATTGAAACTTTAAATAACTGTATTTCCGATAACTTTTAACGACAGATACAGAAGGAAAATGTAATGTAAGTGAAAGCAAAATTATGACAAACATAAAATTAATTATACTAGAAAGATTAAATTTGTGAAAATTATTTGAAGTTGCTTAACATGTTCTCTAAGCTTAACTAATCATATTTGATTTTCTACCATTTTAAACAAAGATTAACAAGATTCCTTCCCTAAGTCTCACAGCCTGGCATGGTCTGATGGTCAAGAAACTCGATCCTCAATCTGAAGGTTGCGGCTTTGAATTACCTTTATCAAAAATTCTTGTCTTTCAGCGTTAAGGATTTATTGTATTATGGTTAATCCTACTATTCGTTAGTAAAGGTAGTAGCCTATAAGGTTAGCAGTATGTAGTGCTGAATAGCTGCTTTCTTTCTAGTCAATCACTGCTAAATTAGACATCGTTAACGCAAATAGTCCTCATATAGCTTTGCGCGAAATTCAGAACAAACAAACATATTATAAATACGATGTTTAACGAAGTGTCTAAGGATTAGTTATTTCACGGTAGAATTAGTTGAAAGATATTCAACATAGGCTTTCTTAGACAGATAATTGAATTTGCAGCATGTCTTTATATTTATTTATTATAATTTAAATGAACTGATGTTTTTAATTATTTTAATCAATTAATTTTCAAGAACGAAAATATCTCAATATCCTACCTTGATGCTCCTCATAAAATGACTGATTCTGATTTATAGATAACATAGCATGAGATGATGTTAGTAGCAGACTGAATAAAAATAGGCGTATGTCTTTAAAAGAAGTATTGCAGTTGGATATAAAACTATAATCTGTTTTAGCCATAGATGAATTAATAAATGAATCATATTGAAGTTACAGAAATATGAGATCCTGCAGTATTTAAACATCAACTCTCCCTAGAAGAACTGAAAAGATAAGTTACATGGATAAATAAACCAAATAGAAGAAATAAGTAGAAAATAGATGTTTCAAATACAACATAAAGGGACATATTCCCGAAAATTGTAGATAAGGATCTATATGGAATGAGAGCTCTCAAGTGATACTAAAAAGAGACTGCAGGGATTTAAGATGTTGTTAAGGCAAAGAGAAAAAAACCAATAAGATGAAAGAATCAAAACAGAAATAACAAGACTTCAATGAAACAGAAATTAGCTGGATTTATGAGACAAAGATAAAGAAGAAATACTTTTTTAATCTCAAAGAAAAAGTTAATTACTTTAGAAAAATCGTTCAGGAGCTTATTAATGAAAATCATTTTAATATGCTGGTTGACGCTAGTTCTATCCACAAATGTCCATACCAAATTAAGGACAGATGTTTCTTTAAGAGATATAGAAAAAGAGGGAATTGGTACATACAATGCGTGGACATAAGGCTCTAACAAAAGGAAAACTGGAAGCGACCTTTAAAGTGAAAGTTTTCTTATGTCTCATGACGTATGAGTACATATTGAAAATTGACATCATGCCGAGATATAGAAATGAGGTCAGACTGTCATCTAGTTGTTTTACAGTCGAAAATTAGGCAATCACTATGTACTATGAGGTAATTACTATACTGGAGAATGAACTTCCAGTAGAAACAGGAATGGTTATCATTGTAAAAATCAATAAATGAGATACTCATGTTAGTACTTAACAGGAATAATTCTCTCTCTCATGACTGAAGTGTAATGAGAAAACACGTTAGCATGTCATGAGAGATTATAGACTGAAAACTTGTCGTCTTTGATTCAACCTAATCAAAATAAACTTGTTTCATGCAAACTCATTATCTTGTTCAATAACATAATAATTTTATTTTACACTTTGTCGTATAAATCTACCATGTTTCTAACTCACCTATTATTTTCCTTGCCTAATTCCAGTCAATTAATAATTTAGCAGCTTAAATATATTTATCTAACTAATAGTTCCAGCTCTTTTAGGGAGAGTTGATGTTTAAATACTACAGCATCTCATATTCCTGTAACTTCCATATCATTCATTTATATACCCTGTCAATATATTCATTATGAATGACTTAAGTTCATTTAATATCTTATGGTGTACTAAAAATTTAATCAAACTTTAATTTGGTATATTTTAATAATTCTTTGGTATTAAAACGTCTTTAAAATATATTATTATGTTTTGCATATTTATTATGATATCTTACAACGGGATAAAATATAAATCAAATACTTCACAATAACGACAGTGATTCTTTGAACAAGGAAATGAACTCCATTACTATATAATGGATACGTATTTCGTAAAATTCTAAAGGGACTCAAAGGAGCTTTTTAACCCATCAAGAATGTCTCCTTCAACTCCCAACTATAACCACCCATTACTACTCATGTATTCATCCAATCTTTTCTTGAAGTCATTTAGATTTTCTTCCTCCACAACCCTTGAACTAAGCTCACTACGAAAACAAGCACTTTGTTTGAAATGTATTACTGTCTAAACTGCAGACAACTCCTATGTTGCCAAAATTTGAATATAAATCCCCTTGTCATATTGTTTTCACCGTTAAAAGTTTGATGGATCTGTATTATCAATACCCTTAATAATCTTAAAAACTTCAATTAAGTCTCCATTGACACTTTATCGTTTCAGGAATAAACAACAAAAAAATTATAGATTTCAGTCTCTCCTTCCAGAACAATCCCACCATATCAGATATCATCCAAGTGGCTCTTCTCTGAACCTTCTCCAACAATAAAAATTTCCTTGAGGAACGAAGCCCAAAACTGTACACATGACTTCAAATGAGGCCTTACAAATGTTTTATACAGTAAAACAATAACATTCATTGTCTTGTATTCAATATTTCTGTACATGTTAATAAAAATCCTGTAAGTCTTACTGCTAGCTACAACACCCTGTTTAGACTACTTAAGTGATTTTTTTTCATTACAACACCAAAATCTTCTGCTTTAACCACAGTATTTATTGTATTTCAATTTAAAATGTAGCATCAATTGGAATTTTAAAAACCTACATGCACCACTTTACATTTTGGATAGTTAAACATTACAGACTCAATATCATTAACATAAATAGCAAACAACATACGACCCAGCACAGAGCTCTGAGAAATATCATTTGTACTTGTGATCTAATCAGATCTATTTCTTACTACACTCCAGGCAGCTTTCTAACCAATTTAATAGCACTTCCCCCACACCCATACAGCTAGTTTTTACAAAAAAGTCTTTTGTTATGCACTATTTCATATGCTTTCTGAAAATCAAGGTAAATTAAATCCACAGTATCTTCTTCATAAACTTTTCCAGTAACATTCTCAAATAATATCAAAATGTTTTTAAACAAGAATTTTCCTTAGTGAAACCATGCTGGTTTCACCATATGTCAAACTACTTTAAGTGGTTCTGCAATGCATCATTAATCACACTCTCCAAAACCTTTCCAATTACTGATGAAAGGCTAACTGAACTATAATTCCTTGGACAATTTTATTACCTCCTTTAAATATTAAACTAACATTAGTCAATTTCAAATGTTGTGATATTCTTCCACTACTCAATGATCTATAAGAAATATTAGCTATTGGTTCAAAAATAAATTACAGAAAGTTGTCTGGTACATGGATTTATCAGTTTTGAGGTTTCCCAATTTTATAACAGTTTCGTAACATAAAATGAAAGCTCTTACATGAATATTTTCTTATACATTAAATACTGTGGTTGAGGCATAACACTTGTATCTTCCTTCATAAAAACTGAAAATAACATATAGTTTAACATGTTTTATGTTAAATTCCTTTTTAACCAGTTCATTTGATTTTCTACAGTCCTCCAAGTTCTTATAATTTACAGAAAGTTCGAATTTCTTATTATGTTTATCCTTGATATGGTTTGTTCTGTTCCACTGCCTTTTTTTTCTCTAGGGAATATGTACGTTCTCTATGCAATTTTATTTTCATACTCTACCCATAGTAAATAATCTGTAGCTAGGTATTTTAAAAATTCAAATTTCTATCAAAATTGTTAATATCCAACCAAGTCTCAGTGATGACCAGAATATCAAAATTCTCATTTTCCATAAGTTCTCTGTACTCGTCGGGTTTACTTCTAATATTCCAAGCATTATAATAGGAACAATGAATCATATACTTTAAAACAAATTCACATTTTAAGCCTGTTGCACGTGTTTTCCTATCAATTATATTTCTAATTTCTCTAATATCGTAGCCCTCACTTCTGTCCAGCCGTTGTTTAAATTTACCAGTACAGCTGCGTTAAAAGCCTTTACTAACATGCTAGCTCCTACTTCTTAAGTGTAAGCCATATATTCCAAAAAGATTAGACTTTCCATTAAAATTATCCTAAAAATCCAGCCACCTATTTTTTCATCCCTACATACTGATTTGATAGTTTGTTTGTTGAATTTCGCGCAAAGCTACACGATGGCTATCTGTGCTAGCTATCCATAATTAAGCAGTGCAAACTCACTGCCAACTTTTGGGTTACTCTTACCAACGAATAGTGGGATTGATTGTCTCTTTGCAACACCCCCACGGCTGAAAGGATGAGCATGTTCGGTACGACAAAGATTCAAACCCGCGACCCTCAGATTACGAGTTGATTATCTTAATCACCTGGCTAAGCTGGGCCACATATTGATCTAAGCCCGACATTCAATCATAGTGACCTACTTAGTATTTCATCCCCACTATTTATTCTTAACAATATCCCTGAGAAAATCAAGTTGTTGCATCTTCCCTTAACGTAAAAGAAAGCTCAGTTATTGTATTAACATTTTGATATTGGTCAGTGAGAGACTGCAATTATCATTATCAGTTATAAACATTTTGAAAGAGATGACCAGGCAAATAAAAGGTGTCAAATATGATTAACTTCGATCGCACATAAATTTAGGGTGTGACAAAGTCTCTCCTACTGTTAAAGGAGCAAGCTATCCAAACAAGACAGCATTTTTTCTTTTTGTATTTTGATATTTTTATTAACTAACTATTGTTTACTGTACTACATATACATTTTCTCGTGACAAAGATGCAAATCCACGTCGAACTTCTTTCACTCTTTGCTGCAAAATACATTTTTGGAAGAGAGAGAGTATTAGTTCGTATCAGCCAGAAAATCTGTTGTACACACGTTGCAAAATAATAGTACAATACAAGATTAACCTGCATTGCATCATTTTGTTATTTTTTCTCTCAAATCCTGATGTTTTTATACTTTTTCTGAGTGATTATTTCTCTAAAAATCTTTGTGTCTTCCTCTCTATGCTCGACATGGGCAGGTGGTTACGACTCTCAACTGAGTGTCGAGAGATCAAATCCTCGTCACACTAAACATGTTCGCCCTTTTAACCGTGGGGGCGTTATAAAGTTACGGTGAATCCATCTATTCGTTGGTAAAAGAGCAGCCCAAGAGTTGGTGGTGGGGGTTGATGACTAGCTGCCTTCCTTCTAGCCTTACACTGCTAAATTAGGGATGAGTAGCGCAGATAGCTATTGTGTAACTTGGCGCGAAATTCTAAACAAATATGTTTTGAAACAGAAATTTTTCATTCTTATACCTGTATATGGGAACGAATTAAATAGTGAGCATGCGCACAATTAAAACAACAGTTGTATATAAGTAACTACGATATGTTAAAAGTTTTTCCGTCTCAGTGAACGAATGTTGTTTCTTACAGTACGTGTGTGCTGTCTGAAGCTTACTTATTAAAATAACTTCTAATTTTACACCAGAATCATTTTTCACACACACAAAAAAGATATGAGACCGGACTCTGTAAGTAGATATTTTAGTTTATATTGTTCGTAGAAGGAACTACTTTACTATATGGCGTTCATAGTTTGTCTGTTGAATAATATTTCTTTATGTGATAAGCGTGTAGTTGTTTAGGAATATTGTTCCTTTTAATAGGTTGTCTAATGTTTCGGCTTCTAGGTTACTTTTAGATTTGTGAATGTCATTTACTCCAACTGAAACTATAGTTCGATTCATTAAAACAGTTCAGTTAGATACTGGGTTATCTGTTTATTATTAGATTTTACAATTTTTATACGACTGTTTAATATCTAAACCAACAGCGTTATTCGTATATAAAAGTTAACAGAATGGAAGTTGCACCCTCTGCATCAGTTGGTGGATGTTTCCTGATTTATTGGGCGATCGGTACAATACTAATGTTTGGAAACCTCACTCCATACTAAACATCTTACCTGAAACAATAGTCAAAAACGACATAAAGTACGAAGCAACTAACTGGATTTACTATGCATTTTCATCTTTATTTTTGCTGCTTTACTTTGAAGTCAAAGTAGGTTGCTTCAATGGACGTCGTTGCAGCACGATTGCTCGTTCTTGTATTTTTAGATAAGTTTTATGTATGCAGTTAAACACGAAGTTTCACAAAGATATTTGTGCTCTACCCACCATAGGTATCGAAACTCAGTTTCTAGTATTGTAATTTTGCAAACGTACCACTGTGTTAGTGGACTGCTTTTTTAGGTAAGATGTACATTTAAATATGCATTTCATAATGAATGATAAAAATAATTCCATCAAGAATATTATATTTATGAATGTGAATAATAACATGTAATAACAATAAACCGATAAATAACCAAACTCGCAATAATATTTGCGCTTATACACAGACACCATTTAAGATTTAATTGGAAGAGAAGGGCATATTGTTACAAAAGTCGAGTAGAACCAAATTTTAGAGAAACATTTCTACATGGTCTACCACCGGGTAAGTGAAGTAGGTTAGAATTGTGTATTCCATCTGTCAAGGAGTTATTCTATTTTGAATGCTATATCTGGATGAAATGGTTTTCATGGTTTTTTAGCTGGATCCTAAAAAAAGGATAGTAGCAAGGGTAAATCAATGAAGCAAGCAAAAATGAAATAGTGTATATTACAAACAAAAAGGACTGTAGCAAGTTGTGTTAAACGTTAAGTTAATCAATGCGTCCAAAACAGAGGATGGTCTCTCGAACCTCCCATGAAACATCGTACTCAGCTACTTGGATAACAGAATCATACACGGAAATACCTTCAGTAAGTTTTATAAAAAATCTCGATTCGTTCAGAAAAGAAAACATTACCTTCAATTCCAGAAAGTACGAATTATTCTGTTAGTGCAGGATCTTCTTAAGACATGTTGTAAAAAGAAAGAGAGTGTTAATTTTGTGCCAACGTAAATGAACTTGTTTCAGGAAAGAGTATTTCTTGAAGTATGCTCCAACTAAATATGTTGAAGACCATGAGCGAATGAAGAATGGAAACACTTTAAAAAGATGGATGTACAAAAATAATACAACTTTATCGTAACGTGAAGAGGACTTGATATTATACTAAATATTCAAAACCTTCATACCCAACAACTGGAATAGTTTACAAAAGTATACATTTTTACAGAAATGTTGCATCAGTGAAGTTATATGTTTTGTGTCTTATATAGATCTAAATATTAACATTTAAGCTCGAATTTAACAGAGCCACAAGCACTACAATGTTATCATTATTTGAACTGTTATAAATTGAAAATGGAGGTGGTGGTAATCAGAAGGGAAACAGATATTTGTGATCTGGGAGGAGTATAAAAGTGGTTTCACCTTCACGCCCAAAACAAAAATAATGTTATGATATAGAATTGTCAAAGTTGTTGGTAGTGAATAGCATGATAAAAGATGTCATTTCTATAAGTGGATAATAAAGATGATGTAACGTAAGGAACAACACCAGTGATGATGTTTGATAATGAAATGTAAAATAATGATATTGTATTAGTAGAACAAAGATTAATGTGATATAATGAAACAGTAAATACGGTAATGCTGCCTTTTCAGATTTATCTTCTTTCGAGATTTTAAGGAATAATAAGTTTATTGTTAATGTCAGTGGAATATGTTTATAACTTCAATAGTTTTTGTTCAGAAAAGTATGACGAATTTATTCATGCAATAAAAATAAACATTTTAATCCCTTAGCTTTGGCATATCAGTGATGTACTGGAGTATATACAACATTGACTAGTAGCTACCAAAACCACTTATAGAGTGTTTGATACTTTGGGCCTTGTCTGTTGCTTTGGACAACCTCTAGTTACTGCTACAGAGGCTAGTGAAATTGTTTTGAAAACATGTGATCATGTAAATATACTTACAAAAGACAAAAATATCTGTCTTAGATATATAATTATTAATTTTCAATGGTTTAAAAGTGTCATATAATTATTTATTTCTATAACTAAAAACATCATTGAACATTTGAGAACAACAATAAATCAGGTTTAGTACATACATAAATATAAAAACTGGTGCTTACTTTGATGTTACACCGGATCAGATATTAACCTTGTAAATATAAATATCAACGTTCCAGCTCTAAAGTACATTTTAATATTAAAGTTTTCCTTTCATGTTCTTGTCAACAAATAAGTCAACTTTCTAGTAACACCTATAAATATTCCATCCATCGAAATGAAAGCCTTTCTGGAAGACCTAGCTTGAAGACTGGTGATCCACTCTACATAAACTGAAAACATTAACAGAACAACGGAAAACAACCACCAAAAAGAAGACAACTTCGATAACAATTCCACCGACAATCAACAACCTATCTTTCCAGGTAAAAATGAAACATCTATTCCTTCGAAACACCTAAAAACAGTATCTTAAACAACTTTTTAAAAGAATGTTTACACAAAACTATCAACTAAAACTGATATACAATTCAAAACAGAAACCCAAGAAAAATCACCCATACTGGACTATACATTCCTTGGGACTCAGCAAATGAAACAAAAGAAAACTCAACATAGTGAGAAACCAAATAAACATAGACATAAAACTAAGCTCAGCAGATAAATTAACGACAAATTAAACAATATGAAACAATACTTCATCAACATCAACAAGTTTCCTCCACAAACCGTAGAAAACATTATACGCACACACCTAGACAAAAAACAAAATCAAGCAACAAAAGCAATTATATCCCACGAACTAAAAATCACGAAACCATATACTGCTGCATACCATATCATCCCGACATCAGCAGAAGAACAACCAATGTTTGGTTAAATGTAGTAACAAAATATGACATTCCAGTTAACAACAAACTACACTTACAAACATAACACCAACATAAAATATAAAATACAATGCTACACATGCTACGACTTCTATATTGGAGAAACAATCAGAAAAATGGAAACTAAATTCAAATAACAAAAAAACTCATTCACACGTTTTTGAACACTGCAAGTCAAAACACAACATATCCGTGAATCCGTGAAAACTCCCAGATACTAAGAAGGGAAACAAATATAAATATCGGAAAATCAAAAAAGCCTTACTTACAGCAACTAAAACCAAAATTAAACCAATATAAAGGAACACCTTTATTCCTATAGTAATTAATAACCTAAAATTCAACTGCAACGCGTCCTACAATCCCGTACCTCTTTATATTCTCGTCCCCAAGTTATGTGTCGGGCAACCGTCACTTACAAACTCTCTCTTTCTTAGCAGGCTAAGGTGACCAAGGTAGGTCGAAACGTTGTTCTCTCCTTATCAATAAAAGTGTTAGTGCAGATACCAGCCGTTTTGAGACACAGATTTCAATATCCCTGGAGAACATAACACAGTCTAATGCGTAGTTCCGTTTTTAACTTGAGACAATGAAACAAATAAAAAATGAATAATAAACAAAAGCCATGGATAGATTCAATACCCCATGCGATGTAATATTTGTGTATTTATTATACCTTGTTCCATTTTATTATCTGAACATAATTTAATCAATTTCAGAAGTTAACATTTGCCATTTCTAAATTCCATTAATTTGACAACAAGAACAATATATAACATTATGAAGTTAATGTACAGATATCTGTTGTTATTGTTTTTATCCTTTCGTAGGGTTGCTTGTGACAAAATATTTTCTTGAAACACATTGTACTCAACCATTAACATCAAGTAGTTTCGATGAAGACAATGAGCAGAATCGTAACACAGCTGTGAATATAAGAAGTGAATATATTAGCATTTTTCACTTTTAGGATGTTCTAAAGATATAGGTTGTGTAATACTGTATTTCATTAATCATAACACTAAGTAACACAAATTTTGTACTTGGATTGTATGCGCTATTTCTTAATTGCTTATGTTTTAAAAATACAGAAAATGTCAATTATTCTCTTCAAACTTTGCTTTTGTGACCTGAATAATAAAATTTAGAAATTAACCTATTTTTTTATGTAAAAAACGGGCAAATTTGCACATTTTCATTTACATAAGATCTGAATAAAACAACATATGAATCAAGATTTACATATATTTCTAATAAAATTAATCAAAAATAAGCAAAAATATTCAGATGCGAGTATTTTTTCGAAATTTGCGGTTGTAATGTAAATCACTTTTACGTATCAACCTGGCCCGGCATGGCCTAGCGCGTTAAGGCGTGCGCTTCGTAATCTGAGGGTCGCGGGTTCGCGCCCGAGTCGCGCCAAACATGCTCGCCCTCCCAGCCGTGGGGGCGTTATAATGTGACGGTCAATCCCACTATTCGTTTGAAAAAAGAGTAGCCCAAGAGTTGGCGGTGGGTGGTGATGACTAGCTGCCTTCCCTCTAGTCTTACACTGCTAAATTAGGGACGGCTAGCACAGATAGCCCTCGAGTAGCTTTGTGCGAAATTCCAAAACAAACGTATCAGCTCCCAAATATAGTTTCCCATCATGTTTTCGTTATACGCTCCTTGGTAGCGGCGTTCAAAGTCCAGTATATCTTGGTGGAAGTTCTCGCCTTGTGCCTCTGAGTATGCTCCCATGTTATTTTTGAATTTAACAAGAAGAAAGTCAATATCGACTTTCACGGACATCCTGTAGTCCATTTTGCTGTAGTTCTTCACCAGAACCTCAACCAGTTGCACATAATTTTCGGCTTTGTGATTGCCCAATAAGCCCTGAACAACTGCGACAAAGCTGCCACAAGCTTTTTTCCCTTCCAATTGAGCTTCTTGGAAAATTCTATGGATTCCAGTATCTTCTTTATTTGTGGTCCAACGAAGACAACAGATCTGACCTTTGCCTCAGACAGCTTAGAGAAGAAGTCTCGAAGGTACTTGAAGGTTGCAGACTCGCTGCAAGAGCTGTGACAAATTGTTTCATAAGAGCCAACTTTATGTGCAATGGTGGGAACAACACCTTCTGGAAGACTACTAGTGGCTCACACTTGACATTGTGCCTCTCCACAGAGAACTAGGTCCATTGTGGCCAGTGCTTCCTTTTCTAATGCGCTGCAGTGTCCCTGCTGTCTCAAAGGCAAATATAACAGGGAAACATGATAAAGCATCCTTGGAGACCCATCAGCAATGCCACCATTTTGAAGTCTCCGATAACCTACCAGTCATACTCGTCATACTTCAAGGCTTCTAGCAAGGTCTTAACGCTGTTGTATTCCTCTTTGAGGTGCACCAAATGAGACAGGAGAAGAGACGGATATTTATTCCTGTTATGGAGCAGCACAGTTTTGAGGCTTTTACAACATTCTGGAAAGTTCTTGAAAATTCTTGTAAGTTCGAGAAAATTCTCTATTAGCTACTCATCACTGAATCTACCTAAAACATTCTGGAAAGAAGATAAATTTTAAAATTTCACTACCCAGATCAGAAAAGCAAATTTTGAAGAGAAAAATAGGTCTTTTCCACTTTCTTTAGGCATAAGCAATTGGGATATAACACTTTCTGCCCAGGAACAAAAAGAAGTAAACATTTTGTTTCATTGTGTAATGTTTGTACCTCTATCACTTCTACGACAAAGATGTGTTATACCTCTTTAATTATGACTTACATACTTCATATCATTATATTTTATTTTTCTGTATATTATTATTAAGAGATATACGTGATGAAGTAAATTCCATCATTATGTACCGGTCTCGAGTGACTTAAAACATCCCTAGCATATATTTTCAAAAATTTTAAGAGATGATACAAACATTGGTATATAAAATAATTGAAAGTAGTCTTTTTGAAAACGTATATCATATTCTAGTAATTATATCTTTTGCAAAGACAAAACTAGCAAATCTTATATGTCAATTGTTTGGTATGAATTACATAGAATAAACAAATCAGCAAATTAGGAGGCTGTTCAGAAATTATCAATGCAGCCAATCTTTGAATAAACCCGAGCAATAGCGCTAACAACAAATGTGTCTGAGTTTCACTAACAAATATGACTAGGCTTGCCTCAAGTTATAATTCTGTAGCTAGGAGACAGTATTTGTTAACATTAATTGTTTTGTTTGTTTTTCAATTTCGCACAAAGCTACACCAGTGTAAGACTAGAGGGAAAGCAGATAGTCATCACCGTCCACTGCCAAATCTTGGACTACTCTTTTACCAATGAATAGTTGCATTTACCGAAATAGCATTACGTCCCTACATCTAAAAAGGAAAATTATGTTTGATATGACGTGGATTCCAAACCTAGACACTTAGATTACGAGTCTGGTACATTAACCACCCTCCAATGCCGGGCCTCCGTATCATTCAACTTGTGTTTCTGTTTTTTTGTTCGTGTATGTACTCTTTGCACACTAAAATGCATATTTTACCTGAAGAAAATAAACCAAAGTCCTATCAAAATATTTCATATGTTTCGAAAATATACCCCACTTGATTATGTTTATAAATTATTGTCTGTGAATTTAATATCATAAGAGTATAATTTACTTTGATACACAATTAGTTGATTAGATCTAACGTAATCTGAGAGTGTTTATGACAGTTATAAAATATTTAGTTTTTAATCCCAAAACCTTCAAAGATTTTCAATATTTATATAGTATTAGTTTTAACCAATTTTAATAGAAGACAAAACCTGGTAACAACAACCTGAAAAGGTATTATAATCAGCAGTTCTTCCTCACATAAAGATGTATCGTTAAACTCAGTATTGAAGTTTGCAATTTTTACATGGAAATGCAATTAGAATTGGGAAGTAAAATGACGAAATTATTCGTGAAATATAAAGATTGCTAAGCCATTCTTTCCTCAGATACATTCAAGCATACAACTAAGGAAATAGAATAAAATTAAAAATAAGATAAACTCACTATTTTCTTGACTTTCGTTAATTAAAGTATATTTCCCTCCAATAGTTCAGCTGTATGTCTACGAACTTACCTCGCTACAAAATGGACCTCTACACCCGTGGTGAGCAAAGCAAAAAATAACTTATTGTGTAGATTTGGACTTTAACTACAAAAGACAAACTGACCATGTTATGTGTTCAAAAACATACTGCTGTGACAATGGGGAGTAAGAAGTTCTTGTTTTTAAAAAAGCAACACTTTTCATCATTGAATTGATTTTCATGATTTTTTTCACTCTTTAAGTTTAATTCTTCGTATGAAGACTCTGTGTTAGAGTAGAGATAATTCTAAAAAATAACATGAAATAGAAGTCAATGTCACATGGGTGAGATTAATGGTTAATCCACTTATTACAACTTTGTTTAAATTTTATGTGTTTTCTTTATCCTACATAACAATATATTTCGTCAATTTAGTCACGTTTGATTACTGTTGCTTTAAAATAATGAAGTATTAGTTTTAATATTTCTTCAAGAAACTAAACATGTTTTATCAAAGTAAAAAAAAAATGCATTAATGAATTAATTGAGATTATTAAGCAATATTTCATAACTAACCTTTCGTAAAAAAGCTTAATGTTATATTTCTTACTTTTTGCATTGAAAAGATGACATTTTAAAGTTATACTTGGTGATATTCTGTTGGTAGTATTATAACATGATCAAGATTTGTTACAAAATGCTGCAATACGTTTAAAATACATATTTAAAAAAATACATTTTCAGAGGCTCCAAATACGTTGTTCGGGTAATCATATGTTTGTAATTTTCTTAATATATACCTAATCTGCTATCGTATTTAGAAAAAATAAAATGCCGAGAAACCTCGACGAAATAGAAATTCCACATGTGGAGTTTTCTGACCTTTACAAAAAGGTGTATAACAAACTGTGTTTCCTTATAAGTTAACTACTCTTTAATGACTATAAATGCATTATTGGACTGAAAACTCTTTTAATCAGAAATGTAAACACAAGTTATTAGAAGTAGGTGGGTTGTTATAGATGTTAAATAACATATACATATATACTTAAAGAGTAATGGAGATGAATCTATTTAGACATGAAACTACCAACAAATAATAATTATTTTTAAACACTGTTAATTTGATAACAACAAAATTCTTTACAAAAGAAAATAAACCCGCAAGAAATAATAAAACCTTTATGTAAAACGAATAAATACTTACAAACATAACCCCGGTCAATAACACTCAAACACATTAAAAAATATAAGGGATAGTAATATACTTCTACTTGGAAGTGACAGCAAACTTACTAATGTTAACATGCAAGAAAAGAAACATTTATACTATAAATCGAAGAAAGAAAAACATTTGATGTCTTAGATAAAAATTCACTACCTTCCCAATAATTTAAAGTCAGAACAGAAACATTTTCGAAGAAAACATTTATAAACGTCTTGTGTAATGTGTGGGATCACGCACTTATATATATCTATATAAATATATTGCTATATATTTTACACTTGAATTTTATAAGATATTTCTTCTTTGTCTAATATGAAGTAATTTGCAAAAGTTTAAGTTATCGTCCAAAGTAATTTCTCGATAGTGACAGTTGGGCTAATATCTAGGAGCCATTAAACTATTCTCATTTTAGATGACCAATAACAAACAAAATAACAGCTAAAGTAATTCTGACGATTTAAGACTTTTCGAGCAAATAACTAAACATCCAGAATAAAAATTCGAGTTTTTATATCAGTGTACATTCAAAGGAAACCCAATTTTCAGGTTACTTCCAGAACTTGTATATTGTCCTGGTATGTACATAAAATTCTTGTAAGTACAGAGTAGCATGCTCCATGGTGTTCTTACCGGTTAGTTCAATTATGGTAACAATTTTTTCGACACCTCATACAACTTTCTAGATCAGAAAACTAATTTGTGATGACGAGAATCCCACTTGAATTAAAAATGTCTGAAAAAAATGCCGATATGGGTATCAAAACTTTTATTAAAGTAAAGTAGAGAACAACGTTTTGACTTTCTTAGATCATCGTCAGGTTAACAAAGAGAGAGTTTGCAACTTACCGTTGCCGGGCACATGTCTTAGGGACAAGAGTGTAAACATGTATGGGAATGTAGGTGGCGTTGCAATTATATGTTCGGTTATTAATTAGAATAGGTGAAAAGGTTTTCTTTTATATTGGTTAAATTATGGTTTTGTTATTGTATAAGTAATGCTTCTTCGACTTTGTATTTGTTTATATTTGTTTCCCTACTTAATATCTGGGTGTTATCTACGATTATGTTGTGTTAATTTGAGTTGCAGTGTTTAAAAACGTGTGATTGTATTTTCTTGTTCTTTGAATCTAGTTTTCCTTTTCTATTTGTTTCTCCAAAATAGAATGTGTGGCAGTTGTTTCATTGTATTTTATAAATAATGTTTGTGTTATGTTTGTCAGTGTAGTTTTATACAGTATAGACTTTAGTTTTGTACCTGGTTTTTGAATAACTTTGGTCTTTATTGAAATGTTGTGTTTTGTTATAAGTTTTATTAAAATCTTGGTTATTTTCTCGCTGATATCGGGAATATATGGTATGAAGCAGTATAAGGTTTTGTAGTTTGTTATATCTTATTGGGATGTATAGATTTAACGTGGTTGAGAAAAGTGTGTGTTCTGTAGCTGTAAATCCAGCAATTGTATCGTCAACATATTAAAACCAGTAAAATGGTGGGTGTAGGGCTGAATTGATCGCTTGAGTAGTGAATTCGATAGGCAACCAATTAGCAACCCTTATAAGAAGCCATACTCATACAACAACTAAAAGCAAAATTAAATCAGTATAGAAAACTACCTTTATACCTATACTAATTAATAGCCTAATATCTGATTGCAACGCCACCTATAATTCCTTACACGTTCACACAATTGTCCATAAGACATGTGACTGGCAACGGTCAGTGCAAACTTTCTCTTTTTTAACTTGAAGATGACCTAAGAAAGTCGAAACGTTGTGTCTATACTTTATTTTAATAAAAGTTTTAATACCCATACCATCAGTCTTGAGATACGGAAAACTAATTTGTTTCTATAAAAAAAGGCTCAATATCCTTTCCATCATATAACAGTTGTAGCTTAGGTAGAAAGTAAATTGTACGCACACAAATGTGTTGTTTATGCCATACAATGAAATAAAACCTGATAACTCAACAAGTCCTTACCGTATGAGTTTCACCAACCTCTAGAATATGGAGGGTATTCTTTAACGAGCAATTCTTACGTTGTTTATTTTAGTTGCTAGTTCTTCAAATCAAGTCCGTTTCAACGTTAAACTTGACGTAGTATCAATGCAACTTGGAGATCAATATATTATTGTCCTTCTGTTGCTCCTCATCTAGGGATGTAAATGTATTCAGTAGTAAGACATTCAGATTCAGGTTCATGTGATAGAATGTCTATTTACAAATTAAACTATTCGAGACAATTACCTGTCTCAAACTATACACAGTATAGTCCAGGCCTTATTTTAGTGCACATTTTTATAATTGCATATGAAATATAGTTAGCCTCAGTCACAACGACCTTTAATGTGTTTTTTGATAGATTGTTAAGACAGAGTATTCATGATGAAACCTTGTAGAATGTACGATAACTGCCTGTTATGGAGATACAAGTGTAGAGGACTACTTTTCAAAAGTCGTCCTCTGCAATTGTGTTTGCAAAACAGGCAATTGCAGTTCCTTCTACAAAGCTTCATCATTGACCTGTAATGTGACCCAAAGTTTCTCCTTTGTCGACTTTAATTCTATGTGTGGCCGAGAATGCTACCATTGCTCTAGTTATTGGATGGTAGATGTTTATCTTGATTGCTATACATAAATGAGCAAACAGTCCCTGATCTAAGTAAAAAAAATATTAACTCATCCATAGCAACTCTTTGTAAAGTCTCAAACAATTAATTATATTAGATCAATCATTAAACTAATAGATAATTTTCTCATGACGAATTTCTTTTCAACCAAAACTTTAAAAAACCGATACTATTGAGCATATCACTGAGCCTAGAATTACAGCTTTGTATTATCTGATCCTTTTCTTAGAATGTTTACAAACTGTAACATATAGAAACGATTTAGTATACCAATGATGGGTATTGCTGCCATTGGCTTTTTTGCACTAACTTGTAACGGCTCACTAACATTTCAACAGGGAAAGCAGGTATTATCTGTGTGCATGTGGCTTTTATCTGACCAGATGGTTAAGACGCTTGACTCGTGATCTGAAGTTCAAATACCAATCCCACCAAATAACATCTAACCAAAACTCTTAGAGAACGTTTCAACATCTATACATCTTCTATTAGCACTGAAAACGGTCTGCCTGTTACTCCACACTTCAATCAACTCAGTCTTTCCATTAAAGATGTTACTCTCATTGGTATTGAAATAGGATTCAAAACTAGAGCAGATAGAGAAACAGAGGAAGTTTATTTGATTGCTAATCTAAACATTATTCAACCTATCGGAATTAATCTAAATCTTGAAATCAATGATCCTTCATTTGTTTTGTTTGTGTCAGAAAAATAATTTTCCGGTTATTTTTCATATAACATGAAAGCTGAATTTTTTAAACCTTATTGCTTGCTTTTAAAGATTCACCAGTATTACATATATTTTTTCAATCATTCTCCAGGTGTCACCATTATTTTAGTTAAACACCTAAATATTGTTTTAAATACGTATGTATTAAGCTATTTCTAAATTAAACTATCCCTAACACCTTTTTTACATCAACTCTTGCCATCGACTACAGTGTACCGGAAGTGAAACGCTTACAATAGTACATAGAGAAAGAAATATTTCCTGGAAAACTGTTGTCTCTCATGACGTCATTAAAGTTTCTATATATATATATCACACGTTCGATTATCTCCGTAATTACCTGTTTGATCAAGAAGAATAAAGGTTCACCTTTCAAAAGCACTTGGGTTACAGGTTTTGTATTTCATTTCTATCATTCTTGAACGTACGTGCTTTTTAACATCATTAATAATGATATTGATATTTCATACAACATAATATTAATTAATATTGTACATGATGTATATAGCGTTCATTCACCATGTGTAAGTACTCTATAATGTTTTTGTGATCAGTTAACTATGTTTTCATTTCAATTCGATTTTTAAGGTAGACATTTTGTATACATAGCAATATGAGTATTGAATTCGATAATAGTGGTTGTACGTGAACACTGTAGATAAAATCATTGCTCCAGGAAAATTATGACAAGTGTATACAATTATACACATTCTAAAAAAATCCTTCTACCAGGTACACCACATCAAGTTTGTACAGTTACACACATTCTCACAGAATTCTTTCACCAAGTAATAAATGTCCGTAATGCGTATTTGTGGAAAGTGTTTGTTAAAACCTTCATTCGTTCCTAATTATATCAATATATATGAGATACCATTTCATTGTTTCATAAATTTGTCAATTAGCTATATAAGGAGTAACAAAACATTTCTTTTTAAATGAAAATAGTAAAAAACAATTATAGAATACACTAGCTGAGGTACCTGTTCAAAGAAAAATGGAAACATAATAGGGTCAGTACAATTTCATTTATATTTATACCATGTCAGGGATTCAGTCTTAAAGCGAAAGTGAGGCTTTTTTAAACTGCGGTATTCAGTGATATTGGTATTCCCTCTCACTCTGCTCACGAAACAGAGGATTTCTGTTTGCCAAAAAAACAACAAGACAAACAATCTCCGCAGTTTAAGCGTCGTTTAACAACTTGCTATAAGTGCTTTTGACTAGTTCCATTTCCTTTACTCCAGTGTTTCACAACCTAGGTTCAACGGTTTCACGAGTTCGGAAATAAAAACCTCTAACAGAAGTAATAAAAAAAAAAAATTGAGACTGTTCTATAACTGTCACAATTTTTTGTGATTCTCTATGTATTTGAGAAAAGCGTTAAAATTCAGCTGAGTGTGAGAATTTGTTTGTATTTTCATAACCCCAAAATATCAATTTCTTCTCAAAATAAGTGATAAAAAAGACAAAATACGATTGTCGATAGATTGAAATCTAGGTTTTCTGTTGGCTATAAGTATAAAGAAGGTGAGCGTCAGGGAAATCTACTGGAACGCTATAGAACAGAGGATGTGAAGGAGGGTCTAAATTTTTATTAGAATGCTTTTAAGAAAAAATAAGTATGTTTATTTGGAATCTCTCGCAAAGCTACATTAAAGCTAGGTGCCATATCCGTCCCTAATTTAGCAGTGTAAGCATTACCCACCTCCAGCTCTTGGGCGACTTATTCTTCAACGAATAGTGGGATTTACTACCACTTTATATCTCCTCACGATTTGATGTGATTAGGCGGATTCAAACCTGTAACTTTCAGGTTGCGAGTCAAGCACACTAACCACTTGGTCAAGAAAGTTAAGAGTGAATGGTATAAAAATTGTATATCACATCAGCTAGATGACATTATAGAGATTACTTTATATCAGATATTTTTACTTCTGGGAAAGAAGGTAACTGAACTGAAGACGAGGCAATGACAATGTTTGAATGTAACTTAATAAATGTTAAGAACTCCTGATATAATACATATAATGTGTCACTTATATATATATATATATATTTGTTTTGTGGTAGCTTAAAGCTGAGAACTCTGGCTTTAATTTATCAGTTTAAAACTAGAAATATCTGCCCAGATAGACCTTATGCAGTTTTGCTTGAAATTTCGAAAAAGCAACAACCTTCATTTAATTTAGCCATAACGTTCCACGTCATTAGGAAAATGAAAAAGTAAATTTCGAATAAATTAATGTGGCACAGACGTCACTAATAATATTTTAAAATAAGAAGGTTAAAAATAAAAAAGTAGGACATGGTATAAAAAGTATTTAAAACACAACATTCATTGTTTCTCTAGGAACTTATAATCACCTGACAGGTAAACGTTTGAAAACGAAATAAACATGTAGTGTTTCTCTTTAAACATTTCTTAATCTATTAAACTTATTCTATAAATAAGGAAACACCTGGAGTGAACAATTGCTACTAATTTAGATACAATTTCATAATATGATCTATCGATAATATTTTACAGTGTTTCTCATTAGTTTTATAAAATGTATGTTACTTAATTGTACTGTTTATTTTAACGTATTTTTTAATTTCATATCATTAGTCCAATATATTGTAAATTTTGCTCTTTGTCATTTGATCACCTTTATAATACTATTTTAAATGGACTTTTTCCAATGATTATTTTCAAACTCTTCGATTCTTGAAATATTTGTGTCTTTTATTTTTTACTCATACCTCAGATAGATTAAAATATTTCGAAAGACATTGGTCTGCAGAACAGTGTTTGGTAATTTTTTCATATTTGTAATAAATGAACAGCAGATCTTGCAGCGACTGAAGTCAACTAGGCTGGTTAAACTACTAGTAAGAATGTAGATAGTTACAAAAAATTCAGCATGTTTATTGCTTGTTTGTTTTGAATTTTGCGGAAAGATTCACGAGGGTTATCTGCGCTATCCATCCCTAATTTAGCATTGTTAAAATAGAGGAAAAGCAGCTAGTCCTCACCATTCTTCACCAACTCTTTGACTACTCTTTTACCAACGAATAGTGGGATTGACTGCATTTATAACCCCCTCCCACGGTTGAAAGGGTGAGCATGTATGGTGCGACAGAGGTTCTAACTCGCGATCCTAAGATTAAGAGTCAATCGCAGTAACCACCTAGTCATGCAGGGACAATCAGCACGTTTATATATATATGTGTGTGTGTCTAGTTAATGACTGGTTCAACTTCAGAAGGTTATTATTTGTTTGCATTGTTTAACGGTTGGACCAAGCTTAACAGGATTATATATATATATATATCGAATTCAGCATTATCATAAGAAAAGCTTTCACTTACAATCAGGTATCCGTCTATTCCAAATCAGACAGGCTTACTCACTTTTCATACTAAACCTTTCTATTATGTATATCCTGGTTATTTCCTAAGTTATATTGGCTTAGTGTTTTTTACCCTTTTGAAGCGCTCACAGTTTCAGTGGTATAAATTACTGAGCTTGTCTGTATAATATGCAGTGATGTTTACATGATTATATGTTATCCTTATTGCGTCACACCATAAAACTTAGTGAAGAACGCTATTTGAAAAGGAACGTACTTAATGTTTACCGTTGCATGCTACGTTTGAGTATGACTTTAACCACAGGTGATTCTCTTATGACACTTCATGAGTCGAAAATACAATGGGTTGTGTTATCATTAATACTGTATATCGACAGATAAACTTATTATAGACATTTTCATGAGAACTGCTACTTTACGTTATAGGACCGATAAAGTAACTGTGTTTTAAAATGTTTTATATGTTTCTAAGTCACCATAATTTTATTCAGCACATTACTCTATATACAGTGTTTTTCGAATACAAACAAAAATATTCTCAACTGCATCATATGCATGCATGCTTCATGAGTTTCTTCTTTATGTAACTTTATGATAATTGTCAGTGATGTCGAGAAATCCACTTGTTGAGAAATTTATATGCAAAAACGGCTTCTATGTAAAATATTTTCTCAACCCAAACGAGCCGTTTTTGCATATAAATTTATGATAATTATTTTAAATCTAAAATTTTTTATATGTATGTGCAAATTTCTGCATAACAAGTGGTCAGGAAAAGTCAGTAAGTTCGTCTCACTTCAAATTACCTTTCTTATCTTTCTCAGTGGCCTGGTATGGCCACCAGGGTTAAGACGTTTGACTCGTACTTTGAAGGTCGTGGGTTCGAATCTTCGTCGTACCAAACATGCTCTCTCTTTCAGCAGTGAGGGTGTTATAATGTACGGTCAATTCCACTATTCGTTGGTAAAAGAGTACCCCAAGAGTTGGTAGTGGATGGTTATGACTAGCTGCCTTCCCTCAGTCTTACATTGCTAAATTAGGGACATGTCGCTTTGCGCGAAATTCAAAAACAAACAAAATACAATCTATCTCAAAGTTAGGTGGTACCTAACATTGAGAACATTCCACGCTTACGACCTTATGTAACGTTAGGACAATGTTTTTCTCTGGTTGTAGAGGTAGCACCAATAGTTTTGGGCCTTACCTTTTTAAATGAGATTGAATTATAATGTGGTAAACGCAGTCAAGCTAGATAAATGCAAGGTTTTATTTTAAGCTGAGAACTTTCATTTAATTAATCTTGATCTGGCCTTAATTAAGTACACAACTGAAAAAAATTCAGCAGAAAAGTGACGTTCCCTCCCAAATAAAGTGATTATATACAGTATGTAAATCAGGTATCTTTCATTGTGTATTGCACATTCTGTACAGTAAGTTTATCATTTCTTAACTTAAACTCATGGTGTATATTCACCATTGTTCTATGATAACCATATTATGTTCGATTTCCCTGTTTGCTCGATTTGTCAGATAAAACTTATACGTATTTCAGTTTATCTAAAATAATCACAGCAGACAGTTTCTTCGACACAAAGAATGTAAGTGATATACATGAAAATAAAGTGTTTATTAATAACAATTAGAAAACAGCAGTTCTTTTAAACTTTTAAATACTATAGTGGTACTTCAGTATTGTATTGTTCTATATTATAACTGTTTCTGAGAATGCATTCTATGCTTCGAACTATCAGCTGTTCTTACGGTATAAAAGTGACAGTCAGTTCCGTTATTCGTTTCAAAGTTGGGGATTAATATTTATTGATTTATTTTTGTAGATCATTTTAGAGAGCCAGTCGTTGTGTATTACAAATCAATAAATCAGTTAATATACTTATTCATTTCTTTCAATATCCTGTTTAACACTGATATTTGTTTTTATACGTTGCAGTATAGATTCGAGGAACTTTAAAATATATTAAAATACTCAAAAGTAACATACACAAAAATGTTTTTTTCATGATGACGTCAATGATGTTGAATCGTTTAGTTTCTGTTACGACGGTTGATTTGTTTTAAATGAAAAATTTAATTGTGTCATGTACAAAGTTGATTGTTTTAGTGTAATTTTGTAAACGACATACACTTGGAAGATCAGTTACATAACGCATCTCAGAACATAGACAACGAACGTTATTTAAAATACGAAAACACATATCACCCATACCTAATTTACTAGGGTTATTTTGTTAAAAGAATGTTCATCTCATAATTTAAAAGATTTGTTTGATTTAAGACTCTGGCCCGGCATGGCCAAGCGTGTTAAGGCGTGCGACTCGTAATTTGAGGGTCGCGGGTTCGCATCCCCGTCGCGCCAAACATGCTCGCCCTTTCAGCCGTCGGGGCGTTATAATGTTACGATCAATCCCACTATTCGTTGGTAAAAGAGTAGCCCAATAGTTGGCGGTGGGTGGTAATGACTAGCTGCCTTCCCTCTAGTCTTATACTGCTAAATTAGGGACGGCTAGCACAGATAGCCTTCGAGAAGCTTTGGACGAAATTCAAAAAACAATAAAAAACAAAACGATTTAAGACTAACTGGTAACTTACATGTAACGCATATGACTGTACTAAAATCATAAACATTTACAATATGACTTATGAAATCTGAATCTTTCTTCAGAAAAGTTAGTAAATATACTTTTAAATAATAATTGCGTATAAAACTACATTCAATTATATCTAGATGACGCTAACAAGGTATTCCTATGGTATAAATCATTTACTAGTAGTAATTTTATACTATAATTGAAAAACAACATAAAATTACAGAGAACAAGGATCTAATGTCAGGGCATTTGGGAAGCGCTAAGACAACTTTTATTACTGTATATAAAGTACAACAACTCAGGGGATGGGTAAATAATTACACTTCTTTAAGGCTGAAAATCTCTCAAGTGATAAAAATCAGCATTTAAATAAAAATTATGAGTTAGGAAATTTAACAAAGGTGATAAAATGTCAATTGATATTTACTGATTTATTGGATCTGAAAAGTTTAGATCATGAAGGTAAAAAGTTTAAGTGAAAGTTTTAACTTGTAGTCAGGAAATACAGGCCATGGAGATCAATATTTAGTCAATAAGTATGTTAATAGAAGTTGTGAGTGTTCATGTTTGTTAACAGAATTTATCTGCAAATTAGAATGTGCACATTTTGACAACGGAACAAACAGTCCACTTTAATTTGTAGAATTATTTCATATTCGGGTTTCTAAAAGCATCTTCAGTAAAAAAGCTTTAAATCCTGCTTCATTAATGCTAATTATTTTGTAACGAAGAACCAGCAGAATACCGATTACGTTTACAGACATTGTTCTGAATAATTGTATCATTCATCCAAAGATATCTGGGTTTAATTAATTTAACATCAACAGGGGCAGTATACCTAATGAAGAGATGTAAACAATAAAGATGTTTATCAAAACTTAAAATAAATTGAACTTCCCACAAATTTATATCAATTTTGAAATTTTAAGAAAATGTTTTATTTTTTTGGAATTCCTTTCCAAAAGTTTACTCTTATGGCTTTCAAACATTAACTTCACTTATGTTCAACTTGTAAGATTTATTTAATCATCATATCAGTGCCTATGTAATATTTAAACTCATTCATGGATATCTCACTTAAACTCATGACAATTACTTTGGAATAATTTGTTTAACAATGTGAAGTACTGTAAATGTATTCACAAATTCACATGATATGTATATGCTTAAATACAAGCAATCCTTTGATATTTAGATGTTTAATATCTGACCACAAAGTTCACTGCTTTAAGTTTTCTTTCATATATATAGGTTTGATTGTTACAGTTTACTGAAGAAAAAGTCTTTCATCTTCATATTCAAGAACACCCTCTTTCGATCTCACAACTTTTCAATACTAATATTGTTACAAGTTTCTTTGAAAATTATTATTACTATTATTTGTTCTATTAAATATGACTTATAAATACAATCTTAATTTTAAGTATTTTTAGAAATTGCAACGTGAAGATAAATATCAAGGGATTGTATCTCCATCTCTTCCATGGAACATAAAACAATGATTCAAGTCCCACGAACATCAAAAGATTTTGATGGTTTTACCAGATCACTTATCTACACAAAAATCTACACAAAAACTGAGAACATTTAAGATGCTGAAGTAATTTATTGGTAATTAAAGAAATAAACAAAATGTGAGAAAGAAAACCTTCGGATTAATAATATTAAAATGAGGAAACGAAAAGAGTGTTTTATTTTTACTGATTAGAACAAAAGAAATTTAATATTGGTAAAGAAACTGGAAGATTTTGTTTCTTGTCAGAAGAACTGTGTTATTCATTCCGCTATCCTGGAAACACAGAGATTGAATAAAAAAAACCCAATTAGTCGACGGCCAATGGTAGTTTAATTTAACTTAAGTGAATTAAGATTTTTAACATTCTTTATCAATAACACTTTAGGTTTTAGTCTACTAAGTTCCAGAACGTTTCTTAATCATAGAATAAAACAAGAAAACAATAATCAAATCTAAATTACACAGCTGTTTCGTACCATCAGTCATGAAGCCAGAGTAAGCGGTTTATGGGTTCTGGGTGAAGCAATTCTGTATTAAAGAAATAAAAAATACAATATTGAGAAGTTTTTAAAACAAAGTTAAATCATTTGTAGGAACAAAAATAAAAATCATGAACACTTACATATATATTGTTATGGCTGTTGCTGTTGTTTTGAATTAAGTACAAAGCTACACAATGGGCTATTTGTGTTCTTCCCACCACGGATATCGAAACCTGGTTTTTAGCGTTATAAGTCTGCAGACATACCGCTGAGGCAGTGGGGGGCCATTGTTATGGCAAATGTATGTATAACTTAAAAAATACAATAAATGTATACAATTTTATAGTTATAAGTAAAATGCTAAGTTGTTGCACAGATAAAACTTTAAGATAAAACGATATAAAATTTAATTATAATTACACAATAAAAAAGGGTCAATAACTTTTAAAGAATAGGTAAATATAAACACCAGAAAAATGTGTATATACTTCTTTATCTATCATAATTTACAGATCAAATTTCAAGATAATAGTATGCGCTTAATGTTAATCAAACTTTTACACGCTGTGTTGTCAGCCAAATAGAAATAAACTGCACGTTTGTTATTTATCCACTTGTTAACTTTATATACATACAATGAGGTCAACTTACTATGAAAACAGGTAGATTAAGACCGTAGTTCCAACTTTGTCCACCACGTATTCTGTGTCTTTTACCTCTTCCTCTTCTCCTACCACCTCTTCTCCTACCACCTCTTCTTCTACCACCTCTTCTCCTACCACCCATTCCACCTCCCAGCTGGTTAAAAATTGGAAATCTTCCTTGCAGAAGCTGGTGATATAACGTTTGAAAATAATATTGAAACCATATTGTTTATATGATTTTCTTGATACAGAAATAAGTTTAACATTCTACATAGCCACTATACCTTTAAAATAAGCATGGAGTTTCGTTCTGACATATAACCTTCAATTGAAAATACTTTTCAAATACATATAGAATCGAAAAAAATAAACCATTCTTTCAACCCATAGATTATCAAATTTTACTATGAACTTTCTATTTTCATGTCTTTACTGTTTTATGCAACATAATAATATTTAAAACACTTACCATCTCGTTCCTTACACAAATTTCAAACTGAAATAAAAATCAAGAAAAAAATCAGATTTATTTCATAAACATCTCTTTGTGTTTTATTTAAACGATTACATTGAATATATTTATTACAAGTGTATTTATGTTAATATATAATTTTAAATTATAATGAGTTACTATGTAATCATTGTACGATTTATTTTCATAAAACCCTATTTTGAATTTACATATAAAGTTATATGAATGAAAGGTTATAAAGGTGAGTGTGTTCGAATTTAAACTGCGTTAATATGCTTTTTAAACTTAAAGGAATATACAAACCTTTACTGAGCAATATTTAGTGATATTCACTTCGTTGAAATGATTTAAGTTACTGGAAACTACAGTTACCTGCGTTGTTACTTTTTTAAGTATAATTTGATTTATATACTTTCATTACACAAACCAACAGACGTTTGTCTAACAACTTGCGCTGCTAGAAACACGTTGTATTGAAAACGGAAACAAATTATAAAATAGATCCGAAAACAAACAGTGCTGTCTTCTTCTGTTTGTTATTGTTTTATTAGTGAAAATATTTATTATGGATAATAATTCATCCAAAGGTGCTAAAATATTCCATACTGAAAATTTTTCCATATTTCCTGAAAAGGAAACACCATATCATTCAGAACGCTGAATAAGAGAAAATTTTGAAATTATTTTGAGAAATATACTAAAAACAAAATTGGTGATGCTTCAATAAACACTGATTTGAAACTATTTTGTTATTTGATATGTACAGATTTACCTGTGCTCTGGTTACTAAATTGTAACAGATTTCGTCCAGAAATTCTATATCGGATAAACTCGGGGCGGTTTGGTTCCGGCATAGTTCTCTAGCGTTTCTCTGACATATAAACAGAAATAAATTGCGCTATAAAAATTTTTTTGCAATAAACATGAAAGAAATATACATGTATAATATTTGATATTTTTC
This sequence comes from Tachypleus tridentatus, assembly GCF_004210375.1. Taxonomy (NCBI): domain Eukaryota; kingdom Metazoa; phylum Arthropoda; class Merostomata; order Xiphosura; family Limulidae; genus Tachypleus; species Tachypleus tridentatus. The sequence goes on from NC_134831.1 coordinate 158,503,058, forward strand.
AAGAAAAAATGTTGTATAATCTGAAAAATAAATACAGATTTCTTTAATAAAAAAGTTCTGGGAATATTCCATTTTTCACATTTATATATTCAAGTATATGTACATAAAATAATGATAAAAAGATACCTTTTTTATATTAAATTTAATTACCTGTTTAGAATCGTGCTAAATATCAAAATTCAGAAAAGATGTAAATGAATTTTAATCCTTAATAAAATACGAGTAATCATTACCTATAATATCGTATTCATAGAATCGTTCTTAATTCGTGTAAAAAGTGTATAAAAATAAAATATAATACATTTATACAACAAACAATAGTAAATTACTTGTCATTTGAATTACCGTACACTAATACAACCACAATAGAAGTACTGCTATAATAACTACGAATATGATACAGTACAAATGTCATCATTACACGCATGTTATAGTGCAGATATAATCAACACAGTCGCAGTAGTTTTGACTAGCTGCCTTTCCTTTAATCTATGTATCACAGCTATATTAAGTACGGCCATCCCTTATGCAGTTGTGATCAAAATTTAAAAGAAACCAAATCAAACAAACTCAACGCGTGTCTAATATGTTTCTAATATCATAATTCTCAGTTGACATGACATTCTTTATTACCATACTAAACATATATAAATTGTAATGTTATACTCACTTCAGTCACAGATGAACTGTTCAGAACACATTCGTAACGCAACACTCTTGTTTCATTAGCAACATTCTGATCTGAAACATATTAAACTTTAATTATACATTTTTATAAAACGTTAGAGTTAGGCCTATTATTCCTTAAACATTAGGTTCTTTATTTAATCCTTTAAAATTTTTCAGGTACTTGAAAAATGTAAAATAATAGTTTTCCAAGTACAGTGTTTGCCATATCCAATTTTCTTACTTTGCTATTTTACACAATAGCAGTTGATATAAAAAATGGTTTATATAGATAGTGTTCCGTGGTTCAAAATGTCACTGCTTATGAAAGGAAAAAATAAAGGTGTGAATTTGATGTATCTGGATTTTTCAGAAAGCATTTGACAAAGTGCTAATTAAAAAACATATAAAGAAAAATCTATCTCCATAGGTGTGGAGAATAATTTAAGTAGCTGTATAGAAGATTGGCGTGATGCAAGAAAACAGAGTTTTTACAAATGTAGTTCAGTTAAACTTGATTAATGTTGCACCTCAGGGCTAAGTATTAGAACCATTGCTCTTTTTGACCTACATTAATGACACAGATGAAGAAATAGTTAATAAATTATCTAAAATTGCAGGAGATATTAAGGTCTTGGGTGTTGCTGGCTGAGAAGAAGATGCTGCTGATTTACAAAAGGATTGAGATCATTTAGTGAGTTGAGCAAATAAGCAGCAGATGAATTTTATCTATCATAAGTGCAAGATATTGCATGTGGGTTATAATAGTTTGAATTATGTGTATAATTTGGATGGGAATAACCTTAACAGCGTCATGAAATAAAACAGTCTTGGTACAATGATTAATTATTCTCCAAAACTATTCAGTTAGTGTGATGTTACAAGTTGTAGTGAAAGTAGGATTGTAGGTTTTATCTACAGAAACGTTAAATACAAGACTAAAGAAGTTATAATTTCATTGTATAGGTCACTAATAAGGGTGTTGGGCTCTTTACCTCAGGAAAGACATTGAATTGTTAGAAATGGTTCAGAGGAGTGTTACTAGAATACTACAATGGCACTCGGGATGGAGTTGCTGATATATAAAGAGATATTAAGAAACTTAAAATTGTTTCTCTTGAAAAATGAAGCGTAAGAGAGGATCACATTGAAGTGTTTAAGATTCTCAAAGAATTGTTAATGTTAGCGCATCAACATTTTTCATATTTAACAGGGATAATATGGAAATAGAGGACACAAATATAGAATTAAGCCGTCTTCTGCTAGGACTATTTTATTCTTCAAGTAGGGTAGTTGGACTACGGAATGAGTTTCCTTCGGATGTTATGGAGGCAATACATTTGAATGAACCTAAAAGAAAGCGTGATAATTATATAAATCAGAAGGATTGGCCTTAAATATCTTTTTTAAAATCTATTTATTTATTTAATGGTTTTAGTGGGCGTAGAGAATGGGTTAGCCGAGATGGACAAAACAGTTCCCTTGTAGTTCGTAAACATCATGTTATTTTACTCTTTGTCGTAACCCAGTCGGCTTTATAATTCTAAACTGAGCAATAATACGGCGAATACTTGTGTGACTGGAGCACTAAACTGCTCCAAATAATTAAAGGAACAAGTATATATATATATATATACATATTAATCTCAATGTTCGAAATGTGAAAATATTTTTATTTTTTTTGGGTAATTTGCCTTATTTCGGCAAATTTGCCTTAGTTGCCTTATATATAAAATTTTTAAAAGTGACCAATTTCACGAAATATAATATCCCATATGAAACAATTCTTTAAACAGTTTACATGGGTTTATTGAAGAAATGTTTGAAACATTCAATATTTATAGTGTGGCACCCACGGGCTGAGACACACTCCTGACACCGATTTGGCACGCTTTAAGTCAGTCTATTGATGTTATCTTGGGGTATGGCAGCCCATTCGTCTTCCAGGACTTGTCGGAGTTCTTGTACATTATCAGGAGGATGGTGGCGTCCGCTAACACGCCTCGACAACATATCCCAACAATGTTCAATGAGATTTTAATATGGATATCTGGTGGGCTACTCAAAAGTTTCTATTTCTTCCTCATCAAGGAAGTCCTTACACAGTCTGGCAACGTGGGCTCGCGCCTTAACCTACATGAGAATGAAACAATCGCCGACAGCACCAGCAACAGACCTCACAATGGTTCCAGAATTTCGTTTCTATATCACCTTGCGTTCAGAGCGAGCCTGTTGAGTATGAGTAAGTCCTTGCAGCCACCAAAGCATATGCCTGCCAGTCCATTACAGAGTCTCTTTCACAAGCGTCGACTTGCGCAATGTTACAGGTAGAAAATCGCTCTTCTCTGTGTTTCCACACTCTCACATGTCCATCATCACTAGACACAGTGAACCTTTTCTCGTCGGTCCACAGCACGGTAGCCCATTGACGAAGTTCCCAGTCCAGGTGCTGGCGAGCAAACTCCAGCCTGGCTGCACGGTATCGTGCTGTCAGAATAACGAATCTTGTAGGCCGTCTGGCTGTAAGGCGTCCTTCGTGCAGACGATTGCGAGCTGTTTCGGTTGAAACACGGGTTCTAGTGGAATGTTGAAGGCCATTTCGCAGTGACCGATCCATAGTTAACCTGTCCTGCAGAGTGGTAGTCACGATGTAACGGTCCTCTCTAGCTGTTGTGCAGAGATGACGGCTTTGACCTAGTCTCCTGCCATAAGAGTTCGTCTCCTGGTATCGTCGCCAAAGTCAGTTGATGATGCTTGGTGACACACCGACGCGCTGTGCCACCCTCTCTTGGGTGTGGCCATACTCCAGCATCTGGACCGCCATGGCCACCTCGTTCTCTGTCAAATGCCGCCTGACTGCTTAGGTACACAAGATAAAGGTACACACTGACAAAACAAACCGCAAAAGATCCATGTTGGTGATTGTTTCGAGAATTAATGAGGAATGCATAGTTTTACGTAACAGCCTTATATAGGGTACCTTGAGCTGTATTCTTCTTGAGTGAGGTGAGTTACGTTTAAGTTGTTTCGAACTTCATTCGCAAGCTTAAACAAATACACTTTTAGGCTAACGGATATGTTTATCATAAAAAATTTAGTTATGACAAAAATATACTGAAATATGTGCTTGTTCCTTTAATTTTTTCAGCAGTATGTTATTGTACAATTTTCTAATTCTTTAAAATTTGAACTTATAACTTCACAACTCGAAGAAAACATTTGTTCTTTATTACGTTAATACTATCATAATTACTAAGACACTTAATAGAACATATTTACAAGTTTGTAGTGACATTTTTGTTCTTTTTTTTTGACGAAGTGGTTGAATTATTAATATTGTTTCTCAATATATTTTCTATAAATATTTTTTTATGCGAGAATATTACTGTTATGTCAAGACACACTGATATAACTGGCCAGGCATAGCCAAGAGGTTTAAGGCGCTCGACTCGTAATCAAAAGGTCGCGGATTCGTGGGGTGTTATAATGTTACAAGAAATCCCAATATTCGTTGCTAAAAGAGTTGCCTAATAACAAACTGCCTTCCTTTTAGCCTCACAGTGCTAAATTAGATAACCCTCGAGTAGCTTTGCGCTTTATTAGTACTTTATTAGTATTATTGTTTAATGAGTAACATTTTTATATGTGTACTTTATCTTGATGTATCATACATTTGTCTTTGATAACGTTATTAGTTAGCAAAATATCCGTAGTTCTTATATTTTTCTATATTTTCTCTTCTTCACTTTGTTCTGTTTTTTCGTTATCACCTTTTGTTACCCGAAATCTTATCTTGATCAACATTTTTGTTGTTGTTTTACGTTATATTAGTTAATAACACGTCACCTGAGTACATTGAAAAAAGATAATTTTGATCACAAATTGAGTAGGACTAAATATGTACGTTTAGAACATTCGTGACAACAGTCATACATTAAGCTCTCTAGTTCAAGAATATACTTTGTCGAATTGAGTAAAACAAGCTGTGTAGAAATAAGACGTTATGTTTAAAGGCTATTGTATAAATGTTCATATGTGTATATAATAATGGCATAGGTTGGGCAAAGATAAAATACTATTCTACTTTTAGATCGCTCTATCTCTTCTTGTTTTATAGTTAACAAATATATTTATTTTGTATCAGTAAACGAACTGTGCTTCTTGCTTTATATCTTGCCACAGTAAGTAAATAGAAATAACGTAGTTTTCTTTTAAGTGAATAGTATTAATTTCAATACGTTTAAAGGGTTTTCTTGACTGTATCAAAGCAACTAAAAATAACCCTTGACAAGCATAACTGGATAACTCGAAGAAGATGGTTATAGTGGAGATTAATTTCAAGTGAATTCATCAGTAGTATTTCATAAGACTAACAAGTTTCTTATAACGAACTGAGAAAACATTCTGATTAGTAACAACAGAACTGTACAGTGTGAAAGTAAGGTGGTTGTGATCTGGACTTAATCCAAGTGAAATAATCCATAACATCTCACTAGACTATTCAATAATTTATAAATGGTTGTGAAAGTATTAGTTATTAAGAACAAGAATTATAAACCGGGAAAATACAGATGACATTAACAACAGCGCTATATTTACGTTGTGAAAACACCGGGAATCTTAACAACAAGAATTGTGCACTGTGAAAACATTGTGAATATTAACAACAGAACTGTACTCTGTTAAAATACTGAGAATATTAACAGAACTCTACACCGTGAAAACACCATGGATATTAACAAAAGAACTTTACTCTGTGAAAACGCTGTAGATATTAAAAACAGAATTGTATATTTTGAAAACACCGTGAATATTAATAATAAGAATTGTAAACAGTGAAAATATCAAATTCTAATCATAAACATAGAATTAGGAAGTACTCGTTCACTTTTTACGGGAATTATGTCTATCACAACTGTTTAAGCACATTTTTACAGATAATAAAAAATTATCCTAATGACGGTTATAAATCTATGTAATCAACATAGATCATTATCAGAATAACACAAAGTAAATTTGTACTTACCACAAAGTAAAAATTCGAACAGAATGTTTCTTTGTGACCCACAGTAACAAAGACAACAGGCGAGAAAAATGAAAGCAACGAGAAGAGCTTTATTCTTCATTCTGTTAAATTTATGTTGATATTAATGGCTGTCGCTTGTTATATAGTATTGGTGCAAAAAGAAAAGGAATTTCACCATACTGTCGGATTTACATTCTGACTGTACATCGAGCGCTGTGGATATTATGAAATAACGATGCCACTGTTCCACACGAATTGTTACAGATACATTTTTAACTGTATCCTTGTTGTTATTGTGTTCTACATGTTGTCAGTGGAATGTGTTTGTATGTATATATGATTAATGACATTGAAAATGAAAACTAACAAAAAATCTTCAGATCCGGAAAAAAATGTTTTTTCTTATAGAAGAGAGGTTTATTTTTTGTGAAAGCAACCACTTCACGTACCATTACATTAAAATATATGCTATGTGTTTTCCTGTTTAATAGTTAAATATATTATCAGTAGATAAACATCGTTAATGACATTATTAAAACTGTCTGTTTATCAAATATGACATTGAATGGTAGTTTACTTACTGCCTATGGCATCCAGTTGAACATTATCAGTTATTGTTTTCCATGATAGTTATTATTTTCAGCTGTATCATTGCTATTTGTTATTTTACGGGTTGACTACGTCATTCTCTTACAGTATTTCATTAGTATGTTGTGTTTTATAAAATTTCAATAAAATTCATCAGCATTATACCACTGATATGCATCACTTTGAAACAAAGTTAATCGATTTTCACTTCAATATGATTTCCTTGAAGTGGTAATTTTAATAATACTGTTACCGGATCTAAAACAGTAAATAATCGAAACCATATTTCTTTATATTTGACTTGGCCAGCATATAGCTAACGGTTAGTGGGCTCAGACTAAAAAACAAAGGATTTGTGAGTCACGTCAAGTTTCCAATAAATAACAGTAAAACAACAAAAACGAAACTACACAAATTGAAGACTGTATTTACTAAAATGTAATTTTTCAAATCCAACTATTTGGTCGAATGAGTGCATTTGACTAGCCGCGTTTCCTCTTGTCCAATATAGTTTTAACTTTCTTGGGTCACGAATCCATTTGAGAATCTAATTGGAAAGTTATGTACCCCCTACACAGAAAAATGCACATAAACACATACACACACATATACACACAAAATGAGAGAGAAAAAATCAATTTTTGTCGCCTGTTCATAGGCCTCCTGAAGCCCTTATGATCTTCCTCTCTAATTTATCGGTTTTAAACTATGGAAAAATTTGCCGAGACAAACCTTGCATGTGGTTTTGCGACTGCTGCGAATTTAGCAGGTTTCTATATATACATATTTATGTTTTAGTAACAGGTACAAGTTCAGCACGTTTTTGTATTTATTTATGTATAGTTTAGCGATTGGCAGAACTTTAATATGTCACTGTTTAAACATATAGTTTAATGCTTGATACAAGTTCAGCCGGAAACTAGTTAACATCTGATACAAGTTCAGCTGGCTTCTATATAATGATTGATACAAGTTTAGCACCTTTATTTATGTATATATATGTATAGTTTAGCGACTGGTAAAACTTCAATATACAACTTAGATATTTTTTTTTAGTTACAACTCCAGGGTTCATCTGTTCGAAATCAAACAGACCAACTCATCTTATTCTATACTAAACTCTTCCATCATGTATATCAAAGTAATTTCCTATTATACATTCTTTTGATTTTATTGTTTTGAAGTTCTCATAATATCACCTATACAAATAAGTGAATTTGTCTGTATAGTACACAGCAATTTTTACCTTACCGTATTTTATGCTTATTACGAAAGTAACGGATGGCGTCATACTATACGTTCTACGCTTGAGTGCAACTTCACCCACCGTTTACGGAACAAAGCCAAGTTAAAGAGGAATTTTACACACAGTTTACTGTAGAACACTATATTTGAGTGAGATTTTACGACAGTTTATTGAATAAAGCTAAGTTATATAGGGACTTTACCCACAATTTACTACAGCACACTATATTTGAGTGGTATTTTACCAACAGTGCTGTAGCACGCTATATTCGAGCAGCAGTTTTTCCGTAGGTTATGATAGAACATATCAACTGAGTGAGGCTTTACTCGTTTTATGTAAAAGTATTATTAGTTTATCTAAAATTATTACAGCAGACAGTTTTTCTGCACCAAGAATGTAAGTGATATACATGAAAATCAAGTGTTTATTAATAACAATTAGAAAACAGCAGAACTTTTAGACTTTTAAAAATATTATAGTGGTAGTTCGGTGTTGTATTGTTTGATTTTATAGCTGTTTCAGGTTCTTTCTTTTTAATATTGGCCATAAGTGGTCTAATAGTTAGCGAGTACGTCTGTGCTTCAGAAGATCTGAGGATTGGGCTTCATGCTCGTAAGTTTCGTTTGCTCTTAGGAAATAAAACTGGCAATTAGCCACGTTATTCGTTTCAGAATTACTGTGGTAGCGATTAATATTTAATGGTTCATTTTCTCTGACTCAGTAATTTTAAATGAAAGACAGATTCAGCTGACTTGATTGCTGCTCACGTGCGTATAAGCTCAATGCTAACTCTTAGAAAGTTTTAATGAACCGTGAATGATAGGTATATACGATGTTAAAATTACCACCAGTTTGGTAGATCATCTGAAGAGACAGTCGCTGTGTATTACAAATTAATAAATCAGTTAATGTAGTTTCTTCTAAGATCTATTGTTTGCTTAACAAGATGTCATTGACAAAGAACGATAAATTAAAACTTGGTAATTTTGTTCCTGTTGATGATTAATTGATCATACAACTAAGCAGCTTGACAGAATGAACTCTATGACGTAGAGTTCACTCTTTTAAGTCCGAAATAAAATAAGTTTACCAGAAAGAATGGGATCAAAAATTACATTGGAAAAATGAGAGTTGTTTCTAGTTTCTAAAACTGAACTGAGGTGTTAGTTGTGGGAACTTTGGTTAATTTCCACAAAACAAATAAACACGAAAACAAACTCTAGCCTTATATCTTCAGACTACGTAAACATGTTTGCACTTCTGTAGATATACTGGTTAACACCACATATTGCTTATTATGCTTTAACAGTGCTCCCACAAGCCAGATATACAGGATTTGGGCTCTATCATACGGCAGTCCTTAATATATAACATCATTTTGGAATGACCAAAAACCTTATTTTTAAAATTTTTTAAGTTGAACTAAAATTTAACAAAGAAGTTCTACGAAATCATTTGCAAATTTAATGATGTTATCACACGTTTTTGGTTCCCATAGTGCACAATAATAAACTTAGTCTGAGAAGACGTACGTGTGGTGTTGTGTTGTTGGCTTACCCTCCAGGCTAATATCAATCATAATTTGTTGTGTTCTTGGGTATTTGTCCGTTCACTTTCTTATTCTTTCTTTTTAGAGTAGATATGAATTCTTTGACCTTTATGTCAGTGGGATAATTCTCATCACCTGGAGGGACAGCAGTAGGTCTTCGGACTCCAAACACTAAAATCAAGCGCTCAATTCCCCTCGGTAAACACAAAGATAGCTCAATGTAATTTGCTATAACGAAGCACACACTCATGACCTTTGTCAATTGTTCTCTATCGCTTACAGTGCAGCTCGCTTAAAGTAAACCTGGTCATATTGTACTCTTGGTTATAGCTAAAACTCCGAGTTCAGTCAACAAAAGTGCCATCTAACAGTTTCAAAATCGTGTTCTCCAATCTTCAATCTCCTTTTTCACTTCTTTTAATATCATCAACTAACAGAGTAGTGTAAGTATAACTTTTCTCTGAATACATTTCTGTGACAGAACTTGTTGTATATCGTTGGCAGATTACAATAGTTTCATATTATGAGATCTCTTTTTTTTTTACAAATATCGTTTCCGATCAAGTTCATAAGACTATTTGGATGTCCTGACAGTAACACGGCGCATAGAATCCTTTATATGGAAATGCAGGAAGAAATCAATCAATTGTTCTTGTCAAGAGCACTGAAACCTGCTGCCTTCCATAGAGTTTCTTCGTTTGGAAAGTTTGATGTTGCTGTGAATTTGATGCTAAATAACTCACGAATTGAATAGACAACGTTCTCGCGCCCTGTCGGAGTACTACAACGTCTTTAATTCCGAGCTTTCACACTTGAATTCTTGGATAACCTGAGTCGATTATTCGATGTCACAGACATGTCCATAGGATCCTCAGAAGTGTCACTAGACATTTCATCTTCGACACTCTTCAATGATATAGAGTGATCACTTCTTCTTTCTCTCTTTCTTCTTGCCTTTAATTTTATCTGCAGCTATTTTCCTCTTGATTTTCGTGCCATTTTAACTTTTGGATCTGATACGTTGCGATCACACTGACGTCAAATGTATTTCCCATAAGTATCACACACATACGCACTTTGAACTTACAAGTGATTTTCTTATTTTCCTGTATTAACGTAGCTTTATCAATACAATATCAGTAAACGTACTCACTGAATGCCAATAGTATGTCAATATCTGTTTTGTGGCCTATGTGGATCCGATTTTCATAAAGAGTGCGACAATAATCTCCGATTTGTCCAATGAGGTTTGGTAAAAGTGTTAATAAATAAACTAACGATTCTGAATGACTTGAACAATTAAGTTATGCAAAAATCATGGCTGTCTGTTCCGTTAAAGCACTGTTAAAAACAATATAAAATTACAGGTAACAAAGAATTAGTTGACTTTATAAGGCTGTTCATGCACACCAACTACTGAGAGAAAATTAAAATTCAAACCACCATTTATTTATTTAGGACGACAATTATTCATAACGAGCCATCCTCTTAGAAAAATTTAAATTTCTTAATTGTAACCTATTATCTGTTTTCAGGGTTTTAAACTTACATCAATGTTTTCCTATTATCGTCAGGTTACAACACTAAGAAATCACGTAACCTTATCTTATCGATCCCCTTTATAATCTTGTAAGCTGCCCTTCTTACCCTCGTTTTTCTAAGACCTAACAAACATAAGTTTAAAAGAATCTTAAGCTATCTCCATAAGATAACCCTTACATCCCTAGATTCGTCCTAGCAGTTATTTGTTGAACTATATTCAATAAGTTAATAGCTTTTATTAGACAAGATGACCAAACTGCACACTGTATTGCAAGTTAGGCGTAAATAATGATTTGCATAAAACAATAAATATTTTTGTCTTTTTTAATTAAAATAATATTACTAATTTCTGTCGAGTTTACTATTAGCAACAGACCACTGCTTTGATAGTTTGAGTGACGTATGTTCAATTATATCAAGACCCATGTGTTTAGTTATACTATTGGGTAGAATTCCATCACTGTTAAACATGTGACACACATTAGTATCATTTAAGGTCACTTGAAAAATCATTCAGGAAGACTTGGATATCCTTCACACAATACACCCTAAAAATACCCTAGAATTTAATGCCGTCAACAAACCTTTTTTGATGTGCCATTTATGCCCCTATCATTGGTGTGAAAAGATTGTGGGGAATCCAAAGATTAATTTTGGGGACACACCTCTATTAACAAAAGTTTAATTTTACTGAATTATGTCAATAATAAAATACACCATACAATTCAATTAACTTATCTTTCACAATTTGCACAGAATTTTTAGGAGATCTTCTGTGTGGTATTTATAAAAACTTTATAGAAACATAAGTACACGAAGTTCACGCCTTTTCTATTACGTGGGTAACATGTACATCCTCAAGTTAACATATTATTAAGGCAAGATTTTCCTTCGGTGTCTCCTCTTTGTCTCTTTGCTGTCATTATGTCATGTCATGACGACACTCGTATGACATGAAATTACGAACATGTCCAACAATTTCCTGTTCGACATATCTAAACTACATCTTTCCAAAGAACAACTAATCTTTCCACATATTATAATGTCAATCATTCGATCACCGTCTGAGAAACTACTGCTGACCATATTTATAAATCCAGATGCTGCCGATCCCTGTATCTCCTAGCCACGGTGGAAGACCTGTTTACCTGAAGAAATCAATTCTGTATTATTGTTTATCATTATGCTTATATTATAAATAATTTTTCAATTGTTACCTTAGAATTTATATTTAGAATTAACCTAGATCTCCTAATGTAGCAAAACCACGTAAGACAGTGGTGGATTTATGGTTGAAAATGTTGTTAACAGCGAGAGTCTTCAACTGATGAAGCAATGTATTCTAATTTTTTGCCCACCAATAGCACAGCGGAATATACCTGCGGGCTCACACCGCTAGAAACCATGTTTCGATTCCCGTTGTGGACAGAACGCAAATAGCCAATTATGTAGCTTTCTGCTTAATTTCAAATAATCAATTCTATTTTTATAAGTAGAAGAATAAAAAAATGTATTTATTTATTTATATTTCTCTTACTAGAATATATTAACATGATAGATTAATTTCGTATATGTATTATCCCCGCACTTTAAATCATATAGAACTTATATACTTTCTTTTGTAAATATATATATGCGTGTAATAATTTGTGTGTATAGATAAAATTACACTGTAACAACATCTTTGAGACAAGTTATTAGGTTTAATTCCAAAACCATAAGACCAAAGACAACACCAGGCAGCGTTGAATTAAACCCACGATAAGGTAGCATAGATACTAAGTATTGATGAACGACATTGTCTTCAATATATCGTTAACAGCGAAGTTACTCACAAATCATGTGATTATTAGAAGACTATTACCAACTTTTGTTTCCAACTGTTCCTCAAATCATTATCTATATCTTGAGAAATACATATATAGATAGATAAGAAGACACCCTACCAATTGTCAAAAACGACGTATAATTTCTCAATATTGTTGTGAAAATGTCAGATACTAGCATCTAGCTATCTACATATATTATGATGATGTTGCATATCAAGATGTTTTGATTTAAAACTAGCATAACTAAATAAGTTTATGGCGATTTTGTTTTGTTGTTTTTTGTAATTAAAAACTGCTTATTGTTAATTTGAACACCAAACTTATGAAAACTGTTTTGTTTACATTAGTCTTTATTTTCCTTTTCTTAGTTCATGTATAAATAAACAAATGTACCCGATAATAAGTATCAAAGTAAAAAAAAACCCGATAAAACTTTCTTACAGTTTTACTCTAGTGAAATCCACCTGAATTAGCCAGGGAATTATTACATTTCTTCTTACCCTCTCGAATAAATGCCATCTATTGTGAAGTAAATAAATATTATAATGCATGAGTCTGAGATTATCAGTGTCATTTCTCAAGGGGACAAAACATACAGGCACAAAATGTTTAAATTCCTTCCTAATTACATCACTTTTTCATCAATATCGAAATAAATAACATTTGGAAATCTGGTGAAACTACGTCCATAATTTTTTACCACTAGGTGTTGCCTCCTTGTTTTTTTTTTTTTTCAAAACCAATAAGCAGGCATACCATGACCAGGCTCTTTACAAAAATAACAGACAGTCTTTGGTGAATTTTGATAAAGTTGCATCATAACTCTATGAAGATTTTGAATTTTAAGAGCTTAATTTTTACCAAATCCTCTTTAAACACAATCAGTTATCTTCTGCTTTAATCTAAAATAAAACACAAAAGAAAAGCATTTAAAACTAAATCAATTTTTTAAGTCAAAACTAAGTCAAATTTCTGAAAATTATCACATTTCTCAGATTAACCTTTAATAAAAATCTGACCTGTAGCTCACATTTTCTCAAAACAAAAATTAAAACAAATTAGATAACCTTAAAAATGTTAGCGCTTACGTCAGAGGAAGCAATCATATCAATTATTGAGAATGGAATTCCGGTCACGTGAAGCATGCCGAAATATCTCTATGAAAGCTACAATACACGCATCGAAATGCAATACAATAAGCCTACCGCCTTCAAGTTTATATCCCGGACAGAAAGCTTTACAAAATAAGTGGTTGTTGTTGGAATTTCGCACAAAGTTACTCGAGGGCTATCTGTGCTAGCCGTCCCTAATTTAGCAGTGTAAGACTAGAGGGAAGCCAGCTAGTCATCACCACCCACCGTCAACTCTTGGGCTATTCTTTTACCAACGAATAGTGGGATTGACCGTCACATTATAACGCCCCCACGGCTTGGAGAGCAAGCATGTTTGGCACGACTCGGGCGCGAACCCGCGACCCTCAGATTACGAAGCGCACGCCTTAACGCGCTAGACAATGCCAGGCCCAAATTAAGCGGGCCAACAACGAGTGAAACACGCGTCACAACTCTTGCTACAAAATACTATAAAAACAACATAACCCTCACGCAAAATCATTAAACTTGCAGAAACACCAACTTCCTGGAACAAATGCATATCTCGACAAAACTATCAGATCAACCTATAAGCAATATCTGATGAATTTCATACAGAAAATATATCACTATTTCTGTCCATCTAGAAGGCTTTAATAGTTAAAATATGCAGTAGGAAATGTATAACAATTCTCAAACAAATAGATGAAACTAACCCACCTCCACTCTTTCATATTATTAATCAAATAAACCCTTTTGAAGATGGATGTGTCTGAGGAGCAAATTAGGCACTTGTGGCTGGCTTCACTTGATGAAGATTGTGCTGTAACAGTTAAGGAACTAGCAGAGAAGCTTAATTCAACCTATTTAACAGTTCATCGTCATCTGCAACAGCTGGAAAAGGTGTCAAAACTTGGAAAATTGGTCCCCATGATTTGAAAGAAGCCAACATTAGAGCAAGAATGGACATTTGCACTTCTCTTCACTCTCGTGAACGTAACTTGGGCAGGTTAATGATTATAGATGACAAATGTATACATTCTAAAAATGTTAAGCGCCGCAGACGATGGATCAGTGCAGGTAAACTGGTTAAAGCATAGCCCAAAATGGACCTTCACACTTGGAAAGTCTTGTTAAGCGTTTGGTGGGATATTCTTGGTGTGATCCACTTTAAGTTGTTGTCACTCAATGTAACGATTACATCTTACTTCTATTGTCAACAGTTAGAGCGCTTGAATGTTGCATTGAAAGAAGAGATGCCTGCTTTGATCAGTCGTAAAGACGTTGTGTTACACCAAGATAATGCACGATCACATATAGTAAGGATCATTTCTGCAAAGATTGAAGACCAAAACTAGAAAAAACATTCACATCCACCTTATTCTCCAGACCTTTTTCATCTGATTATCACGTATTCTGAAGTTTGCAGAACTATAATCATGGTAAAGAGCTTGGAACACATAAAATGTCAAAACTACTCCCTCTACATTCTTTACTTCCAAACCCAAATAATTTTACAGAAGTGGTATTCAGAAGCTTGTAAATCGTTGGCAGGAAGTAATTAATAATAATGGAACATACATTAATGATTAAATATCTTTAAAAGCATTTGAAATTCTTTCTCTTTTCCTGAACCTAAAATCGGACATTACTTAAGGAATGATCTAATATATAACCACAACAGACAATAAAGCACGCGCCAATAACCAAAACAAATATTGTTTTTTTTCGTCCTCTCTCTTTTCGTTTTTCACATTATTGTTGAGAAACGGACAATAAACTACATGTTAATGTATTTTATGAAAATGCCAATTTGTTCTGTGCAATATGTAAACAGTGTGATCATCATTTATTGTCAAGTTTGTTTTTCTTACTATTTGCAGAAAATTTTAATATAATTAAATATCTGTATGTTTCTTGGAAATATGAGTAAACAAAGATTTTGGTCTTGTATTCTTTCTGGGACTGAGAGGAGACACGTCCTGTGTGGTTTCTTATTTCGTGAACCTTCGGTTTGGTGCGCATGTCTAACAATAGAAAAAAACAGAATATCTGGTCTTCTTGATGACTTCTCCACTCGCTTGATTAGGCAATCCAACTGAATACTTTCAAAATCTCGAATATCATAAGCAATTTCCAAGAGTTTTAATTAATAGACGAGTTTTAACTAATGGGTAAGCCAAGAAATGGGCGAAAAGAAATTCCACAAATTTCTGACCACCTTTCATTCTTACTTGCGTAGGAATTTCAAATTTCTTTCATTTGACCTTGAACTAAAAAAAAGCTCAAGGACAAATATAATCAGGAAGTTTAGAAAATTTAATTTCTGTTCACCTCGCACTTAAATTAATCCTGATGAGATAAAAGCTAAAAAAAACGGTTGTTATATTTTCTTACCATCTTAATACTAATGATAAAAATTCTAAGAAGGGGCATGATCTTATTTGTTTTTGTTTGTTTGGAATTCCACACAAAACTACACAAGAGCTTTCTGCGCTAGCCGTCCCTAAGTTAGGAGTATAATACTACAAGGATGGCAGGTTGTTATCACCATCCACCGCCAACTCTTAGGTTACGCTTTTATTAGTGAATAGTGGATTGACCGTAACATTATAACGCCACAACGACTGGAAGAACGAGCATGTTTGGTGTGACAGGGATTTGAACCTGTGGCTCTCAGAGACAAGCAAAACTATGTCATAGACTCTGGACCGCACCGTTAGGCATAACATATATTTTATTTTGGGACGAGTATAATTCTTGTTGGAGATCATTAGATTCAAATACGTTTAATTTTTGAAAACCCACTTTCACTGTCAGGACGCCGAATAATATATCCGGATAGTGCCTGAGCAGTGGAACTAAAACATATATGGGCTAGTACTCAAATTCGTGTTATATTAGCGTTTTTCACTAGATTCGAGGGAGATATGAAGGTGCTTCATGTTACGTAGGTGCAAGGTAAAGCTGGAAATTATTTGATTAACGAGTTGCGTTTTACATTTTTATTTAAAAAAATAAATAAATTAATTGTTCTATCTTTAACGGGTGGTATTTTTGTTTAGAGTGTTAAAATAGATTAATGAAGTGTATATCAGAAACCTGTGACGTATTGTTAAGGCTAAAGTTTGGGATGACTGGAGTTTTTAATCAGCGGGTATGACACCTTCAGTTCAGTTTAATTTGGCAATAGTTTTGGTTTTATATTTCACCAGCCTCATAGAGGACTTGAAAGACAACCATGGAAAGTCAGAAACTTTCGCTTCTCTTCAGCCCTGCTCGCAGAACTAAGGTTAATTCTTGATAGTGTTACAACACTGTATATGGTTTGCAAGGAGTATTTGGAATGAAAAATAATATCAAACGTCAAAAAAGCTGTGTTGTAGAAGACAAACAGTCCAGGTTGGGTGGAGATAGCCAAAAGAGTGGGTTGAGAATGGAGCTGCAGACAACCGTGTGTCTGTTAAAAAAAAAAAAAAAAAGGACGGAGAGGGTCCTTTCAGAGCCAGGGCGTCGGGGATCTGTAAATCCAACAGCGCAAAATTTCTTTGTGGGGGAAACTGGAGTGCCTGAAAGAAAAGCACTTTCACCGGACTGGCGCTGGATAGTTTACCTGTCATGGATCTGACTACCCTTGTGTTATTAAATCTAAAAACCTTCCAAGGAAAACACACAAACAAGATCAAACCAGGCAGACCGCTGCGAGAACAAATAAAGTGTAACAGTCATAAAAAGTGCTCCAAGAGAAACATAGCACAAAAATATACAACTAAACGAATCATCTAGCGAAACAAGACCAAACGAAAACATGTTAGATGAAGACCTAGAACTATCGTCTTCTGAAAATAACAAACAAACAGACAGGGAGAGAGCAAAGTCCCCATCATCTGTAACGAGTATTGAAATAAAAAAGTTGATGAAGAAACAGTCACATTTCGTAAAACATAACCAGTGACACACTCTTTAGATTTAGCCATTTTAGCAAGTTAAAACTAATAGTAAAATTTAAATGTCAGCATCCTTTTTCTACAGCCTCTTAGGGTTGACGGGCATAAAGATCCACGAGCTCTCAATTATTTCAATTGTTGTTAAGTTGCTTTTTCTTTATAATTGAACAAATAAATTAGTTATCCTTAATATCACTTTATAGTAATATTAGTTTAATTATTCAAATATTAGTATATTTGCTTGACAATCCCTTAGGGCTGGCCAAGCATTAACATCCATTCGACAGGGGCTATCCGTAAGGAAAGTAGATTTATGGAAGAAAATTCTTCAAATCCATAGAGAAAGAAACCCGGTTAGTTTAACTAAATGATTAACTTTACACTGTCTTCATAAATCGTTACCAGTTCCTGAGAGAGGAAGTAACCGCCGTCGAAAAAAGGGACGGACGAAACCTCCACGAAGGTCGCTTAAGTGTGTAACTCCAGTAAGCAATTAAACATTTGTGGACCAATCATATTATAGAACTAAGTGGTAACGTCATTTTGGTTAAATGCGTGTAAAATTTTAGTATTTGCTAATTCTCAATTAAGAAGCGAGATAAAGAAGGACACAGTTCTCTGACAAGGATGGGAAACATTGTAAATTATTACTTCATTTATTTCTCAGTACCCTGAACACCTACCAAGGAGCTAGGAAGGAAGACTTTAAGTGTGTACTTGACGATACATTTATTGATGATTATTACTGATAAATGAAGTATTTATGTAACGTTTAATTGCCTTGTCTTTTCTTATACTGTGTACGTATCGTGTGTTGTCAAATACCGATGATTTCAAGTATCAGTTCAATCGAGTCAACAAAAATCCTTTTTTGTATATAAAATTTAAATGTCCGACATTTTGTTTTATTAGACGCCTTCCTCAGAAAATGGAGTAAACATATCAATTGATGATTCAATGCAATACTGTTTGAAAACTGACTCTGATATTTATTTGGGTCACAAATTTTGCCAGTTCTACTTTTAAAACTAACAGTTAAAAATGAGAATAATGTATTTTGACATCAGAATATTTAGTAACCAAACTCTTAATCGTTTGAAGATCACTAGATTCTATTTCATGATACTTTGGTAACATATGGATGACAGTTTAAGCAGGTTATTATGTAAACATTTACTGGGGTAAAATGAAATAAAAACACTTTAATATAACATCTGCAAAAATATCTTTAAATTGGTTTGAAATGGAAGCTCTTTCTACACAAAATGATGATTAAACGTTTGGGACCCATGTTTAAATCGAATACGTTTTCAGTCAAAGGAATGATTACTACTAACATTTAATTTCTTAGATTACTCACGAGACTGATAAACACCATTGATCTCTTTTTCTTCATAACACTGATAAAGTTATCCACTTTCAATCGTACGTTTTATTTTATAACAAAATTAGTCCTTAATAAGTAAGCGTAGTTTCAAAGATTAACTAAAGGGATTTATTTAGTTCAATGTCGAATATCAGTGTTAGGTATCGTTTGTGTAAAAAAACGTTTACATAATGAAAGAAAGCATTTAATGACCTTGAAAAATGCGTGCTATCATTTGTTGCACACGGAATCCTGTATAGGTTAGTTCATTTTCAAAGATTGACTAACAAGATACATGTAGTATTCAATGTTACATATGGTTATTAAAAATTGCACTACAAACCCATAGGGTTGAAAGGGCGAGCAATGTTGGGGGGGGGGATTTAAACGCGTGACCCACAGGTTACGAGTAGAGCACACTAACCACAAGCAAGTGCTACTGTTAACAGGATTTGCAATCTATGTACGCTTCTGTTATTCATTGGGATGTTTTAAACTATATGTTACTGAAGATAAAATAAAACTTTTTCTGACTTATAATTTTTAACATTTTTTTATAAAATCATATACATGTATTTGTATTCATAATAATTATGCAAAAAAAACAACAATAAAATACTAAGTCATTCAAGAGAATGAGCGCTTCTTTGGTTATATTTTGTGTCATATCATCTCTGAACTGTACATTATCCCACATACCAAATGTAAGAGCAAAATTTCTGGAGCTTATTATAAGATAAAAGTTGTTCTGCTCTTTAAATAATGATATAGTCATTCTACAACTTCACCTTTACTTAAAAGTATGATTTAAGCACAACGCTGGAGTTTTTTTGCAAGATAAGATTGAGAAACTAAAGGATGAATATTAGACACAGTTTTATTGTTATTAACTTATCTGCAGAATATTTTCTGGAATATTTTTTTGTTTTGAATTTCGTGCAAAGCTACTCAAAGGTTATCTGCGCTATCTGTCCCTAATTTAGCAGTGTAAGACATTATAAATATTACTTCAAACGTCTTTTTTCCAGTCATTAATATTGTATTATGAATTAAAACAAATACAGCGGTATGTCAGAGTAGTCCAACCGCTAGAAACCGTGATTCGATATTACTGGTAGGGATAACACATACTGCTCCTTGTGTAGCTTTGTGCTTAATTACAGATAAACATAAGCAGAGAATCCACAGTATGTATATATTACCTTTTTATATATAAAAATCTTTGTTTGATAAATATTCAATATAGGTAGAAATGATTAGTATTTATCTTACACTTTATAAGCATTTTTACGTGTTTTTATCTGGAGCGGCATAAAATGCTGATATTTGTATTTCATGGATATTCAGCTTTCTTTCAGAGTTATATAGGAATTTCACTTAGTCTTATATAAACAGAATTTATATTTTTAATGGAATTAAAAATAGTATGTGTCTATTTATAAATACTATAGTGAAATTGAGGACTCACAATGCTAAATTAATATAAATATTGGGAAATCTATAATATTTCCACATTTGTGTTTATGGAATAGTTAACACAGTTATTTAAGATGTTTCAACGTACAGGTGTAAGTAATGTACCTGGCAAATCATATATATATTTCTGGTGAAGAGACTTGTTTACTTTTATCTCAGAAAGTACAATTTCAAATATATTTTAAGCTTCCATTCGCTCAGTCCAGCTGAATTAATTACAGAATTTGTTTGAAAGATTAATGAAATGTGAAGTACAGCAAACAAATAATGAGCCTCAAATGCTGTTTTTACTCATTTCTTGTCAGGAATATCTAAAAGACTAATGAAACATATTTTAGTCATGTACGATTTTATTCTTTTGTTGTTTTAGACATTTTTCAAAGTTGCGTCAACTGCTATTTCTGCATATTTTTCTCATGATCATTAATCGTTTTACAAAAAAAAACATCTGTACAAGAACAAAATATGGGCTCATGGAAGAGAACCAGCTACTTCAAAAAACATTCTCTGTGACTGAAAACCAACAATTCTGCACTAAAATTTGCTCTGCGTTGGCTGTTTCTCACCACTGGCAGCACCAGTGTTGACGTCATCCCTCAGTCTCGATACGAATACGGTCAAACAACGATGATGTTTTATATAAACACAAGCTCATGTAATATCCTGTGTCCTTGCATTTTAAAGTATCTAAAGTATTTCCTCTCTGACAGCTTTGAAGACAGATATGTTTCACGTTGGTCAACAACAGATTTGCGTATTTTAGACATCAGGGTTTTTGTGAGTGCCTAAATACTACTAGAATTGGATTCATGTTAAATGCCATGTTTCTGAGGTCCCGATCCCAGTTTTCTACCCGATTCGTGATGACAATAGCAGCTTTTCATGAAAATGTTTTACCAAGAATGTATAATAATACTTTTTATATCGTAACATGTACTTTACAGAGACACTGTAGCTGCATGGTACATTCTATTAAAATGAATTAACTAAAGAATTATATCTGATACTATAGCGAAATATTAGACTCGGGAAAATAAGGTATTATGGGACAGTGTTGATCTTATCTCTCTGAATAACTGAAGTAAGTATAAATTATAAGATACTACATACACACATTAAGGAAGTAAGAACGAAATGTAAGCAAAATACAAACTTAAATCCGTGAATTGCGAAGAAGCTCTAAAGTATAATAAATACTCCCTAACCTTTCAACAACTCGGCCTCCTCTTACTAATATAATTATAAGTTCCATCATACCAAGAATTATTAATTTTATCATACCATTATTTCACCAGCACATCTGAACAAATGCCAGTGGTTCCTTTACTGAGCACTCAAGGACAACTTTGGTTATTACTTTTAATTCACTATTATAGTTTATTTTATGTGTCACAACATTTACTTCCAAATATTTAGTCGTTTTCTTTTGAATGCAAAATAGAAAATGTGGCGTAGGTACAGAAATAAATATTATTATTTACAATTTTTCATAAAAATGTAAACGTTTTTATTTTTTGTTCTTTCTGTTAATAAAAATATTAGGCCTAAAGAGGTTGTTTTCATTGTTAGCTCAGAATGTGAATTTAGGACCTTGAGATAACGGCGAAATAATGTTGTAGTGAAGATATTCAAGTGTTGTAATATAATATAACATTTATTTATTCCAGTTTCCTTGTTAATTGATTTACAACATTATTTTTTTATATTCTTGTCCTTTTTCTAAACAATCCTCATTAAATATGCAAGAAATCGTTTAGTTCTGATTTATGCAGATAATTCATCTTAGTCAACTTCTTTACACACACACTCACACCCTGATTATACATAACAAAGTGAGATTGTTTAATGAACTTAGCCAATCCCGGCTGTTATTCAAAACAACAAAAGCTAGTTATATTTTAATAAAATATAAAACTATATTTCCTGAACAGAAATACCAGTTGTTTTGATAATAAGCTATATACGAAGTTATCATTTTGTTTTCTCTATAAAAATGTCTCTTTACATTCGTTCATTTAATAATTTATATAAATTATTTGATATTAACGAAAGTATCGGCTACACTCTGGTTATTAGGTTGATATGTTCCAGGTGACTGTCAGTATGTGTATTCTGAACCTAAGATCTAAGCTACAGAAAAACTATATTGAAAAGAAAAGTGTCATTGCCACAACACTAACAGGAAAGAAACCTTAAAATTTAAATCCATACTAAGTGAAACTTTAGGACGCACCTCTGAGTACTATTTATTTATCCTCGTGCGTGCGCAAGCGTATTTTTAAAATGGAACAAGTAACAAAACCCCAAGTAGAAAGGAAGTGATTCTTTACATTAAAGGAATTTATAACTTTAAAACACGATTTTCCTGATGTACATGGGAAAATACAATATTCTTGTGTACGTTCAACATTACGTATTGTTGAAAGTGATTTTGTTATGAAAAGCACGTAGTTCTCCATCAGTTTAAATGAAAACGTAATTACCTGTTATGTACAAGCAAAATTATAGCCTGAGATATTAACAAGTCAGTGCTCTGTGTTAATAACACTGTTAATAACAGCCTAACATAGCTGCTTCTATAACATATTTAAGTGAAATTTCACTCTTAAGCGTAACATATACTGAAATATTTTGAACAAAACTTACAGATATTCTATCATACTGTTTATGGAAACATCGTAGTTCATAAAATACTTACATATATGTTTCTAGCTTAGTCGTTTGTGATAAATTACTTTTCATGTTTCCAGTAACGTGTTTATGACTTGATGAGACCATGGGACGAAACATTGAAAAATAAAATAATTTTCACCAGATACTGGTTGTCTGTTTGTATTAAACTTCTTCATGTATTAACATCACATATCATATATACACCTTGCTATGAAGGTATTGAAAGTAAAGGTTTCAAAAGTGTATATCTCACCGTATTAATAGCTTTGTAAAAAACCCTGGTTTGTCAAACCATTAAAGATTTTGAACTAAAAGATACCACACATTATTAATTTAGTGACGATCAAACATTTTTTAAATATTTTTTCACGGAAATTACTTTTGTTCTACGATATCATCGAAAACAAAATATAATCCTCGAACACAATGAGCTAAAATATTTATGTAAATATTTTCTATTATTTACACAAGTATTTCGAACATACTTGTATATGAATTGTTATATCTAACATAACAGCTACACAACGCATTTTGATAATTTGTAAACCATAAGTTAGTAGAACTTTGATCTTTAGGAGCGAAGTCTACAAATTGATATTATTTTTGTTTATTTTGGGAATTTTGAAGGAAATACTTCATTTTGGTATTCTTGTAAACTATATTTTTATTGTTTTATTTTAGATATGTGTTTACTAGATAGCTAATGACACAATATTTAGAAGTTTTTATGAAACTTTGTTTTGTTTTGTTATTTTGCACAAAGCTAAACAAAGGGCTATCTGTGCTCTGACCATCATGGGTAACGAAACATTGTTTCTAACGGTAGACGTTCCCACACAATACCATTGTACAACAGGGAGGCATTCATGAAAGTTATGCATCTAGCTGTTTCCAGACTATGGTATAAATAACAAAATTAGTGAAGAAATTAATCCATGAGAAATAAATAAGTTAACAGGGAGTTACTTAATTCAGTGTCAGTTAAGACTGACTAAGTGATAATTCATTTCTTCGTTTCAGTTAGTTAATTAACATTTTCATTACTCCACCAGTTAGTCAGAAATTCTACAGGTAAGTTAATTTGTGAGGGTATAGGCACCATTACTAAGTTAGTTGAGTGTAGTATGTTACAAATCAAGCTTTTTAAATTATTAATTGTGAACCTTATACATAATAAATTCACCATTGATATATATTTATACAGATTACAATGATTGAAATCCTTTATTAATGAAGATTGAAAAAAATAAAATACTAGAAGAGTTATATTATATGCGATTAGTTGAAAGGTCTTTTATTCACACAATAATTATTTGTTTGCAAAGGAATTTCAGAATATGCAAAACTGGTGAAATTAACTTATTCATTGAATCATTTAGCAAGACATTCTATTTAATATACTAACAGATTAATATGAATCCAAATCTATCATAAGATTTACCACATATAACAAAGTTATATTGTTTTCATGTAATTCCACCATTCATTGTCAGTACCACAGAAAAAAAAATCGTTTTTATAAGTATTCTTATAGGTGTTTGCATTTACCAAAATGTCATCCCTTCTTACTTACCTATAACTTCCAATTTAATTTTTACTTGGTTTTTTTCACCTTTCATACATTGTCATTTCAGTATAATTTGACTTCGTATAGGTTGTATGAGTACATGTCATAAAAAGAAAAAAATTATAACATGAAGCTATAGGTCAGGTTATTGGACAATTTAAATGTTTGTTTCAATAATTGTAAAGAATAATCGTGAAAAATGGGTTTTACTTGCAGCGATAGGAAACATTCTAAATGATAAAGGTAACTGAAACGGTAGATAAACATATCCTCATTGTTGATAGTCGAAAATACATTCTTCTGGTGAATCTCCAGGTCCTTTGACAAGCTTTAATCAAGTGCAGTTCTCATCTATTCACTGTTTTCTAAACTAAATCATTCAATTATTCAGACTTTACTTTTCTAATATTTCTTATGATACAGCGTATTGGTTATATCTTTAAAAATCATTCTTAAAACCAACGTTTATAAATGCCCTCATTGTTTTACTATTTATATTACACAAAAAAATAGCTATTAAGTTACTATTAATAATAACAACTTTTCGGAAACACTAAGTGTTTTTTTCTTCAGCTTTTAATGTTTTAGTAGTAGTAATATAAATGATATTCTTCAATTACGTTTTGACATTTTGTCTTTTATTGATGAATGAAGTTTATCTCAAAAAGAATTTCCTGATCGTTAAATAATGAGTTACAAGATATAGGTAAGTTCTTGACCAAAAACATATCGTTTTTCTACATCTGAAACAAAAAGATTTCCGGTTTCAAATGTGTGCTGTTCAACAACAAAAGTTGGATTATCATAGTTAATATTAAAGTACATTAAACTTGTTGTTGACACACGGATAACAATGTTTTCTTTAAAATATTTTGGTAAAAATGATTATAATTGTTGTTCAGGATAAATAAGTAAAATGTGCTTTTAAACATAGACGGAGTATATTTCTTGAGACAAATCATATTTTACTAGTGAAAATGTTTTTACAATTATGGCTAGAATGCATGGATGTAACTTAATTGGTTATGGAATAATGGAGAACATTACTTAGTAATGAAACTATAAGAAATAGAAATTAAGTAAGAAATTGAAATAAAACCACTTATCTTTAGGATTTACTTGAGAAACTACTATATTAATATTGTTTTTCTCTACATATTTCAATTGTATAAACAAACGATATTATAAAGTTTACATTAATTCTTCAACTTATGACATTTAAAAAATTAATACTCTAAACAGTAAACTAAAAATTGTAACAATAATAATTAGTTTTGGAGAAGTACAGAACTTTCATATCTGTTAAACATGTCAAGATATATCGTTTAATATATCTGAAGATATATTTAAGTAGTAAACTAAAAAGAATGACGGCTTATAAAAAGTTGTGAAATATGGTAAAAGAAATTTTATAGGATTTATATAGTGTCACAAAAGTTACCAAGTAAGTAAATAACGGTTATAGAACATTAGTTTCACCAAATATTCGAATATGTTAAATTAAATTAAATTCAAAATAACAGGTTTCAGTTTCGTTAAGTAGCTTGTATGGTCAGGGATTTATTCACAGATTACTTATTGCCCTTCATTTTGGTACTCAAAACTTCAACACAATGTACGGACATTGATGTTAACTACATGATGTTAATTAGTACTATATGGAGCCTAACTTAAGTGTTTGGTATATCTCTCATCCTCCACCCTGTATTCATTTTTTTTTTTTATTTTTAGTTCCCCTACATAATATAAATATATACATAGACAAGGTTATACATAACGTTCCGAAAAAGAAGATATTAATTTCACCAAATTTTAATCTTTTAACATTTTTCAACATTAGCATTTCCGTCATTCCCTTTGTTTAAATCGACTTTATCTGACAGAATACGGGATAGTTCCTATATCAAAGTTATGAAACTGAACATCGCTACTTCAGTAAAAATGTAATTGAGAAATATTGTGAATTGATGTAATTTTCTGGTATGGAATTTAATCTTTTGGTATTCATATTAATTTGCTAGCATTTTAAAGCAGTGTCGTTTAACTAATTCACATTAATAAGTTATTTACATCAATTCTATACATTTCACACATTATTTACTGAGAAATGATCCCTAGTGAAATGTTAAGATACATACGTTTGATATTCAACAGCTTCGTAACGATTGCGTTCATTGTCTCTATCGAAACTACTTGATGTTAATGGTTATGAAGGTTGAGTTTCAGGGAAAAGTATAGTAACAAGTATCCCTATGAAAAGAGAAAAATATATATTTTGAAATGACATTTGAAATAATTTATCTTTAAACAATCACATAATGGATGTTAATTAACACAACAATTTTATAATTTATGTGATATGAATAATGTATTTTAAACAGCATCTATCAATCTCAAGTCAATGTATGTTAATACACAAATATGAATTCCTTAAGTAACAAACAAGTTTTGATAATTGCAATGTTTATAAGAAGACTGAATTAGGCTCAGTGTAATTTTAAATACCACTTTTGGCTTCTTTGTTTCTTTAGGTATTTTCAAAATGAAGTGTTTATAACAATATTTTAAAGTACTAATTACAGACGACGTATTTCAATTAACATCTGATGTCAATAATCAAGATGGGATACAAATAACATAAAGGTTTTTATTGCTCTTGAATGTTTCAGATTTCGACAGTTTTAAACATTATAAAAACAACTTAGATTTGTGATTGAGGTATGTATGAATTTTTTACAAGAAGATATTGAACCATGAGGTAAATAACGTTACTTTTCCAGAAGAATACGAAATAATGTGTCGTTTAATTTTTACGGTTATGTAATTGAAGGACAGACATAAAAAATATAATAGAGAAACAAATCATAAAATGTAAAAGAAACTCGAGATGTTGAAATAAGAAAACTTCTTATTACAGGTAGATTTCGATCTACTCGAATTCGTTTTACGCGCTTTTGGATTACAGCGAACGATGGAATAACACCATTTCTCTATTTACGCGCTTGCGAATTCTGATTAATGCGTTCTTTTGAACGATTTGTGTGTTGCAACGGTACATATAGAAGCATTTACTCAACGCGTACCTTGTGGTTTAGTTGATGTAGAAGCTTATTACGATAACATCCATGATAACGCAATGCACAATAGGTGAACTGAACTATGAATTAACATTACCGTCACATGGTCTGTTTGATCATGAAATAGAGTCATTAAAATCACTTTATCATGCTTCGCACCGGAGTTAATGTTTTCTGCAGATATATTATGTTAAAAACCTGAGTATAGGCGGCACTCCTACAGTATATTAAGGCTCTGACTATTGGCATTCCCACTGGGATTGCACGCATCGTTTATACTCTAGGGTAAATGCAGTAAAACCTGTCTAAGGCGGAATCGCAAGGAATCGAGTAAAAGTTATGGCTTAAGCATGTTTTCTGGTTTAGACAGTGAACATGCATTTTCTTAATTATGGCTCCCCTGTGGCTCAGCGAAATGTCTACGGACTCACAACGCTAAAAACCGGTTTTCGACACCCGTAGTGGGCAGCGGAGAAATATCCCATTGTGTAGCTTTGTGCTTAATTCAAAACAAGAACAACCTCAATTATAAATAATTTTTTAGCGGAACGTTATACTTTCTTCATTCAAGAGAAGTAAGATGTTTGTGAATAAAGTTATTATACTGCTTATGCTATATTTATTAGAATAAGAACAAAATTAAACATTTAAAATATACATAAGTACACAAAATCTTGATAAAATTTATTTGACAAAAGTGTCCAGTTTCACTTCTTTTATTTTTTAATGGGCTTTTTCATGCGGTTTATATACAACACCAATTCTAAGGCCTTTTCATGAAGTTCATTTCCCCCTTCATTTTTGCATACAATTTGATAACGTTAATATAACTTAACACATGCGATGAAGTTGGAATTCCTATTTCCTCACTATATTTTTTCATTTTGTTCATCTTCTGAATCTCTCACACTGTTACCATCTTACGATTCTATTATAGATTTTAAATCACTTTCATCAGCTTCTGTTTAAACACTCTTGTTGACATACACAAAACTTTCCGCTTTCACAGAATCATTTGCATCAATCTTCTCAATCAGAGTTTGAATTTCACTAGAATCGTCATAACAAACAACTTTTTCTAAAAAAGGTATGGTATTTATTAGTTTTTTAATGAGGGTATTAAGTATATTTTTCCTAAATTTTA
The DNA here is from genome assembly GCF_004210375.1 of Tachypleus tridentatus. Classification (NCBI taxonomy): domain Eukaryota; kingdom Metazoa; phylum Arthropoda; class Merostomata; order Xiphosura; family Limulidae; genus Tachypleus; species Tachypleus tridentatus. Next base: position 158,531,845 of record NC_134831.1, read on the forward strand.
AAATTATGGGAGATAGGAATTTATTTACTTAAAGAGTAGAATTTTGTACTTAACAGACAAATATATTTCTACAAATCATGAATCTAATTTAACTGCAAAAATAATGATGACAGAAAAAGAACATAATATATTTAACCAATACTTACTGTAACAAAATGTCCGAAATTTTATTAATATTTAAAGAAATTATTAACTAAACAAGAATTTATTAATTTAATAAGAAATTAATATTTATAATCAAAAACATTTTACCGCCTCACTCACTTGTTGATAGATGAGGTAAATAAAAGATAGTTTTTCGTCTCCATTTCGCAAATTCTGGAATATAGAGAGCCTTTTGTATGAGAAATCTTAAGATAATGTTGCAAAATTTTGATATTTACGGCTTGTACAAATTTCTGCTTTATATAGCTTCCGACTTAGAAAGGCTTTACTGTAGTTTGATTTACACGAACAGTTCCTAGAGTGTAACTATCGTGTAAATCGAGAACTACTTGTACTTGAATAACAAAACTTGATTCTGTACTCTCTTACCTATAAATGAAATATTTGCTGCCATACAAAATGTGGTAAACCATCCTAAAGAAGTAATATGATTGATAATCAAAGGCCAGAAAATGGAACAAGCTGTCTGGAATAACATGTTATGAATTATTAGATAAAATTCTAGCGGGTTATGTATTGTAGCAAAGTATTAATGCTAGTTCTGATATTTCCAAATATAAAATACATATATAGAGAATTTCTTTAATGTGAGTAAGCTATCACTCAGAAAGTTGACCTTTAAATAAACTTATCTATAGCAAGGAATCATTGTTTCAGGGAAACATTGACTTTAATATTTTTTAAGTTAAAATCGGGTAATAAAAAGCTTAATATTATGGTGTTTTTCGTAACTTATTGGTAATCCTTGCTCTACACTTACTGATGTAAGAAGTACCATTCCATAAATTTCAGCGTTGTGCTTTGTTCCGAAAACTTCAGCGATAGCAGTCGAAATACAGACAAAAGGAAGAGGATGTGTAACAAAGAGCCCACAAATCCAGATCATGTACATCACTTCTCCTCCATAAGGTGTCACCACCAAAGAAAAAGCAATACTGTCTTTATCCCCAGCAAGAAAAGACACGTTAAGTAAAATTTTAAAAACACATATATACACATAATATATAACTCAATGTTAAAAAACAACAAAGTACATGAAACAACAGGTAGATAAACAGTGAAGGATTTTATAATATCTATTCCAAACAAATATTTTACTTTAAGCGTGTCTGTGTGTTTTCTTATAGCAAAGCCACATCGATCTATCTTCTTAGCCCACCGAGGGTAATCGAACCCCTGATTTTACCGTTGTAAATCCGGAGACTTACTGCTCTACTAGCTGGAGCTTAGTTTACCCAAATCGTATTCTGTTAAGTTTTTGTTTTAACTTTGTATTATATTATTGTAGTGGGGAAAATAAATATGTAATCTGAAATTGTTCGGATAATCATTCTCTGTGCGTTACATTGTAACAATTAAACAAAAAAGTAAATTTCTAAACTATACTTTATTTTAAATATTTCAAATGTTTACATATCTCTGAGTACTATTACAGAGATCTACTTTCGCTTTAAGTGCAAAACAAAATTTAGAACATGTTGTTACCGTACTAGAATTTGAGACCTGAAATGCATTTCATCATTATAGGTCCTTTAATTAATATCTAACTCATAGAGATTATACATTTGATATAATAAATATTACTTTAGTAATTATTAATAACAGCACAAATCACGGCGCTTTATCATTTCTTACATTGTATGATAATTTGTTATGAATTAAGCCTACAATCACTCGGCTGAAGGCATAAACTTCTCCAGCAACAGAACCAATGGTAGATAGGAACGTGTCGTCCAGCATAAACGTCTGTCCGTATGTCTGTAAAACAGTAAGAGAGTATTTTAGAAGATAAAAGACCTATTTTTCGCCACTTCGGAGAAAGTTTCACGATACAGACTTGGTGTTGGTATTTAGTTTGAAACACCAACTTCTTATTTTTTTTTGTTAGTTTTGAACATACCGATCAAAGTCTTCCTACATATAATATTGGTTTCATCCATTTTTCAGCATAATTTGTGATGAGAATAATATTTAATTTTTTTATCGAAGTCGTAGTTTCTAGAGTTTAAGCTTTCAAGATCTCAAAAATATAAACTAATATAAAGCTTCTTAATTTACCTTATAAAAACATTCACAAACATGAATGGAAAATCTGAGCAGATATAAACTATCGATAAAAGGTAAAATTCTTTCATTTTCAGAGCGTACTTTGGTGGCACATGAACTTTAACTTCACAATTATCAAACGGTTGTTCGTCATCAACGTTCACGTTGGCTGAATTTTCACATAATTTTTCTTTATTTATTACTGTTCTATAATCGACATTTATTTGAATTGGTCCATGAAGTTCATTACTACAAGATTGTCTTGACGTTTCGTACACATTAGTTAGTTCACTGGATATTGTTTCTTCCTTTGTTAAAATTATGAATACAGATGTTTCTTATGTATAGAAACATGAAATGTAATATAATGGAATGTAGATATATCATCTTTTCAGATTCCCTTTATTGCCTGACTAAGAAGTTATTTTAAGTAATAGAGAATTCTTAAACATATATCAAAACTCTATTAAGCCCAGGTTAAACCTATTTAGATGAAAATGATGAAATTTCATCAGTGTTTCTATTTCAGTGATGACGAGAAACCCACTTGTTACGGTCGAAACGTTGTTCGCTCTTCTATGTAAAGTGTTTTCTCAGCCCAAACGAGCCGTTTTTGCATATAAGTGTTTCTATTTATTAATGACTCTTAATAATTAAGTGTGTATCTTAAAATGTCGATATTTCTACTAAACAATAAAGTAATACTATACTTGTTAATGAAATTACTCAAAATACATGAGAAGAAAAAAAAAAAGTTTCATTAATGAAACGCATCTGGAACATATAGTGTAGCGGTGCTTATAATTATTTAAAAAATCTCTTACGCTCATTTCAAAAGGTATTGAGAAGAGTTGTGAGTTCTTAGTAAATTAACGAACTATATATTTTGTAGTCATAAGTCACAAATTTGGTATATATATAAACAAACACACCCAATATATCATAAATGAACAAGTGTAATAGAAATGACAAAAATACTTCTACTGCTACCTTTGGTATAAAGAACAGTTAAACATGTTCCAGGTTATTCATGTTTATATGTTTATCAATGATCTAGTTTTGTAGCCATTATGTAACCGATATGTCTCACAGTAGAGGTGAAGACATCGAGTGTTAATACACTAAAATCTGTTTGAGGCGGTATCGCACGGAACCGAGTGAACTTTCCGGCTTAAGCAGTTTTTCGACTTAATTATTTGGTTAAGTTTGAGCCCAAATTTTACTATTCAAACTAAAATAATCTCTATTTTTTTCAAAGAAAAATGCCATTATAAAATAAGTTGGACATATTCAGATTATATGACGTTAATACACTTTGTAGTATAAAGTTTCTTTAATAAACATAGTTTAATCAAATTGTTCTCACCTGATTTGACTCTCGTGGTAATTCTTGGTACATAAGCAGCCCAATCAGTAAAATAACACCATTAATAGTTGCCATTATCAGAAACAAAACAGGAACACTTTCTAAAATTTCTCTGTAGTTAAAAAAACCTGAAAAAATATTGAATACAAATTGTAAATTGTTTTATTAATTAAATTAATACTACATTGACAATGCTGAACAACATTAGTTGCGTCCCGCAGAAACTGGGGTACACTTCTTTTCTCTTCCTCCAGGATATTCTATACATTTTTGACCAACACAGTGTAAAATAACTTTTAAAAATTTAAGTATTTTGAGATTTTATTTTAGGTTGGGAAAAGTTAAAAAATTACTTATTTATAACCTTGATTTTTTAGTGTGTTTGTGATTCTTTCTACAGACTTTAACCTAAGTAACGTAAATATTCTATTCTAACAAATAATAATGTACAGATCTCGCGTGTTGTGTATATTTACAAAATTTACAATCTCCTTTTCGAGCTGGGTTTGTTTGCAGATAAGTACAAATCTAAACAATGGGCTATATATATTCTGTCACTAATATGTATGTAAACCCGGTTTCTAGCGTTGATGTCCACAGACAAAATCCTGCTGTGTCAATAGGTGCGTGCCATAGTGGGACAACCACACTTATGCGGACTTAAAACGCTAAAAACCAGCTTTTGAAACAATGAAAAAACAAGAAACTTGTAATTGATGAACACATTGGAGAATGGTTGCTTCGGTTCTTTATACTTGTGCATTAAGAATACCTTGCACCATTTTATTAGCTGAAACATTGTTTAACAAATTTCAACATTTAACATTTCCAAATTTAATAAAGGAACAACAAATAATTTGTAACTATATAAAGCTATTGTAAACACTTGAAAAAGGTTTTCTTGACGATAGGAAATATTTCCATGCAAACAATTTAAATAATCAGAATTTATTTATTCAAAAACATTACTTTAGATCATAAGAGGTGCTTTCTAAGGACTTTAACGTAAGGTAAAACTGTTATTTTATCTAACTCCTAAATAATTAACACTGACTGTAAACGATAATATACAAGATCGTGAAACCTACATTTGAGAATAAAATATATATTATCTTGTTTCGTGATATTCTAAGCAATTGTCACCAATAAAATGAATGAATAACTCCTTTAGCAAGGATTTTGAATAAAGAGTAAAGTAACGTACTAAAATTTAAAACTAGTTGTGATTATTTTCAACATCATGTATATTTACAGAAACTTGTAACTCACCCATCACAAGCAGGTTGGAGATTACTAGGATTCACAAAGAGTGTCTGTACACTATTCATAAAGAGAGGAGTTAAAGCTATTCCTGAAGCCACTATTCCAGTCACAAGGCCTTTGTTGGTGGGAAACCACCGTGAATGATTTGTCATTTATGGAGTAACTTGCGTTTAAAGCAAACACACTAAATATTATAGTATTTATTTGGAAGTAAATTAAATGAACTATATATTTTGTAGTCATTCGGTATTTATATTAACAAACACACCCAATATATCACAGATGAATACGAATTATACAAAGTTTAAAGGTGAAAAAAACACTTTTTTTACACAATAGTGTTGTAGCGGAAAAATTGCTTGACCGGTAATAAAAGTGTGTATAAGTACAGTTGTTTCCAACAAAAACAATTCTTTTGTCCAAATTGAGAAAAAGTATGTATTAAACAAGAATTTAGACCTGTGTGAATATAGATATATTATACCTAAAAGAGAGAGTAAATACTGAACAATAACAGTTTCTGATATTTTCTATGTGCCATAAATTGTGTTGTTATGTACGTTTTTTATTTGATGAAATAAAATAATCAAATAATACTTTTTTTCAGATGGATGGAGAATTAAATTAACTATTTAAGATTGGCTTTGTTATATTATTCCTAAGTATATTTCTATAACAAAATGCTTTAAAAACAATTTTACTCACCTCCATAGCAGTAACTATTGGGTGACTAATGCAAAACATAAAACCAAAAGTATTAATCACTCCATAAGATATTATAGTAGCTACCAGACTGTGGTGTACAGTCCAGTACGTCACCGCTATTCCAAAACTAACAGATTAGAATATTTGTTGTTTTATAGAATGAATACATACGTCATAACCTTGAGAACAAGAACTGTGAAAGTTACAAACACGCTACAATCACTTTAACATAATATATATTATGAATATAAAAAGATAATAACTGAAGCGGCAACATCACTCCTTCTTATGTTGTATTTTATAACTTTGATATTTGTTCCACCAACGCAGGTCACGGGTTTCAATCCCCGTCGCACCAAACATGCTCGCCTTTTCAGCCGTGAGTGCGTTATAATGCGACGGTCATTCCAACTATTCGTTGGTAACAGAGTAGTCCAAGAGTTGGCGGTGGTTGGTGATGACTAGCTGCCTTCTCTCTAACCCCTCACTACTAAATCTGTGACGGCTAACGCAGATAGCCCTCTAATAGATTTGCGTGAAATCCAAAACAAACAAACAAATCCACCAACCCAACACCATCGCTTTATATTTCCTTTTGAAACATCATAATTATCGTTGTTGCTTTATCTGTACGTTACAACCATCTTTGTTCTCAACTTAAAGCATCACTATCGTTAATCTTGTTACTCAGTACCAAAATCTCTGATATTTTAATTGCACCATTATCTTTTTTTGTTTTTCCTTACCTTTAGTGAAGATGTAACATCTTCAGTCTTTGGGTGTGTTGTTTTAGACTATTTTGGGATGTACAATTCCAAAGGTCTATTACATGTAACGATAAATTTGTTTTTTAAAATAATTTTTTTATTGTTTCTCTCCACATTAATGAACAATTTAGGTTTCTGAAAAGTGAAACTTTACAAACGAATTCAAAGCTGCATGATCTGGCAATAGTGTTAATTTTTGTACTTGCAACTAGTAATGGTTATGACACGTGTCTTTTAGTAGATTTTTGAATATATACAACAATTGCTTTCTGCAGCACTCATTGTCATGCTGTAGTAAGCGAAAATGTATTGTACTTATGGTAAAACTGCTATTTTTTCTTTATCCGTTTTTTTTAAGCTTTATCACCATCAACACTGGAACAAAACTATCCTGTTTTTCAAATAACTTGTTAACCTGAAGATGACGTAAGAAGATCGAAACATTGTTCTGTACTTTATTTTAATTAAATTTTTAATACTCATAGCAGCCGTGTTTTGAATACAAAACTGTAAATTGTGGCGTATAGGATTATATTTACACACATCTAACCAACGTTGTAACTTACTACAAAAACAGTCACTGAAAAAAAATGTAGAAACAAAAACAACCTTATTAAACTTTGAGCAGAAATTCAAAATAAAACTGTCAAACAGTTCGAATATAAAACGTATCACACAGTTAATAAACATACGTCTGGTCAGAACCTCATAGTAACGGTAATAAACAATATAAAATAAACATATCAGTATAACAATAATTGGTATAAATATCAGAAGAAGAAAATGTTAAAGAAAAAGAAAAACCTAATTTCAAAAAAATATGAATTGAAACAGCTTTAAGATTAGAACAACATCGAGCAACAATCAGCAATAACATATTTTAACTATATCTTGTGTGTTTACTAGTTTAAACTGTTAGGTAACTAGGTTACATGTCTTGTCATAGGTTAATTTACACACTTTTTCACAACATTAATACATGTATGTCATCGCAAGGAGAAGGTTGTGTCAGTTTCATAGTTCATACATGGATACTGAAATTAAACGTGTACTAACTAGAAGATATATCAGAAATATAATATAACTAAAACTTTATAGTTTAACTAGACGATAGAGGGAAAAATAAATGAGCGGTAAACAAAACCACAACACAATAAAATTATAATTTGTTATCTCACACCATACCTAAAATAGGGCGTATTGGATTATATTTTCATAGACAGACTGACATTAACATATTTTAAACTATAAAAATAGCGTATAGAATTATATTTATATACCAAAATACTAAGATACATAACCTAAACAAACAATGACGATATATTTCTGAATAACTTTATAAAAAACCAATAGCTTGTAGCGAACCATAGACTTCAGTAAAAACGTATCCTCTTCGTTCAGTTTAAAAAAAAGTCTCAAATGACGTCTCCATGTTAATATAAAAATTACTTTGGCTTTCAATCTTTTCAGATGTGTTGTCATTGTATATTATAATAGTTTACATTCATAAAATTAGTAGCCTTATTGAAATTTCTATTGTTAGTGATTATTATTAATTTTATATACATATAACTGTACATCTTACCAGAAAATAACGGAACCAATAATCATGCTCCGACGACGTCCAATGAGAAAACCTAGTTTGCCTCCAAAGCAAAACAGAGAACTTGTAGAGATAAAAGCATAGAAAATCCAACTAGTTTTTTCATACGTTGTGTCCTTCTCGGCTCTTGCTCTCAGGTAAGAAGTTAAGTAAGGAATAAGGTTTCCAAATGTAAACTTGTGCCTATAGCCAGATAAATCAGGAAGCATCCTGCAACTGATGCAAGGAGAAGAACTTCCATTCTAATGAATAGAGATCTTCAGTTTTAAAAGCAAGCTATTTCGAGGATGTAAAGCTCAATCTTGACTAGATCAGCTGTATTTGGAATATGTAACTCATTTATAACAAAGCAGATTAAGATTGAACAATATAAGAATAATGTTCACTGCTAGTAATTTTTACCAACAGTAGCAAACATATCTACTTTTATTTCACATCAAAATTATTCTATGAAATGTTTTATCAAATCCAATATTTTTACATAAAACAGTAGCTTGTTTTTGTTTTTTTTCTCCTAAATCCAGGTCGTGTGAATTCTAAAAGTTGTTCGTTTACAGCTAATAATATTGAATGCAGGCCTACAATCACTTGTTAGAGAAACCTTCCGTAATGAAAATAAGCATCAGAAGTTTTCTAGTGGGTTGTACTTTGGATAACTGGGATTAAAAGTTAAATTACAGAATCACAAAATTTTAGTGTCTGGTTAGTGTGTCGTCTTCTTAAATTCTATGTGTTAAGTGAAAATATCTTAGTGTTGAAAAAAATGCTGGCGGCAAATAATATAGACACAGGAATACCCGAATGTAGTGCTGTAACTTTACCACATGCTAAGGATTTACTAGAAGTCACTGGATAAATTTCATTCCGTACATACTAAGCAAAAGTAGAATAAGAAAAGCTACGTTTATCTGTGTATGTACCGGTAGCAACTATTCCAGTTGTTTTCTAAGAAAAGCTGAGAAATAAGACAACGATTTGTAGTGGAACAAATACAGGAACTGCTTGTAATAAAACTACAAGTATAAACTCTTATTTCTGATTTGATATTGTGTGTGTAAAGTGCCACCTATTAATCATTAACACTTTTTATCCATCTGTCTTTATTTCAGTCTGTTCTAAAACTGAGAAGGTTTACCATTGTTATTAACCTATATTTTAATTTTCTTATTCTAATAATATAAAACTTATTTCTGGTTTAATTTCAAATATTTGAAGTATTTTAATGGAATCTGTTATAAATATTTTTGTTTATTTACGCTCTTTACATTTCTTTTTAAGAAACCTTTTAAAACTGTACAATTATACTTCGATCTTATGATTTGTTAAACTACTGCTGTGCAAATGTAATGTGAAATATTTGAAACAAACATGGTGTTATAGAATAATTTATCACCAAATAAGTGAACATTGTAAATTGTATCTTGCAATTTTAATAACAAGATGTTTAATGTAAAGTTTAAAACAAAAATCTAGGAAAGTTTCATTACGTAGTAATTGCAAATATTACTTAATATTAAAGATTTGAGATAAATCATTTAGGCGAAATTCACATGTTACTTAATATCGAGATTGAATCAACAATTTTGTTTATATTGTAAATTATAAAGAAATAAAACTTACAAACGTATGTTAAAATAAGTTTCTGTTTTTGTACCATCTGGCTTTAGGAGTTGAGTACAAAATCAAGTAAAGATACCAAAGCATGACAGAAAATAAAATAAAATAGCATGAAAATGGTAAAATCAAGAACAGCCCAGGATGACCAAGTGGGTTAAGTGGTTCGACTCGTAATCTGAGGGTTACGGCCTTGAATCCCCATTGCACCAAATATGCTCACCCTTTCAGCAGTGAGGGGGTTACAAGTGACAGTCAATCCCACTATTCGCAGATAAAAGAGTAGCCTAAGAGTTGGCGGCAGGTGGTGATGACTAGCTACATTCCCTCTAGTCTTACACTGCTAAATTAGGGACGGCGAGCGCAGATAGCACTTGTGTAGCTTTGCGCAAAAATCATGAAAGAAAATATAAAGATGTTATCTTCCATAACATTCGTAAACTTCTTTTGGTTAGTACTTTGAATTTGGTGTAACCATTTAGTTCTTATTTTTTACAAAGTTCCACAGCATCTATTTCCATAGCCTAATTAACATTACTTCCTTGATTCTTAAGTTAATTTTACATTTTTCACCGACTTTTGTGTTGGTGGATCCTGACCTCTTTCAGAAAGTTGCACTTTGTTTACTATTTCTGGAGTATAACTTGTTAGAGACTTTCTGCTGTATTATCTTAGTACTTTAAAAATATAGATATGCTTTCATTTTCAATATTCTGATTTTGGAAACTATACACCTTTGATTTGAACACATCTTTATGATTCGTGTGTTTGAATATCTGTTTCAAAAAGGACTGTTGTATACACTCCCAAGATGATATGAGTGTTTCAATAGAATCACAAGACATACAATTGTCAAACAATGTTACAGTATTTTTCTAACAAAACCATTCAGTTGTAACGTTAAATCGGTGGTATTACATAATGCTGGATTGCGAATATTAAATGAACACTCATACAAATCTGATATTTCAGATATTGTAAACTTTTATTGCTTATATTCAGTTAGACCCATGAATTACGATATTAGAACAACTATTGAGGTTTATAGTTACACATTCATAGTAAACTTAGAGAATGATTTATCAACGAATAAATTGAAAATATGCTGGTACTATTGGATGCTGTCTCATTTGTTCTCTTTGGAAATACTTGAGAGAGTCACTAAAGAAATATTTGAAAATAAATATTGAAATCAACCTTAATACTTAGTGTGCTCTTAACCCAAAGAAGATAAAGTGACATATGCAAAAACACTCGAAACAACAACCAAACCATAACATCATGAAATCAATAAACAATAAAAGCAACAAACAATATCAATAATATACCAAAAACATCAACATAACACAAAAATAGTTGAAACACAAAAAATAATGGTACAGCAACAGAGGCTAACACAAAGGACAAAAAAATAGATGTACGTTGACATCATCAAAAATATTTCACAGACTTCCTTCCAGAATATTCAAAATCTGCACAAACTACAAACTGTATAGAAGTGTTAGAAATATTGCCAAAAAACAAATTATGCCATATATAACACAGTTTATCAAATTAATCACAGGATATCTACTATATTCTAAAATTCACCTCTCTACATATCAACATATAAGACGTCCTTGCTTCCAAGAAATACAAGATCGAAGACATAATTAAACAAATTAACCCTTAAATTGTGATACTAATTGAAAGAGTATAGTATAAAAATCATAGACGTAAAGAATACAGCTGTTCAAATATCAGAAAAGACAGAATCAATAAGCAGGTTACAATTAGCCCTATTACATAAATCAATCTTCTCGATAACAGAAATACAAATTAACAGCAATAACGAATGTATAACAGTTGATGTTCTTCTCCAAAACCAAACAAACGTATGTTATACTAGCAGAGATTTATTGTTCTCCAACTAAACAAACAAATATAGATATACTTAATAACATATTTTCCTATAAACAAAATTCTATCTTTATAGCAGATCTAAACAAAAGCTCAGATGTAAAACAACAAACACTAATGGAAGAAAATTAATTTTATTTATTGATAATACTAATATAGCCTCTGTTTAAGCTTGTAAAATACAAGTCAAAAACCAGTAAAATTTAATATGGGAAAAGATGTTTAAAGCAATTATTTACCAAATCGATGTGTCTTCGATAATACCACCTATAAAAATGTAACTTACCGAAAAAAAATTACCAAAAATCTGGGCCCGACAGAACCAGGTGGCAAGGAAGCTCGACTCATAATCTGTAGGTTGCGGGTTCGAATCCCCTTCACAACAAACATGCTCAACGTTCAGCTGTGGAGGGTTATAAGGTGACGGTCAATCCCAAAATTCACTGATAAAATAATAACTCAAGAGTTCGCGGTGGATGGATGACTAATTGCTTTCCCTCTTGTCTTACACTGCTAACTTAGAGACGTCAAGCACAGATAGCCCTCATATATCTATGCTCGAAATTCAAAACAAAAAAACAGATTGGCAAGGTGTACTAGATAATCTAATATTTTTTAAAATATATCAAACAGCCGCAAAACATCTGAAGTAGATATGAATTGTCAAACAAACAAGGAGTGCCTACAAAATGCCGCCAAACAGACAATACCACTGCATCAACACCAAATAAAAAAATATTAATGGAAAACACATTAACACCTAATAACTCTTATTTAAAAAAACCTAAATAACGATGAAGACAATATAAGAAAACAATAGAACAAGCAATAAAAACCAAAATAAACACAACAAGAACAAATACAAACAGATGTAGTGTTTGTGTTTTTCTTATATAAAAGCCACATTAAAATATCTTCTGTATCAACCGATGGGATATCAGTTAATTAATTTCAGCGTTTTAAATCTGAAGACTTACCGCTGTCCCAGCAGGAGATCGAACACAAGTAAAATGGGCACCTTCTTCTCCCAACGAAATGACAAAAACAAAACTCAAACAATTCTGGTCATATTTAAAAAAATTAACAAACCAAAAGACAACGCAACAAGAAAATACCCACCACTAGTATACCATAACACCATAAGCCAAAACATCTAAACAGAAGCTTTCAAACAACATTTAAAAAGTACGTTCATAACACCTCATGAACCAGACCTGAACACACGTTTTTATAACGAAGTAGACATCTACATAACAAATAATATGAAATTATTTAAACCTCACTTTCCAGTTAACATAAATAGCAGAAACATTAATACAGCAAATGACTATATACAAATATGTTAATAAATGGAATAACCTAACAAGAATTCTGAGAAGCAATCATAACAACAATAAACAAAGCCGTGGGAGAAGATGGCATACATGCTAGGATAGTTTTTTTCTACTCTCAGATTATTTGAATACCTAACAGCAATCTTTATCTTATCCCTAAATTCAGGATATATCCAATTTTTGTGGAAGTATTAATGTTTCTTAAAGTATAGAAAGCCTGCCAATAAACCAAATATTTAGCTATTACAATTTAACTCTAAGGAAGTCTTAAGCATGTAATTTGTAGTCACAAAATGATCAAAGGTACAGCGACGTTACAATAGAGCTCCCAGAAAAGTAAAGATAATGAAAAGACAAAATAATGGTTAATCACACAGCCACAACTGATGTTATTTTGAATAATAAATGAAATTATGAATATTAGAAAATTTAATTAAAAACAGATTACTAAATATATTATGAATTTGATCATACAAGCTTGATTTTTATACTTTGGAGTTAAGTCTGTATTTCATATCATATGCTATTTACTTTTCGACAACTTTTGACACTGACAAGCAACAAGACAGTGTTATGTGTTTTTAGAAATATGTTACCATTGTGGTCTTTATATTACTTTAAGTAATAAAATTAAAAGTATACAAGACATGTTAGAGTATTTTCATTGATTTTAATTAGTTTTATTATTGTAATTTTGAGAATTTTTTAGTTAAAAAGCCAGTAATAACCACTGAGATTTGTCGAAGCTGTGGATTTTTGTTCGAGAAAAGAACCATTTGTATGGTGGAAGACATTTGTATCAGAAATAAATTTGTACCCAATGGGATTGAGCATTAGTTTATAACGCCGCTACGGCTGAAAGGTCCAGCATATTACGAGCGACGGGGATTTGAACCTGCGACAAGACCTCATGTGCGTATTATTGCCAGCTAAAACGTTTTTAAAACGTTCAGTTTGAACAGTACGAGCCAGAAATAGATCATTAGGCATAATTTTAAAATTAAATTCTACTTTTAAACTTTACTACATTTTATAATTTTAAGCTAAATATTTAAATGAAAATAGACAATGTTACAAGTAACTAAAAAATGAATTAAAGAGATGGAGTGTTGATGAAAAATCATAAATACTAAACCTTGAATCTGATTACTTCCTCAGTGTACCCTTTCTAGCGAGATATGAATATTTACAGTTGAAGCTAATTGATTATTTCACAGTGTAAACTTACAGAATTTTAAAGTAATTACTTGAAATTACTTTTTTCATTTACCTTCTTGTTGCATTATTCAGAACAGTTATTTAACTGCAAAAGTGTTTTACATGTTGAGCTACTAGTATTTGCTTGATAACCTAGCACCACCTGTTGGCCAAGGTTTTAAAGTAACTCCTCTGCTGAGTGATGTTGTTTCAACACGTTTGTGTGTATGGTTACCTATTATTTACATCTTCCAGCCACTTATTCCCAGATTTTATCGCAGAAAAACTTTTAGTGAGAGTTTTGTTAACGAAGTTAGACGTGATGTCGTTCATTCTCACTGCTAAAACATTTTTAAAAATCATTTCCTTTGTATGTTTTGGGCATCTCTATACTTTTTGACTACACTAAAGATAGCTTATCAAAACTAAATTTTAATCTGACCCATTTGTTTTAAATTTATTTTAAATTCTATCTTGTGCTTTCTGAGTATTAGAGTTTCATACAATTGCCCATGGAATATCGTTCAGAGTTGGTATTTTTAACAGACGTTAATGTTTTCACGTAATGGTTGATGTTTTTGTTGTTTTTTTCAGGTGTGTATTATACCTTTTTGTAACTTGCTATCTAGTGTGAAACAGTTTATAATCCACTTTTATAAACCTGTATAAATTATGTATCATCTTTGAAATTAATATAAGGTTAGATATAATATGCAATTTATGATAGGTAATAAACCAATGCCATGAAAATCTGGAAACTAAAGTTTTACACAATATAAACTTTCTTCAGCTATGTTCACTACACATTGTGGCTGTTTAAAGGTAGTCAGTCTGGAACTGGAGATATGGATTTTATGGTGTAATTTTAGATATATTCTAATAATTGTTATAAAAACTTGTTTAATGTGCACTGAGAGAAAAATGAGGTCGGTAGAGGTATAAAGCTCCCAATTGGAAACAAGATAGTATCAGTATCTATCACATGATAAACAGCTTGTGAGTGGCATTTATCACCTCACACTTAATGAGGTAGCAAAGAGAAGATTAAATGATTTACATCTTCACATGACAAATAAATATATATAGGTATATTTATACACACACATGCATATATATATATATATATATATATATGTATGTATGAGAGGAAGTTACATTTTAACTTCAGTTTACTTCTAAAACATTACTAATTGCAACATGTTTTGCAGTTTTTAACAACTGCTGGAATAAATTACTATGTAAAAAAATATATAATTTCTGTTTTTACTCTTTTAATACTTTTGTAACACACTTTCAATTTTAAATGTTATTTGTAAATATTATAGTTGCATTATGAAAAGAGAGTAATTGCAATAATTGTGAATATATTCAAGAATCTTGCATGTTGAACAGTAATTTAACAGTCACCTGATTAAATGGGTACCCTAATATGTTTATAAATTTACATTTGACTTTTCTATATTTATAATTTTGATACAGGATTTCTTGAGATGTTTTAATAATACATGATAATTATGTCTCTCTCATGGTACCCCATGTTTAGGATCAGAGTCAAAGCTCACAACTGCAAAGACTAGTTGTTTGTTTGTTTTTGAATTTCATGAAAGCTACATGAGGGCTATCTGTGCTAACAATATTTTAGTAGTGTAAAACTAGAAGGAAAGCAGCTCGTCATCATCACTCACACCCAACTCTTAGGCTGCTCTTTTTGCCATTACATTATAATACTCCCACAGCTGAAAGGGTGAGCATGTTTTGTGTGTGGGGATTCACACCTGCAATCCCAAGAAAAACTGGTTGTGTAGTGAATGAAAGAATATAAGCCTACTGAATATACATAAATTAAATTTACATCATTTATAAAATTAATATTTATTTGTATGTCTTGTGATTAACCGTAAGCAAGATGTTTGTCTGAAATAGTTATAAATTAATTTGTTTTGTATAGAATTTAGGAAACAAATTGGAATTGAAGCATTTTGTTAGCTTTATTGACAATGATAAAAACTGTTCCAAGATAAATTTATTTTGAAGAAATTGAAGAATTAAAAATATGTTCATTTATTTAAACAAAGTGTTTTGTTTCACTCTGGCTTTATGTATGATAGTGTTGAATGGGTGGAATTTCTTTTGCTCTTGACAGCTGAAGGATATCTTGAGAAAAATCTGATTTTTTCAAGTATCCCTTTAATTTTGTAATTACTGTTTTTAAAAAGCCATTTTTAAGTACTGATAGCACAGAATTTAAAATAATAACTTCAAAGCTGTATTTAATGAGATAACTATATGTTTGTTACATCCACTACAAAAATTTCACCCTAACTCTTTGTTTTCTTGAGATAATTTGTTTACTTACCCTTACCTGTCAATCCTGCATGTTTATAACCAATGGAAAGGATGTTTTATGAATTGTAATTATAATGTCTATATGTTAATTGATTTCATTAAAAGAATCATTTTTTCAAAGCATCAGTTATGGTAAATAATAATTTTTCAATAAATGCTTAGACAAATGGACTGTGGACAGATCAACATGCTCAGAAAACATGAGACTTCATACATCTTATCTATTTTGTTTTATTAACAAAAATTTTGCCCCCCGCTAGTACGACGGTAAGTCTACGAATTTACAACGCTAAAATGAGTGGTTTGAATTTCCTTAGTGGGCTCAGCAGATAGCCCGATGTGGGTTTGCTATAAAAACAAACACAAACACAAATCTCATCTTCTTCACTACAGTTCTACAAGAGGGAATACCCTCTGAGAATTCTTGATGTCTCATACTCGTGTTCATTTTAAGACATCACAAAGCAAGATGTCTGTTCTCTATGTGATGTTTTATAGCGGAAACCAAGATGAGAATCACATTTCATATTAGTTTTCTTTAGCGTTAACTGATGCAATGTCATAGTGTTTCCACACCGATTCCTGGTTCATGTATGAATAGCTTTCTCTGTGTATTCACTTTGATCCCTTTTCTGGCTGATGGAAAGAAAACGAGATCAGATTTTAAACTGTTCTAGTATGATAACCTTTTCGTCTCAGTTATCATCCTAGTAGCACTTCTCTGAATCTTTTCAAATAACTCAATGTCTTTCCTGAAGTACAGAGGCAAAGGATGAACAAAACACCCTGCATGTGGTATAACCAATGACCAATACAATAAAATTACACTCTATTTGAAATTTTGTTATATATTTCTATATATATATCTTAAAATCTTATTTGCCTTATATAGCAACAACACACAACTTTGATAATATAAGAGACTGATTAATTGTTACACCAAGGTCCGTTTCTTGCAGACCACTATAAAGGTGTGATTGTTATGGAGATCACTATTAGCTATTTTAATAAGTATTTTACAAAACATGAAAAACTAAACACACACACAAATATATCATACACCAACATATTCTTTGTCAAGCAAGAGTTCGTCATGATTGTTTTGTGTAATTTAACAACTAGCTCAAGACAGGAACCACACATTATAGCCAACATCATCACAGATGTTCCAGAACTGATAACTAAAGATATTACCATTAACCAGGTAATCTTGCTTGAAGTGCATTCAGTTAGTGAGATTTGTTCAAAGTTTGCATCAGGAATCAGGCTTTACTTCATTGAAATAAATTTAAATTAAGGTGTTCCTTTTTTCAAGAAATGCTGAATGATTTTAAACTCCTCATGTCTCAAGGTCAATGACTTAGTTTGTAATGTAAAAGATATGCCTAAATGTCTCATACTTACCAGTAAGATTATTTAAAGACATAGATACAAATTATTCTTTCCAAATTAAAGAATAAATTAATGATGGTAAAACATCTGCAGTATTGCAGACTTGACATTAAATATTAACGTAATTCTTGTTTTAAAAATATTTTTATACCCACTATGAACAGAGGACAAATAACCTGTTGTATAGCTTTGTGCTCAAGCAAATCATCTATAAAACAGCCATCTTGTGAATTTAAAATTCATAAAGATGATAAATTCTACTAATGAACTGACCTTAATATAAGAACATATTTGAATCTTAAGTGTTGGACTAATTCATTATAATTTTAATAGTAATGCCTATACAACACATTAGTCCAAGAACAATTCTGTAGCTCTATAGTTTAGTTGCTATTTTGATTGAGACTTTAATAATAATAATAATAACAATAAGTAATGTTTGACAAAGATTTTCAGATAAACCTTTTTTCTCTTAACTGAAATGTGATCTAAAATGTTATTCTAAGAAAATATTCTCGTTGCTTTTATTATTTGAAATGTCTGTGTATTGTTTATTTGCAAGATAGAATTCATGAAAGTAACAAAAATAATCTGTTCATTTACTTTGACGTTCTACCTTACTCATACTGAATTTGTTTAAAGTTCATCTGTTATTGACAGTGTTTGAAAGAGAAACGTTTAACTGGGTTTGGTAAATATTAACAGAAAATCAACTTTTGCAATGTTTTAGTCATAATGTGTTCTTGATAACATTAAGTCACAAAACAGTATAGGTTTGTTAAACATGAAAAATGATATTTTCAAAACTTCGAGGACCAATTAAATATGGTTTTTATCTTGTATGCAATATGTTTACAAAGATATTTGGTACATACACACACATATATATAGTGTTCAAAAGAACTAGTGATGTGTTTTGTATAAATTAGTTATTGGATTAGATACATCACATTAACTGAATTGATATATAATGAACTTGTGTACATATTCTGTTGGTACAAAATATGTAATTGTAATATTATTACGAGTACTAGAAAAGTGATCTGTACACATTTGGTAATTCTATAGTAAATTTCTAAAAATACTCAATTATGATCAGATTTGTTACATGGAGTTTCACTGGTTTTAGTTAAGACACCAGTTTCAGGTTCAAGGAAAAGTACATTTTTTTAATGACATGTTAGTGAACTATACTAAGAATTGGTGAAGTAATAAGAAAGTTAGTGCTACACTTTACATGTTATTTCTTTTCATGTGAAATAAAATTTATGATATTAGATATACAATGCTGTTAGTACAGTTAGAAAGTGATTAAGATAAACAAAACCAGAAACTTCAGTGATGCATTCACAATATGACTGAAGATACTGCTAACAGTGAGGATTCATAACTGGTGTGCATTGAGGTAAATATAAGGTTTTGTGTAATTATCCTATATATTTCTAGGTATAATAACATATTATCTTAGCTTTATTAATTATAAGGCTGATTTTTAGTTCTGATTTAATTGCTCTAAAATGTATATCATAGTTGTCTTGTAAAAAGCTTACTTAACTGTTACTGAAGAAAAAATGCGATTTCTAAACTGTACACAGTTAAAATATGCTCAATAACTTTTTGCAATTTATAAGTTTTGTTTCTCCAAGTGAGTTCTTGTACCAATTAATTACTTGCTTTTGTCTCTATAATATCAAATATTAATTCATATACAGTTGTAAATGAATTTAGGGGTGATGAATAAAGCACAATAATACAATAATATTTGACTCTTGTGATCTGGCAACTGAGATATTTAACACTAGAATGGTTCTAAATATACAATTCCATTTTCAACAATTTACATTTAAATGAGGTAAAATACAAGATACAAAGATGTATAAATTAATAATGTTCCAACATTTTATAAAGAGAATTAAAATACAAAGTAACAAGTAGAACAAAGTGTACAGTTTTTATGTTATGTGTGGTGTTTACTCCTCTAACCTAAACACTATTGCTGAATCAGTAATGTATGGTAAGATGTATAACTGATAACTACTAATTTCAAATATATAATACAAATTTGAATGACACTCTGTTAATGAGGTTGGCAGGTGAAGTGTGACTCCAATCCATGTGCATTGGTTTAATCCCAAG
Organism: Tachypleus tridentatus; assembly: GCF_004210375.1. Taxonomy (NCBI): domain Eukaryota; kingdom Metazoa; phylum Arthropoda; class Merostomata; order Xiphosura; family Limulidae; genus Tachypleus; species Tachypleus tridentatus. The sequence goes on from NC_134831.1 coordinate 158,551,678, forward strand.
TATACTTTTTGCTTTGATAGATTTTTGGATGCCTACAACTTTGTAATTCTCTAGTTAACATTTTTGAAAATTTAATTTGACCTTAACCACACCCTGAATGCTTAGTATGACACTTTTTATTTTGTTTCCATTGAATTTCTGAAAACCTGAAATGTTAAGGAGTCTTAGGTCATCATTACATCTCCAGTAATTCAGAAGTATTGGTGACTTACTATTTTTAGTGTTATTTCAATATTTGTTTGAAAAATGGTATATTAATTTTGGTATAGAGCATTCTCATAATAAAAAATAAATTAGATTGTATGAAAGTCACTGTATACAATGTTCTGTTCAATGATAAGTGAGATTTTCTGGAAATGGAACAAGACTAAATTAAGTTCATTGTGAAGAGCTTGATGGAAATAAATTATAACAATAACATTGATCCTTAATTGTAATAAATAGTCACTGAGAAATGCACACTAATGGGTGACCACAGACATTTTCTGGCTGGGTGCGACAAATTAATGTGAAATTGTAATTTGTATTTAAAAGGTCGCACACACATGCTAAATAAATAAATATACAATTATGTTTCTTGTTTTACTGGAGTGACATTCTTCCCTGAATTGACAGCCATGTGTACATTCAAGCTAAGAAAATTAGATTGTGGCTGAATGTGTTTGAAACTTTCTTCAGTTACGTATCAGTGAAATTATTAGTGTAACAAGATCATACAGGCAATAGTTTAGGCTATATTCTAAAAAGTATTATTGTTATTGACTTATGTTATTGCTTTAAATTGTTATTTAATTTTAGAAGCACCAGCTTTTTAAAATTGTAATCCATCAGTTCAACTCTTTTTGGTTTTAAAATGTCTTTCCTCAGTAAGAGAATGCGTTATACAACTGCACTCTATGATATAAACATACTGAAGAAAAAGAAGCGAGATTTAAAAGTTGGTGAGTGAAATTAACAACATTACTATAAACAAGAAAACAGTGTTTGTGACAAGAAAGCAGGACTTTCTTGTATTCTCTTTAAGCTTTTGTTGAAAAATTAATATTTACCATAACTGATACTTTGAAAAATTATTATTTTAATGAAATCAATTAACATAAAGACATCATAATTATATGATTCATTGAACGTCCTTTCCTTTTATAAACATGAACTATTGATGGGTAAGGATAAATAAACCAATAATTTCAAGAAAACAAAGAGTCATGGTGAAATTTCTGTATTGGATGTAACAAACATATAGTTACTTTTTAAATGAAGCTTTGAAGTTATAATCTAGCATTCTCTACTGTCATTACTTACAGTTAGTTTACCCCATAGGTGGACATTTTCAAACCCATATTAGAGAAGAAAGAAAATCTAAAATAAAATTCAGAGCAACAAAGGCACCATGTAAGACATACAGAAGTGAAGACTGAAAATGTATTTAAATACTTCCTTTTGAAATTAAAAGTTAAATAATATTAAGCTTTTAATTATAAACTATGTATTTATGCCAGATCCATTGTCATACATGAATAATGAAGATATTGAATTAACTTTTGAATGCAACTTTATAAAACATTGTCTTTGATCAACAAACATGCATATGCAGTTAAAGGTCTTAAACACAAAAAACAGTTGAGGATCTTGTTGGGGTCAAGTATCAGTTCAGTCAAAACTGGAAGAAACAATGTTTCTTTCTTTGAAATTAAGCACAAAGCTATACAATGAGCTGTCTGTGCTCTGACTACCACAACTATCAAAACAAAGTTCTTAGCACTATAAGTCTGAATACATACTGTTCTGTCACTGGGGAGCCAGTATAACTAGAAAGATAGGTCCCACTGCAGATGTCAGCTGTGACTACACAACAAAAGAAATAATGACATAGTTAAGCCATTTTCTCCAAAGCAGAAAGTATGTTCTTTGGTAGTAGGTGCACAAGATCCAAGGCTTCCAATACCACAGAAGATGCTTAATGTTTTTTGAACTGTGTTTATGAAACAAAAAAGAAAACTTACATGTACCAAATACTCTGCTTGTAATGAAGGAGAATTGGAGTTTTGGATGGTCCATGCAAAAATTACAATGAGGTGAATGGTCAAACAAATACGTATAAGAAAATAGATCAACAGAAAAGTAAAAATATGCCAATTATTTATATTAAATAGATGATGAATTAATTAATAAACTATCCATGGTGGCAAAAGATGATATTGGGATAATAGATCAATAGGGACACAAAGAAAAGCTTCTTTTATATCCACCATCATCATGCAAAGGCAGTGACAAACGGATTTACATAAAAGACTCATGTTTTTCATATGAAATTGATGTCTCTGGAAAAGGATGAGACAAGTCAGGTGTCCAATATTTTGGTTTCTTTGAAGAAGTATAATAAATTATTTTAACTTTTCCTTTGTGAAATAGATTTGAGACTTTGATTTTGCATGTGTTACCAATTATGCTGTATGGAAAAGGAAAGATATTAATAAAACAGTGAAATAATCATTTATCTTCTGCTGTAAGTTGTACATTTCTCTATTCCATCATGAAACTGATGTCATATTATGTTTGAGAACCTAAAGTTCATTACTCGAGTTACTTTTTTGTTTCGGCAATAGTTAATCAAAGCAAATTATTAATTAAATTGCAATTATGTCTGTTTACATATCTTTATTTCAAACTGAATTTAAAGTTTTGCATTAAAAACAATAAAGTGTAAGTATTAAATGAAGTATATATATATATATTTTTTAGTATATGTGTCTAACAGAAAAGGTCAAAATTATCAGGCCTTCAATGTGACAATTGATTTTCTGAACTACTTTCTCTCACACATGCCTCTCAAGTATATAAAGTCTTTACAAGTTGACAAAAGCCAACACGAATGAGTAACATTTTTCAGGAACAAGCATACGAATTACCTACTAAATATAAAATATGTGAACTGCTTATAATTCATAAATAAAATGATAATTCCAGGCTAGGATATGAATCCAAGTCCTCAACCTAACAAGGTCAGTGTTATTAACGATCAAGTTACTCACCAGTACAAATGATTTCTGTTAATGACCATAAACCTTCTCACCGTAAGTATAATCACGATAGTACCTCATTAGATAATTAATTGGAACTGTATGGTTTGGTCTCCTACTTTATTATAGTATGGTATGATGTTCATGATAAGAAGCTATGCAAGTAAGCATTGACAGAGACCACTTAAAATCTTGAGTATCTGTGTGATGAGAGTTGTACCTTAGAAAAAAATGATTTCTAATTGCATAGCTTCTTACACAAGCTGTTCGTTTTTTCTTTCACATGCTAATCACTGAAGTGGCGATCAGTATAAAATTGGAGCTGCAACATCGTTTCCATGAAATAAAATATTGTCGTCTGAAATACTTCAATTATCATTATTAGTTATAATAATTTTTAAACAGATGATTAGGGAAATAAAGACTACAGCACTGATGATGGACGAAATTCACACTTGATATTATCTGTATTCTTTTGAAACCAATATTTCTGATAATAACCTGTAATATAATTTCACGAATCAGTACGTATCCTATTTCATCTAACAGGAAGACTTACTAATTGAAAATACTGAAGATTACGAAGAAATAAATGTAACTATAATAAAATAGTTTCTTGTATATCATTACAACACTTTCAATGTACAGTAGGTCTAATTTTGTTAGAGGAACCACCTATCCAAGAAAAGACGACACTACATATTGTTTCCTTTAAAAAAAAAAAAAGAATATTACTTTGGACCAGCTAGAAGATATGTTCTAGACAAGTGATTGAAGTTGAAAAGTCGTAATTCACCTACCACCCCAAGATGTAATATGAAACATACACACATACGTATCTGTCTGTCAATATCTATATATATTTAGATCATTAGGTTTTATTTCTTTATTTAAGAGATTAAAACGTAAATCTAATGAAGAAAACTTAAAAAAAACATAGTTAGTGAAACTCTGAGTGAATTTCAAATGTAGTTTTTATTTCTAAAACTGAATAAAAATATGTTAGCGTTTTTCCTTTAGCAAAGTTACTCATACGTCCGCTATCTCCTATGTCAACCGAGATAATCTGACCACTGATTTTAGTATTGTAAATCCGAAGATTTACCATTGTCTGAGCAGAAAAAAATATATATACATACATATAATTCAAAAGTAAGATAAATATCATTATGCAATTTAATATATAAAACCACTGATTGAAATTTCTGAAAGGTCATAGTGTAGGATAAAAGAATTAATCACATGATGTAAGGTGGCCGTGATGTGAATATGGATTCTAGTAGATATTTTACAATAATAATGTTTAATTATTGAGTATACAGACCTACATGTGGCACCGTTGACATGTCTATTTATTTAATGTTAAGTTTCGTCCTTGAAAAAGTAGGTGTCAGATTTATCCTCTTCATTTATGTGCAACAGCACAAAAAGAATGAAATGTTGATTAGTCCGTTTCTTATACACTGGATTAAAAGAAAAAGTGACTTTACATTTGTAAAACTTTAGTCTCATGAATTTTGAACACTATATCCACCTCCATCCAACCTATACAAACACAGTCAATGAAATAGGAACAATCTTCATTATTTAATGAATAATTTCACGTTGATGACAAGGAGTGTACCACCAGTTTCGTTAATCTTAACTGTAATAGAATCAGTTAACCCTATCATATACTGTTTCAAAGGTTTAATGCTGTCTCTTTCTCACAGATAAAAACGATATCAATTTTGAAAATTTAGGTAAAAAAGAGATAACTAACTATTTCATGCGTCATATTGATGAGTCACACATAGCATTTAAAAATAAATCTGACAGGTATTATTGGTAATCATCCATGTAAATAAAATTAGTTAGACACCTGAAAGGATATTTAATTTCAAAAACTGCTTCTGAAGACTTACAGCTTCGAACCATTACTAACAAGAACACTTAAGGAACTTTTTGTCATATTAACTTTTGACCACGTTTTTTGAAAAATGGTGACGTTATTTTATTTTCCAAGAAAGAAACAAGGGTTTCATAAACAAGTAAGAGTATAATACAGGTAACACGTTTTTAAAAATCCTCTGTTTAAAATACAAATTATACAATAGTATAACTGTGCATCTCAATATAAATATCAAATTATTTATTTTTAGTCCTCGTTTTCTTTTCTTATTTCTCTTAGTTTGTTTGCCAACAAAACAAAATTTGGTATGATTTATTATAATAGTTTAAAAATCCTAGAAATGCACGGATATCTTTTACTCTTTTTGACATTGGATAATTTTTATAAACTTCTAGCTTTTCAGGGTAAGGTTTTCACCATCTCCGGGTACCAAATATTGTGAATATTCTACTTTTTTCTTCACAAACTGACTTTTACTTGGCTTAAGCTTTAAGTTTGCTTTTCGTAATCAATCAAACTGTTCTTCAAAACTTGCAGGAAACACTATGACATCATCTAAGCTGGAAAAACTTTCCGAATCTTACAACCCTGATAACACAGCATCCATTAATCTCTGGAATTTTAAAGGAACATTATATGAACCAAATAGCATTTTACTACTTTGATATTTACCTGTAAATAACACAAAAGCAGTTTTAACTTTATCTTCCTGTTCCATTTCTACATACAAACGCCCACTTTGTAAATCCATAGATAAAAAGTACTTACTATTACCTGGTCCATGTAATGTCTCTGGAATATAAGGTAATGGAAAAATGCCTTTCACTGTTACTCCATCCACTTTACCAAAATCCATACAGAACCTTAATTTTTGTCCTTCTTGAGAACTAATACAACTGAGAATGCATACAATCTTCTACTCAATTGAACCCTGTGGTTTTCTGGCAGTATATAAAGTCTCTACGTATCTTATAGGCTTATTGCCATTCAACACTTTTGTATTTAATTTTATATTTACGATCATTTGGATTTCCTTTTTCGAAAAATACATCTCTATGTTCTTTTAAATAAATTCTTGCTTCTTCCAATTCAAAAGGTTTAACCAACACGTCTTCATTACACATAAAGTCATCTTTTATTGATAAGTAGAGAAAAACATTTTACTTTCCTAGGTTAGATGAAGATGACATAGGAAGGTCAAAACGTTATTCTCTGCTTATCAATATCAGTGTAACTACCCATACCAGCCGTTCTGAGATACATTATTATTTCAATTGGGTTTCTCGTAGTCAAGAATTACTTCTTCTACCTTAGCTTCAACAAGGAACTGATTTCTCGCTTGCACTTCCGTTACTTTAACTAGTCTTACAGGTACTTTCTCTTGCAAACATGCCTGTTGGGATATTTCATTGCTTATCTTAGGTATAAGGTCAGCGTCATCTGAGGGCTTTTAATTATTATTTCCCTGTTTTAAAGCTCTATTTACAATCTTATTCTACAATACACTGTTATCACGTACTCTTCATTTAACTTCTTATTACTGTCACGATTTTTACTTCCAGTAGGCTTAGAACTTCCACGCACATTCTTATTCACTGGATTTCGATTTGAACACCTCTTATTCTTACCTTTCTGACTTTGTCATGTATCGTAATGATTTGGAAAAATTAGTGCTTTTATATATTGATGGTTGATCCTCAGCCTTGCTAATACTAGCATGAGGCGTTTGATTATGAGCTTTAGTCAGCAGGAAGGTGTCATTTGTTTCAATTTTTGCACATACGTTCGGAGCTCAAAACTTAAGATTTCCCTTTATATGTGCAGCTTACACAAGGGAATAATATTTCGTTGTCAAAAGTTCTTAATACATCTTGCCCTATAACATCGTTTGTTTCTAGATCTAACTGCTTATAGATGTAAAACGAGTGTTCTGTCTGTAAATCTGTATTCTCATTCGAACACTATATTTACCTAGCATCTTAACAGGATGTCTAATAATATAAGTTAAAATACTCCTACAAATTACCTTCCATTCATTATTCAACAATATCCGATTTTTATGCAGAAACTCTACATTTAGCATGGAGGATTGAGAGCCTGTGTCAACCAATAACCAACATTTTAAACTTTCTATTTCTACTGCAACTATTGATAAAATCTTATTAACGTTACAGACACTTACTCTTTCATTCCATGTTGAAAGAATTACATTTAATTTCAATTTGTAATCCTGGTAGAGATTATATTTTGTTGCTTCTGCTGCAAAGGTATTGCTATTATTATTCCGAAGGAACTTTTCTCTGAAATTTTAGCCTACTTTAGACGTCTGCTATTGCTGGCTAAGTGGCCTCTGATAGCATTATTTAAATATGCTATGTGCTCATTTCTATCCTGATTTTTAAAGCAATTTCTTGCTAAGTGGCTAAATTTGCCATACTTTTAACATTGTAAACCATTACGCTTATTTTACCTACATTGCCAGCTTACATTTGCAGTTCTATCATTACTTACAAAATTTACTACAGGATGTTAAGGCTTTCATATTTATTTTTATCGAAGCTCTTCTCAAGTGGCCCGGCATGGCCTAGCGCGTAAGGCGTGCGACTCGTAATCCGAGGGTCGCGGGTTCGCGCCCGCGTCGCGCTAAACATGCTCGCCCTCCCAGCCGTGGGGGTGTATATGTGACGGTCAATCCCACTATTCGTTGGTAAAGAGTAGCCCAAGAGTTGGCGGTGGGTGGTGATGACTAGCTGCCTTCCCTCTAGTCTTACACTGCTAAATTAGGGACGGCTAGCACAGATAACCCTCGAGTAGCTTTGTGCGAAATTCCCAAACAAACCAAACCTTCTCAAGTAGCAACCTCAATTATATCTAGCAATGTAGCATCTGGTATGTTTGTTATATTTACAAGTCTGCGAGCTGCATAACTAAGTAAACCTCGCTCATAATCATATTTTAATGTATTTTGAATCATTAGTTCATTTTGTGTGCTTGTAAGACTTACTTATTGTATTTCCTAATTCTTGTAGCTTATGCCCAAACACTTGGTATGAATCTCATTGTTGTTAATTTAAACTACCTGTTTGTGACAAATCTGTATTCGGCGTTTCTTGCTTTCTGTGTTTCTTTGTTAATTTATGTATCAAGAACTGAAAATCGGCAGTCTCACATAGTTCACCACAAGCTCTAATAAAACATTTTGCATATAATGCACTTCTTCGTGTTAAAATATCTGGTTTTTGAATATTGGTCCAATTGGATATTCTGGCAGCTTCGTTCAAAGCATCTCTAATACTCTTGACATCCTTATTGATCCTACCGTTAAATAAAGGTATTGCACACATTAATTGCGAAGTACCAAATAAACCTAATTGTGCAGGATGATCTGCTGCAGCTTCAACATTAACATAAACCATTTTCTCACCACCATTTTTATCTGTAGTAGTGTCTACACCAGCAGTACCCATATTCACTTATTTAACCCTATTTTCTACTTACAGTACCAGAAGAAGTGTTTTCTACTTTACCTTCATTCTTTACTCTAACCAATCTTTTATCAATTACTAAAAAATCCTCAAAACTGCACCAAAATGTAAGGGGCAGGTCAACTGGGTAGAAATAGCCGCTGAAGTTTTGACTAATTTCGCTGGTAACACTTTTATTTGTATTAATTTAGGAATGCAGAAATCGAGTGGATCATACATGCACTAACTAGAGGTATTTACAGTTAAAGTAAAGAATCCGACTCTGTGGCTAAGATTCACACAAATAAGCATTTTTAATGTGATTTCAAAATGTCGTATGTTTACAAACGATGTTGAATACTATGATTAAACTGACAAAAATGTATATTCTTTTAGTATAAACTAGAAAAAAGTTATTTAAGAATTTTATTTTCATTATCACTAAGTCAACTTTTTTTACTATGTTATCTGATGTTGGGATTTATGGCAATAAGTTACTGACAGAGAGTTTAAATTGGAAAAGTTTTTTCAACTCATCATAAGTGTAGTCATGACTGTTCTTCAAAGATTCAGTCGGCGATGGCTTTGGCTTACTCCAACTCAAGGAGACTTTCTTCGAGTTTTCAAGAACTTGTTCTGAGTTCAAGAGAATTATTTCGAATTCATGAGAGAACTGATTTTCAGCTTCAATATTAATATTTAAACAAACTGTTTCTGTTATACTTACAATTTTCAAGGTTTACACACAGCTACCCAATACTAGTTCTGACACTAGTAATCACTTTTTCTTGATTTTTTCAAAATACTCAATAAGAAAATGAAAACTACTTTTTCACTGGTTGCAGGTAAAGATCGTAAATTGGTATCCTTTTTACTTGTGTCTATACACACACTTTTGACATAGATAATAGATCAAAGTTCTGACTCACTTCCTGTTTTGTATTTTTGTGTATGATAATGTAAATATTCGTAGTACCTTCTCCACGGCTCGGCTGAAGCCAATTTATTGGGAACACATTCAGTTCTATCTCTCTAATTAGGGTTTTGTAACTCTTCTCATGATCTTGATATCGTAGCTCGTAGTGAGTATAAACAGACAAGAAGGAACGTTTCTCAACACGTCTCCCTTCTTAGGCAGTCATCGTTATATTACCATTTTATATATTTCTGTAAATACGCATCATGCTTTTCTTTAATATATGTAATTGTTCAATACTTGAAACATTTGAAATGCCCTAAATGCATTAAAAAATAAAAATAAGCTTGCCTTAAGAGCGTTATAATGTGACAGCCATTCTCACTTCTTGTTGGCAAAAAGTCCGTAGTTGGTAAATCTGTCTAGTTTCTTTTCTATTACTCCATCTGTTATTACATACTTTAATAGTACATCTTTAAAAGGGGTTGAAAAAATTAATATTAGAAACCTGAAATGCTAATGTGAATAACATCAACAATAATTACTTGTTAACGATGCACAAAAACTGTTATATACCAGTTCTGGCTGTATTGGACAAAAAGAGGCCAATATTTTCCTTGAATGTCATTAATATGAGAAGCATAATATTTTAAAAGTTGCGTTTAAAATACCAAAAGCTAAAGAGCATAAGAAATCAATAGTTATTGAACATCTTTTGGGATAGAAAATACAAATCTAAAAGCTATTATTTTGTCTCTTATTTTGAATACAAAATAGACAAGTTACGCGGAAGGAATAGAAGGAAGGATATGTGGAGTTGATGTGATTTTTATTCAAACAATTAAGCAAGGATTTCCCGGATTACTGAGGCAGCAATACCTTTATTGAGTAACAGTACTGCATAAATAATGTTCTATAACAAACAATTTTTCGTGTTTTAACAAAGAATTCTCAGTTGTTGAGGTTTAAACACCGAATGCTGGAGTAAAATTGAAAACGAAAAGGTTGAATATATAAATTGAATTCCAAAAAATATTTAGTCTTTCACAGTTTAGCCTGACTAATGAATTCTGATATTAGCAAAAGGCTCTTTGGGTGTGATTTGTGAAGAAAAAAATATTTTAAATGCTGTTTTATTCCTGTCTCAATTTTTTTTTTTGGGGAGGCGACGTTTGCATGTTACATGATAATTATGTTAGATCTTAGGTTTATTGGCTGTGGGGTATTAATTTAATTACAACATTACAAGAAAAGTGCGACAGCATAAAATTACACTATATTTTAAAAAAATGTTTTAAGCGATACACATTTATTAAAGACATACCATGAGAAATAAATTGTGAAGACGGCTGACAGTATAAAAAGTTTTATTACAGTACACAAATAGTCTCCTAACAATGTTTCCACTTCTTCGGAAAGACACTGGAAAATTGATTATATGACTACGAATAATAGCGCCATTTGTCAATTATTGCTATAACTAAGTCGATATGATTTTAGCGCAGAAAGCCGATTACCACATGCTATATGGGATTTGGAAGACATATTTTAATATGTGGTTGTGAAATGCTAAATACAAAATACTAAATGGTGATTGCAGAATGCTAAATACGACGTGATAAGTGCGAGACAAAACCTCAGAACTGCATTAATTCATGTTTGTGTGAAGTATGAAAGAATGTGGAAAAACGCGAAATGTCACAGCCTATATTTTCGCCATTGTCATAAAATCGCGCATAAGAGCCTACATGCTGTTAAGAACTTCACATAACAGAAATTATTTGTTGATTTATTTACCTTCTGACCTATATCAATACAGAGAAATCCTGATTTACATTTTTCATAGTCCATTCAGACTTAGCATGTCGTAACCGGGTTTTAGTATTTTAGCATGATTTTAATCCACCTGTGTACACGAACGCCAAGTTCCAGTCAAAAATACTAAAAGCACAGTACTGACATTGAATGTTGCCAACCTCTAATAAATAATTACAGCCAAGACATCTGAAATTTATGAATTTCCAGGGACCCACGGGTGTTCCATAACAGTTTGGATGTATTTGGTTTTCTATCGCTTGACTGGAAAAGAAGGACCCATTTCTAAAAAAACTGTAGACATGTCAATAGCTGCATGTAGGTTATGTCGGAAGACCTACGCTTACAAAGGTGGGTCTAGGCCTATGTCGAATTATAAGTGTTTTAAAATTTAACGTTTTTTTGACACACCGCAACAAATGTAAAATGTTACTAACCTTTATTTCCACAAAAAGATTAATTAAATTAATAATTACTGTCTGCTAGGACGTCTGCCAAGGGACAATATATTAGCTACCAATATACGATATGTTCACATTCACTATGTCAATCGTTGCTTTTCATGCTTTATGATACGTTATAATGTACCATAACACTAACATGCCTAACAAGTTGAAACGTAGTGTGATGATAATACTAAAATCATACCAGTGCTATATCCTCACATTGACAGGGGATTTAACTTTTACAGGAAATGCAACAAACTTGATATTTCATCTGGTACATGAGCACAAAGATGTTATGAAAAATTAGAAGTTACTGCTGGTCCTAGTGGTATCCAGGTTAAAACCAAGAAACTGCTAGTTCAGCCAAAAATAACTAGTTTCCAACAAGCTTCAAGTCTCATGACCCCCTTTCATAAACCAAAACTAAAGAACTGAGTTATGCAGTTGTTGACTTTGTGAGAGACAGCTTGACATCCTTCAACATGATTGAGAGAATTCAGTTAATAATGAAAGCTATGATATTGTTTTATCAATAATGAGTGGGAACTTCAAGCAGTAGTTTTAATAACTCAAAAATTTGCTGGATCACACACTGTAAAAAAACATTGTAGGGAATCTTCGAAAGACTGTTGAATTTGGCATATTACAGAAGATATAGTAACTACAGATAACGCTGCTAATGAGAAAAATGCATTTGAGATATTGCAGAAGCAGAAAATTACCTACTTTATACATAAACTAAAGCTTGTTGTGAAACATGCGTTAAACTTTCCAAAAATTTCCAGGATCATTTCCAAAGAGAGAGTTGTTGTGAACTTTAACCAGAGAAGTTTTTTTTTAAATGCAGAAATTCTGGAGGAGAAATAGAAATTGTTGATGCATGCAAAAGTACAAGTACACAGACTGACCCAAGATGTACCGACGAGGTGGAACAGTACCCCTTTACCTCCTTCAGCGCTGAAGTGAGCATATGCGAACACCACACACTGCTGCATCTGCACAAAACATAACGAAAACAAGGATATTCAAGCAAAATTATATAGCTATAAAAACAGCAACTGGTAGAAAATCTGGTTGAAATCATAAAAAGTGTCAAACAAGCTACTAAAATTGTAAGAGCTGAAAAGAAAATAACAATATCTAAAGTTGCAACAATCATACTGAAGATCAAAATTGCCGTAGTGCTCAAGGCAGATGACTCAAATTGTATGAAAAGGTAAAGCAAGGCATGTTGGAACAGACTGAAAAAAGAAGTAACACTGATGAACAAAACTGAGTAGGTTTATGGACCCTGAATAAAAGGAATTGAATTTTGTTGAAGAGTCAAAAAGGAAAAAGGAAAATATCTGTTTCTTTACAAAATACTTGAGATGTCATTTGATCAGGTAGTGAAAAAGAATTAGCTGATCAAGATACAGGTGATTAACCTGCTCCAGGCTTAGCCCAGTTAAAAAAAGAAAACACCATTGTTGTATCTACTATTGTTGTATATGACGATCCACCTGCCATGAAAAGTAATCAGAGAACTGGTTGGATTGTATTATCTGCTCTGGAATGGCTGAAGAAGAAGTTCCATATGATAAACTTGCTCTAAATGAGCTAGATAGATATGTTGCAGAACCAGGCAATACCAAAATAGATCAAGGAGTGTGGTGGAAATAATGTTCTGTAATGTATCTTATGATAAGTAAAATAGATAGGAAATATCTGTATCCCTGCAAGCAGTGTTTCATGAGAGCGAATCTTTTCCCTAGCAGAAAATCTTATAAACAAAAAGAGGTCAAAGTTAAAGCCTGAAAAATGTGGATATGATGACGTTTCTCAATAAGAATAGAATTAACTTCTCAACTTGCAGTAAAATAATTATTAATGCTTTATTTACATGTAGCTAACAGTTTGGCTACCAAATTAGATGTTTTTCCTTTAAGTTGCACATAAATCATTTTTGGCTGAACCTTTTTTTTATCATTAACACGATAGGTGCTTTTGATTAGACAGATACGCTTTGAATTCTGCAGGCTTGGAAAGGAACAGTCATATTCGTCGTCGTCGTTGTAATCTCGTAAAAGGTTGGGTCGAAATGTGATAGTGTATGTTGATATAGCTAAAGCTTTAATTTCCGACAGATCTGTCTGGATGGCTTGATCAGTATAGAAATGTTTCTCATTTTTTGAGAGTAATTTGTTTGGTAAGGGCGTGTTGGAAGTTTGATGGCTTGAAGTATTTGCGAATATTTGATGGTGCTAGAGTTGGTAAAAATTGCCCACAACCTTAAATACAACAATTTAAGGATTTAAACAAAAAATAAGATATGCTGTCGTTTTGTATTATATGATAATTTTCATTAATTGGGTTGACTTGCCTGTCAATCGGGAGTGGGTCCCGTGAACAAGGATAGCTGAATTTCTTCGGGAGTCATAGCGAGGTGGACGACTCATACTAAAACTGGGAGATGATGAGATTTACTCTTCGAGGTTGTGCAGATAAAAAAGAGGGGAGGAATTCCATAGATTAAAGAGATACATTCAGCCAACGTGGCTGAAGGGTTGTAAAGATACCTCATCGAAATATTTTCGTATTTATGATGTCGACTGATGTTCTGAGCAATATTAAATTCGTTGAAAAACACACTGAAAATGCACGATCAGAATTGGCCCTTACCTGTATTATGCCATGTGTTGAAATCATTTCCGCCACTTTTATTCCCTGTGTTTTTTGTCCGTGGGTTGGGTTTTTTGTTTCTTAACTACTAAAGGATAATAACGCATTTATTATCGTCTTTAGTAGGTTTTATTGTCGACAAAGAATAGATCGTGATAGACTGGTGACTCATATTGACTTTACGTCAATATTAGATTATGTTGTTGACGACGCTAAATCGAAGCAAACTTCCCCAAAGGACTTGTCGACTACAGACTCTCAGCTTATTCAAACACAGAACGGGTGCTGATAAACAAAGATAATGTTTCTTCAACAGTCAAAAGTAAATAACAAATGATGACTACAACGTAAGACTTCTGATGGTAATAATAACAGTAATTAGACGACACCAAAGACACAATACACAATACCCATTGCAACCATGAAAAAACAATACAAAATTTCTGCTTTAATCATAGAAGAAACTGAATTATTCCTCAGAATAACAAATATTATCACTCACATAAGAAAGCTGATCGCATATGTACATTTGAAAGATATACGAAAAGTGTGTTTATGTGTTTTTCTATAGCAAAGCACATCGGTTTGTCTTCTGAGTCGTTATGAGTCGTTGTTTACCTCATGATTATATTAAAACCATGTGTTTCCTGACACAAAAAATATAAACACTTGCAAAATCAAAATAAATGAATAAAAACAGTGGAACAACTTACAAAATTATTGAAAATTATAATTTAGATTATAATCATTATATCAGGATATTACACAATAATACTATTTTAACCATCAGTCCACATCAGTAACTACCAGTGAGGGACAGGATCGCTAGGTAGTTAAGGCGTTCGACTCGCAATCTTTGTACAGGTCGTGGTTTCTAATAGCATTTTAACCAAACATGTGCATTCTTTCAGACGTGGTGACGTTATAAGTTGAAGGTTAATTTCACTATTCGTTTGTAAAAAAGTAGCTCAAAAATTTGTCAGTCGGAGGTGGTGACTAGCTTACCTTCCTTCTACTCTTTCACTCTTAAATTAGGAACGCCTAGTACAAAGACATCTCGCGTAGCCTTGCGTGAACTTCCAAATCAAACTAGCAGGAAGGGTTTTATTCTAATCAATTTCTGAATTTTATCAGTATGAAGAAAAAGTGTTCTTGTATCATAACTCAAAATATTTGTAGAATCTTTGTTTTTATCAACAATTTTATTATTCTATGTTTTTGGCTTCTCACATAAACTTTTATAAACATTTTTAGCTTTATTTCGTACAGTACATTTTGTAAAGACTTTCACGTTTTCCTGTGTACTAGTATGTGATATATCGACTTCTGTAATGAACCTAACATCTATAGTCAATAAGCTAGATGATTATTCTGTCGCCGTTACATCGTTTGTGAAAATAATCTTTAAACAAAATAATAAAAACAGACAGGTTATTGGTTCACTAACTCTCTTTTATTCGAGGTAGAAACCCATATTTTTTCGTTATATTTCCGCAAACTTACTGCCAACAGTATAAGAAAATCACTATCTGTTTACTTTCCACATTTTGAAGCAACTGATATACGTAGCAAAATTTAATAAAAATCGCTCTTAACAACAAAATTGTAGAATTATTGTTATTAAGCTTTGTGAAACGCTACTCGATGCTGTAGGCGCTATTATTCCCTAATTTAGAAGTGATAGACGAGAGAGGGGTGCAACTAATCAACACAACACATCGTCAGCTCATAGAATACACTAATTGAATAGTTGAGTTGTCGTCATATTTTACCAACCACACGTCTAAAAAGACGGACATCTTTCGTCAAGAGATTTAGGGCGCTCGACTCGTAATTTGAGGGTGGCAGATTTGAATCCCAGTCACACCAAACATGCTCAGCCGTATTGGTGTTATAATTTGAAGGTCAATCCCACTATTCGTTGACAAAAGAGTACCTCAAGAGTTCGGGGTGAATTGTAATGACTATCTGTCTTTCCTCTAGTCTTACACTGCTAAGTTAGGGACGGCTAGCACAGATAGTCCTATTTTAAATATTATAATAAGGGTCACATCCACAGGTGGTCTTACCTATGGGACAAGTTGGGTAAATGCCTAGGGTTCCACAAATGAAAAGCCCCACTATATCCATTTCTGAATTTTCTGATTATTATGGGTTTCATTTACTGAATTCTACGCAGGTTCCAGAATGACTGTGAATGCCCCAGGCCAAATCGTATACTGAACATTAAGAGTAATTAAGTACTTTATTAAATAAATTATGCAGGTTTGTGGCTGTGTATTTAAATATATTTAATATTCATAATTTTTACTCGCATGTATCTTAGTCTAGAATAGTTTTACTTGGCTCATAAATTACTTAAGTCTTTACTGTTGCATAATAAGACACAAAATGATCAAGGCAATATCTGGTATATATTTTATATTTGCAAAATATTATAATTTTCCTACAGTTACAATTTCAAACATTCAAAATCTGATAACATTCAGCTATAGATTTTACTTTCTACAGCACGAACTTTTGAAAATGCCCCAGACCTTTAAGTTTTCTCACCCACCAGATGCCTGAGTCTTAGCCTGGTCCATCCATAACTTCTGTTAATACAAATGAGTCTTTAATATATGTAAAAACGGATGGTATGGGTAGAGAAAGCAAGTAAATTTTCTCGTCATCACGGATTATAATCATTCTTTTGTAGACCAACTGACCCCAATTACATTACTTGAAGTTGTTAAAGAAAATTAACAAACTAAGGTTGTGCTAAAATTTTCTAGAATGGCTAATACAGCAAATCGTGATGTTAGCATTGAACTATTCTACAGTTCCAAGCGAAGCAAAACCCTAAGACTCAATTAGATATGAACTGAGGTGGGTGGATTATGTTCTCAAACCCAACTCCACCAACCTTCCAGTAATGGTAAGGTCATCTTCATATCTTATAAATAATGTATTCTGAAACAGTCTAGAACATCCAATTATAAAGAGGAGAAACGTTTGTGTCATACCACAAACTGACCTAACTTTAATGAAGTCTATATCAGGAAAATTCATTGTTTTGGTTCCATGATATTTGAACAATAAAGAACATGAATTTCACATCCTGTAAAACGTCCAGGATCCAGAAACAAGAGAAAAGCTGATGTTTGTATTATCATTCAAAATATTATTTCAGTTATTCCCATAGTACCAAACATCTATATGCAAATAAAAGCCAGAAATTTGTTGTTTTTTATTACTCAAGGAAGATGCAGCCTGTAGGGTTTTTGTGAGCTTTACGACTTAACCAGATTTCATTCGCTCTGGCTCCTTGGCGGTCGTTTCCTTCCCCTTTTCGACGAGTCTGTTTACACTACCTGTTACAAATTAAAATCATATGACGTTACAGAGAGTAGCATATTCATACAAACAAAATAATTGTTTATAAATACTGACTCAAACTCTAATATAAACACATACGAAGAAATGGTGACTTAATTATGGGAAACATTACTTAAAGTCGTAGGTCTGAACATCGGATCCATATTGAATTATTGTACCAACGAGCAAAGTTTACTCGATTTTTTTTGTTTCTAGAGAAAACTGAAAACCTTACTTCTTACTTACATAAATATATCCATCTTTATCAAAGATTTCAGAGATCTGTCGAAAATCACAAGCTCTAATAAGGTTGTTTGATTAAGAGATTGAAAAACCGTTACAATTTCAGCTGTAATAATAAGTTTCTCACCGTACTACGCAATGAAATGAAACTACGATTTAATTTGAAAATTATATTAAACTTTATATATTTAATAATTGTTTTAGATCGTTAAAACTATTTATAAAATTTAAACATACTGTCATAAAGGTATTACTCTCTGTCCCGCATCAATGTTATTTTTCTCAAAGCAACAGCTCGGCAGAATTATGAGATTTTAGATGTTGAAATTGAAAGAAAGATTTCACCGAAACTAAAATATGTATTGAAGAGTTTGTTTTAAATACGAATATGTTTGAGCATTTTTTGCAGTAACTGCGTTTTACTATCATCGTAAATACGGGTATTGACAAAATTATTATTGAAATATTCATTATCAATAGCAACAACGTACAATTCCGACGATAAAATCCATAATCCAATTAGTTAACATCAGCAAATGTCACGATTTTCATCATTTCCTTTTCAAATTCGTTGTCGCAAACATAAGCGAATTTAGAAATTTATGTTAAAGTAATATTTGCAACTATGCCATTTTAAAAATACAGTAAGTTTGAGACAGTCAGTTTAAATATTTTTTTCTAGCCAACAACTAACCTCCATGGGCATAATGGATAGAGAATATACATCCACTCCATCAAATCAAGGCAATTTACTTTGTATGTATATCAGATTCTCTGTAACTAAATAATGACATAAGTATGTTATAGTAGCTTATGCATTTTAGCAATAGCGTGTCTTTTCGTTGTTTTTTTTTATTTACTTTTAAGTTACCTTATATGGCATGTATATGCCTACACAATTTATTTTACATTAGTTACCTACAGCAAGAACATGGCGATTCTATATCAATCATTGTCATAGTAGGTAGTATATTATAATCTTTACTTTTTTCTTATATTAAGAAAAACAAAATACTAATTGCTAAATAATGAATGAAGCTAGTTAGTATTAAAATATTGTTATATAATAAATTAAGAAAATAAACGGTAATATTTAATAATCAGGTTAGGTAATTGAATAAGCTACAAATCATAACAATAACAGTATAGCAGAAAGTTGTTCTCTCCATTTTACTATCCGCGTTTCATATTTAACACAATTATCCAACTTTGGATCACGACTAAACTGTTGTTACAGTTATGTTCTATTTAGTTATAAGTTGCCTAACTCACCCTGTAAAGATCACAATCGTTTTGTGTGTGAATACGTAAATATTTTAAAAACTCTGGTCATTATTTACAGATAAAAATGCGGTGTCAGAAATAATTGAAAGAAAAGTAGGTGAAGCTACTTATGAAAAAGAACTATTCATGAGGAAAAGAAAGAGTCAAACATAACGGAAGAAGAACATAAAGATGACCGTGAGAAAAAGAAATCAACTTTATAGAATTATAGAAACTAAACCAAGTAAAAAAAAGGAAAATGGTTTCTTCTGTGGCAAAAATGAGTGAAATGTATAACGATATTCATACCAAGCAAACAACTGAAGTTACCGCACAAAACATCTAACCAATAGGAGAAGAAAAAGTATTCAACTTCTTAATAGCATTGCTAAAAAAAAAGACAACTTTTCAGATGATTTGAAGTAGTAGTTTACGACTTTTTTTTAAAAAATGAACAAACACAGCGAAATTGGTTTGTTAATAAGTGAACTAAGGTGCTACATGGCGTTGTGAATAGCCAGCATATTACATCAAGCACTGATGTTAGAAGAAAGCAAGTACTTCGTGTTCATGTTATAGAAAAGACGAAAGGTGAGTTCCATGCCAGAGGAGCAACAAGTGGTCTTGTTACAGAAAAAGACACAGAGAGTAAATATAATTTCGATAAACATTGAAGCAGTGGTAAGTATTCACAAAGAGAAAAATAATCAAGCTACAAATAATAAAAGATTTTCCAAAAGCATACAAAAGTTAAACTCATGCTATTACATAAGAAAGGACAAATCAAATTCACAATTATGTAAAACTACTTTTCTCGAGTAAACAGTTATGGGAACGTCAGATCTGTTAATAATGGTCAGTTGCATGATGCTTATGGAAGAAAAAGTAATTTCCATAGAAGGTCTTAAAGAAAAGATACCAGATAATGTTAAAAATAGTTAAAAGAATTCATGAATTTCCGAATCATAAGCATATGATATTACATGGTGATGTAAAGCGTCAGCATTTGACATACAAAACTAATAATACAATTGATCATTCTCCTCTTGCAAGAAAAACAACTTACCATCGTGATGAAAACGGAATGAGAATGCATATATTTCTTCAAAAGCAACTGATTATGATCAGATGCATGCAGTGGAAACAAAATGAATGATGATATCTCAAGTACTCAAGTGTCATACGAAAAACAATTGGAATATATATTCAATCCATTTTATATGAAAGAAAACCCAACGAATTAAAAACTAACTAGTTCTAATTTAAATGGAAACAAAATAATTAGCTCTTTAAAAAATCCTATAAAGAGTATAGCTAGTAAGATTAGGCAGAGGATAAGGACGGTGCCTAATTAGCATAATATTGCAAAAAGACTATAATATAGGAAGAGAAAATGAAATCTGACTGGTTTAATCAAAGACATCAAATACAATATGACATTACAAAGAATCGACACTTAGCACTAGACACTGTCATTAGAGATAAGAAAGACGATAAAATTAGGATAGTTCATATTTTCTTCAAAATAGATTTCAAAATTGAACACAATTCAGCCAAAACTGTACTTTTCTCTAATTTTGTTTTATTTTTATTCTCATTTAGGTATTTTTAGATTATTTTTATCTGACATGTAAGTTTCAACTTTTTGAATAAAGCTAACATTTTATTGTCAGGTGAAAAGAGTGCAAAGGATGCCTCCTAAATGTTAATAAATTTTACCATTCATGCAAAGGATGCCAGTGTCTGTTAAGTAATAGACAAAAGATGTCTAAACCTGAAAGGTAAAATATAGTTATGTAATATGCAAAAGAATTTAGAGCTAGATAATAGGCATGCTGTTGTAAGAGGTGGAGGCAATGACGTCATAGTTCCACAAAGTGGTATCACACTGTGTCTTATAGAGGGATTGGCATAATGATTCAATGGTAAATTTATAAGTGACGCTGCTGGTAACTCATTAGATGATATCTCAATATACAATTAGATAATTAACAGTGTGGTTTTCACTTCTTTAGTTATTAAACATATTAAATGTTATTTAATACTTTACAAGTGAAACAAATATTTCATCAAGACAATTATTATAGTTTATCATGTTTTTATTTAATAATTAATTTACATGTGTCTTAAAAGTTTGAATACTTTACAAGTTAGAGTATTACTTTAAGAATACAATTATAATAACATACATCAATGTCCACTTGATTAGATGCACCTGCTTTTTAAAACAAATATCCAAACAGCAAAAAAGTTGGTTGTAACTCAATATATAAAACACGCAGATATGGTCAACATGTTTAGTTGTTGTTCGACCAAACATTAGAATGTATAAGATGCGTGATCTAAAAGACTTTGACTGTGAAATAATAGCTGGTGCAACGCGTGATAATTTCAGCGTCTCAGAAACTGCTGACTACATTGGGTATTCACGCATTACAGTCTACAGAGTTTAAAGAGAATGATGCGAAAACAAAAAAGAAAGAAACGTCTAGTGAGCAGTAGTTATGTGGGCGAAAACACCTTGTTAATGAGAGAGGTCAGTGGAGAATGGCCAGCTTCGTTCAAGCTGGTAGGAAGACCAAAAGTACGTATATAACCACTCTTTACAACAATAGTGTACAAAAGGGTATCTTTGAGTGTAGAGCGCGTTTAACATTGTAATGGATGGGCTAGAGCAGCAGAGCATCACGACGGGTTCCATTCTTATCAGGTAAGAACAAGAATATGAAGCTACAATGAACATGAGATCACCAAACATAGATGATTTAAGATTGGAAAAATGTCGCCTTGTCTGACTAAAATAGATGTCGGCTGCAACGTGCAGATGATAGGGTCAGAATTTCGCGTAAACAGAATGAATCCATGGATCCATCTTATCATGTATCAACAATAAAGGCTGATGGTGGTGTTGTAACGGTATGTGGAATGATTTCTAGGCACACATTAGTCCCCTTAATACCAACTGAGCATCATTTGAATGCCACAGCATACCCGAGTATTATTGCTGATCCCGTGCATCCCTTTATAATCGCAATCTAGTTCCAGCAGATAATGTATCATGTCACAAAGCACGCATCATCTTAAGTTGGTTCCACGAACATGACAGTGACTTCAGTGAACCCCAATGGCATGCACAGTCCTCATATCTCAATCCAACAGAGCATCATGGGATGAGGTAGAACGGAAGGTTTGCAACATGAATATGTGGCCGACAAATCTGCAACAACTTCATGACGTTAGCGAGTCAGCATGGACCAAAATACCTAAGACATGTTTTCAGCACCTTGTTGAATGTATGCCGTGAAGAATTTAGGCTGTTTAGAAAGCAAGTGGGAGGCCATACCTTGTACCAAATAAGTTTGTTTTTTGTTTTTGAATTTTGCGCAAAGCTACTCGAGAGCTATCGGTGCTAGCCGTCCCTAATTTAGCAGTGTAAGACTAGAGGGAAGGCAGCTAGTCATCACCACCCAATGCCAACTATTGGGCTACTCTTTTACCAATGAATAGTGGGATTGACCATCACATTATTATGCCCTCACGGCTGAAAGGGCGAGCATGTTTGGTGCGACCGGGATTCGAACTCGTGACGCTCGTATTACGAGTCGAACGCCCTAACACGCTTGGCCATGACGGGCCTGTTCCAAATAAAGTAGCCACTGAGTGAAAATTATAATTTGCATTACTCATGCCATGTAATAGGTTTTCTCAAAAATACTATTTTAATTTTTGGAGCAATCTATAATTTGAAAGATATAAATATTATACTTTTACGTATTGTTATTTTATTTTTCACGAGTCTCCGATTTCTTAAGTTGTGTACGTTAGGTGTAACTACTTCAAATAACCGGAATTTTAAATTGAGCTCAGTGGTTAATTAATTGTTAATATGTGTTAAATTTATGTTGTTTGCTTACACGATTGATACACACAATTTCCTTTTTAATCCAAATATACTTTAATGTACAAATATAAAATTAATACAATTTACAAAAACGGATTTACTAATAGTTGTTAAAAATGGTGGTTTATATACAACAGTTACAAACTTACAGATAATACTGAGTCATCCTTTCTGGAACTAAATATTTTGTCCATGATTCAGTTCTACTACGAGCAAATTAATTTTGAGTTGATATTGTTGTTCCTTGTTTTAACTATTAACGTCTTTCTTGGCTAACCTTATACTCTTACAAGTTTCCGTTTTCCTGCAAAGATATATAATGCCCTCGCAGGAATAATAACATCCGAAGTAATTCACTGAAGTTAAATGGTTTGTAGTGTTTGAAATATATAACGATCCTGGTCAAGTTATGTGATATTCCAATTAATAGATGTTAATCACGATTACAGCTTTCTTGACCTAAAACGTACTGACTGTAGCTCTCCAATAATATTTTCCTTCTTGGTGTGTTACTCTTACACAAATCACACGAGTCTCTAGAATCTTTATCAAAGTTCGCTTGGCAACAGTGATCTAACACGTTTTCCTAACGAAATATTATTGCCTCTTACATTCAAGAATTCTCTACAAGTTTCGAGAACAGGTGAGACTTGCGTAAAACACAGTCAGCAACACACACCAGATGCAATAAAGAAAGCCACACGTAAAAAAGCGTTGTCATTACAATAAACATCCAATGGTAAATCCGTCACAATATACATCCAGTAATTTACTTTCCATTCATTTAGTTGTCTATTGCTTTATGTACAAAACGTCACCCAGTGGCATAGCAGCGTGTCTCTGGATTTATTGCGGGAGGAATCGACTTTCGATACATGTAGTGGGTGGAATACAGATAGCCCATTATGTAGGTTTGTTCTTAACTTCAAAGAAAGAAACGTTATGCACTATCTTCTTATTAATATCTCATATTCATTAGTTTTATAGCTTTCACTTCTTTAACTAATATAATTAGATAATATATAATTATCTATTCTAAAACCTTTAACATTTATGATACCTAAAGTTTCGATTTTAAAAATAAAACCATTGTCTCAATGATACTGTTGCATGGTTATTGGATAGCTGATTGTGTTTTTTTGTGATTAAGTATCGATTTAATACACATTTATTATACTTTTTTATTGATCACATTACAAAGTTGTCCAGGCAAATCATGTTCCACACTTATTATAGTTATTGGATATAAAATTCTCTGGCATCGCTTTCTGGTTTCAAAAGTTTCCAGAATACAGAAACGTACTTGAATTCGATGACGAAAATGACTAACGTAATTAATCTTATTTATATTATAATATAAAACCATGGAAATCTTACGCATTCAGTGTGATTGGACAGATTGAAATTGTATTCAAGACATCCACTCTACACCACTTCATATGTTGAGTAGTTATTGTTTAAAATAAAGTTTGGAAAGGTAAAAAGTCTTTTGATATATAACGCTAAGAAAAATGGATTTTAATACACACGATGGGCAGAACAGACAGCTCATTATTTAGTTATGTGCTAGCCTAAAAATACCCGAAAACAAATCTAACCAAAGCAACACATAAATGCTAAAGATATATTTTAAGATTATTTGTATACTGGTCGTTGTCGTCATAATAACAAAAGAGTCTGTCTGTTTGTGTGACAACTGTGTCTCCAAGAGGAAAAAACCAAGAGACTTGAAACTATGCACACGGACTTACAATATAGTGAGGTTGCGCATCTGGCTATCACTTTCCAAATTTGGTTTAAAAGCACTTTGGACAATGGTTTGCACTGTATCTCCTAAGCCTTATAAATTCTGTTTTCTGATGTTGTTTGGGGTTTTGTAATAATTAATTTTGAGAAAAATAATATGGCCAAGAAATCTAATAAAATTGGCCAACAATTGGGAAAAATATGCAGCTTTTACTAAATATGAACAAAAGTCAACAGGATATGGTGCCAAAAATTTCTCAGCAAGACAAAGGCAACATGGAAGAAAATAAAGGTATCACGACCGCTCATGACTCATGGAACTGTTATTAAAGATATTAGAAAATTAATGTTCCAAAAATGACATAAAGCTAAAACATTTTGGTTCATGTAGAGATAATAGAGTTGAAAATGTTTCTCTCATTCATACAATTATCAGTTACAGAATGTAAATGAAAACTCAAAAAATATTTTTTTTACAAAATTTAGTTATTAATTTTGTATACACTATTTTTAAATACGTGAAATGGCATTAGTTGAAACGAGAGAAAAATTACTATCTAAAAGTTAAATTAATATAACTTTTCTCAAAACCTTGAATTAAAATAAGTTTGTGGAAAGCTACAAACAAAATCGGAAAAATATTTACCATTGTGCAATAAGAGCTCAGACATACATAAAAGTACCCGCTAGTTCAGCAGTAAGTCTTCGGATTCACACCATTAAAATCAGGAGTTCAATTCCCCTCTGTGGGCTCTGCAGATAGCCCGATGTAGCTTTGCTATAAGGAAATATACGTAAACGTAAATAAAACGTGTACAAAATGAGATAAAAATATTTACTTTAAAATACTCTTTAATATTTTATATATTTGATAAACAGCATAAAAACAGTTAAAGAATATTGAAGCATATACAATTCAAACACAAACACGAGAAAAAAACTGCAAACCACAAAATAAAAAAAAAACTGAATTTTACTAAGACTAAAAAAAAGGCAAAATTAATTGAAATAAAAATTATGAACCAGCAAATATTAGATTATTCTGGGAATAAAAAAATCAAATAATAACATCAAAAGTTGGAAAAGTGAATCTCAGAAGGTTTGTTTATTTGAAATCAAGCAAAAGCTACCCAATGAGATAAAAGGTCTCCGCTCAATACGAGTATCAAAATCTTATATCTTGGGTTGTAAATCTGTAGACAAACCATTGCATAACTTAGTGGCTCGGGTAAGGTAAATTTAAACTTACTGCTTTTAAAAAAAGAGTTGAACCAAATTTCTTTCACTTTAACATTTTCAACGTCTCCATATCTCAGACTATTATTATAGAGATCTGCTTTCGCTTTACAGCAAAGTAATCACAATCATCCTTTAAGGTTATTTTTCGTGAATTAAGCCCAAAATCACTCCTATGAGGGCACGGATAGCTCCAGCTGTAGAACCAATGGCGGACAGAAACTTATCGTCAGATATAAACGTCTGTTCATAAGTTTTAAATACAGTAAGAAAGTAATTCTGAAAATAAAAGTAATATTTTTCAGCACTCTGGAGAAAGTTTCACAACACAGTCTTGGTGTTGGTATTTCGTTTGGAACTACAAGCTCATTTTATTTTTTATTAGTTATGGAAGCAACAATCAAAGTTTTCATATATAAGATTCATTCCCTGTTTCAAGATAGTTTATGATAAGAAAGTATTTCAATTTTTTTCGCAAAGTCGTAGTTTCTGAAATCTCGATTTTCATGATCTTAAATAGAGTAAAATCATGTTAAGTTCATATACTTATCTTATAAAAAACATTCACAAATATTAATGGATAATATGAGCAAATAGAAACTATCGATAACAAGAGAAAATTCTTTCAGTTTCAGAACTTCCTTTCGAATTCAGCTTGACCATTATTGTACGGTTATTTGTCACGAACGCTAACAGTGGCTGAATCTTCTTTCAATGGTGCACAGAATTTTTCGTTATCTGTTGTTGTTCTGCTGGGTGTTGTTGATTTCTGTGTTATAAATATGAATACAGTTGTTTCTTATGTATAAAAACAGACAATTCAATATAATGGAAAATAGTATATAAATTTTTAAAATGTATTTTTTTACGCGACTAAGTATTCACTTTAAGCAACACTAATTTCTTTAAAAAACACAACCCTTCACTACATTCAGTCTTGGCTAAACCTTTTTAAGATGAAAATGTTTTAATTTCAATAATGTTTGTATTTACTAATATAAACATCTGTCTTCGGAGCTCTGGTTTACACCGTTAAATATGTATCTTGATTTGTATTGGACAATAAAGTAACACTGGACTTATTTGCAAAATTAGACAAAATATTGGAGAAGAAACCGGAAAACAGGTATTATTTATAAAACCTATCTGGAACTCATATAACAGCGGAAATTACCACTTTTTCATAAAACTGTTATGTTCATTTCCAAAGGTATTGATAAATGTAGCGAAATGTCTGAAAAATATATTAGAAAGATGATAAATGCTTTTACTGCCACATTTTGCTATAAAGAAATGTTAAACATTTTCCAGATTATTCATGTTTATATGTATGTCAATCATCTGGTTTTGCGTTCATTATATAACTGGAATGTCTCCTAGCAGAAGTTAAATTGTCAACTTCCGATATAACGTAGATAAAGTGAGAGCAGATCATTATTAAAAAGACATATCTCGAGAGGTGTGGTTGCATCTTAATTTTTTTGTGTAATTTGGTTGAAATTCAGCATACGTCTACAGAAACCTTACTATTCAGTCTAAAATAATCCCAGCTCGCGTTAATAAAAATATCAAAAGTAAAAAAGTTACAGTTATTCAGATGATACAACGCGAATTTACTTTGTATTATGAAGTATCACTTGAAAAGTTACTTTAATAAAATTTCTCTAACCGTATTTAACTCTCGTAGTAATTCTTGGTACTTAAGCGGCCCAATCAGTAGATTTACACCAGTAGCACTTGAATTATCAGGAACAAAGTGGGAACACTTTTCAAAATTTCATCATTGTTAAAGAACCTCAAAAACTATTGAAAGTGTGCTCGTTAGTGAAAAGTAAATTGGTTTATTAATTAATTTAATACTACATGAATGACTATGAATGGTAAGAGTTCGGTTCCCAAATGCAAATCAAGTAATTTAACCTTTTATTTTAGATTACAAGAAACTTAAGAACTTTACTTATTCATAACCATGATTTTAGAGTTTTTGTGGATTTTTCTAAATACCTTAAGTCTTTTAGTAATGTAAAAATTTAATTGTAACAAACAATAATAAACAGAATCTCGCCGGTTGTTTAGAGCGATAAAATTTACGCTCTTCTCCATGAAGTGGTGTCCTCCGCTAGTACACCGATAAGTCTACAGATTTGCAAGCTAAAATTAGGAGTTCGATTCCCCTTGGTGGGCTCAGCAGATAGCCCGATGTGGTTTTGCTATAAAAAAAAACACAGACACACACATGAAGTTGGTTTATGAATTTCCCATTCAGTACAAAACTAAATAATGGGCTATATGTGTTCTGCTCACCAGGGGCAGGGAAAATATGTTTCTAACGTTGTATGTCCATAGACTTATAACTCTAGAGTGGGAGTGTTTGGTTAGTTTTGAATTTCGCGCAAAGCTACTCGAGGACTATCTGTGAAAGCCGTCCCTAATTTAGCAGGGTAAGGTGAGAAATAGGCAGCTCGTCATCACCATCCATCGCCAACTCGTTGGCTACTCTTTTACTAACGAATAGTGGGATCAACCGTCACATTATAACGTCTTCACAGCAGAAAGGGTAAGCATGTTTGGTGCGACGGGGATTACAACCCGCGACCCTCTGATTACGAGTCTAACGCCCCAACCCATCTGGTGATATCGGATACTTGGACAGCCGTAATTATGCGGACTTAAAACGCTAGAAATCTGGTTTCAAAACAATAAAACAAACAAGAACATATACATCTCAGAACGGCTGATATAATGAAAAAACAACGTTTCGACCTTCCTCATTAATAAAAGTGTTAATTTCCGTACCAGCCACTGAGACACATTTATATTTCAAGTGTGTTTCTCGTCATCAAGAAAGAAGCAGATTAAACTCATTGATATATAAATTATATT
This sequence comes from Tachypleus tridentatus, assembly GCF_004210375.1. NCBI lineage: Eukaryota > Metazoa > Arthropoda > Merostomata > Xiphosura > Limulidae > Tachypleus > Tachypleus tridentatus. Next base: position 158,580,520 of record NC_134831.1, read on the forward strand.
TTTGCCTTTGAAATACCTTGTTCCAATTTATTAGCAGATTTCAATATTTAAAAGTTCCAAGTTCCGTAAGTTTTGTAAAAGAACAGTAAATGATGTATGAACATACAAAGTTATTGTGAACATATGAAAGGGTTTCCTTGAAGTTGGAAAATATTTCAGTGAAAACAATTAAAACCTAAGAATTTATTTATTCATAACTATGAATAAGTGATTAAACCTTAAATGGTACTTTCTAAGAAAGTTAACTTAAGTAATGTAAAAGTGTTATTCCATGTACGTTCTAGGCCAAGTGGTTAGGTGTTCGAATATGAGGGTCGCTGGATCGAATCCCTGTAACACCAAATATGCCCGCCCTTTCGGTTTTGAGGGCGTTATAATATCCCAGTCAATTAGTCTATTCGTTTGTAAAAGAGTAGCCCAAGAGTAGGCGTTGGGTGGTAATGATTAATTTCCTTCCATCTAGTCTTACAATGCTAAGTTAGGGAAGGCTATCGCAGATAACCCTCGTTTAGCTTTGCGCAAAATTCAAAAGAAACCATGCACACTCTGAAATAATTACCACTGAGTTCAAACAACGCTGCACATGATCTAATGTGGTATATTCAACAATAAATTTTAGATTTTCTTCTTTTGAGACATAAAGTAATGAAAAGATAAAACTTGTTATGATTGTTTTAATTCAAGAAACATCACGTAAGTTTACAAACACGTGTATCTTGCCAACCAGAAGCAGGTTGGATATTTTCAGAGTTCACAAAGAGTGTCTGTACACTATTCATAAAGAAATTCGTTAAAGGTACTCCTGAAGCAACTAGTCCCATCACGAGGCCTTTTTTTTTGTGGAAAACCACAGTAAAAAGATTTGATCATCTATTGTGTGACTTTTAGTTTAAATACACACATTAACAATTATAGCATTTATAAGCTGAAAAGCAAAAAAAATGTACTATGTAAGCTGTAGTCATTAATTGCGAAGTTCGGAATTTGTATCAACAAACGCAACCAATATACCATACATGAACAGGAATTTCACCAACGTTTAGTGGTAAATAAAAATAAACTTCGTCTACCTGCTGGGGTTACCCGTATTTATAATTACAACAGAATCTTAACTTGTAAATAACCACTTATAAACTTACGTACAGTTGAATTGCAGAAATAAATTTTGCCACTAATTGGAAATTTTAAATAATTATTCATTAACTAATAACTTATACTTTCAACTTCATATGTTGATATATAAATATATATAGTTTCAAAATTATTCGGACAGAAAGTGCAGCCGCAATGCAAAAACAGTTTTTTCACATTTTTGCTGTGTTCGTTTCTAGTGTTTTAGTTGTTGAAAAAATACTTAAATAACACTTTTCAAATGAATAGATAGCTAGGTCACTTATTTATTTTTGTAAGTATATTTATGTAACAAGACGTTTCAAAAACAGATTTCCTCGCCTCTATAGCAGTAACTATAAACGACCAAAGCAACAGGTATAGCCAAAAGTATGAACCTCTCCACAAGTGATTATAGTAGTCACCAGGCTGTGTTATATACTCTAGTACGTCACCGTTATTCCAAAGCTAACAGATTAAAATGTTTATTGATTTATAGCATAAATAAATACGTCATATGGTTCTTAGTACTTGATTTTGTAGCTTCTAGTTTTGTTTTGTTTTTGAGATTTCTTGTTTCTTGAAGACCTCATCCGGTTTTAAATGTTGGGGTAACAATTTCACTATTTTTCTTATGATACATTTTATTTGTTTGATGTAAATTCATAAGATCTGGTACAAAACTGTGTAAAGATATCACACTTCTATTTGTATTTTCTCTGTTTTTCGCGAAAGGTTCATAAGAATTGGATTAATTTCCATAAGTCCTGAGAACTTCGGATGAAGGATCAATAGACAATAAGAATGGGGTTTTAGAATTGATAATAATTTCTTGCATTTATCAAGGATTATGGTGTATATTTTATTGGTTTCGGAAACAGAGATTAAAATTATTAATTTAAGATCGAATTGTTTTTGTTAGACTATATTTCTACAACAATTTCATATTACCCATATCCAACTTTGTTATCTTTTGTATATGTACGCAGATACTGTCCTTCCAAAACTAAGTAAACAGAAGCGAAGAAAGTTATATTTACAAACATCTTCTCTAACGTTTTGACTTGCTAAAACTATCAACCGCTGCAACGAATATCGAATCAAAAGTATAAATTTTAAACAGTTCGAATACCAAATATATTATTTACTAAACACAGATTTAATGGCTACGTTCCTGACCAGAACTTCATGCAAACTGTGATGAACAATAAAACACAAATATATTAAGAATAATAATGGTTGTCAGTAAAATTATACAGAAGAGGTAAAACCCAACTGTAAAAAACTAAAAAAACAACAATATTGTGAGTTTAAAGAACTTGAAGACTAAAACAATATCCAGTAACAATCATCAATAACAGATTTTAACTACATCTCCTGAATATACTAGTTTAAACTTGAGACAGTGTTTTTAATTTAGCCGATAGATCACGAGATTACATATGATGTTTTCAACTAATTTATATAAATGTTTACAAGATTAATAAATATCTGTAATCATAGCAGAAGCTCGTGTCAGTTTCATAATAATACTGAAATTCAACATGTCATAGCTGAAAGGTGAGTTAGGACTTAAATATACTGAAACTTTGTAGTTGAACTAAACGATAAAGAAATAATACATGAACAATAAACAAAGTCATAACATAATAAAAGTAGACTTGCTATTTCACATCATACACGAATTGATAACATATCCAAACTATATAAATACGGGGAGATATACTTATATACTCAGACAGTAAGATACAAAAATAATTAAGCAATGACAGTCTAACTTTATAAAAAAATAGTAACATGTAGCGACCTCTGGACTTCAGTAGAAACGTGTCCTCTAACTATGTTTATTTACCTTGTTATTGTATATTTTAATTGTTTTACATTTACGAATTTAATAACGTTATTGAAATTGTTTTTTTGTTTTATTATTAAATATATATATAAATGTATATCTTATAAAAAATACAATAATACGCCAAAGACGTCCAATAGAAAACCTAGTTTGCCTCTAAACTAAAGCGACAAACATGCAGGTATATGAAGAGAAAATCAAGCGAGTTTCTTCATATGTTATGTCCTTCTTGACTTCTGCTCTCAGGTGAGAAGTTAGGAAAGGAGCAAGATTTTCAAATGTTAATATTGTACCAATTGCCAGACAAATCAGGAAACATCCAGTAACTTTCCTTCTGCTAACTTTTATATACTAATAATGTCAATATTTTGTAAGTTTAATGTGCATAGAAAAACATTATTACATCTGATAATCTAAATTGTACACAATTTACCTAATGAATCATGTAACCTATTGGTAAAATATTTATATAGGATTCGGTGTTATCTGCGTTGCCATTTTTTTCTGCCAATTTTTAATATTAAAGCATTATACGCATGAAAAATAGAAAAAAATGACGTCTAAATATGCTACTTATATAAATATAAATAAAGTTGTACACAACTCTAAGATATACAGAAAAATGTAAAAAATTAGCCGTTAATTACACATTTGTTTCTTTATATGAGTGTTTAAAATTATGAAATTAAATTTCTTTCAAGTTGTTATGGTAGTAATTACTGATGACGAAATCAACAACAAAACAAATCCAATAATATTTTTCGCATATTTATTACATAATCACAAGGATATTTGTACTGTTACAATATTTACAGAATTTCTAAAAGTATTGGATAGAATTACGTATTTCTTACAATAAAATATAATGGGATTAGATTGTGATTAGTGGTTTTCGTAACTTAAACTTTGTAAAATACTACAGTGTTTGTCGAAGCTTTTTCTGGGAACCATGAAAAAACTGTTGCTGAGTTAATTTTAATTCTTAGTAAGCAGTTAGACGATGGATATTGTGTTGAATCAATTAACTGTTAAATAATGTCGACAGGAGATGTTATTGTTTTTACTGTGACACTGTCGTCAGACTCAAGAAAACTCTGGCTGATGAATTTTGTTCCACTTAAATATCTGTAACATAAGTCTTAAACAAGATAGTCTATATTTCCTATTCACATCAAAATGTTACTAGTTTGTTTTGATATATACACAGTGGGTTGCCACTTTTCTGCCTATCACAGGTATCCAAATCAAGACGAGAATAAGTCCACAGATATTCTGTTGTGAAATTTTTGGGCCAAAATGCTACTCACAATGGTGAAAGTAAGCTGATACGGCTACCATTATAAAATTTTGGAATTTTGTGATATTGTCTTTCAATTACTACAACATTCAATGCGACCCATATAACCTACCCACAGTTATTTTGTTTCGATACATATGTAAACATACAAGTTAATAGAAAAAGCAATTCATATATAACGTTGTAGTAAACTAGTTATTATTTTTTGAATCTGATGTATCACATTTTATGGCATTTTTTATATATTGTGGGAACTTAAACTTGTTTATTCACATCGAAAGAATCTTAAACTAAAAATGTTTTGGAACCATTAGAATGATAAGTCCGATTCGAATAAACTACAAGATATAAGATTAAGGAAAGCGTGAATGTGAAAATGACTTTGAATCTGAAACTTTATACAATCTACTTAAATTTGAAGGTTTGAACTCCTACTGTTCTTAATTACTTCCCACCCTTGCTATAAATATGACAAAAGTGTCCACTTAGAGAGTCCGGTCTTGTTTCCTTCTTTATTTTGTATAAATACAGGAGTCCGGGAAACAAATTACAAGTTATATTATTGAGCAAGTTTTAATCGTCACACAACGTATAACGAAACAAACCTAAGGAACACAGTTAATTCTGTAAGACAGAAACAGGTTTTACTCAAATTATATGTTCTTACCTAACAATTGTTCTGTTTATGCGTATACTCACTGTTTATTGCGTTTAGATGTACAGGTAGAACAAAGTAAAACTTGTATTTTAAAACAGATGGTTTTTAGTATTAATGTAAGTGTTACATATCCTGAACTTTTACAGTTACACAACTTTCTCTACTTATTAGTAGACTAACGAAACAGAGTAAAGTATCTATTTTTCCATAAATTAGTGATATGAGGTGGTTCTTTAGTGATTGGTTATGAATTATAGTAGAACATAGCTTTAATACAGACAGAGAATTTGTAACAATATAGCTGTCAATTACACCCTTATTTCTTTATATGTATTTGTTCAACAAATACGAAATTACGTATCGTGTATAGCACAATAATTCATAGAAGCTATATGTTGATATTGTCTGGTGTCTCAGTACAAATATCCCAGATGCAATATTATATTTATACAACAATGTATATTAATCATATTTCAGTACATTCTATTCAAAGTTAAACTTTGTAACTGCAGTGTTTATATTAGTTACGTTGCTTATTTTTGAGATTATATAAATGTGAAACGTATTTGCAACTGCATTTGCTATTGTGAAAGAAATGAGCATTCAAACAACTACAACAAACATTCCACGCGAGCAAGAACAAAATGTTTATTAAGAGAACCAACTACTAATATCGTCTCTAATATTAAAATGTTTTGAACAGCTTATAGAAATAATGGAATTAAAGATGTTTATTTTACAACATATCAGATTGTTTATACACAACTAAACTGTTTATATCGAAATCATCTGGTATTGTAGGAGATGGCTGGTTTTTGCTGCACTTCTGACTCATTAATAGTTTATTCACTAATTAATACGATGCATAAAATTTAAATAACGGGTTTAGTACAGTTAAAACAGAAAACATGTTTCAAACATTTTATGGTCGTCTAACAGAAATAAATCATCAGTCTGAAGGGTCTCGTGCAGCCATACTTTCAGGTCATAAACACAATCGTATTTCAGCAAGTGTGAGACAACACACAACAGGGAAATCTAATCATACATTACGTTAGCAGGATGCACGGAAGCTAGTTACACTAAAAATAAAATGTTCATGACTGGGAGATAACACAAGATCACTTTAATATCTCTTAACTTAACCAAGTTGATATCAGGTAAAATGATTGTATTTGAAGAACAGCCTCAACATTCTAATAGAACAAGCAATATTAATCACCTATGACTTCAAGAAAACTGAGAAAGAAGTTGTCTTGTATAGGAGGTAAAGGAAAGAAGAATGGATATCATTATAGAATTGGCACATAATAGTGGAAATAAAATGCATTAGTTAATAATCAGTGGAACACAGGATAGAAGAGTAAAGGTATTTTCTCAATTGTCAACTGTTAGCCTAATGTAATTAGAATGTTACGCTTTCACCACCAAGATATTCAGAAGTGGGTAACGAAACAAAAACAATTTTCATTCATTCAATGAAAAAGGATATGAAGATCATATTGTATACAGTAAGGTCAAGAAAGTATCAATGTATCACTAGTTCTCTTGGTCCTAACAGCATGTCACGTATCGTAATAATATCCTTGAAGAGTCTCCGATTTATTTTAATGATTTCATATAGTTGGAAATTTTAATTTTAATTTAGACATTAACTGTTTGTCGATGTATATCAATTTGTGATTTTATGTTGATACATAAGTACACTTCACTGGACGGGAATGCAAACTAGCTTTATTCTTGTATGGTCTCAAATAAACTTATTACTGCTGAAGCTATATAATGTCTTCCTTGAATTACTAACGTCTCAAGTTAATTCTCTGAAGTTGAGCAGTCCGTAATCTTCGAAATATATAAACGTTCCTGGTCAAATATCTGTAGTTTTCCGATTAATAATCGTTTATCATCATTATAGCTTCCGAGACTTATTGTACACTGTCTGCGGCGATACAAGAAAATTATAGTAGTTCTCCGAGTGTTGCATTTGCTACTTTTAACATTAGGAGAGATTCTCAAAAATTCATCTGGCAACAATACTGGTACTTACGTAAACATATACATCATTAGTTCTTACGCTCGAGAATCTTCTACAAATTAAGAGAACAGAAAGAAATTGCGCAATACACCTTGAACAATGTAAGTTATATACGTTTCTAAATATATATTAAACGGAAACATAGATAGATATTAAAATAACATTAAATCCGTTTCAAGCAATAGGTTCAGCTTTAACTATTTTATATTGTTTCAAAGACTTAATATTAAATCATTCATACATCTCAGGGAGGATGTCAGTCTTTGAACATTTATCTCATAGTTAAGGAAAATTTTGTCCTTGGGGTGAAACAAACTTATAAAATATTGACATTTTTCCAACTTTACTGGTTCTTACATTCTGTACATAAACTACGAAGTCAAACAGTTCTACAGGATAAAAAGTAATGGTTGTTTATCAGAATGTTGTTAAACATTTTTGTTGCCAACACAGAAATGTTTTTTTTAGTTGTTGAAACTTTATTTTTTCACTCTGTCAAATGTAGTTACAAATACTGTTTGTTATTTATATAAGTCTAAAAAAAAAAACAACAACATATGCAATATAACTATTGAAGATTTATAGTTTCAATATCCATATGGAAGTATAATGATTATTACATTGTTGTGTAATTCCGGATATGAATATGTGCTATATTTGTTGAGACCACTATGATTGTTATGTTCAGACATTTATTGTTTTAAACTTGGAAACCTGTCATATAATTCTCTGTGTAAGCGTGTCTTTTAGTAAGGCAAGTGTAGTTGCAAATATGCTTGTTTTCTGCAAATATCATAAAAGATATATATATATATATATTTCTACACAAATTAGTGAAATTAAATAATTACATTTAAATAAAATTAAATAAGTAAACAAAATCAAGAGAAAGGACTTCGTTAAAAACAACAAATCCCAACCTCTGATTAATTATATTATAACCATAAATTTTAAGCCAAAACTCATTAAAATCAAATTTAATATGTCACTTGTTAATGGGCCAGGTGGCTTAGACACTTGATTCGTAATCCCAGAGTCGCGGGTTCGGATCCCCATCACACCAAACATGGTCACTCTTTCATCGTTGGGACGTTATTATGTGACTGTCAATTTCACAATTCGAGTTTAAAAGCGTAGCCGGAGAGCTGGCGGTGGGTGGTGATGACTGGCTGCCTTCAATCTAGGCTTACACTGCTCAATTAGGGACGGTTAGCGCAGATTGCTCTCGAGTTGCTTTGCGCGAAATTCAAAGCAAACAAATAAACTAAAATTTGTTTTAAACATTGACAACTCCTGCTTTAACACTAGCACACCTTATCGTACTATTGAACTTCATTTAGAACTATCATTCATAATTCAGTTTTATTACATAATGGATAACAATGTAGAACAAGCTAGTTTAAACACGTTATCTTATATATATGAGGTAACATTTTCATAAAATGAATTTCATAATCAATTTTATACGTTAGTACCACCGTCGCTTTAGTATAATTTGGTTTTGAAAAATGGTTAAGTGAAACTATTTTCTAATGTGTAGCGAGACTTGCATAAATAAGTAAATATTATAATTTACGAGTCAAGTGTTTAAACCACCTGGCCATGCCGGGCCCATTAACAAGTGACATATTAAATTTGATTTTAATGAGTTTTGGCTTAAAATTTATGGTTATAATATAATTAATCAGAGGTTGGGATTTGTTATGTATGCTTTTGAGAGAAAGAGTGCCATCTTATTTACTTAGGAATCATTTGTTGTATCTTCTGTGACGGTTAAGTCTTACTTGTGAAAATAATTACTAACTTTTCCCAAAAAAACCTTTTCACAAACAGAAAAAAATAATAACGGACTCTGCAAGTAGATATTTTTTTGTTAAATTTGTAACTATAAATTATAATTTAGAACAATAACAATTCAAACCTTAACAAATTTTACGTTTCAATCTCATTTTATGTTTATTTCTACTTAATTAATTTCATAAAGTTAATAAATATTTATTTCCTACAGTAATTTAATATATACTTGGTTTTGTTAGTTACCACTTTATTATTCAATGTTCATTGTTTTTGAGTTGAATAGTCTTTTTTCAAATGATAACCTGGCTGTTAATTAGGTATCTTGCTGGTTTTTTTTTGGTAGTATAAGGTTTCAATTTCTATATTATAATTAGATTGGCAGACGTTGGGAATTTATTCTACACTATTTGGGGTCCTAAATACGTTGCTATATGACACTTTCTGCTTTCATGAGGAATTTTAAAGGCTATATTATTTGAAATTGTGGCCAGTGATTCTTAAACCTTTCACAGTTATGTTGAATTTGCTGATGTTTGTTTCAGAGTGCGTATGTGGTTTACTTCACAGCAATACCATACAAAAAACGTTATTACAAATAAGTTTGATAAGGTAAACGGTTAAATTTATTTAACTTTTTGGAGAGAAATATTTAAATTTGGAATTTACTTATGGTGGAGAATTTAACATTTTTGAATAATAATTAAAACATTTTTACGTGTTATTATATTCTTTTGACAATAAAGAAATATATTTTGACGTAATTTTTGCTCTGTCTGTTATATCTACAATTCTAAAATACAGAAGAACTGTAGCACAATAATGGTAGGGCTGTTCACACCGAATACTAGATACATATTTTACCGACACAATTCTATGATTAATTGGATGAATTATCTACAATCTAGATTATCATAAAAAATACTGTTTTTCTATGAATTTTACAACAATAAAGTTTAGCATTATTCGTATAAAAAGTTTGAAGAATAGAAGCTCAACACTGGGTTTCAGTTGGTGGATGTTTCGTGATTTATCTCGAAATCGATAGAAAGATTGTTTCTTAAAGCAAAGCCACAATGAGCAATCTGCTGAGTTCACTGAAATTGATACGTTAGTTACGTTTGCAAACCTTTCTTCCTACTCAACTTGTTATTTGAAAGAAAGAGCCAGAAATCCCTATATTCTGCACACAAGGAAGGTTTGTGCCATCTGGCTAGACTGCATATGTTTGGTGGTGCTTCTAACAGCTTCGTTTAGTTTTGTAGACTTTAATAAATTACAACTGGTCTTTTAAATTCCAAAACATATACAGTAAGGGGAAAATGCACTGTCATTTTTTACAATGTGCTGTAGCCAAGGTCTGTTGAGTTCCCATGCTACATTATACTCTCTTTCATTTCTGACTCGAAAATTAGTTTGCATGTGGTTCAAATATTTCATGTGAGCATTGTTTACAGGTAAATTTCACTGTGTCACAGTGATCTTTGTTTATTGTTGTGTCAGTTGTGAAATAATGTTTATCATGTTGCAACCCTATTGAAGCGCTGAATGAAGCTCTAACCTGGCTGCTTTCTGTAAGAACAATTGTTGCATCCTAATGTTACATGGAAAACACAGCTTCAAATTAGCATTTGAACAATATATTTAAAACAGTTAACTGTAGCAAGGAACTACTACCAGTTACAGAAGTTCGGGAATATTTACTTTACACTAGGCCTAAATCACTGATATTTCTTCATTTTGAGACACAATTATTCTCAGCCTATGGAATGTATGCTAAGACATGAAGCATACACTATACCTTTTTATATTGAAATTCCCCAGTTAGGCTAACGCAGTTTATTAAAATTGTTTTGATAACAATATGCATATTTTAAGACAATTATTTTCACTTACCATACCACCTAAAGTATTTAATTTAATGACCAGAGTCAGTTTAACCATAACTAAATTAAGACAATAAATCAATGATTTTGTGTTTATATTTAAACCCTATGTATTTTAAAACATTAAAAGATGAATGTTAAAACAAATGAAGGAAAATAAATTATAAGTATAATTATAGTAAAACCTCAAAATTAATGAAAGGGAACCCTTCCAACTGTGTCCAAATACAGCCTGTAGTAAAAGGCCCTTAATATATATATATATAAAAGCCATGCAAAGCAAGATTCCATATTGGCTGCACTAAATTTCTGAATCGTAAAGCTACCCAATTTTGTTTGATGTATGCATGACAAAGGTGTTCATGAATTGCATGCTGAAATGATATGAATCGTTATGAACAGAAGGTCTCAGGGAGGGATTATTTGTGCCCATTTATTCTTTATTATTGATCAAAACGTTTTAAAATAGTTCTCTTTAGAGTACTAGCAGTTCAACATTTCACATTTATTTTCTATGTTTATTTTATTGTTAACGACTGAAGTAGAAATACATGGAATATAAAGTAAGAAATTACTGCCTGTGTCATCAGACTGTTTACGCGCCACTCTAATACAATGCTCTCGAATGCAACAGGGTACGTCTACAGAAGTAAGCCAACTTCGCTTTTGCTGAGAGAACATGATGTGCAATTTATCATATTATTTTTTATACAGTGTTTACAATGAAAATTCCCTAGAGTAATGAGATTGCATTCTGTATCTTTTAGAATTTTATTAGAGTGTATGGTTCGGAGATAGACTAATAAGCACCGCAAGTGTTTGAATATTGGACATTCTTCTCGATTGTTTGAAATTTAGTGGTATGTTATATAAACTTTCAAAGATAATTGCCTACTTTATCACGTGCCCGTTATGATGATTTATTGTAGTAATGACTATTTGATCGCATTAGTTTGAGCTGTAAATTATTAAGCTGCAGATAACGATTAGTTTGAAAATATAGTAAACGCTTTATTTTCTTTGTAACGAAATTCTTTTTACATAACGCGCAATAAAGTGAAAATACATGCAAAACAAAGTCATTATCCTCACTAATCGTGTTTAATATCTTACGAGTTACGAATAAAACATGTACCTCTAAAACACACTTAAAATAATTTCTCGTGCTTTTTAAAGTAATTATTCTGTGAATGTGAATAATAAAAGTTTATATATTTTATTCTACTTCACTTCGTACATAATATATAAAAAGATTGTCTCCCTAAAAACACTGATTGTATAATTTAGAAAGCCTTCAGTATCCATGTGTTACATTCATCTAAATATCATGATATATTCCTCTATTATATGCTGGTAATTATTTATCACTTTATATTTAAGGTTGTTAAAAAAACACTAGGTTTTGTTCTTTAGCTGACCTCAAGGGATAATGAAAACATCGTTTAAACTATAATTATGACGTCTTTATAATGCGAAATACAAATAAGCTTTTTTAATACTCTTTCGAACTCCAAAGTACTTTGTTTATAATACTGCCAAAAACTAAGGACCTCAAAATTCACTCTCGTAAAGTACTTGCATAAAATTAGCAAACTCTCTACTTTAAGAAATGGACTTACTAAGCTTGCCTACAAATATGACAATAAAGAAGAAAAACAAACAAACTGAAAGTTACACTACATAAAATTAATTACAAGGGTTCTCCTCAAACATACGTTTCTACATAATCTGCAGGGCAAACAGAGCAATCAAACCCCTACAACTGTTGGGTTTCATATATCATACCATGTTATGTTGTTTTTGAGTATCACGTTTTCTCACAGACAAAACACAGGGCATATAAGTTATTCGGCGTCTCTCCTGTGAAAGTGGATTTTGTCCAGACACTTCAAATTCCCTCCAACGAAAAATTTATCCGGACATTGGACCCAAAAGTCCCACTCTCCCTTTAAAGAGCCTTTTTTTCCTTTTAGTTTATTTCAAGATGTTTGTATATATATATATATATATATATACATATATACATAAAACCATAATCAATTTAATTCTGTCAAAATTTAAGTTGTAAAAGTAAAACACTGGAACTGCAAGCAAGATAACAAAACTTATATGGATTTCGCTCATGAAAAAAAAAGGATTACTTTGATGGATGGTTTAATCCCATGCATAATGGTAACAGTTTCGACAAATTAAGACTATTATGTCTAATTGAATAATTGAAACGTTGTATAAGTGACGACCTCAAAATTTATTTAAATGAAAAGAAAGTTGAAACACTACAGGAAGTAGCTTCTCTTTCTGATTATTACAATTTAACGCAGAAAACAACTTTTCATAAAAAGAAATTCTTACCATTTCTGCCAAAACCAATATATGTCCAATCCACTAAAACTGAAGCTTCTTATAAAAAATATATATACCGTAGTTCCAAATATTCAGAAAGTCATGATAAAATTTATGTCTGTATGTTATTTTTGTAAAAAGTCTAGCCGTTGCTATTCTTCCTACTACTAAGTGTTAATCATAATTATAGCTCTCGAAGCTTAAGGCTATACTGACTGTAACTGACAAAACAATGATCTTTTTCTCGACTAGCTGCTTTTTACAAATCACGCGAGATTCTCAAACATTCAACAATGTTTGAAAACACGCTTGTAATTTCGTAAACCACATTTTGTTGACTGTTGCTTTCGAGAATCTTCTATAAATTTAGAGAACAAATTGGTCTTGCACAATACATTGTCAACAATATACGTCACATGCGTTAAAAATAAACGCAAGTATTAAACTAAATGCATAACAGTAAATCTGTTACAATATTGTACAGTTCTCTTTTCGAAGCCTTTTCAAGGATGTACTAAATAATGTATTTATGGTTACATAAAAACGTGACCCTTACTAGCTGTTTATTCTCCTTTCTGTTTTGAAAACTGAACATAAAATAAAATATAGAAAAGATGTAGAGCAAAATAATATCGTATATAATTTCTGTGGTCTGTAAAATAATTGTAATAGGATGTGTACCTCATTCTTCCTCACTTAAATCCCAGTTTGATATTCTCTTGATTTCTATTTGGTTCTGACATGTCTACTCACCTTCATTATCCATTTCAAATCAGGTTATGAATATTGGATTTACACTTTATGACATTGTAAATATTTTATATTTTTTATTATTAATAAATTGGTTAAAGTATTAATTTCTAGAGAAGACTTTCGATCAAAACAAGATATTTATCGGAAAAGAAACTGAAAATCGATCTAGTAATCAGTATAGCTAATTGAATATAATTTTACTATTACTTACCAAAATTGGAATGTTTTCTAATATTTATCAATCTTATATTTATCAATTTTATTAGTATAGAAAGGACGTCACGTTTATCTTTATAAGTTGGTCGCTAAAGTTTAAAGGATCTCTTGTAAAAACTACAATTGCAGAAAAGTTTTATAGAGAGTTTTTTCAGTCTAAAACTAATAATGGCACATTATTAGTTTTCTATTACCGAAATTATTTAAAATAGCAACATTCACTGTTTTATATTAAACATCACCTGAAGTATGAAACATACCATAAAAATAAAATAAAATAAACATTTATGGTTTTAGAGGTAAAGGAATGTTACGCTTCCTATGATATAAAGAAAGTAGAAAACGCTAATTATGTATTCCTTTCATCTATATATATGTGAGCAAAAAATACTGTTGGCGTCCAGTTGGACATATTACGATCATAACAACAAATGTCACTGATTGGGAAAAATATTTTGGATTTATAAAAGTATTCTAGACCCGAGGAAGCTCTACCGTTCAGTTTTATTTTTCAGAATTAATAACAAACTATCTCTTTCATTATGTGGATCACGCGTTTAATAACGATGAACACCATCATGTAGCTATCGTGATGATAAGAGAAAATTTATTAGTATCTGGATCAATGGAAAAGTGGAAGAATGCATTCATATGTTACTAAGTAATAAAATATACGAAACTAACTACTTTTCCATTAATTCGAAAAAATGTTGCAAGAATTTTATTAATACATTACTTAAAATAATGTAGAGAGTATTTGGAAGCCTCGTATTGTGTAACCTCGGAGGCAAAACAGTATTAAATCGGCAAATATGCTGAAAAGTGAGTTAAACTGATTCCAGAAGACAAAACCTTTAATTTTGGAAAGAGATCAGTAATGAAATTGTCTTAATTCTTTTTGGGTGTATTGAGTGATATGTAACGATATGTCAAAACTTACTTTTGTAAAATTTGTTAAATAGTATCACTGTTTAACGAATGATATTACTAAGATAATAACAGATGGTGCAATAATTAACATTGAAATTATTTCTCTTCATTGGAAGTACATATTGTATTGATAAACTGCAAGTGAGTCAACTGTTCATCATATAACATCATAGTTTAGTGGTAGTCACAAAAACTATGGACATTTACACAATGGTGGGAGGTCCTGTTGTAAAATTAGAGGGTTTATAACAAACAAGAGTTACCTGCCTGAAAACTTTAAGGATATTTCACTTCACTTGCATAATGATTTTGACCAAAAAGAGGCACATGTGACTTGATAAACATTTAATTAAAAGTCATTCTTAGCCAACAACACTCTAGATATTAAAGGTTAGTGTTATTGTGGTTATATAGAGACTCCATTTCTACAAATTCCAGGATCCTACTACTGTGTAATAGAACAAAGATTTTCTTTAGAACTCAATGAAAGTACACCAAGAATATTTTATCTTAATAAAGATACTTATCTTTTCACCATTGACCAATATCTCTTATCAGTTCCTGCTATCTTCCCTGTGAGTCATTGTATTTCACATTGATCATATTCAGTTATAAAAACTTTCAATATTATATGCGTTGCAACTACTGAAACAAAACTTCCACACTTGTTTAATAAACTAGAAAGTGTCATCCTTAAGAAAAATATCCCCTAATGCTCGAGACGCAGATTGGAGAAAATCAATAAAATCGTTCTTCGTTTGAAGGGGAACTTAACACCCTGATGAATGATCAGAAGTAGAAACAACAACATGATAAACCCATGATGTCCATAAATGTTCGTTTTTTCGACAGATTGTATCAAACCATCAGTGCAACCATCGAAGAAACCTAATAAATCAATCGTGACACCACCGTAATAACACTGTCTTTACCAACCCATTTGATTGACACCTTTAAAATAATAAATCATAAAATCATATTATTAAAACTAGTGTTTATACGCCAAAAGTCGACCAATCTAGAAAAAAAATCGACAGTTTGTTTATTTTTGTAACATTAAAACATATTGTTATCTTAAAGCTTACGAGTAATATATTTATTTCCTATAAAGTTGTATCTCGGTGTGACAGCAGTAAGTCTTTGGATTTACAACGCTAAGATCAAGGTTTCGTTTTCCTGTGAAGTTTCATAGAAAACATTCTGTGTAAAAAGTAACAAATTAGGATTATGTGTTTCTTTTTAACTTAAAATAATTTCAAATGATGACAGACCCTCAGCTTTGAGAAAAAAAACACAGCAAATTGGAAAAAATCATAAACTAGTAAAAAATGTATCTCGATACATAATGCGTTAATCCAAACTACATAAATATAACACTGGATGATTGTGTTACATATAACCTAATCTGAATATAGAAAAACGTGGTGGAACGGTGCGTATCAAAATTATATTTCAAGTTTTTCAGGTTTTGTAAAAATTGTAATTTTACAGAAACTTAATAACACTTGAAAAAGATATACAACACATCATTCCTAGGTAAATATTCACGTATGAAAGTTATAAAGATGGGGATATCAATAACACTATTGAACAAATTTTTTACTTTTTCTTGTTCCTGTGCAGAAAGTGTTTTTCCCAATTGTTTATGCCTAAAGTAAATGGAAAATATTTATTTTTCTCTTCAAACTTTGCTTTTGTGATATGGGTAATGAATTTTTCAAATTTACCTATTTTCCAGAACATTCCAAGTAGATTCAGTGCTAAGTAGCTGATAGAGAATTTTCTGGAACTTAGAAAAACTTTCTAGAATGTTGTAGAACTTACGAGAGTTTTCAAGAACCTTTTCGAATTTTCTAGAAATTTCCATGACAATATATATATATACAGGGGCTCACCACTCATCACTGCAGTTTAGTTCAGCTGCCAAATGAACACATTGATCTATCCAAGGATGCTTTACCAAGTTTCCCTGTTGTCTTTGCCCGCTTGTCATATAGTATTTTACTCGCGATAATGATTGCGTAAAGTTACCAAAATATATGGGTTATTTTTATTTTGAGTGTATACAAAGTTATTTTTTTATTTTAAATGTTTATGTGCTTTTTGATTATAAGAAATATTCGACCTTCAAAATGCGTATTAAATATTATGTCACTGGAATGTGTGTTTTCTTGTATCAAAGCCACAGCGAGCTATCTGCTGAGTTCACAGAGGTGACTCGAGCCGCTGATATTAGCGTTGTGAATTCGCAGACTCACCACTGTCACAGCGGGAGACACGTCACATTGTTAATATATCATTTAGAAAATAAATGTATGTTTATTATAGAGTGAGAAATTTTGTTACAAGCGAACAATCACTACTAAAGTAAGTAATAATTATGAATCTTAATATATGGTAATGTGTCTTTTTCTTACAGGAAAGCCACAATGGGCTATTTGCTTAGTCCAACGAAAAATATACTGCTGGCTAAAATCTTGAAGCCAATGAACATAAAGAAAAAATATGCATTTCGCGTTGTTAGACTCAACCACTTATTTGAGTAGAGTTTCGAAAGATGAAAATAAGAAAAGGGAAAATAAAAATAAAACACTTTTTAGCATTTCGTAGAGAAAATATGAACACTATGAAATTAGCCTAAATACTAGCTGGTTAAAAGTTTAAGACCGTACTGAAACAAAGCGTTAAATCGGTAAATACGTAACGAAATTTAGTCATTTGTGTTAAAGAATTAACGTTGTCAACATCTCCCACTGACATCTCCTGTGTTACATCGGGTAAAAACATGGAAAAGGCTAAAATATTGACAGAGTTTGAACGTGGCAGAATTGTCGAGCTGCAAAAGCAAGGTCTCTCTCAACGTGCTATCGCTGGTAAGATTGGGAGTAATAAAACTGCTGTTGCAAATTTCTTAAAAGACCCTGAGGGATACGGAACGATAATTCCAAGTGGTTGGCCCAAGAAAATTTCGCCGGCGTTGAACAAGAGAATTCGACGGGTTATCCGACAAGACACCAGCCGATCGTCGAACCAGATTAAGGACCTTACGAACGTAGAATGCAGCTCAAGAACAATAAGACAGCATCTACTAGAGAAAGGCTTTGAAATCCGTAAACGTCATCAGAGGCCACGCCTCTTTCTACACAACTAAACAGTTCGGTTAAACTTTGCTGAGAAGCACCAAACATGGGACGTAGAAAAGTAGACGAAGGTTTTGTTCTATGATGAGAAAACAATCAACCTGGATGGTCCAGATGTCTTCCAACGTTACTGGCACGATAAGGATATCCCATCGGAGACATCTTCTACATGACACAGTGGAGAAGGTTCCATCATGATCTGGGGTGCTTTTTCCTTCCATGGAACAATGGAGCTTTAGGTTATACAGGGGCCTAAATATATAACATATATTTACCGTTTAATTAAAGTATTATTTTCTAGTAATAGATTGCATACCATTTATTTAGTTTCATACGGTTATGTGTGTTTTTTATAGCAAAGCCACATCGGGCTATGTGCTGAGCCTATCAATGGAAATACGTAGACTTAGCGCTCTACAAGCAGGGGAATTTATGGAATTGTGTATCTGATATAAGTTTTTAAAATTAATTATATTATAATTTTTAAATTATCGTGAAACTTAAGTATTGCAAAAAATGTTTTATTACTGAAGATAGCTGCTGGAATATGTTTTTATTCTAAATAATATTCAGAATTAAGAAATAAATTAAATATTAGAAAGAACTATGTTTTTATTCAAACAAATTTTTTTCGATTTTATTAAGTGAACTTTTATTTTATTGAGAGTATTTTACAGTTTTACCTGGCATCATCACATGCAAAACAAGATGTGAGACAAATATAATTTAGTTTTTAAAAGGATCACATGAGAATGTATAACAATAGTAATCAACGGTCATAAAACTAAGCTCATACAATCAGTAAAGTAAGTTGTTTATCAGCTGTTTACTATAGGTACAACAAATAATGTTTTCAGGCTTGAGTCTATGTATTGAAATTACTTTTCTATATGGAAGGGAAGAAAAAGCAATAAACATTGGTATAAATAGAACATCTTTATATTTGTGAAAAATAGGTAATATATTATAAATATGATTTGTTTTATATTTCATCTATTAAATGTATCTTTTTTGTTAAGGATTTTTTTGAAAAAACAAAAAGAATTATTGTTTATATATGAATGTTCAAAAGAATAATATTGTGATATTAAATATTCATGTACACGAATGAAACGATCTCTGTTTTCTCATCAAGATAAAATCTTTTAAAATTCATACATTCAATTGCATGCACATTTTATAAAGTATCGTTATCCTTATCCTCTTTGGGCATCAGATTTATTCCAGGTAAAAATGTAAATTTTTCTTTGTTGATAGTTAAGCACACAGCTAAATAAAGGCTACATATGCTCTGTCCACTATAAGTATCGAAACCCTGTTTCTAGCGGTGTAAGTTCAAAGACATACCGTTGGATATGTAAATTTACTTTTATGTTGATTTTCATTAACTTTTTTAACCAGATCTTTGTAATGTATGTTTGGAATGAATGGTGAAACACAAGTAATATATAAATATTCTGAAGTATTCTTTTTATATCAAGTTGTAGATTCTTTTGAAAGGAAACAATTGTTTTATTTTCAAGAATCTGAGGAAAACATTTCTGAACATAAAACTCAAATATGAGATTTTTATGTGTTTTGTTGTTTTTAAGAATCAATGGTGGGTCTTATGATTTTTATATGTACAGATAGCACCTTTTTATGTACCCAGCTTTTGGCATGAGCCATGAAGAGAATTTTAAGAAACGTATAAATCAGAACAAGAGAGTTTAGAAACCTGGAATTGTTTTTTAGCAATAAAATTAATATGTGATAATTATTCATCAATTTTATGTCAAGGTCTATCTGGTTTAATTGAAAGAAAAATAATCATCAAAATATAGAAACCAAAAAAAAATATTTTATAATTTGAATTTAAAATGTCAGTGTATTCAATTTTTATCATAAATATATTGACAAATTCTGGAACTACAGGATTTCCCATACTTTAACTTGAATGTCGACATAATTAATCCTAAAAACTGGAAAGCTGATGATTTATCAGTAAAGAGAAAATATTTTCTTATGGTGTTGATACCTGGGGGTAAACAACGGTTGAAATAGTTTTAAAAACATTCCAGTGCAGTGTTTATTGTTGTAAGGACGATGACTTTAGTGAAAATATCTTTTACATCAATTGTAGTTAATTAGACAACGTGATCAAAATCTCGGAGTTTTTGGAGAACGTTTTGTGAAGAAGGAATCATGAGAAATATATTTAGAAAACATCCAACAGAGGAATTTTTCTACGTTGTAGCTGTAAGTTATTTGTACACCAACACAGTAAGACGCAAAAGGATATTAATTTCGTGGATTTTTAATATGTTTAAAAAATACGAAGTTCTAAAGGATGAATAAATTGATATATTTAAGTGGAAAGTTGAGAATACCTTTCTAGATAATAAAGAAATCGTTTGAACTTCTTTGAAAAGACTTCAGTCAGTTTCCATTCATTGGAAAGTATGATGAGTCATCAAGGACTATGTACAATGGACATTTGTTACTGTTATTGTATTAAATCCACGATAACAACGTTTTTCAGAGTTCAGTAATATTATACTTTCATTACTTTTTAATTAATTTCAGTTTTTATGTTCTTTTGGAGAAACGTTTTATTTTAATTGTATAGGTTTGACAAGAAGATGTAAAATTTGTGAATGAAAAACTAATAAACTAGACTATTTTCTTTAATTTTGGTTAAGATATAATAGATAAGTTGGTATTGGAAAATAGTGCTTTGTTCACTTAAGGAAATATCTTGAATACCTGAGCTCTCATTTATAGTGTCACAAGAATTTAACATAAGATTTTAAATTTGAAGAGACATGGAAGGTATTGGTTTATTTGATGAAAAAAATCGTTCATGAGTAGTTATTTTTCTATCGAACTTCTCTAATTATGTGTTGAGCTCAAATTTAAGAAACATTGTGGATGCAATAATATAATTAAAACATTTTCTAAGTGATAAACTGTATTACTGGATAACTGGTGGATAGGTAAAAAGAACAACTCGTTTTGTTTTAATTTTCCAACTTAATGAAAAAGAGTAGGTCTGTTCACTTCTAAATATAATTTTTTGTTTTTTTTGTGTTTTTTCAGTCTAACATTTCTTAGAATTCCTGTCAGTTATCCTTTTCTATTTAGTAACGACATTGTATCTAAGAACGGTTAACTTATAAATACCTAAGAAGATCGAAACGTTGTTCTCTGCTTTATTAGTTAAAGTGTTAATACCCATACTTTATTGTTAGCAAGCAGTTGATTACTATTGTTACAGATCATCGAGATATTCTATTTTGTAATAAATTTTGTAAGTCTAAGTCCTTGTATTTCATCTTATTATTCCAGGTAAGCCTGGTAAAACGTTTCGTTGCATTGGGTAAAAACGTGGCAAAGGCTAAAATGTTAACAGAGTTTGAACGTGGCAGAATTGTTGAGCTGCAAAAGCAAGGTTTCTCTCAACGTGCCATGGCTGGTGAGATTGGGAGTAGTAAAACTGCTGTTGCAAATTTCTTAAAAGACTCTGAGGGATACGGAACGATAATTTCAAGTGGTCGGCCCAAGAGAATTTCGCCGGCGTTGAGCAGGAAAATTCGACTGGTTGTCCGGCAAGACACCAGCTGACCGTCAAACCAGATTAACCCCCTAACGGACGCAGAATGCAGCTAGAGAACAATAAAACAGCATCTACGAGAGAAAAGCTTTAAAAACCGTAAACGACTTCAAAGACCACGCCTCCTTCCACACCACGAAAGAGCTCGGTTAAACTTTGCTGAGAAGCTCCAAACATGGAAAAAGAAAAGTAAACAAAGGTTTTGTTTTCTGATGAGAAAAAAATTAACATGGATGGTCCAGATGGCTTCTAACGTTACGGGCACGATAAGGATATCCCACCGGAGTAATCTTCTATACGATACAGTGGTGGAGGTTCCATCATGCACTGGGGGTGCTTTCTCCTTCCATGGAACAATGGAGCTTCAGGTTATACAAGGCGTCAAACAGCAGCTGGCTAGATTGGCATGTTGAGAGAGCATCCTATTGGCTGAAGGCCCTTGCTTGTGTGAAAATGAGTGGATCTTTCAGCAAGACAACTTAAACTTCTTGTTGGGCATTTTCTACCCTGTTTAGGACTTCTTTTTGATATGGTCTTAAACGTTTGACCAGTTAGTATTTAGGCTAATTTCATAGTGTTCACATTTTCCCTATTAAATGCTAAAAGTTTTTATTTTTATTTTCCATTTTTTTTATTTTCATCTTTCGAAGCTCTACTCAAATAAGTGGTTGAGTCTAACAACGCAAAATGCATATTTTTTTCTTTATGTTCATTGCCCTTAAGATTTTGGCCAGCAGTGTGTATCTATTCATATCTCACTAAAAAGTGCCCACTGAGGAAGTTATGAGATTCAAGTTTTATTATTCATAACTTTTTATCAACACGCCATCTCTTTAATTCATTTCATTAAGTTACTTGTAACATTGTCTATTTTCATTTAAATATTTAGCTTAAAATCATCAAATGTAGTAAAGTTTATAAGTAGAATATAATTTTAGAATTACACCTAATGATCTATTTCTGGCATGTACTGTTCAAATAAAACGTTTTAAAAAATATACAAAAGAGGTCCTGTCGCAGGTTCAAATCTCCGTCGTTCGAAATACGCTCGCCCTTTCAGCCGTAAAGGCGTTATAAACTGATGCTCATTTCCACTATTTGTAGGTAAAAGAGTAGCTCAAAAGTTGGCGACAGGTGGTGATGACTAGATACCTTCCCTCTAGTCTTAGACTGCAAAAGTAAGAACAGCTAATGCAGATAATTCTCGTGTCGCTTTGCGCCAAATTCAAAATACAACTACGAACCAATGCATGAAAAACCTAGTAATCAAAAGAACTTCAAAACAGGTAGGAGTGACGGGCTGACTGCGATGATATAAGTCTATGAATTTTCAACAGGTTTGTAGATAGAATGAATTCTCGACTCTTGTTGTTTACGGAAGGGAGACACGTTTTCTAGCTTGTAGATAATCGTCATGTGTGTCAGCATTTACACCTGTTCAGTCATTTCTAACCCATATGACGATCATTCTGTTCTGTCATTACTGACACAGTATACTTTATTTTTACCAGTTTGGTGTCGAGTAGTTAATTCAGTATTAATTTAAGTTATCTTGAATATAATCTAACTTTTGTTAAAATTTCAAATTTACAAAAAAATCTTTATGAGATAGGATCTTTGTTCAGATATCAATATAACAGTCAAAAATAAATACACAACATCAATCAGGGTTGAGCAACAAAAATGGATTGACTGAATAATAAAAGCATTTAGAATAATTTCAACACTAACCAGAACACACACAATAGACACGTACCTGTGTAAGACTTGACTCTAATTTTAGTGCAAAATTACTTATTTCAAATCATAGAGTCCACATTTGTTTGTAATTAAGTACATAGTTTCACCACGGGCATCGAAACCCAGTTTCTAGCTGTGTAAATCTGCAGATATACCACTTTATGGCACGGAATCAGGAGCAAAAAACATGGAAAAAGGTAATACAATACATCATGCCAATATTCTAAAAATATTTTTTCAATATTAATAAAAAATCCAAAAATGCTGCACTAATAAGTTACTAAATGCATCATTTACTATGTAATGATTTTTTTGTTAGTTTGGAACTTTCTATTAAATAGTACCTTGGTCAATTCGATATTTTGTAATAACATTGGATACAAATATATTCCTCATCCAAATGTCTTCCACCATACAAATTGTTCTTTTCTTGAACAAAAATCCACAGCTTCGACTAATCTCAGTGGTTATTACTGGTTTTTAACTAAAAAAAATTACAAGAATTACAATGATAAAACTAATTAAAATCAATGAAAATATTCTAACATGTCTTGTATACTTTCCATTTTATCACTGTAAGTAATATAAAGATCACAATGGTAACTTGTTTCTAAAAACACAAGACTCTGTGTTATTTCTTGTCAGTCACGATAGTTGTCAGAAAGTAAACAGCAAGTAATATGAAATACAGACTTGAGTGTAAAGTATAAAAATCAAGCTCGTATGATCAAAGTCATAATATATTTAGTAATATGTTTTAATTAAATTTTCTAATATTCATAATTTCATTTATTATTCAAAATAACATCAGTCGTGACTGTGTGATTAACCTTTATTTTGTCTTTCATTATATTTTCATTATTCTAACGTAACGACGCTATACCTTTTGATCATTTTGCGACTACAATTTACATGCGTAAGACTTCCTTAGAGTTAAATTGTAATAGCTATTTGGTTTATTGGCTGGCTTTCTATACTTTAAGAAACATTAATACTTCCACGAAAATTGGATATATCCTGAACTTAAAGATTACTGTTAGGTATTTAAATAATATGAGAGAAAAAAAAAAACTATTCTAGCATGTATGCCATCTTCTCCCAGGACTTTGTTTATTGTTGTTATGATTGCTTCTCAGAGTTTTTGTTAAGTTATTCTTTTTATTAACATATTTCTATATAGTAGTTTGCTGTATTAATGTTTCTGCTATTTATGTTTACTAAAAAGTGAAATTTGAATAATTCCATATTATTTGTTATATAGATGTCTACTTCGTTATAAAAACGTGTGTTCAGGTCTGGTTCATGAGGTGTTCTGAACGTACTTTTTAAATGTTGTTTGAAGGCTTATGTTTAGATGCTTTGGCTTATGGTGTTATGGTATACTAGTGATGGGTATTTTCTTGTTGCGTTGTCTTTTGGTTTGTTAATTTTTTTAAATGTGACCAGAATTGTTTGAGTTTTGTTTTTGTCATTTCGTTGGGAGAAGAAGGTGCCCATTTTACTTGTGTTCGATCTCCTGCTGGGACAGCGGTAAGTCTTCAGATTTAAAACGCTGAAATTAATTAACTGATATCCCATCGGTTGATACAAAAGATATTTTAATGTGGCTTTGATATAAGAAAAAACAAACACTACATCTGTTTGTATTTTTCTTGTTGTGTTTATTTTTGTTTTTATTGCTTCATCTCTTGTTTCCATATATTGTCTTCATAGTTGTCTTGGTTTTTTAAATAAGAGTTTTTAGGTGTGAATGTGTTTTCTATGAATTCCTTTTTATTTTGTGTTGATGCAGTGGTATTGTCTGTTTGGCGGCGTTTTGTAGGCACTCCGTGTTTATTTGACAATTCCTATCTGCTTCAGATCGTTTTGCGGCTCTTTGATATATTTTAATAAATAGCAGATTATCTAATACTCCTTGCCAATCTGTTTTTGTTTTGAATTTCCAGCAAAGATATATGAGAGCAATCTGCGCTTGACGTCTCTAACTTAGCAGTGAAAGACTAGACGGAAGGCAATTAGTCATCCACCCACCGCCAACTCTTGAGTTATTATTTTAACAACGAATTGTGGGATTGACCATCACTTTATATTCTTCTACGGCTGAAAGTCGAGCATTTTCGGTGTGAAGGGGATTCCAACCCGCAACCTAAAGATTATGAGTCCAGCTTCCTAGCCACCTGGCTCTGCCGGGCCCAGATTTTTTGTAATTTAATTTTTCTTTTCCGTAAGTTACATTTTTATAGGTGGTAATATCGAAGGCATACCAGTTTGGGAAATAATTGCTTTAAACATCTTTATCTTTATTAAAATTTACCAGTTTTTGACTTGTATTTTACAAGCTTAAGCAGAGGCTATATTAGTATTATCAATAAATAAAATTAATTTTCTTCCATTAGTGTTTGTTGTTTTACATCTGAGCTTTTGTTTAGATCTACTATAAAGATAGAATTTTGTTTATAGGAAAATATATTATTAAGTAACTCTATATTTGTTCGTTTAGTTGGAGAACAATAAATCCATACTAGTGTAATATACATTTGTTTGGTTGTGGAAAAGAATGTTTGTTTGTTTTTGAATGTCGCACAAAGCTACTCGAGGGCTGTCTATGCTAGCCGTCCCTAATTTAGAAGTGTAAGACTAGAGGGAAGGCAACTAGTCATTACCACCCACCGACAACTCTTAGGCTACTCTTTTACCAATGAATAATGGAATTGATCGTCACATTATAACACCCCACGGCTGAAAGTGCAAGCATGTTTGGCGCGACAGAAATGTGAACCCACGCCCCTCAGTTTACGAGTCGAACGCCTTGACACGTTTGGCCATGCCGAGCCAAGTGGAGAATAACATCAACTGTTATACATTCGTTATTGCTGTTAATTTGTTTTTCTATTATCGAGAAGATTGATTTATGTAATTGGGCTAATTGTAACCTGCTTATTGATTCTGTCTTTTCTGATATTTGAACAGCTGTATCCTTTACGTCTGTTATTTTTATACTATACCCTTTCAATTAGTATCACAATTTAAGGGTTAGTTTGTTTAATTATGTCTTCAATCTTGTATTTCTTGGAACCAAGAACGTCTTGTATGTTGATATGTAGAGCGGTAAATTTTAGAAGATAGTAGATATCCTGTGATTAATGTAATAAAATATGTTATATATGACATAATTTGTTTTTTGGCAATGTTTATTAACACTTCTATACAGTTTGTGGTTTGTGCAGATTTTGAATATTCTGGTAAGAAGTCTGTGAAATGTTTTTGATGATGTTAACGAACATCTATTTGTTTTGTCCTTTGTGTTAACCTCTGTTGCTGTACCATTATTTTTTGTGTTTCAACTATTTCTGTGTTATGTTGATGTTTTTTGGTATATTATTGATATTGTTTGTTGCTTTTATTGTTTATTGATTTCATGATGTTATGGTTTGGTTGTTGTTTCGAGTGTTTTTGCATATGTCACTTTATCTTCTTTGGGTTAAGAGCATACTAAGTATTAAGGTTGCTTTTCTTCTTTTATTTTGGAGGACTGTGTGCTTTAAATGCTTAATAGATTTCACGATCACAGATACATCAAGCAAAATTTTACACCTTCAATGCACTACGCCATATGATAAATAACACCTGAAATATTAACTGTGTAGCTTCCAATGGCACAGCTGCTAATCAGCGAACGAATAACATTAGAAGCAAGGTTTCGATACCCGTGGCTTTCACAGCATAGAAACACCATATAACAGCTTTTCTTTTAATTAAAAAATGAACAAATATCTCATTGCCAAAATACTTATACGAGACAGATATTTCGAAATTCCAAAGTTCAATGAGATGAAAATAGAAAAGGCCTAAGGTTTAAAAATAATTTCCACTAAGTTATATGCTTATAATAAATTCCGTTGTATTAATTAGCAAAATTATTCCATTATGTTTAAGGATAAAAAATATAAATAAAACGTTATCTTTTGAAGCTTGGTTACTTATTTAAAATTATTAATAGTGCTTTTATTATTACTGTTGTTTGTTTTAAATTAAGCACAAAGTTACACAACAGGTTCTCTGTGTCCTGTCCACAAGGTATAAAAAATCCGGTACTTGGCATTGTAATTCCGTCGGCATTCCGCTGTGCTACAAAGGGACTTATTTGTAAGTAAATTTTTTACTTGATTTTCAAAAAAATAATAATAATTTTAAGACTTAGGTTTTAGTTTTTATCAGAAATTTTATCTAAAGATTTTCATCATTCATAACTGAAAGCTGCATCTATTTTCATCGGTTATCCTCTGCCAAAATATTTTTATTCATATTTGATTTATAATATACAGTAGGGATTTGGAACCTAATAGAATAGAACTTATTTGATATTGTTATAACGTGTGTTTTGTTTTAAGTAAATATTTTATGCTCTTATTTTTTTCAATACATTTTTTACTGAAAGACATCTTGAAAAACAAATGTTATTCAAATGCATATTTCCGCTATGATATACAATAATGCGATTAAAACAATACATTTCACTACATTTTCAAATTATCTTGCTTAATAAAAAACCTTTGAATGTGATTTCCACAACTGAGAAAAATGAAAAACTCGTTTAAACACAAAAATTAATTTAATATGTAAAATATTATATATAGAATAGGTATGAAAGCCGTTTTAATTGAACTTGATTATCTGTTTCGTGTAAACTAGAGAAAAGACTTGTTTTAGACTGACATTTTCCATGAGAGAACCTAAGGAAGTTTAAATGATATTTTTATCATATTTTAATATGAGATATTGTTTCAGAGTCTATCGCTCAGACTGTCTAAAACGTCTGATACTTTAAAATAAAACAACTTATAATCATTTTCTACACTGTTTTTTATTTTGATAGGCTGGTTAGAAGATATATACTTCGGTGAAGTGTTCAAGCAGAACACATACAACTTATACATGTACTCTTATTGTATATATCACAACAACAGATAATGTATGTGTATTAATGCAGATGAAACAAATTTCAGCCATGGCTCGTTTGACAGCTGGAATTATTTTCACCTGTACATTAATAGAAAACATGTATGTAAACAATCCTTTAAAACAAACATTATCTTTAGGTTTCTGTAGTATTGTTGAAAAAATATATAGATCTTTTGTCTTTTGTATGTCTGAACAAAAGCACTCGAGGTTTTGGAGACTACATTATTTTCGGTAACATTTTCTTCTAATTCTTGGAGAGAATGTTTTTTAGGACTTAGATTTATGATAACATTAAAACCGTAAAGCACCATTTCAGATGTTTCGTTGATGTGTAGTGTATGTAAGTGTTATAAACCAATAGGGAAAGATCCCTTAAACACAAGTCTCATATGCTTTGTGTACAGGACGTCAGTTAGCTGAAGCTGAAGAACAAAAGAAAGAAAATATTCATCATCACCCTTCGCTTCAGGTAGTTACTTTTATTAAAACAATAATATTGCCTGTCACTTTTATAAAGTACAAATGTATGAAACAGCTTTAGAAGCATTACGTTTAGAACAACAGACTCTCGAATCGTAATTCCAATACTTTAACTATTTGTACAAGGGTGAGTAAAACAGTTAAAATGTTGGTTCTTAAGAATCTTACTATAAGCTTTGAAAATATACAAATATATTACAGAAAATATTTTAGGTAACTAAAGAAATAATCTTTAAAATATTAAAATTAGTTTAACTCTGGAAATTTGAATTAAATATATTTATAAATAATTTAATCACCAAATTATTTATTAATTTATGATGTTATTTGTTACAGATCATCAATAAAATATTTGTACCATAAAAATGTAAAATAGTACAATATATATAGTAAGAGTAACAATTATAATTTTTTTTTATTCTATAACTAATGTAGATTGTTGCTTTAGTGACTAGACGATGAAACCTATTAACACAAAATAATTTCATTGTTTCAGAAGAGTTTTGTCAGCTTTATCCTGTTATACATATATATATTAAAAACTCGTTATTACTGATAAAACAGGGTAAATGTTTAAAGTTATTTTCTGAGACAAGTATCAAAACACTCCTATCGTGTTTAAGGATACCTTGAACCATTTCAATCATGACGTATTTGTAAACTGTCTCATCATCAATTTTCAGTACAGTATTAGTTATAGGAATTTTTAAATTCTTCAGTATATATTTTCCGTGCGTTTGACAAATTTATACAAATGGTAAGTTTTATTGTATTGATTGATGTATCTAATGTTTATTTAACAGATGAAACTGTACATTAGTTTCTCAATAATAGATTTAACAGAGATATCAGTATCACATCCCACATGCTAGTCATAACTGTTTTTGTGTGAACTTCTTTGTAA
This sequence comes from Tachypleus tridentatus, assembly GCF_004210375.1. NCBI lineage: Eukaryota > Metazoa > Arthropoda > Merostomata > Xiphosura > Limulidae > Tachypleus > Tachypleus tridentatus. Next base: position 158,610,212 of record NC_134831.1, read on the forward strand.
TTACTATAAAGAAAACCTATTCACTTGAGAGATGAAGTGAAAAAATCGTTGGCCACTTTTCTTTTCCTGTGGAGGTGATGGTGGAAACGAACTAATGAATATGAGAAGGATGGATTTTAAATTATGATTTTCTTCAGTTTTTAACTAACAAAGATTTAAACAATATTCCATATCTTTAACAGCTGATAATCGAATACGAGATCAAACAAGATGACTGTGTTAATTTTGAGTTGGTAAAGAAAAATATTAGAAAGTTTTAGAAAAATGATAAGGCTTCTGAGCCATATAATATTTTTACGAAGAATAATAAATACTTAATTATATTAAACTAAACGTTCATATTTCACTGACAGAAGCTATCTTAAGGTGAATGAAGTACCTGGTTCAAGATAAGAAACAAATTTATTTATAGATTAAAATAAAAATGATACAATGTAATGATTTATTTATTATTTTCACATAATGGCTAATAATTGTATTTCATTATCAATTAACAATAATAATGGTGAAACTGGTAATCTTTATTAAAGTACTAAAAATAGTACTTTTGATTAACCTCAGCATAGAATAACTTAAATGCAATAAAATTAATTAGCGTAATTTTTATGACAATGCGATGTTAGTCCTATTATTACTTGATAAAGTGTAGTCAATAATTGACAAATAATCATTTAACTATCTTCCATCTATCTAGTAGTATAAAACTTTAAAAAAGGATAACTTATAACATAATCCTCTGATTATGTAATAAATAAGGACAAACGAACACTTTCACAATCAGTCAATTTAAAACACGTAAATACATGCTAGATAGGTGGAACAGTAGAACATTTGAATGCCAATTTTACCTCATATATTCCCTGGTGGTGTTGACTAGCTGCCTTCCCTCTAGTCTAAATTATAGACAGCTAGCTCAGATAATCCTCGTGTAGCTTTGCGCGAAATCCAAAAATATATGAACGAATAAAACATCGTATCCCTTTACTATAATATAACAACAATTTATAAAGATTTTCAATTTCTCAGGTTACTAATAATTATAATTATTTTGATTTTATTAGTCTTGTTCCACCCTACAAGAGTAACTCCTAAAAGATCAATAAGCATTTATTATGGTGTTTGCAGGTGTATCGTGTTCATTTTATGGTATTAAAATCAGTTTCACAAATATATTTGATAACTGATCAAGTTCTCCGTCGTCCAGTGGCACGGTGGTATATCTGTGGAGTTACAACAGTAAATAATTTCACTAGTGCCATCTATAGATCATTACAATAGTCACAATTAATCAAATATTATTATTAAACAGTTGCTTTGTCATTGAAAATCGCACCATTAATATCTATAATCACAGCAGTAACTGCAATCATTTTAGAAAGGAGATATCTGTGTTTCTATATAAGTAGAATATAATTTTGGTTGAGGTTTCATGAAGATAAACCACATTGTAATTAAGTCGTATATTATCTTCCTGAACTATGGAGTACATCTGATTTTGACAGTTTAGGATGTGAAAACGTTATTAATATAAAGGGAAAATATGTGTCACACTAACACCATCTGGGCTTTCAAGTCTAGGAACGGTAACAGAACTACATATATATCAGAAAATGGTTACGCTAAACAAAATAATCTTACAATAAGTTAAAACCTGGTGTTTCTTTCATGTTTCTACCAGTTGTTTAAGGGCTGCTTAAAATGTTTACTTTTAAAGGGGAAAAAACATAGTAAACTCTTTTATTATTACTTTATTTTACGACGTTAGTTTTTATGTTTTGTGTCAAGTAGTTAACGTGGCTTAATTAACTATAAATCAGAATGTTAAGCATTTCTGATTTTTCATATGGAATACTGTGTGGCTAGAAATGTGTATGAATTATTTCCAAATTTAGTACTTCAGTTTATAGAGATAGATACGTAGTATAACAATTAAAATCATATTATTTTAAGCAAACTATTTGTTTGTTTGTTGTTAGTTTCGCGCAAAGCTATACGAGGGCTATCTGCACTAGCCGACTTTAATTTAGCAGTGTAATACTAGAGAAAAAGCAGCTAATCATCATCACCCACCGCCAACTCTTGGGTTACTCTTTCACCAAAGAATAATGGGGTTGACCGAAACATTATAACACACCCGCGGCTGAAAGGGCGAACACATTTGGTGCAACAGGGATTCGAACCCATGACTCAGATTACAAATCGAGTGCTTTAACCACCTGGTCATGCAGGGCCTTTTTAAACAAACTGAATACAATTAACGATAACACATTAATCTATCTGTAATGTATTTCCAACTAAATTACTAAAAACAGAAACGTATATAATATCCAACATTTAGAATTAGCCCCCCACTGGCTCAGCGGTATGTCTGCGGACTTAAAATAATGCTAAACTCCAGGTTTCGATACCCGTGGTGGGCAGAGCACGGATAGTCCATTGTGTAGCTTTGTGCGAAATTAAAAGAACAACAGCAACAAACACTTAGAATTTCATTACTAATTCAAACTACCATCAAAAGTGTTTATGTAAGAGACCTGTGTTTCATTCTTTTTGTTATGTTTACGTTTCCGGACAATCTGACGCCACACCGTCTTTTAATTACTTTGTGACTACAGATTCTATACCTGCTATATCCTTAGGCTTAGGCTGCAAGAACTTTGAGGTTTGAAATATTAACGTAATCACTTCTATGAGATTTACAAAAGTCAATTTTTTTGGAATGGTGATTACTGATTGGTTCAGTGCGTCCAGATATTCAAATTATACTAGGTATTTCATAAATTCTAGTAAAATGGGTTAATAATTGGTTCATGACAGCTGCTAACTGAAATGGACACCTGACCTTTCATTGCACCCAGTTTGATTATGTAATTCAACAATTGTTTTAGTTGTGGAATATTTTCTTTTTCTGACAAAATTATTGTATGTATTGTATGTCCAATGTAGTATGGTACTGACAACAGTGTATGAATGAAACATGAACTAATTATTTTGTTCAATTACTCTCTATCACGAAGTAACCATGACTAATCTGAAATCAGCGTCCATAATATGCCGTATGGTAACTGTTGCACAGTTCTATGTATGTTTATCTCACAATGTATTACAGCGTAAACATTTTAAGTGGTAAGTAACTATGACGTTTAATACAATGAAGCGTTTGTTGTAAGATCGGTTTTTCTGTTATTAGGAAATTGTTTCTAATGAGTTCAATGTATTGTTACATTACAGTGTATCCTAAGTTGTAGAAACTTCCAGACTTCAGCTGAGCAACGATATATATATATCTTCATCAAACCTACAGAGTTAAGAGAAAACAGCTCACGCGTTTGTTAGGCTCACTTAAACTTCACAGCAATATGAATCTATTGATGATTCAAGACTATTTACTTTAAGTGTTACTATTTAATTTATTCTATAACTTAATGTATTTAATGAATATAGTTTACATAAGAGGAGTGTTGAAGGTTGATTCTTTGAAATTATTATTTGTGATAAATTTTGTTACGTAACTTTATACAAGTCGTACGTTGTATGTGGAGTTTGCTCTTGTACTTGTCATTTGTTAATACTCTTGACGATACATTACTTGATTCGTTGGTACTTTTCTTGCCAAGAGAGTATTGCTACATAAAATTGTGTCATAGGTTGTAGAACCTTCAAGGCGTTAGTTGAGAATGCATGTATATATATATATATATGTATAGGCAACCGAGTGAGAGCAAGTTAAGTGAAATGAAGCAAGGGTTCAATCATACAAAAATTACAAAACCTAAAGTTAGCTATAGTGTGAGTGATTAGCTATAAAGAGCGATATTTTAAAGTGAGTTTCACATCGCAGTGGGTTTAAGGAAAAAAGTTGTCTTGCTAAATGGTGTTCTAGAAATTGAACCCGTTTGTGTGGACTTTTACGAAAGAAGTCAGGTATTTAAGATGTGAAGAACAACTGTGGTTATTAATATACAAGGACGATTGAGTGAATTTATCGCAGATTATGCAGTAAGAAACAGATTAGTGAAAAATAATTTGTTTCGTCAATTGAATTCTAAAGTAATTGATCTGCCTATGCGGTCTTTTGACAAGAAAAGCGAACTATTAAAAGAATTAGTTGCAACTGTAATGTCCAACAGTGAAAGTATATTTATGCACAGCTTATCGTGTGCTGCGTGTTTATTTTTCAAATTTGTTTCCAACAGATCACAGACATCTGCTGTAAAAGAATCCAAACCATCGTACTTAAAATCATTAAACATATCAACAATAAAGTCAATGTGCATGTTAGGCTAATCAAACTGCTAGCACACTGTCTCATTCCAACATCTCGAAAATTATCTATTAAAGAGTGGTAATTGCTTAACATAACAGTACAGAAATATAGATGGTGTGCCTTTTTATATGCAAATTTATTATATGTCTTACATTTCTATTACACAAGTGAATGTCTATGATAATGATAAAAGAATACGAACTTTATTTTTCTAAGCTTCCATATAGGCTTGCTCAAGCTCGATTTGTTCCAGTTTTAACAGGATTTCTAACTTATCATTCATCTCTGATTGGCTAGTAGTAGTCTTCAAATGCTTTCTCAGACAATAAATAATCTTTGACTAGTATGTAAATAATATGCTTTTCAGTTAATTTTTTCTCATTGATTCTTACTTTCTTATTTTAAAATTTTGGTAATTTTAAGCAGTTTTGTCATATCTTTCTTTTTGTTCGAGGGAGGGTAATTCATAAAAACCTTAATAAATAGATATGATCAAATATTGTTTGCACTGATAAATATAAACTGTGTTATGATTTGAAGTTAGATCGAATTTTGTCTCTCATTCAGATCTTGGACATGAGCCCCAATTTACTATGTTACATATTACAATTTCAAACAGCCGAAAATTATTTTAATTTAAAAGTGAATTTATGGTCGATACGTATCAAATATATGATATTTGCCAACAAGATTGATGCATAAATTTTCCTTTTTTATTATATATACAAACAACAGTATAATTTGTAATAAAAGCTATTACAAACAATTGGCACGTCTCATGCCATTCTTAAGCTGACTTTTCTCCGACATAGGTATTTAATCTCCTTGTAGATTTATACAAGTCCGAAGGTATTTCACTGCAATTAAACAGTTTGTAATATTTTAAATCTAAAAACGTTCCTAGTCGAATAATTATAGTTTTACGATTAATAAATGTAGTAGAGCACAGTTAATACTTCCGAGATTTTAGTATCCTAACTCCAGTAAACCAATAATATATATTTGTCTTTTGGTGCATCGGCTTATAAATGTTAATGCCAGATTATTGAATTTCAGTTTGCAGCAATGTAGAACTCTAAAGAATTTTCTGTAAATCAAGAAAATAGGCGGTAATTTCGCATCACGTATTTAATACGAAATTTACATACATTGTTAAATGTATATTTAACTGAAACAAACATCAATAATAAAATAAAAATGCATTAGTAAATCCGTTACAATTACATCATCTACATAATTTTTCAACAAACTGGGTGTTATTTTTTAAATGGAAAACGAAGAATTATTGACAGAACCCAACTAAATGAGCTATCTACTCCCAGAACAAACACGATATTGTCTCCAAATGGTCACTCACTATTACAAATTAATTCAGAACAAAAGAAGTTTTTATTTTTACTTTCTAAAGTCGTATGTAAATGTAATACCTGTAAATGATAGTTCTGAAAGTACACATATAGAAAGACTTCTCATTCACAAATACCACCTTCAAACTCAAGGGAGTTTGTAATGGAACTTAACTTAAACTTGAAACTCCACTTAAGTCTTCTCTATATTCTTACAAGGAAACGGAATGGCACCTTGTTTATTTAGAAGAAAATGAATTCTTAGTTAAAGGTGTAAATAACAGAAACTATTCATAAAAATAGTATATATGTATGTATGTGTGTGTGTACATTAATTTGTTATAGCCTAAAAACCAGCTGAAACAAAAATAAATTAAAAATAATTAAAAACGCTAAATATTTAAAAATATCCCATTTTAGGCTTGTTTTTAGGTAAAAAAAACTAATGTAATTAGTCAGCGGTTTCAATTAGCTATTTTTAAAGCAGTCTCTTCTTTTGAACTTGTTTTCTAAACCTTATCAGTATGAATTTTCTCTAAAATATATCCAATATATATGATTTGTTGCTGACTATATCGCACTTTTCCATTACATCGTTCAACCTTTATGAAATTAACTGTAATAGCCTTAACCAATGACACATTGTGAAACTATAATTTAGCCAAGCGAACTGATTATAATAATTATATTGATTCAAATGTTATATAATGCAATAACAATAGATGTCTCACATGTTCTGTTCTAAATACTTTTTCACCCTATTACTTACACAACTTAATTTTGTAAAATAAAAAGAAAATCTATTAACATGTACTAAATGTGATATGGAATATGTGGTTCAAACTTCAAACACATTGTATATACGTATTCCTTTGCATACAATCTAAGCTTAAAATAATTAAATGAATTCCATTGAATTAAAATATCTCAGGATTCACCCTTTTACCTCTGTTAAGATAACTATGCTAGAAATTGTTAATGAAGACACCAATAGACTTCAACGAAAAAGTCTATATTTTGAAACTAAGAACGTTATATCCTTACGGATTAAACCAACTTTTTGATAATTCTACTGCATTGAATTTTAGTAATAATTTCTATATTGCTATTTTTTATAGATAACTTTTCATAAAAATAAGAAAACTATAGGTAAAGGAAATAATAGATAAAATGGGATGATTTTTCAGGATTTTGTAGTCATTTGGATAATATTTTTTATTCTAGCATTGAAAACCATTTTTCGAACGGATTTATCAACGAAATCTTCTCAAAATAAGAGCATTAATTAATGTAATAAAAATTATGATTTACGAAGTGATAATATTTTTTTAATTTTGTGCAAAGCTTCACGAGAGCTATCTGCGCTAGCTATCCCTCATTTCGCAATATAGGATTAGAGGGAAGGCAGCGAGTCATCATCCACGGCCTATTCTTTTACCGACAAACAGTGGGATTGACTGTCAGATTAAACACTCCTACGGCTGAAAGGGCAAACTTATTTGGTGTGGATGGAATTCAAACTCGCGACCCTCGGATTACGAATCGAAACCTTAACCACTTGGCCATGCCAGGCCCCGAAACGATTATGTTTATTTTAGATATTATAAAGTATCGATTAAAATAAAAGTTTTATGAAGTTTTGAAAAAGAGAAAAGACAAATAAAATCAAAGATTCATATCTAAGAATTAATTTTAGAATAAAATATTCAATGATTTGCAGATTTCAAAAATTATTCATCAATCTATTAAAAATAATATTTTTCCTTGTGAAAACTTAAAGCCTACCGTCAGTTATAAATACGAATTTCCAATTGGTCTATTACTATATAACTATAAAAGTGTTTACATAATCTAAAGGTTGATGAAGTTAATAACTTACCTTGTGAGTGTGAAAATAATTTATTCACTGATACTTTTCATAAATATAATGTTACTGGTAACTTGAAAATTACCTAAGATAAAATGTTATGTGAAATGCACAAACAAGGATATCAATACAGAATAGCCACGAAATGATAAAAGCATAATAGTCTAAAATGTATCAAAAACAATGTGGATTATATATTTTAAAACTTAATTTTATTACATCATATCCACCTTGGTGATTACTGGAATGAAAGTTTTATGTACTTTAAAATAAAAATTAAATAATCACTAAAGTTTGTAAAACGTTTTATGCATTAATTGTGATAAAATAAAACAATAGTATACAAACATTTAAATTTATTAACCTATCGAAATATACAGTAATTATTAATTTCATTTCATTAAAGCTTATAATATAATGTATTCTAAACAAAATCCTTGTGTAGATTTACCTTTTTTTTATGCTATTCCAAACTTCTGAAACCTCCAATTAAATTTAGATTCATCTCTAATTTAATAAAAACACATATTAAATAACCGGTTACATCAGTAAATAAATTGCTTAATATTTTACTTGATAAAACTAAACAATTTAGCGTTGATATTAAAAATCAACTGTATGGATAATAAAAAATAAGCAACCTATTTTAATATATCTGAACAAATGTGAACAAATAAATAATATTCAAACATTTGATTTTACCACATTGTACACCACGATTCAATTAAAAGATTTAATCTCAAATTAAAATTCAATAATAGAACAGTTTTGTTCTATAACAATATTTTTATCAGTAATGTTCAAAAAATTAACAGATAATGGATTTAATAAAGACATTTTAAATAAGACTATTAAATTATTTTGTAACAGACATAAGAATAAATTAAATAAATATAAAGAATAAAAATTAGAGAAATGTTACAAAACATTTTTAATAACTATATTTTGTTATGAATAGGTCATTTAAAGACTTGGCACTACTTTATGCGGATGTACCCCTTGCCACATATACAGGTTTGTTTTGAGCATGATAGTCACAGTGGACTTAATAGATGAGTGGTGGTTTGAAGCAATGGTAGTTTATTTAGGTAATTGGATGTGACACTTCATTCTAGTAGAATTCGTTTACGGGACTCCCAAATAGTGCCTTTTTACTGTAATGAGGACTGATATGCAAACCTCAAAGGGTATGTAAATTTAATTACTCTCACATAGTAGTACCTTATTTTTCTTCTTTTTATTTTTAAATTAACGTTTCTTCTTCTTTACTTTGGATAACAGTCCTTTTCCCAGATCTGTTTGCAGGCACTAAAGAGTGAACTAGATGTGAAACATTGTGGATTTGAGAGCATCTCGCTATCCTAATTTCTATATCTATTACTACTCCTTTATTTTATTTTCTCTTATGTGAGATTTAGATTGGCAAATTGGGGTTAAGATTGATAGACGATGTATCGCCACTGCAATATGGGTCCTACTTTTAGAGCCATCTCTAAAACCTTTGATACATTTTATATTGAACATTACAGCTTCTACCCTAGTAGCTTTTAAATTAGTGCAGCGTCTTTTGTATATTATTTTTCCTTTTTTTTTATTTTGGCTTGCGTTTGTATATACACATTTTTTTTAAAAACAAAACCACAGCCGAAACAAAGATGAAAATCGCTGTACCAGTTGAAAGGACCGTCAGGGTACAATCTATAATGTGCGATATAAAATGTATCCTAAGTTTTGAAGGTGATTGCGGATGTAGGGCCCACATTGCCATGGGGATACACCGTTCATCAATGTTAAACTACGTTCGTCAGTCTCGGATGGGGAGTAATTAAATAACGAAACAATTGAAGGAATAGAAATATTAATTACGAGAGCAAGATGTGGGTGCTCAAGTCCACACCCACATCTGTAGGAGCTTTCAGTACTTGCAGACAATTCTGGGAAGGTGACTTTTCTCCAAAGTAAAGAAGAGGAAAAAAAATAAATAATAAAAAAGTTAAGGTACCCACACGTGGTAGTAGGAAAGGTAAATGAACTCGCTTCCTGAAGTTGGCATTTTTGACACCATTACAGTAATAAGGCAGTAATTAATAGCTTTACAGATAAACTCTTCTAGTATAAAGTGGCCCAGCCAGTTATTTAAACGAACTAGTTTAGCTCCCAACCACCCATTATATCTGCAGTAAATTCCAATTTTCAGACTCTAAACAAGCCTTTATGCGTGATAATGTGTTCATCAACATAGAGTAGAGCAAAGTTACTTGAATTACCTTAACAAGTGAAAACTAGTTATCAGAAACGTTTAATAAAATTTCCTTAATTTTTACTCCGTTGTGCTTATTTAATAATTCTTGTATTTTTTACAGAATATTTTAATTTTATACAATGTTTCTCTTGAATGCGTTAAATATTATTTTTGCATCAATATTTCAACATTAATATTTTCTATTTATTAGCAATTTTACAACATTTGAATAATTGTGAAGCTATAATACCTATAGCAGAAGAGTATGGCACATTACTATTAAAAGAAGGTAAAATATATATTGAAAAAAAGAAATATTTTGCTTTATCACAAATATTTATATTGATATCATGATTAATTATTTTAATTTCTGAATCTAAATAATGCCTTTACTTTAGGCATCACTTTCTAATTCAATATGAAAAATAGTGGTAATAACATTATTTACTTCAGGATAATTTATACTACGTAAATCATCTATATATCTGTAAGTTAAAGCAAAAATATTTGGGCTTATGTGATTTTTAATAAACCAATTCTTACAAACATAAATATATAAATTTCAATAGAAGGAGAATACGCAACGCCCTTTGCAACTGTCATTACTTACTTAAACACCTGGTTATTGAAATATATATAATTTTTATACATGCAATAACTTAAATTATCTTTTATGTTTTTATCCTGCCAAAGGTGTCTGGTTATTTAAAGCTTCAAGGGTTTAAAATCTGTCTGGAACAGCTTAGTTAGAATTTCAATATTATTGTTTATTACATATTACATTTTCTTAACAATGTTTACAATTGTAACACGATGTTTTTTTTTAAATCAGTTTTGGTATTATTTTTCAATCTATTATGCATTACATTGGGAATTAACAGAAACCTTAATCTTTTGTGAACCACACTTCACTATCTGGTAGTCTGATGGACGAATCTGGGTTTCGTGGATGCAGGAGAACGTTACCTGTCTGAATGTGTAGTACCAACTGTAAATATTCGTTGAGGAGAAATAATGGTCTGGGGCTATTTTTCATGGTTTAGGCTAGGATCTTTAGTTTCAGTGAAGGAAAATGTTAATTCTATGGCATACAATGAACGACATTCTAGAGAATTGTGTCCTTCCAACTTTGGCAACAGTTCAGGGAAGTCTTTTTTGTTTCAGCATAACAATGCTTCTATGCACAAAGCAAGGCCCATAAATACGTGGTTTGCCGAAGTTAATGTAAAAGAACGTAACTGGCCTGCACAGAGCACTGACCTCAAACCCATCTAACTAGTTTGGGATGAATTGGAACGCCAACTGAGAGCCAGGCCTTCTTGCCCGACATCAATGTCCGATGTCTTATTGATGAATAGAAGCGAAACCCCGCAGCCATGTTCTAAAATCTAGTGAAAAGCCGTCTCAGGAGAGTGGAGAATGTTGTAGAACAAAGCGGGTACCAACTCCATATCAATGCTCATGGTTTTGGAATGAGATGCTTAACAAGCACATATGGGTGTGATGGTCAGGTACCCAAGTAGTTTTGGCCATGTAGTTTACATCTTTAATAACGTAGTTATTACTTATAAAACAGTAGTTATTAATAAGTAGTATAAAGTATTTTAATGTATTAATTCGTCTGTTGAACTGAAACAAATTATAGAATCAAAACTACATTCTATATTGTAAAATAAATACAATCACGTTATGTGATTCAGGGCATGATTATCAAAAATATTCTTCTCAATATAGTTTTATTTTTTGTTTGTTTGGAATTAAGCACAAAGCTACACAACCGGTTACTTGTACTGTGTTCACCATGTGTATCGATACCCAGTTTTCAGCAGAACAGATCTGTAGACATACCGCTGTGTCACTGTAAGGGCTAGTCTTTCTCAATTAATAAATGTAGCTCCCACGAATCAATTATTTGCTGAAGTGTTTCATTACTGCTATTAAACTAATAAATTCCAGGTTGATTTATTTCGACAGTCACGGGCTAGTTATATTGTTCTTGTCATACAGAGCATTTGACGAAGAAGTAATAAGAGGCGTGATAATTTGATAGCTTCAATAACATTAATAAACAGGACAGATAATTCTGCAGTAAGGATTTGTTTAATAAATTAAAATATGTTATTGTCCCTCAACTTAAGATAAAGATATTTCACAGAAAAACGGAAAAAATACCAAAAATGTATAAGAAGATATTTAAATTTTTTTAAACTCGTATGTTGCCCAAAAATAATGAACCTGACTTACTTCCACTAAACACAATTATCAGTTTCAACTATATCACATTTTTTCCAAGGTATACTTTTAATAATATGGATATTTACTTGTAAAACAGTAATTCTTATTAACATGTAGAATAAAAAGTTTTTTGATGTATTACATCATCTGTTGACCTCATACAAATTATAATTTCAAAATTATATTTTATAGTGTAAAATTATTAAAATCAATATATAAAATTCAGGGCATGATTCTAAAAGATATTCTTCCAAATGTAAGTTTAGACCTTGTCAATTAATAAACGTAGTTCCTTTGAATCAGTTATTTCTTGAAATGTTCAGTTTCTGCCATCAAACTAGACATTCCTGATTGATTTATGTCTTCATTCAAGGATATTGTTTTTGTCTTACAGTATTTGAGAAAGAAATAATAATAGCTGTGATAATTGGTATAGCTCTAATAATACTTATGAGTTGAACACATAATCCTCCAGTAAGTATTTGAAGGATATAACCAAATAAAAACAATAGAACAAAAGAGTTATATTACTTGGACTAGCTTCAACTAGTTGAAAACCTCGTGTGGTAGCAAACGAAGTTAACAAACTAGTAAGTCTTACTGCAATGCTGTAAGAATTGGTCCAGGAACAATCAGCAAGCCCTAACGTTGGGAAATGTTTATCGCTTATCACACACAAAACCCAGAAGAGAATCATAGTTATGTTAATAGACATTGTAATGATGAAGTGATTAACATTAGTTAAAAGATTAATGAAGTTAAAAGACAATGCAACTAAAATAGAAGCAGCTACTCCAGCTCCAATTCCTTTATAATTTATGGAAAATTGTTTTTCTGATGCGAATAAGAAACTACGTTGGGAAATAATGACCACTCCTAGAATACCAAGAAAGCTAGGAACGAAATTCAAAAACTTGATGAACGTTTGAGCATGAAAAGAGAAAAACATTGGCAAAAAAACTGAATGTGTAGTGTAAATGGCAGTTGCGTCACTAAAAGGAAGAGTGCAGGAATAGAAGCGAAGAACATTTCATAATGCTCCAGTTACACAACGAAGAGATATAAACAGAATCGTCGTTTTGTCGTAGTTGAAATTTATATCTCGAAGAATGATCAGGGGTGAAATAATAAATACACGAAAAACCTCAGATAAGCCCAACATATCTTTAAATACCATGTCTTTGGTAATTTGGACTAACACGTCATTAAGAGAGAAGAAGAATCCAGCACAAACTATTAAGCCAATTCCATAATATTGTCGTCCCAGGTCCATTTCGTTTAAACCTTGGAAAAATAAAATAAAATAATAACGTTGTTTTCAAATCTCTTTTTTATTGCTTTTAATGTTTTCTGTAAGTATTTGTGTAAAATTAATTAATTTACCTATAGAAAAATCTCAAATAATTAGCATGCTTAATTTTTAATGTTTAATCTTATTACTAATATATAAATTAAAATTAGTCAATTTACAACAGTAATTGTTTCAAATAAACAATTATTTAATAAACCCGTGACACAGCAATGAAAAACTTCTATTATAAATAAAAAAATTATTTCCTATAATTAAAATATTCTTCAAATAATTTGCGAATTTCGTTATCTCAAATTAGCTTATATATTTTGAAAAGCTATACCGATTATCTTTGAGTTTGGCTCGGCATGGTCAGGTTGGTTGAGGCGTTCCACTCGTAATTTGAGAGTCGCACCAAATATGCTCGCTCTCCCAGCCGTGGGATCGTTATAATGTGACGGTCAACCCCACTATTCGTTAGTAAAAGGGTAGCCAAAGAGTTGGCGGTGGGTCGTGATGACTAGCTGCCTTCCCTCTAGTCTTACACTGCTAAATTAGGGACTGCTATCGCAGATAGCCCTTGAGTAGCTTTGCGCGAAATTAAAAAAACAAAAACAATATGTAGCAGCATATTTTCAATTTATTCGTTGATAAATCATTCTGTAAGTTTACTAAGAATGTTTAAGTATAAACCTCAATAGTTGTTCTAATATCGTAATTCATAGGTCTAACTGAATATAAGCAACAAAAAGTTTACAATATCTGAAATATCATGTTTTTATGAGTGTTCATTTAATATTCGCAATCCAACATTATGTAATACCACCGATTTAACGTTACAATTGAATTTTGTTAGAAAAATACTGTAACATTGTTTGACATTTGTATGTATTGTGATTCAACTGAAACACTCATATCATCTTGGGAGAATATATAACAGTCCTTTTTGAAACAAATATTCATACACACGAATCATAAAGATGTGTTACAATCAAAGGTGTGTAGTTTCCAAAATCGGAATATTGAAAATGAAAGCATATTTATATTTTTAAAGTACTAAGATAATACAGCAGAAGGTCTCTAACAAGTTATACTCCAGAGAAGTAAACAAAGTACAACTTTCTGAAACAGGCCAGAATCCACCAACACAAAAGTCGGTGAAAAATGTAACATTAACTTAAGAATCAAGCAAGTAATGTTGATTAGGCTATGGAAACAGATGTTGTGGAACTTTGTAAAAAATAAGAACTAAATGGTTACACCAAATTCAAAGTACTATCCAAAAGAATTTTACGAATGTTATGGAAGATAACATCTTTATATTTTCTTTCTTGATTTTTGCACAAAGCTACATAAGTGCTATCTGCGATCGCCGTTCCTAATTTAGCAGTGTAAGACAAGAGGGAATGTAGCTACTCATCACCACCGGCCGTCCACTCTTGGGCTACTCTTTTACCAGCGAATAGTGGGATTGACTGTCACATTATGACTCCCTCACTGCTGAAAGGGCGAGCATATTTGGTGCAACGGGGATTCGAGCCCGCGACCCTCAGATTACGTGTCGAACCACTTAACTTACTTGGCCATCCTGGGTGGTTCTTGATTTTACCATTTTCATGCTATTTTATTTTATTTTCTGTTATGTTTTGGTATCTTTACTTGATTTTGTACTCAACTTCTTCAGCCAGAAGGTACTAAACCGGAAACTTATTTTAACATACGTTTGTAAATTTTATTTATTTTATAATTTACAATATAAACAAAACTGTTGATTCACTCTCGATATTAAGTAACGTGTGAATTTCGCCTAATTGATTTATCTCAAATCTTTAATAATAAGTTATATTTGCAATTAGTACGTAATGAAACTTTCCAAGATTTTTGTTTTAAACTTTACATTAAACATCTTGTTATTAAAATTGTAAGATACAATTTACAATCTCCACTTATTTAGTGATAAATTATTCTATAACACCATGTTTGTTTCAAATGTTTCGCATTACATTTGCACAGTAGTTTAACAAATCATGAGATCGAAGTATAATTGTACAGTTTTAAAAGGTTTCTTAAAAAGAAATGTAAAGAGCGTAAATAAACAAAATTATTTATAACAGATTCCATTAAAAACTTCAAATATTTGAAATTAAACCAGAAATACGTCTTATGATTATAACAATAAGAAAATTAAAATATAGGTTAATAATATTGGTAAACCTTCTCAGTTTTAGAACAGACTGAAATAAAGACAGATAGGTAAAAAGAGTTAATAATTAATAGGTGGCACTGTACACACACAATATCAAATCAGAAATAAGAGTTTATACTTGTAGTTTTATTACAAGCAGTTCCTGTATTTATTTCATTACAAATTGTTGTTTTATTTCTCAGCTTTTCTTAGAAAACGACTGGAATAGTTGGTACCTCTACATAGACAGATAAAATGAGCTTTTTTTATCCTACTGTTAGTTAGATGTACGGAATGAAATTTATCCAGTGACGTTTAGTAAATCCTTAGCATGTGGTAAAGTTACAGCACTACATTCGGGTATTCCTGTGTCTATATTATTTGCCGCCAGCATTTTTTTCAACACTAAGATATTTTCACTTAACACATAGAATTTAAGGAGACGACACACTAACCAGACACTAAAATTTTGTGATTTTGTAATTCAACTTTTAATCCCATTTATCGAAAGTACAACCCACTAGAAAACTTCTGATGTTTATTTTCATTACGGAAGGTTTCTCTGACAAGTGATTGTAGGTCTGCATTCAATATTATTAGCTGTAAACGAACAACTTTTAGAATTCACACGACCTGGATTTAAGAGAAAAAATTAAAACAAGCTACTGTTTTATGAAAAAATATCGGATTTGTTAAAACATTTCATAGAATAATTTTGATGTGAAATAAAAGTAGATATGTTTGCTACTGTTGGTAAAAATTACTAGCAGTGAACATTATTCTTATATTGTTCAATCTTAATCTGCTTTGTTATAAATGAGTTACATATTCCAAATACAGCTGATCTAGTCAAGATTGAGCGTTACATCCTCAAAATAACTTGCTTTTAAAACTGAAGATCTCTATTCACTAATAAGAAAAATTATTTTCAAATTGTTGGGATGGAAAAAAGATCAGAAGCTAGAAAGCACTTGTGGTGGGAGGTAAAAGTGAATTACTCATTCCTGTATATAAATGGTTTATATTTAAATAATGGTTTTAATTTAATCTACTTTTAATGTTATTTATTATTATTTAACGTTATGCACAAGTGCCAAGAAAATAATATATACAGTAGGTATCTACTTCCATATATATCGCAAACAATGGCTTACTAAATCATAGACCGTGAGTAGTACGTTGGCCTGCAACTAATTTATTTTCAATCACTTGATGCTCTAGATAGAAAAAGGCACATTTGAGGAACCAGTGAAGTGTTTAGGTGTGCAGAATTGTCATAAACACAGTGTGGTTTATGTGTTACACCTGATGAAAAGATGGAAACAATATATATTTTTCGATTCGTTTTCCAGACGTAAGGAAAGGTTATTCGACTATAGTGACAGTTTTGTACTTGATTAGTGAATAGCTTTTCATTTCTGTCCTTTTTGCTGAATCTCCAGCTGGGATATCGGTAAGTCTTCGGATTTATGACGCTAAAATCAGGGGTTCGTTTCCCCTAAGTAGACGCGGGAGATAGTCTAATGTGGCTTTACTATAATAAAACACTTATACACCCTAAGTAAGACATAACCGTAAAAACAGAGAAAAGACAATTCCACTGAAAGCCTGGAATAATATAAACATAAAATTTGTCCTCTACCATGTCATATTTTTTGTTATTGTAGCCAGAGAGTAAAAGAAAACATAAGACTTAATACTTAACTGAAACAAACTACATTTGTTTACAGAAAGCATCGGTGAAATGTATGCTTGTTTTACAACATTAACAATTATAAATAATTTATGATCGAATGCAAGTGAAATTCTTTAATGACAACTGTAATGCAAATTATTAATTTTGTAAAGTTAACTTTATACAGTAAACTAAGTAAAACTATTAGTTGTCATAAATTAGGACAAAATAAGATAATATATACATATACATATAATATATTATAGAATGAATAAAATAATGACAACAAAGGACCCTCCTCAAATATTACGTTTATGTCAGGAGTGAAGACCAAGGGTAGTTGAATAATTGTATTTCGGTGTTTCATGGTTAAGGATCATTTTTCATTGACATTTGATACCAGATGATTTAAGTGATTTCTGGTTATACATATTTTCCATTAAGAAATCGTGCTTCGAAATGTTTACTACTTACTCTTTAGGGTTGTTAACTTGATTAACATATCTTTGTTAACATTAAGTAATAGCAGACTTGTATATTACATCCTTCACTGTAAGACTAGAGGGAAGGCGGCTAGTCATCACTACCAACTCTTGTGCTACTCTTTTACCAACAAATAGTAGAACTGACCGTCACATTATAACGCCCCCACTGCTGAAAAAGCAAGCATGTTGGTGTGGCAGGGTTTCGAACCTGCAATTTTCAGATGCCAGGTTCCAGAGAAAGAGAAAAGCAGCTATAAAAAATTAACTTGTGGGTACATCGAAATGAGAAGAGAAATTTTAAGTCCTTCTCTATTTTAACAGAATTACAAAACCAAAATGAAGAAGGTAATATTTCAGATAAGGTTCCCCAATCAATCAAAGAGCATCTTTTGGGGCTGTGATCATGCTTGACGAAATATTTCCCTCTAAATGACAGCAATAAAATGTGGATCGGGAATCATTTTACTATTGCTACTGGAAGTGAGGAATGATTACAACTGAGTGATTCAGAAATAAATTCTGTTATTGAACTGTCTTATGAGACTGCACTGAAAAAATCTTTTGAGTGAAGTCTCGTTAATTAAGTAGCTGTGTGATGAAAAACAGCATTATCCTTATCATTAGGTAAGTTATATCTTAATAGAGCATTAATAAACATACAATTAATGTTAAAATTAAATAACAATAAATATATTTTTTTCTTTTTACACAGTAGGAGTATAAAACACGTGTATATATTATAATTGATGATGTATTGTTAGAAATATTGCTTCCAGTTTGATGTTAAGACGTATTTATGAAAAATTAGAAAAATAAACTGGTCCCTAGTTGGAATACTTTGGCAAACGCTGCACTAAAATGTTAATCTTCTGTAACAAGGTGTAGGTTAGAAAAGTGCATCTAGGAAGTAATTTTTCCGTCATGATACACATGTATTATCTGTTGGTGCAATATATGACAATAGTATATGTACATGCTTTAATTGTGCATTGGTACTGCTTGAATATGAACGTGATAAAATAATATATTATTATTATTTAGAAAAAAATTAAAAATATTGTTAACAATTACGATTCCCAACTGGTGATTCCATGTATTTCATTCGTTATAGGTGTTATTTTGTTGTATATTGATTTATGATATTAAGTACTTGTAGCTGCTTTTCACATAGATTTAATTTTACAGTATGACGGACTATTTTGTAGTTTGATATATATAGTTCACTTTATTTTCTATTACAAGCTACTGGTAACTGTTAAAGTATTGTGAAATAAGAATCTATTTCACTGTTGCATTCGTACCGAACTATCGTTGGGGATCATTTTAGTACTTAAAATTATAGTGGCTGTAAAGTTTTTTTTAAAAAAAGTTTCTGTATTTGGTATAAAATTTGATGATATACTTATGAAATTATCTTGAACATTAAATAAATATTTGAAAGAGCAAAATAATATCAGACAAAATATATTAACCTTGCAATTAAAAAACTTCCATCTCAAAGTATTTTATGCAACACGTGTCATAGAATAGTCTTTTGTAGCCAGAATAAACAAAATCTAAATTCCAAGTTGTCTTTTACTATCATAGTCTTACTTTTCAAAGGAATTACAGAAAGACCAAATGGTTATGGAGCTTATCGTAAAGTGTACATCTAGTTATGGAAAAAGAAAAGTGTAAATTGATTCTTTCTTGACAACTGTTTCTCAACTTTGTACATAAACAGAATGGAAGCAACATTCTAATTAATATGTGCATTGTTTGGTAATCAGATTTTCTTAATGTTGAATGACTAGCATAGTATAAATTAACGCCTCTTTCAAATTCACCTTGTTGAGCTTTTAAGGTCCTATTTATGTTACATGTATACAAAATGTTCAGAATTCTTACCTGAGATGGTATTAACATCATGTTTAAGCTGCAGAACATTACACGATATTTTCTTTTCTTTGAGATCTGGTAAACTTTAGTAACACATTTTATATCAAAATAAAAAAATTAAAAATAATTAGAGAAAGCTTAATAGTTGTTTTGCTTCTTTAAATGTTTTTTTTTCAACCATTATTGTACTTTAAGTGTCATAACTACTTCTGGTAAAAAATATCCTGAAACACAGCTCAGTTTCCATTTAAAATATTTCCAAGGATCTAACCTTTAGTTTATTTTATGATCACTAAAATGTTTATATTAATAAATATTGTCATATCCACGTTACAACTTTTAAGGACATTCTATTATTATAAATACTTAAATAAAACTGTATTTATTTCTGGTTATTGTTTCGTCAAGAGACTTGGCAGGATTATTTATACACTGCATCTCTACCTCCCTTTCTGGTTATTTTCTGGATGTCTGGTTCTGTTCCATTAAGTCTGTACATTTACACGCTATATTTGAAATTTATGAAATGTATTTTTACAACATTCAGCTACTGCATGTGTTCTACGATTGATCATACGTTTTGCACGTGCAAATAGTTATTTTCAGGGCCTGATCATGTGTGTAAAGCTATTTTTTTGTTTACAAACTTTTTATCTTTTGTTGTAGCACATTGCAAAATTTAAGGCTTAATTTTGTATTGAAACCACAACAAATAATATGTTTTATGTCTTTGAAAAGTAGTATAAGTAAGCGTTGGCCCTTGTTTTAATTAGCTTTTTGCTAGTCCACTGTCTTATGCTTGCATGTTAATAATTTCTTCGATTTTTCTTCCTTTCTTATGTTTTCACAGTTTATTATTTTTGTATTTTTTAAGCCATTTTCCTGAATGTGAGAAGCTATAACTGATATTTTTATAGCCCAGGTCTTATAACCTCTTTTGTAATATTTGGCATTTACTTGTGACGAACGTTATGTTTTTCAAATATATTGTTTATTACACTCGCACCGACAGTTATAAACCATGATATTTATGAGAGAACTGGGAAATAGGGATTTTATCATTGTAAGATTATCATTTAGTGTCAGAAGACATAAGAAAACTAAGGTGATTTTATGATTAGTCAGTATCTTACGAAATACTTTCCCAAGGACGGGTACATGAGGAATATGTGTTTTGCATTTCGTTGTATTTGCCAGATTGTAGTTGAATGGTAGATGGGATGGGTAAATCATATAATACATGTTAAGTCGTTTTATTGTATTGAATTCTTAATCTAAATAAAACGAAGAAAATATACATGTAAATCTAAATTACTAATATTTCAGAAATTACAGTTTTGACAGGTTTTATAGGGAATGACTGAAACTTTTGATACTTATTTCTTTATGTGTTGGAAGTGTATTGTCGACAAAGTATATTGAAAATCATACGCTGTCAAATTGTTTAATCGGATAATTATTGGTGGTTTTGAGATTTTCCTTTTCATGGGTCAACAAATAAATGCATCGTAAATATATCTGACCCACATACGAGGTTGATGAAGATATGATGTTAAAATAGTGTGTTCAAAGTGCGGCATGAATATTTCTGCTACTACAACTAATATACCGAAGTGCTGTTTAACATACTGTAAAATACGCTTTACCAATAGGCATTATTATGGTAGTTGGGATACTGATGAACGTTCTTGTTGAAAACGAGATGTTGTCACTTATTTATTTGTGTATTGTTTTCATAGTACCTTTAGCAGGTATGTTGGTGAAAAGTAAAACTACATTTGATAGCTAAACTTGTTGGTTAGCAGTACTTAGTAAGGTACATCTAAAACGTGCCTAGAAGTGTCTGATCGCTACATTTTTTTTTTTTTTTTGGTTTAGTAGTACTAAGCAAGATACATCGGTTTTTGGATATTATTTGGTCAGAAATGTGGTTAATTAGTTTTCGTGAATTTTTAATTAAATAAACACGTATCTATTGCTAGGGGTAGGATTTAAAGAATACCAAACAGATACGAAGAACTCTGCTCTAAATACATAATCTATAACTTTTTACGTTTAGAAATACAAACTTATAATAAACCTAAAAATGTAAAACACCTAAAAAAGTGAAATAAAATAGCTATCACCCGTCTGAATAAAAGACAGTAGGGTATTACTATGAGAGGGTATTAATCAAAACAATGCTCAATACTTGCATATATACTGCTTATAAAACAATTAAACATATTATTTGTCGTGGTGTCGATGTAAAATTTTCTTGTTAATTTCACTATTTATTATAAAAAGTATGAAAATTATATTATATAATTTATCTCTATAATACCGATAATTGTATTTTCCTTGTATTTATTGTATTGAAGCAATCGATTTATCATCTATGTTCACTATATCTAGTAGGTTACGGTTTGTCCAGAAGTAAGTTGGATACATCAAAAGATTACTAGGTGTAGTGAGGAGTACTAAGGTTTACTAGATTTAGAGAAAAGTACTAATATATATATATCATCATTACACTTGATAAATTATTTCAGTGAACTTAATGAAGCATTATTGAACACACGTTTGCTCGAAATGATCTATAAGTAGTCTATCTGACAACGTAAGAGTTTTTGCATAGTTGTGTCTAAATGTACTTGCAGTTTAGGGATCTTCATATGCTTTTGTTATTATTCAATTTATATTTTCTGTAGTTTACTTAGTTATGTTTTAGCTACACTAACCGTGTATAATACCCACATTCTACCACTGGACGTATACATAGGTCTTGTATAATTTTAGTTGTTAATCACACATCGTAAGTAATTTGCTTTTTCTATATTTTATTTGTGATTTCATTTATGTATTTAGTGTAATATGTATCATTAATTATATTAATTATAAAAATATCGTTTTTAAACTATTCAGACCCAAGAGGCATTTACTATCATTTGCTATTGTAGTATTTCACTAAGTGCTCCACAGTGGTTGCGAGTATTTCACAATTCAGTTGTTTAAATAAATCAAGACTATTACCCTTATAACTGTGATAATAATTTCGTATTATAATGATTATTTTCTCTCTTTCAGCGTGATTTTTATTATAAATATTAAACATACTGGTTCTATTGGATTGTCAACTTTCTTGTTTTAGAAAACATAACATCAAATCATTGTTTTTTTAACTCAACTAAAATCACTATTAACACAAGTTTGCTCACTCGTAAAACTTTCTTAATGCATTGGAATTCATTTGTAATTCTGTGAAGGTGGCAAGTTTATACTTCAACACAAAAACTTTTATCAGGTATTTACTCTCCCCTTCACAGAAGCTGCATACAAAAGGTATAAATGCAAAAAAGTACTTTCGTTATCAAAATTACTTTTAAAACATTCTGGCATTGATTCCGTAAGTAAATTATTTTTTATTTATTGAAATGCTTGTTTTGGAATTTCGCACAAAGATACTCGAGGGACATCTATGCTAGCCGTCCATAATTTAGCAGTGTAAGACTAGAGGGAAGGCAGCTAGTCATTACCACCCACCGCCAACTCTTGGGCTACTCTTGTTACCAACGAATAGTGGGATTGACCGTCACATTATCCACCCCCACGGTTGGGAGGGCGAGCATATTTAGCGCGACGCGGGCGCGAACCCGCGAATTACGAGTCGCACGCCTTACGCGTTTGGCCATGCCAGGCCTATTAAAATGCACTGTTGTCTTAAATATTTTATTAAAAATCCACTTCAACTCGTTAACTTCTATTTCTTTGTTCAATAATGAGCATGAACAGAGATTTGAGCACAACTATCCATCAGAGTATCATATAAGTAGCTGTAATAATCCTGCCACACATAATCGTGTTATAAAAATAGATTAAATTAAATCGGTGTTTTTTAATAATACAAACCATTTAAATTCATTAAATTAAGACAGGAATAGTTTGTTTGTTTAGGAGTATTTTACTTCATGAGGTCTTAGAATTTCATTTCCATGTGTTTTTTTTCTGTATGTGTTAAAAACCGGAGGTTATCCATTTTAATTATTTTGATCACTTTCTGGAAGACAGCCATCATAACATTTTTAATTACGTATCTCACTGTATCCGTCATTACTAATTTAGTCACGTGCACCAAAACAACCAACATGAATAGCGATGTTTGTTTATTTTGAATAACGTGCAAAGCTACATGAGAGCTATTTTCGCTTGCCGTCCCTAATTTAGCAAAGTAAGACTTGAGGGAAGGCAGCTACTCTTCACCACCCACCGCTAATTCTTCGGCTACTCTTTTACCAACAAATAGTTGGATTGACCGTCACATTATAATGCCCCTACGGCAGAAAGGGCGACATGTTTGGTACTACGGGGAGTTGGACTCGCGGATTATGAGTCGAGTGCCTTACCCACCTGGTTATATATCAACACAGCAATCATGACAACGTTATTCAAACAACTGACGAGAACCATCAAGAGAACGTTAACTAAACAACTTACGATAACCACTCTAAACGCATTAGTTAGATCTTTCAATGTAACCGACATGATTGAGATAATCAAACAAATTACGACAAGCACTATAACAACGTTAATCAGATACTTTATGATATCCATCATGTATACGTTAATTAATTGCTTTAACACAGCCATCACGACAACTTTTAATTTTTTGTTATAATATACTCATAAAGATTTCTTTAGTCATATAGTTGAAAACAGCTATCATAAATTCCTTAGTTAAATATCTTCTGCGAACCATCATTACTACTTTAATTAAGTGGCATATATATTTATAACACACACACACATTCTTGCATGGGGAAAATGTTATTAAACAAGGAAATGAAAGTTCTTATGAATAAAACAACTACATTAAACATTGGCCCAGAATTAGCCCTTGCTAATTATTTTGCCACCAAATTTTGTGTCTGTTGAATATTAAACGTTCACAAAACTTTTCTTTCCAGATCTAACTTTAAAAAAAGCTCAATTCTTTTGTAATACATCCATATGCTTGGAAGAAGACAGTTGTAGCTAGGATACCTTCATAAATACACTGGATTCTTATTGGCTCTCTTTTAACTTTTAACTTCCGAGCCGACCGAGGGGAATCGTACCTATGATTATAGTGTTGTAAATTCGTAGACATACTGCTATACTAGCAGAAACACTCCAGATATAAAAAAGTTATTAAAACTACAAAGGTGAACACCTTTAGCCATGATAAACTACACCATCTATTCATTTATTTATTTCAAAATTTCTCTGTAGAACAACAGATACTTCAAAGACATTGTTTATAGAAGTAGAAATAATACAAAAAAAATATTTTAAAATTAACTATCCTTGCCTGATTGTGCAGCTTTACAGAAGAATACTGATACAGAAGGTATAAAACAGATATTGAAAATAACACTTCCATAACTTGTGTATTTAGCATAAATTTCTAACCACCACGTAACTATAAATGTTTATGCATCATTACACTGATAGTCAATAATGTGTTTCACAAAACTTGGCATACATTACAAGATCTTTGTTCATAGAAAAAAATTAGAATTTTCAATTAAGTATTTTTACTAAATATTTGTTCATAGATATTAGGAGTAAGAGGGGATGAATGGTCTAAATGCAAAATAACTTTCATTTTAAAATAAAAATAATTTTCTTCATCTAAAACCTTTCAAACTTTACTTGTACAATCCTTATTTTTTTTAAATAAATACGAATTGTTATTTAAAAAAAATATTGTTTCAGTTACTTTCTTTAGCAAAACACTATACTGGGTTGGTAAATTTAACTGAGCTTGTGACCATCAGAAAAAATTAAGAAATAAATCTAAATTATGCTTTTTCTTTCTAGAATGACAGAAAGTTGTAACAGGGTACTAAATCTGTTTATTTTAAATACCTTATAACCTGTAGTAGTGTAGAGCTAATTATACTTAATTTTATTGTTTATTGACTCTTGAATTGTTTCTAACGAATAATCATGCTGCACAAATTGTAAATCACTCAACGAATTTGGAATTAACATTGTCAGATGATATATTCCATGAGCTGCTTACAAGCTATATTATTACATGTAAACGTCAGGACAAATAATTTCACATATAGCGCGAAGTTCTTAAAACAAACAAAAATATTTTTAAAATTTCTATTCATCGATGGGACAGAGGTGAGCCTTCGAGTTTACAAAGCTTAAATTCGAGGTCAGTTGCCCCTGGTGGACACAGCAGATAGCCCTATGTAGCTTTGCTATAAGAAAACACACATACACACACACACATAGTGTGTGCGAGAAGTACTCAAACGTCTTATGAGCCTCAAGAAGTGCGATAGCATTCTCCATGAAGGAATTCAATGAAAATAAATGGCCGAGCAGAACAGAAAGCGAATAGTTTGTGGTTCTTACTTTGACCCATACCTTATAACTTCATTCCATAAGACACTTCTGCGACAAATGACCGTCAATTTACGTGAAGCAGTGAGTAAAGTCATTCATTAATAGTTAATTGTATAATGTTCCATTTCTCGTGTTTCTGTTACTTACTAATTATCCAAACAGAGATAAGTTTACTTTGTAAGAAATATTTACGTGTGTTGATAGATTAATCGAAAGAAAAACAAGTAAAATGTATTTGAAAAGCTAATAGACAATGATTTGAACTTAATAAACAAGCTTTCATCTGCTTTAATAAACATTTCCATCTGTAGATTCAATAAATTTTCTTCTAAGCCAAAATATAATTTGATTGTATGGTAAAGTTGATTTTTTAACATCCACAAAAACATTTTATGATATTGTTCTGGTAATAATATGTTCTGTAATGAGTTTATGGACAATATATACAACTGTTTAGTTGTATTGTATTTAAAGGTTAACAATCTAACAAGAGAAATCCTGTTTAATGAATTATATTAGTGCTACAAGCACGAAATGTTACAAACATTTACTTGTGGTTCTATGTTATGACGTTGAACAGCTTCAGTTCCCCATGTGGTAAAATGCTCGTGTCTTTTCAATACCGTTCTCTAGTCTTGCAGCTAAAACATCACTTAACAACTTTCAACAAGTTACATTTGATATTACAAGTGCCATTAACTTAATAAATGAATAATGTATGACATATATATCTAAAATTATTGTCTCAACTGGAATGTGCTTCACTGGCTTATGAAATATTTCCATAAAAAATCAGTTAAAACCTAAGAACTTTATTTATCCATATTCATAATTCGAGACTTTTCGTGCTTCTTTTTAAGAACCTTAACCTAACTAAGGTAAATATTTTATTTTTACGCGCTATAATAGCTAATAATCGTGGGTTATATAGGATGATGAAATCTTGACTCTTCATCCAATACATTCTAAATATTTATAACTAATACCAAGACAAAAAACAATTTATTGGAGATGAAACAAAATTAGATAAGAGAAAGTTGAAATCAACTTTGAAGCTAACCCTGAAGCCACTAACCCTGAAACATCTCTCTTTGTTTTTATCAAATGTGCAATTATGTGTTTTAGTTGTGGAAATAAGATAATTAAACAATACTTTTTGTTAATTATTAGAAATGGAGGTAAAGTATTTAACAGAGATGTAAGCATCATCAAAAGTCTTCCCGTATGTGATTATATTATCTCAATAGATGATTAGAATGCTCCCATAGCTCAACTCAGTTAGATGTACCAGAAGAATTGCTTAAGCTAAATGATAACACAGCAAATTAAAACCCATTGTTAAAGATATATATTTTTTTCCAGATAGAAGATCCACAATAGAATAGATTCATAAAAAAGTGAAGGCGTCCTTCTTTCTGACTTAAGTTGTTTTAGGGCATACAAAGCCTTGTGGATCAATTTTGTTCTCTTTCACAAGTACAATAAGTTATGACCAGGAACTAGTGCTGTTTTCAGTTGTTCCTTGTTTCTAGTTTGTCAACATATTGATTCAGACAATGTTCCTCAGGTCACCTGCTGTATTGCTCTCAGAGTAGATGATGCTTTTAATCTAACATATATATTATCCAATATTTCAATGAGACTAACTTACTTTGCTACAACAACAATTAATAAATCAATAATTTGCTGTTTGTTGTTTCATTTTTCTTCAAAATTTCGTAAAACATTGTGCTATCTAAACACTATCGTGATGTATCACAGACATTTTATGCAAACATTTAATATTCACCATACCTTAAGTGGATTTTTAATATCTCACTGAATTTAAAAATAAATTAACATAGTTCTTTCACTTTAAATAGTGATACTAAATATTAAATGTATAATCTCAATAACTGATGGAACATTTCAGTTACCTTACAATTACAGCATAATTTCTACTCAGTAATGTGAGCAATAAACAATCAGGTGTTCAAACTCTCAGTCAGTTTAAAATAATTTTCAAAATGAATAATCCATTTGTGTTTATTTTATGGTGTTTACAGCAACAAGTGAAATGTTTGAGATTTCATTTTAAGCTAATGTCTAACAATTATTTTAAATAATTCGTGATACAATCCTTCGATACTAATACATAATTTGAGGCAATATTAAAGGACATTTAATGATGTTTTCAATTACTGTACGTTTAAGTCACTGAAACCACATAACAAAGGTCAGTTTTGATTTATATAGCAACATAATAAGTTTATTTTATGACAGTTTTTAATCAATGACAAGATAAAGGGTTTATTTGTGTTAACATTTCCATTATTATTTATTACATTGAAGTTCAATAACATAACAATTATGTACAAAACAAACTAAATGTATGAACTATCTTGTGGAACATCAATCACCATGTTGGATTACCCTTTCTTCACAAAAACATTGAGCCATATATTATTTTACAAACTTTTTCGCAGTTGTTACTAACACTAAAAATACATGTATGATATATACTAGTAGATTTTGGTTTCGTTTTATTTTCAAGATGATACTTCATTCTCAGGCATTTAATCAAAGAAGTCTCTGTTGTTATTAAATCGTTTTAGTATTTATTTTTTATTTCAGAAGCAGAAGTTATTAATTTATATATATATATATTTTTATTTTTTCTTAAATATCGATTTAACAATCAGGGTGTTGATACAACATCTTGTTTGTTTGTTTGTTTTGAAATTTCGCACAAAGCTACTCGAGGGCTATCTGTGCTAGCCGTCCCTAATTTAGCAGTGTAAGACTAGAGGGAAGGCAGCTAGTCATCACCACCCACCGCCAACTCTTGGGCTACTCTTTTACCAACGAATAGTGGGATTGACCGTCACATTATACACCCCCACGGCTGGGAGGGCGAGCATGTTTAGCGCGACTCGGGCGCGAACCCGCGACCCTCGGATTACGAGTCGCACGCCTTACGCGCTTGGCCATGCCAGGCCTACAACATCTTACAAGGTCTTTTTTTTTTTTTCAAATTCAGAATAACAGAATCAGTATTTTTACAAATTAAAGTAAGTTTGACTCTAGCAGATTAAATTCTACATTTGCTATTTATGATATCTTATAAAACCTAAAAACTACATAAACAAGTAAAATGAATGAGATTTCTCTATAAAATAGAACGAATTATGGACTTGAATGGTTGTTTCCAGGTGGTGTTGGTAAACTTGTTCAATGTTCAGACGCATTTATCTATAACAGTCGAAGTTAAGTTAAATATTAACAAGCTTATAATCACGTTTATTTGTTAAGTGATGTTTCAAAATTGACATAGATTTTTGGAAAAATAACTGATTAACATGTATTAAATTTTCCCCCTAAAGTGCAAAACCTTAACCTTATGAACACTGTAGTATTTAAACTTATAATTTTAAGAAAGCATCGGATTCACTTGTTTACTAATGACCAATATTTAAAAAGTATTAACAATAATAAGCGTAAAAATAACGTTTAATTATAAATCAAGTAATTAATTTTCGATTATTTTAAACAAATATATTTTTCAAATGGATTTCGAAATTCTTGCCGTAACGTGAATTATCTTTCATGTTCACGCTATACATAGGTAATCAAATGAGTAAAAATCATTAGTTTCAAATCAGTGTCCAGTGATTTTCTTATATTAAACTCGTTTCTCATAACAGACTACTAATCTATCTTTACTATATGTTGTAAAATCTCAGACCTAACTATTACACATACTAAAATATATTTTAATAAACTTCAAACTACGTTAACAGTTGTAAAAAATAGATCTTAGTTTATAAAATACGAACTTATAAAGATCTATTTTTTTATTTTATAATAAATTACACTCCATAGGTATTAGTTTCTGTTAAATAATAGAAATCTCTATTTAAAGTTGATATCAATATTTCTTTGTTTATTATTTGTTTGTTTGAAATTTAGCACAAATCTACACAACGGGCTAATTGGGCTTTGCCAACCATAGGTATCGAAACCCAGCCTTGAGTTAGGCCACTAGGAGGATTTGTTCATGATAACCCGATGTAATATCATTAATATATGTATAGCAAATCAACTATTTAACAAGCATGCTGAAGAAATTGTAAACAAAACTTCAATATCTAATATTATCTTGAAGTATGACTGACACTGCAATGTAATAACACCTGTGGTATACATTTGTTCTAGCATGTTATTAGTCAAATAGAATAAATCTTTATCAACAAAAGATAAGAGAAATTTGCCAAAATAATTAATGTTTCTTCATTTTATTAACAATACAAACCATATTATTCCCTCGAAATCCATAACTAAACTGACTCCCCCCTGTAGTGCTGAATACCAGATCTTGACCCTCACATTCTCTGTCTACTAGTGTTTAAACCTACTACCTACAATATATGTAAATAAAGATTTGTAAAGTATCATACATAATCAAACAGTGGGGAATGTTTTCAAAATGTACAAAAATGCGATAATCATCTCCGAACAAACCATCTTCTTAAGTGTCAATTTATTTTGTTTATAGAGATTTGTTTCATTCATGCGTTCATATTTTAAGCATTTAAATATTATCCAACAAAACAAAGGAACATTCTAACAAGTGACGCAATTTTTCTTCCTGTACATTCACATGTACACGCACAAACAGATCAAATATTTTGTAGTAATGAGAATAATTTGAGTAAAAGTTATTTCTTCTGTCTAAGAGCACCAATTGTGTTTCTTAGGTTTGGTTCGTTGTGTAATGATTAAAGTTTATTTCATAAAATAGCTTCTAATTTTTTTGCGGACTCTTATTTTTAAAGCAAAATAAAGAAAAAAGTAATACTAGACTCTGTAAGAAGACATTTTTTGTTATATTTATAGCAGTAGTGGGAACTAATTAAGAACAGTGAGAGATCAGGACTTACAAATTTTATCTTTAACCTCGTTTGATGATAATTTCTACTTAACTATTTACACAAACTTAACAAATATCTCCTGTTTATAATAATTCAATATATAATCAATGAAATATTATTTTTCTCAAGCAATACTTCACTATTTTACGTTTATGGCTTATCAGTTAAATAATCTTTATTTATATGATAACTGAATTTTTGTGTAGACGTCATGTTGCTTTTGCTGGATTGTATAAAGTTTCAGCTTTTAAGCCATTGTTTAGATTCAGGCTTTCAGTAATCTTATTTTTTGTAGTTAATTCCAATCGAATCTATTATTTCAATGGGTCCCAAAATGTTTCACTTTGAGGCTCCCTTGATGTCAATAAACAAGTTTGAGACCCCAGTCCATAAAAATGGTATAAATGTTATTTATCAATTTTAAGAAATAATTACTAATGAACTTTAATGACATCTACAAATTACTTTTTTATTTATTTGTGTGTTTAGAAATCTATTGAAACAAAACAACCAAAGATTTGTTTGTGTCTCATATTGAATATTTTAATTGTTGAATAAAAATCACAAAAGTTGAAATATTTCGTCCTGGTAGCCGTACCTACCCAATTTCACCACTGTTATAAACATTTTATGAAACTTTTAGGTACTTAAGTGTGAACATAATCAGTCAGCCTTTTCTCGAGTCTCATGATCTAATGACGTTGTTGTCTCTCCCCCACCTTTAGCATTGTGATTAAAAGAAGTACCTTATTAAAACAATAATATTTCCTTTAGACATACTGTATCATTTGTTTAACTCAACATAATATATATCTGTTTATTTTTTATTGAGAATTAAAATTAATTCAAAATTTTGGTTTTACGTCCATTTTTCGCGGCCATTTAGAAAAGGCTTCACGACTCCGACTTTGGAAACAATTTATTATTTTACCACGTTTCAGTTAAAAAAGACCCTGATCTAAGCCTAATGCTATCACGTTGTATATTTTATTATAATATCTACAAAATCCTGTCTTTCGTTTTCCCTGTAAAGTCTAGATTTCATTTTTAATCGTACTGCAAAATTGAAAAACATATTTAATGCTATAAGCATAAAATAACAACAGTTCATCATTTTCATGCCTTATGCATATTATCTGTTAACGCTGAACTTTTGATTCATTAACATTTACACATACTGAAATAACCAGATATATCATGTTTTATCTCACTTCTTATTATGCGATATTATTTTACAACCTCGCGATCTCCGGTCTCGACCATAGTTGTAACAAAGTTTTGGAAAGGAAAGTGAAGTAATCCTTACGCAACTTACCTTAAACAATCTATCTTCAGATCTTCTAATGGCGTGTTGAATGTTGTTTCTGGATCAGTTGAGGTTTTACGTATACTGCTGTATGATATTGTTAAATTATATGGGGAACAATTTGAAATATTGTCCTGTGATTCTACATCCTGTACCAACCCTAGTAGATATAACATATGTACTGTTCACATATGTAGTCGAATTTCACAATAATAGCGTACGCAAAAAAGTTCTTAAAAAGTGTAATAGTGCACGTGTTTAATGTACCAAAGAACAAAAGTCATAATGGAAACACCTACATTTATCATGTTATTTATGAGAAACGTTTCCAATTTGAAATTGACGGATGTTGGAGATAAAGCATTTATGAAAAATATTTAAAGCATTCTAACGTTTTATGTTCTTTGGTGTTCGACATTAAAATAACTATATCCTATAAATCATGTTAGCTCTTCCTCTGATTTCTATAATTAACCGTTGGCTTCACATTTTACGTTTACAAAACTGTTACGATTGGATAAATTGTGTGTGATCTAGATTGTCATAGGTATTATTGCTTATCTACGTAGGTTAAAATTGTAAAATATTATTCGTATGTAAAAGGCAGTAGAATGGAAGTTCGTCCCGTTGTATCAGTTGGTGGATGCTTCCTGATTTATCTGGCAATCGGCACAATGTTTACGTTTGGAAACCTTACTCCTTACTTAACTTCTTACCTGAGAGCAAGAACCGAGAAGGACACAACATATGAAGAAACTAGCTGGATTTTCTTTGCTTTTATCTCTACATGTTCTCTGCTCTATTTTGGAGGCAAACTAGGTTTTCTCATTGGACGTCGTCGGAGCATGATTATTGGTTCCGTTATTTTCTGGTAAGATGTACAGTTATATGTATATAGAATTAATAATAATCACTAACAAGAGAAATTTAAATAAGACTATTAATTTTATGAATGTAAACAATTATAATACACAATGACAACACATATGTAAAGAGTCAAAGTAGTGTTTCTATTGATATACAGTCGCCATTTGAGATTTTTTTAAAACTGAACGAAGAGGATACGTTTTTACTGAAGTTTATGGTTCGCTGCAAGTTACTGAGTTTTTATGAAGTTATTCAGAAATATATCGTCATTGTTTATTTAGTTTATGTATCATAGTGTCTGGGTTTATAAATATAATTCTATACGCTATTTTTATGATTTAAAATATGTTAAGGTCAGTCTGTCTATGAAAATATAATCTAATACGCCCTTTATAGGTATGGTGTGAGATAACAAATAATAATTTTATTCTGTTGTGGTTTTGTTTACCGTTCATTTATTATTCCTTCTATCGTCTAGTTAAACTATAAAGGTTTAGTTATATTATATTTCTGATATACCTTCTAGCTAGGACACGTTTAATTTCAGTATCCATGTATGAACTATGAAACTGACACAACCTTCTCCTTGCGATGACATGCATGTATTAATGTTGTGAAAAAGTGTGTAAATTAACCTATGACAAGACATGTAACCTAGTTACCTAACAGCTAAATAAAAATCATGCCTACAGTTTACTCTAGTAAACACACAAGATATTGTTAAAATATGTTATTGCTGATTGTTGCTCGATGTTGTTCCAATCTTGAAGTTGTTTCAATTCATAATTTTTTGGAATTAGGTTTTTTTCTTCTTTAACATTTTCTTGCTTCTGATATTTATACCAATGATTGTTATTCTTGATATATTTATTTTATATTGTTTATTACCGTTACTATGAGGTTCTGACCAGACGCATGTTTATTAACTGTGTGATACGTTTTAAATTCGAACTGTTTGACAGTTTTATTTTGAATTTCTGCTCAAAGTTTAATAAGTTTGTTTTTATTTCGACATTTTTTTTAGCGATTGTTTGTTGTACTAAGTTACAACGCTAGTTAGATGTGTGTAAATATAATTTTATACGCTGCAATTTACAGTTTTCTATTCAAAACACCGCTGGTATTAGTATTAAAACGTTAATTAAAATAAAGTACAGAACAATGTTTCGACTTTCTTACGTCATCTTTATGTTGACAAGTTATTTGAAAAACACGATAATTTTGTTCCAATTTTCATGGTGAAAAAGCTTTATAAAACGGAGAAAGAAAAAATAGCAGTTTTACCATAAGTTCAATACATTACTACAGCATGACAATGAATGCTGCAGAAAGCAATTGCTGTATATCTTTAAAAAATCTACTAAATGACACGTATCATAACCATCAGTAGTTGCAAGTACAAAAATTAACACTTCAGCCAAATCATGCAGCTTTGAATTGGTTTGTAAAGTTTCACTTTTGAGAAAGCTAAATTGTTCATTAATGTGGAGAGAAACATACAAAAAAAATAATTTAAAAAACAAATTTATCGTTACATGTAATAGACTTTTGGAATTATACTTCCCAAAATAGTCTGAAACAACATACCCAAAGACTGAAAATGTTACAACATCTTCACTCAAGATAAGGAAAAACAAAAAAGATAATGGTGCTATTAAAATATCAGGGATGTTGGTACTGAGTAACAAGATTAATGATAGTGATGCTTTAAGTTGAGAACAAAGATGGTTGTAACGTACAGATAAAGCAACAACGATAATTATGATGTTTCAAAAGGAAATATAAAGCGATGGTGTTGGATTGGTAGATTTGTTCGTTTGTTTTGGATTTCACGCAAAGGTATTAGAGGGCTATCTGCGTTAGCCGTTCCTAATTTAGCAGTGAGGGACTAGAGAGAAGACAGCTAGTCATCACCAACCACTGCCAACTCTTGGACTAGTCTGTTACCAACGAATAGTTGGAATGACCGTCGCATTATAACGCCCTCACGGCTGAAAAGGCGAGCATGTTTGGTGCGACGGGGATTGAAACCCGTGACCTGCGTTAGTGGAACAAATATCAAAGCTATAAAATACAACATAAGAAGGTGTGATGTTGCCGCTTCAGTTATTATATTTTTATATTCATAATATATATTATGTTAAAGTGATTGTAACGTGTTGTAACTTTCATAGTTCTTGTTCTCAAGGTTATGACGTATGTATTCATTCTATAAAACAACAAACATTTTAATCTGTTAGCTTTGGAATAGCGGTGACGTACTGGAGTGTACACCACAGTCTGGTAGCTACTATAATATCTTATGGAGTGATTAATACTTTTGGTTTTATCTGTTGCATTGGTCACCCAATAGTTACTGCTATGGAGGTGAGTACAATTGTTTTTAAAGCATTTTATTATAGAAATTTACTCAAGAATAATATAATAAAGCCAATTTTAAATATTTAATTTAATTTTCCATTCATTTGAAAACGTATTATTTGATTATTTTATTTAATCAAATAAAAACGTACATAATAACACAATTTATAGCACATAGAAAATATCAGAAACTGTTATTGTTCAGTATTTACTCTCTCTTTTAGGTGTAATCTATTTATATTCACACAGGTCTAAATTCTTGTTTAATACATTTTTTTTTTCAAATTGGACAAAAGAATTGTAGTTGCTAGAAACAACTCTACTTATACACACTTTTATTAGCGGTCAAACAATTTCTCCGCTACAAAAGTAGATACAAGTAATACTATCGTGTAAACGAAGTTTGTTTTTCTTTACCTTTAAATATAATTCGTGTTCATCTGTGATATATTGGATGTGTTTGTTAATATAAATACCAAATGACTACACAATATATAGTTCATTTAATTTACTTCCAAATAAATACTATAACATTTAGTTTGTATGCTTTAAACGCAAGTTACTTCATAAATGACCAAATCTTTCACAGTGGTTTCCCAACAACAAAGGCCTTGTGACTGGAATAGTGGCTTCAGGGATAGCTATAACTCCTCTCTTTATGAATAGTGTACAGACACTCTTTGTGAATCCTAGTAATCTGCAACCTGCTTGTGATGGGTAAGTTACAAGTTTCTGTAAACTTACATGATGTTTTCTGAGTGAAAATAATCACAACTAGTTTTAAATTTTAGTACGTTACTTTACCCTTTATTCAAAATCCTTGCTAAAGGAGTTATTCATTTAATTTATTGGTGATAATTGCTTATAATATCATGGAACAAGATAATATATATTTTGTTGTCTAATGTAAGCTACACGATCTTGTACATTATTGTTTACAGTCATTGTTTATTATTTAAGAATTAGATAAAATAACAGTTTTACCTTACTTGAGTTAAATTTCTTAGTAAGCACTATTTAAGACCTAAAGTAATGTTTTTGAATAAATAAATTCTGATTATTTAATTTGTTTCCATGGAAATACTTCTTAACATCAATAAAACCTCTTCAAGAGTTTGCAATAGCTTTGGCCTGGCATGGCCAAGCGCGTAAGGCGTGCGACTCGTAATCCGAGGGTCGTGGGTTCGCGCCCGCGTCGCGCTAAACATGCTAGCCCTCCCAGCCGTGGGGTGTATAATGTGACGGTCAATCCCACTATTCGTTGGTAAAAGAGTAGCCCAAGAGTTGGCGGTGGGTGGTGATGACTAGCTGCCTTCCCTCTAGTCTTACACTGCTAAATTAGGGATGGCTAGCACAGATAGCCCTCGAGTAGCTTTGTGCGAAATTCCAAAACAAACAAATACAATAGCTTTATATGGTCACACATTATTTATTATTCCTTTATTAAATTTATGGAACTTGTAAATGTTAAATGTTGAAATTTGTTTAAACAATGTTTCAGTTAAAAATGGTGCAAGATATTCTAAATACACAAGTATAAAGAACTGAAACAATCACTCTACAATGTGTTTAATCAATTACAAAATTATTGTTTGTTTCATTGTTTCAAAAGCTGGTTTCTAACGTTTTAAGTCCGCACAAGTATGGTTGTCCTACTATGGCATGCAACCATTGACACAGCAGCGACATGTCTATAGACATACAACGCTAGAAACCGGGTTTTCATATGTGAGAGACAGAATACATATAGTACATTGTGTAGATTTGTGCTAATCTGCAAACAAACCCAATTCGAAAATGAGATTGTAAATTTTATCAATGTACCCAGCACGCGAGATCTGTACATTATTATTTGTTAGAATAGATTATTTACGTTACTGAAGTTAAAGTCTGTAGAAAGAATCACAAACACACTAAAAATCAAGATTGCAAATGAACAAAATTTATAACTTTTCCCAACCGAAAATAAAAGCTCAAATTATTTGAATTTTTTAAAGTCATTTTACACTGTTTTGGTCAAAATGTATAGAATATCCTGGAGGAAGAGAGAAGAAGAGTGTAACCCAGTTTTTGCAGGACACAATTAATGTTGTTCAGCATTGTCAATGTAGTATTAATTTAATTAATAAAACAGTTTACAATTTACACTCAATATTTTTCAGGTTTTTTAAAAACAGCAAAATTTTAGAAAGTGTTCCTGTTTTGTTTCTGATAATGGCAACTATTAATGGTGTTATTTTACTGATTGGGCTGCTTATGTACCAAGAATTACCACGAGAGTCAAATCAGGTGAGAACAATTTGATTAAACTATGTTTATTAAAGAAACTTCATATTACAAAGTGTATTAACGTCATATAATCTGAATATATCCAACTTATTTTATAATGGCATTTTTCTTTGAAGGAAATAGAGATTATTTTAGTTTAAATAGTAAAATTTGGGTTTAAACTTAACCAAATAATTAAGTCGAAAAACAGCTTAAGCCGGAAAGTTCACTCGGTTCCGTGCGATACCGCCTCAAACAGATTTTACTGTATTAACACTCGATGTCTTCACCTCTACTGTGAGACATATCGGTTACATAATGGCTACAAAACTAGATCATTGATAAACATATAAACATGAATAATCTGGAACATGTTTAACTGTTCTTTATACGAAAGGTGGCAGTAAAAGTATATTTGTCGTTTATATTACACTTTTTCATCTGTGATACATTGGATGTGTTTGTTTATATAAATACCGAATGTGTTTGTAACTAATGAATACACAATATATAATTCATTTAATTTACTAACAACTCACAACTCTTCTCAATACCTTTTGGAATGAGCGTAAAATACTTTTAAATAGTTATAAGAACCGATACTCTATATGTTCCAGATACGTTTTATTAATGAAACTTGTTTTTTTTCTTCTCATGTATTTTGAGTAATTTTATTAACAAGTATAGTGTTACTTTATTGTTTAGTAGAAATATCGACATTTTAAGATACACACTTAATTACTAAGAGTCATTAATAAATAGAAACACTGATGAAATTTCATCATTTTCATCTAAATAGGTTAAACCTGAGCTTAATAGAGTTCTGATGTATTGCTTAAAATAGCTTCTTTGTCAGGCTATAAAAGAAATCTGATAAGCTGATATATCTACTTTCCATTATATTACATTTCATGTTTCTATACATAAAAAACATCTGTGTTCATATTTTTAACACAGGAAGAAACAATATCCAGTGAACTAACTAATGTGTACGAAACGTCGAGACAATCGTGTAGTAATGAACTTGATGGACCAATTCGAATAAATGTCGATTGTGAAACAGTAATAAATAAAGAAAAATTATGTGAAAATTCAGCCAACGTGAACGTTGTTGACGAAGAACCATACAATAATGGTGAAGTTAAAGTTCATGTGTCGCCAAAGGACGCTCTGAAAATGAAAGAATTTTACCTTTTATCGATAGTTTATATCTGCTCAGATTATCCATTCATGTTTGTGAATGTTTTTTATAAGGTAAGTTTAGAAGATTTATATTAGTTTCTATTTTTGAGATCTTGAACGTTTAAACTCCAAAAACTACGACTTCGATAAAAAATAATAAATATTATTCTCATCACAAACTATACAGAATAATGGATCAAATCAATAATATATGTAGGGAAACTTTGATTGGTATGTTCAAAACTAACAATAAAATAAGAAGTTGTAGTTTAAAACTAAGTACCAACACCAAGACTGTATCGTAACACTTTCTCCGTAGTGGTAAAAAATAGTTCTTTTATTTTCACAAAAGCTTTCTTTCTGTTTTACAGACATATGGACAGACGTTTATACTAGACGACACGTTCCTATCTACCATTGGTTCTGTAGCTGGAGCAGTTCATGCCCTCAGCCGAGTGATTGTGGGCTTAATTCATGACAAATTATCATACAAGGTAAGAATATGTAAAGCACCGTGAGTTGTGCTGTTATTAATAATTACTAAAGTAATATTTATTACATCAAATGTATAATCTCTGTGACTTAGATATTAACTAAAGGACCTAGAATGATGAAATGCATTTCAGGTCTCAAATTCTAGTACGGTAACAACATGTTCTAGGTTTTGTTTTGCACTTAAAGCGAAAGTAGATCTCTGTAATAGTACTCAGAGATGTGTAAACATTTAAAATATTTAAAATAAATTTTGGAAATTCACTCTTTTGTGTAATTGTTACAATGTAACGCACAGAGAATGAATATCCAAACAATTTCAGATTACATATTTACTTTCCCCACTGAAATAAAATAATACAAAGTTAAAACAAAAACTTAACAGAATACGATTTGGATAAACAAATCCGCAGCTAGTAGAGCAGTAAGTCTCCAGATTTACAACGGTAAAATAAGGAGTTCGATTCCCCTTGGTGGGCTCAGAAAATAGACCGATGTGGCTTTGCTATAAGAAAACACACAGACACGCGTAAACTAAAATATTTGTTTGGAGTAGATATTATAAAATCCTTCAATGTTTATCTATTTGTTGTTTCATGAACATTGCTGTTTTTTTTACAATGAGTTATCATATATTATGTGTCTAAAATTTTAGTTAACGTGCCTTCTCTTGCTGGGAATAAAGACAGTATTGCTTTTTACTTTGGTGGTGACACCTTATGGAGGAGAAGTGATGTACATGATCTGGATTTGTGGGCTCTTTGCTACCTTTCCTCTTCCTTTTGTCTGTATTCCGACTGCTATCGCTGAAGTTTTCGGAACAAAGCACAACGCTGAAATTTATGGAATGGTACTTTTTACATCAGTAAGTGTAGAGCAAGGATTACCAATATGTTACGAAAAACACCATAATATTAATCTTTATATTACCCCATTTTAACTTAAAAAATATTAAAGTCAATGTTTCCCTGAAACAATGATCCCTTGTTATAGATAAGTTTGTTTAAAGGTCCACTTTCTTAGTGAGAGCTTACTTACATTAAAGAAATTCTCTATATACGTATTTTATATTTGGAAATATCAGAACTAGAATTAATACTTTGGTACAATACATAGCCAGCTAGAGTTTTATCTAATAATTCATAACATGTTATTCCAGACAGCTTGTTCCTTTCTCTGGCCTTTGGTTATCAATCATATTGCTTCTTTAGGATGGTTTGCCACATTTTGTATGACAGCAACTATTTCATTTATAGGTAAGACAGGACAGAATCAAATGTTGTTATTCAAGTACAAGTAGTTCTCGATTTACGCGATAGTTACATTCTCGGAACTGTTCGTGTGAATCAAACTTCAGTGATACCTTTCTAAGCCGAAAGCTACATAGGGCAAAAATTTATACAAGCCGTAAATATCAAAATTTTGCAACATTATCTTAAAATTTCTCTTACAATAGCCTCTCTATATGGCAAAACCTGCAAAATGAGGAAGGAAAACTATCTTTCACCTACCTCATCTGTCAACAAGTAGGATTAAAACCTGAGTGAGGCGAAAAAAATGTTTTTCATTATCAATATTAATTTCTTATTAAATTAATAAATTCTTGTTTAGTTAATAATTTCTTTAAATATTAATAAAATTTCGGACATTTTGTTAGAGTAAGTATTGGTTAAATATATTCTGTTCTTTTTCTGTCGTCAATTTTTTTGCAGTTAAATTAGATTCGTGATTTGTAGAAATATATTTGTCTTTTAAGTGCAAAATTCTACTCTTTAAGTAAATAAATTCCTATCTCCCATAATTTTAAAATTTAGGAAAAATATACTTAATACCCTCATTAAAAAACTAATAAATACCATACTTTTTAAAAAAAGTTGTTTGTTATGACGATTCTAGTGAAATCCAAACTCTGATTGAGAAGATGGATGCAGATGATTCTGTGAAAGCGGAAAGTTTTGTAAATGTCAACAAGAGTGTTTAAACAGAAGCTGATGAAAGTGATTTAAAATCTATACTAGAATCGTAAGATGGTGACAGTATGAGAGATTCAAAAGATGATCAAAATGGAAAAGATAGTGAGGAAATAGGAATTCCAACTTCATCGCATGTGTTAAGTTATATTAACGTTATCAAATTGTATGCAAAAATGAAGGGGGAAATGAACTTCATGAAAAGGCCGTAGAATTGGTGTTGTATATTAATCACATGAGAAAACCCATTAAAAAAACAAAACAAGTGAAACTGGACACTTTCTTCAAAAAAATTAGATTAAGATTTTGTGTACTTATGTACAGTTTGAATGTCTATTTTTGTTTCTATTATAATAGATATAGCATAAACAGTATAATAACTTCATTTAAAAACGTCTCACTTCCCTTGAATCAAGAAAGTATAACGTTCCGCTCACAAATTATATATAATTGAGGTTGTTGTTGTTTTGATTTAAGCACAAAGCTACACAATTGGCTATTTCTGCGCTGCCCACCACGGGTGTCGAAACCCGGTTTTTAGCGTTGTGAGTCCGTAGACATTTCGCTGAGCTACTGGGGGGCCATAATTAAGAAAATGCATGTTCATTGTCTAAGCCGGATAACATGCTAAGTCGTAAATTTTACTTGGTCCCTTGCGATTCCGCCTTAGACAGGTTTTACTGCATCTTCCCTAGAGTATAAACGTTGCGTGCAAACCCAGTGGGAATGCCAAAAGTCAGAGCCTTAATATACTGTAGGAGTGCCGCCTATGCTCACGTTTTTGACATAACATTTCTACAGCCAACCTTAAGTCCAGTGCAAAGCATGATAAGTTGATTTTAATGACTTCGTTTTATGACCAAACGCACCAGGTGACGGTAATGTTATTTACATTGTAACGTCAGTTCATCTATTGTGCATTGTGTTATCACGGATGTTATTGTAATAAACCGTCTGCATCAACTAAACCATTAAGTACACGGTGAGTAAATGCTTTTATATGCACTGTTGCAACACACAAATCGTTCAAAAAACGCATAATCAGAATTCGCAAGAGCGTAAATAGAGAAATGGTGTTATTCCATCGATCGCGGTAATCCAAAAGTGCGTAAAACGAATTCGTGTAAATCGAGAATTACCTGTGATAAGAAGTTTTCTTATTTACTACATTTCAACATCTCGAGTTTCTTTTACATTTTATGATTTGTTTCTCTGTTACATATTTTATGTAAGTCATTGAATTAGATAACTGTGAAAATGAAACGACACATTATTTCGTACTCTTCTGGTAAGGTAACGTTATTTACTTCATGGTTCAATATATTCTTGTAAAAAATTCATAATACCTCTAATGGTAAAGAGAAAAATGACGTTTTAATCAAGGCTGTTATCATGAAAACAAATAAAACTGAATAAATGTCTGAGTCATCAATCACAGATCTAAGTTATTTTTATAATGTTTAAAACTGTCGAAATCTGAAACATTCAAGAGCAATAAAAACCTTTATGTTATTTGCATCCAATCTTGATTAATGACATCAGATGCTAATTCAAATACGTCGTCTGTAATAAGTACGTTGGAATATTGTTATAAACACTTCATTTTGAAAATACCTAAAGGAACAAAGAAGCCAAAATTGTATTTAAAATTACATTGAGCCTAATTCAGTCTTCTTACAAAAATTACAATTATCAAAATTAGTTTGTTACTTAAGGGATTCATATATGTGTATCAACATACATTGACTGTGAGATTGATAGATACTGTTTAAAATACATTATTCATATCACATAAATTATAAAATTGTTGTGTTAATTAACATCCATTATATGATTGTGTAAAGATAAATGTTTCCAAATGTCATTCTAAAATATATATTTTTCTCTTGTCATAGGGATACTTGTTACTATACTTTTCCCTGAAACTCAACCTTCATAACCATTAACATCAAGTAGTTTCGATAGAGACAAAGAACTCAATCGTTACGAAGCTGTTGAATATCAGAAGTATGTTTCTTAACATTTCACTAAGGATAATTTCTCAGTAAATGATGTGTGAAATATATAGAATTGATGTAAATAACTTATTAATGTGAATTATTTAAACGACAACTGCTTTAAAATGCTAGCAAATTAACATGAATACCAAAAGATTAAATTCCATACCAGAAAATTACATCAATTTACAATATTTCTCAATTACATTTTTACTGAAGTAGCGATGTTCAGTTTCATAAGTTTGATATAGGAACTATACCATATTCTGTAAGGGCATTAAGTAATCTGTGAATAAATCCCTGACCACACAACCTACTTAACGAAATTGAAACCTGATATCTTGAATTGAATTTAGCTTAACATATTCGAATATTTGGTGAAAGTGATGTTCTATAACCGCTATTTACTTATTTGGTAACTTTTGTGAGACTATATTAATCCAATAAAATTTCTTGTACTATATTTAACAACTATTTTATAACCCGTCATTCTTTTTAGTTTATTACTTAAATATATCTTCAGATATATTACACGATATATCTTGACATGTTTAACAGATATAAAAGTTCTGTACCTCTTTAAAATTCACTATTATTGTTGCAATTTTAGTTTGTTGTTTAGAGTATTAATTTTTAAATGTCATAAGTTGAAGAATTAATGTAAACTTTATAATATCGTTTGTTTATACAAATGGAAAAACAATAGTAAATACTAGAGATAAGTGGTTTTATTTCAGTTTCTTACTTAATTTCTCTTTCTGATAGTTTCATTACTAAGTAATGTTCTCCATTATTCGATAACCGATTAATTTACATCCATGTATTGTAGCCATAATTATACAAACATTTCACAAGAAGCAAACAGTAAAATATGATTTGTCTTAAGAAATATATTCCGTCTACGTTTAATTTTCATTATTTATTCCAAAACAACAATATAATCACTTTTACCAAAACATTTTAAAGAAAACATTGTTGTCAACAACAAGTTTAATGTACTTTAATATTAAGTATAATAATCCAATTTTTGTTGATGAACAGCACATATTTGAAACCGGAAATCTTTTTGTTTTAGGTGTAGAAGAGGTAAAACACGAAACGATATGTTTTTGGTCTAGAAATGACCTATATCTTGTAATTCAGTATTTAACGATCAGGAAATTCTCTTTGAGATAAACTTCATTCATCAATAAAAGACAAAATGTCAAAATTTCCTTGAAGAATATTATTTATATTACTACTACTAAAACATTAAAAGCTGAAGAAAAACACCTGGTGTTTCCAAAGAGTTGTTATTATTAAAAGTAACTTAATAGTTATATTTCTTTTATATTATAAAGAGTTATACAATAAGGGCATTTATAAACGTTGGTTTTAAAAACGATTTTTAGAAATATAAGCAATACGCTATGTGATGAGAAATATTAGAAAAGTAAAGACTGAATAATTGAATGATTTAGTTTAGAAAACAGTGAATAGATAAGAACTGCACTTGATTAAAGCTTATCAAAGAAGCTGAAGATACACCAGAAGAATGTATTTTTGACTATCAACAATGAGGACAAGTACATCTACAGTTTAAGTTACCTTTATCATTTTTCACGATTACTCATTACAATAATTGAAAAAAAAACAATAAAATTGTCCAATAATCTGACCTGTAACTTTATTTAATGATTTTTCTTTTTATGACATGTACTTATACAACCTATATGAAGTCAAATTGTACTGAAATAATAATAT
This sequence comes from Tachypleus tridentatus, assembly GCF_004210375.1. NCBI lineage: Eukaryota > Metazoa > Arthropoda > Merostomata > Xiphosura > Limulidae > Tachypleus > Tachypleus tridentatus. Next base: position 158,655,160 of record NC_134831.1, read on the forward strand.
ATCAGAGGTGAAGAAAACTAAGTAAGAATTGAATTGAAAGTTTCATGTAACTGAGAAGAGATGACACGAGATATATTTTAGTATATGCAAACACCTATAAGAATACTTATAAAAACGATTTTTTTCTGTCGCACTGACAATAAATGGTGGAATTACATGAAAACAATATAACTTTGTTATATGTGGTAAATGTAATGATAGATTTGGATTCATATTAATCTGTTAGTATATTAAATAGAATGTCTTGCTAAATGATTCAATGAATAAGTTAATTTCACCAGTTTTGCATATTCTGAAATTCCTTTGCAAACAAATAATTATTGTGTGAATAAAAGACCTTTCAACTAATCGCATATAATATAACTCTTCTAGTATTTTATTTTTTCAATCTTCATTAATAAAGGATTTCATTCATTGTAATCTGTATAAATAGATATCAATGGTGAATTTATTATGTATAAGGTTCACAATTTATAATTTAAAAAGCTTGATTTGTGACATACTACATTCATGTAACTTAGCAATGGTAAATATCCCTCACAAATTAACTTACATGTAGAATTTCTGACTAACTGGTGGAATAATGAAAAAGTTAATTAACTAAGTGAATCGCAGAAATGAATTATAACTTTGTTAGTCCTAACTGACACTGAATTAAATAACTCCCTGATAACTCATTTATTTCTCATGAATTAATTTCTTTACTAATTTTGTTGTTTATATCATAGAGTGGAAACAGCTAGGTGCATAATGTTCATGAATGCCTCCCAGTTGTACAATGGTATTGTCTGGGAACTTCTACCGTTAGAAACCATGTTTTGTTACCCATGATGGGCAGAGCACAGATAGCCCTTCGTTTAGTTTTGTGCAAAATAACAAAACAAAACAAAGTTTCATGAAATTTCTAAATATTGTGTCATTAGCTCTCTAGTAATAACATATCTAAAATAAAACATTAAAAATATTATTTATAAATATACCAAAATGATGAATTTCCTTTAAAATTCCCAAACCAAATAAAAATAATATCAATTTCTAGACTTCGCTCCTAAAGATCAAAGTTCTACTAACTTATGGTTTACAAATTATCAAAATGCGTTGTGTAGCTGTTATGTTAGATATAATAATTCATATAAAGGATGTTCGAAATATTTGCCTAAAAAATACAAAACATTTACATAAATATTTTAGCTTATACTGATCGAGTATTATATTTTCTTTTCGACGATATCGTAGAACAAAAGTAATTTCCTTCGAAAAAAATATTAAAAAAAAATGTTTGATCGTCACTAAATTTTCGAGTCCGCGTCGCGCTAAACATGCTCGCCCTCCCAGCCGTAGAGGTGTATAATGTGACGGTCAATCCCACTATTCGTTGGTAAAAGAGTAGCCCAAGAGTTGGCGGTGGGTGGTGATGACTAGCTGCCTTCCCTCTAGTCTTACACTGCTAACTTAGGGACGGCTAGCACAGATAGCCCTCGAGTAGCTTTGTGCGAAATTCCAAAACAAACAAACAAATCGTCACTAAATTAATAATGTATGGTATCTTTTAGTTCAGAATCTATAATAGTTTGACAAACCAGGATTTTATACAAAGCTATTAATACGGTGAGATATACTCTTTTGAAACCTTTACTTTCAACACCTTCATAGGACGGTGTGTATATGATATGTGATTGTAATACATGAAGAAGTTTAATACAAATAGACAACCAGTATATGGTGAAAATTATTTTATTTTTCAATGTTTCTTCCCATGGTCTCATCAAGTCATAAACACGTTACTGAAAACATGAAAAGTAATTTATCACAAACGACTAAGCTAGAACATACATGTAAGTATTTTATGAACTACGATTTTTTAAAAATAGTCGTCAGTGTATCTGTAAGTTTTGTTCAAAATATTTCAGTATATGTTATGCTTAAGACTGAAATTTCTCTTAAATACATCAAAGAAGCAGCAATGTTACTCTATTATTAACAGTGTTTTTCATATAAAAAATCACAAAGCACTGACTTATTAATATCTCAGGCTATAATTTTGCTTGTATATAACAGATTTTTACGTTTTCATTTAAACTGATGGAGAACTATATGCTTTTCATAACAAAATCGCTTTCAACAATACGTAATGTTGGACGTACACAAGAATATTGTATTTTCCCATGTACATCAGGAAAATCGTGTTTTAAAGTTAAATATTCTTTTAATGTAAGGAATCACTTCTTTTCAACTTGGGATTTTGTTATTTATAGTATTTTAAAGATACGCATGCGCGCGCACGCGGATAAATAAATAATACTCAGATGTGCATTCTAAGGATCCACTTTGTATGGGTTTAAAATTTAACGTTTCTTTCCTCTTAGTGTTGTGGCAATGACACGTTTCTTTTGAATGTAGTTTTTATGTAGCTTAGATCATAGGTTCAGAATACACATACTGACAGTCATCTAGAACATATCAACCTAATAACCAGAGTGTAGCGATACTTTCGATAATATCAAGTAATTTATATAAATTATTAAACGAACGAATGTAAAGAGACATTTTTATACAGAAAGCAAAATGATAACTTCGTATATAGCTTATTATCAAAAGAACTGGTATTTCTGCTCAGGAAATATAATGTTATATATTTTCTTAAGCTATAACTAGCTTTTGTTGTTACTTTTGAATAACAGCCTGGATATGCAAGGTACATTTTTTACCTCTCAACGTTGAAACATCTTAAATAATTATATAAACTATTCCTTAAAAACACATGTGGAAATATTATAGATTACCCAATATTTTTATTAATTTAGCATTGTGAGTCCTCAATTCCACTATAGTATTTATAGATAGACACAACCTATTTTTTATTCTATTAAAAATATAAATTCTTTTTCTATAAGACTAAGTGAAATTCCTATGTAACTATGAAAGAAAGCTGAATATCCATGAAATACAAATATCAGCATTTTATGCCGCTCCAGATAAAAACTTAAAAATGTTTATAAAGTGTAAAATAAATACTAATAATTTCTACCTATATCGAATATTTATGCAACAAAGAATTTTATATATAAAGAAGTAATATATACATATTGTGGTACTGTGGATTTTCTGATTATGTTTATTTGTAATTAAGCACAAAGCTACACAAGGAGCAAAATGTGTTTGGCCCATAACGGATACCGAATTACGGTTTCTGGCGGTTGGACTACTCAGACATACCGCTGTACTCGTTTTAATTCATAATACAATAAAAAAAAACTGAAAAAAAAGACGTTTGGAGTAATATTTATAAAGATATTAGGTAAACGTAAAATGCAAGCTCTCAAGTTTCAATAGCAACAGTCAAGTGACCACATAAGTATTTAGCAGCTTAATTGTGCCATCTTCTAACGTAAATAACAGTTACCATCTGAGGTTATACTTTCGTTTGTATATAACACGTTTTTTATGTTTTTATTTAAATTAACGAAGAATTTTCATTCTGAACTACATACTTTTTATGACAAATCCATTTCAACATCATGTCGTGGTTGACGTTGGAAAGAATATTGTATTTTACAATTTACTTCTTTAAAATTATAGTTGAATTAAATATTATGTGTATTCTACGAGGTCTGGCATAGCTAAGTGAGTTAAGGTGTTCGATTCATAATCTAAGAGTTGCGGATTCGAATCTCTGTCGTACCAAATATGATTGCCCTTTCAACCGTGAGGCATTATAATTAACGGTCAATCTCATTAGTCGCTGGTAAAAAAGTGGGCCAAAAGTTCGCGGTGGGTGGTGATGACTAGCAGACTTCTCTCTGGTCTTACACTGCTAAATTAGGGACAGCTAGCGCAGATAGCCCTTGAGTAGTTTTGCGCGAAATTCAAAACAGAAAGTATTCTGCACATAAGTTAATAACAAAAAACTGTGTCTAATATTCGTCCTTTAGTTTCTCAATCTTATCTTACAAAAAACTCCAGCGTTGTGCTTAAATCATACTTTTAAGTAAAAGTGAAGTTGTAGAATGACTATATCATTATTTAAAGAGCAGAACAATTTTTATCTTATAATAAGTTCTAGAAACTTTTGCTCTGCCATTCGGTATGTGAGATGAGATGATATACAAATCAGAGATGATATGATACAAAATATAACTAAAGAAGCGCTCATTCTCTTGAATGACTTAGTATTTTTTTTTGTTGTTGTTTTTTTACATACGCGCTCTTATAACATACACTTGATGTCGCATTTTGCCTAATTATTATGATACAAATATATGTATATGATTTTATACAAAATGTTAAAAATTATAAGTTTGAAAAGGTCTTATTTTACCCCCAGTAACATACATTTAAAAGCATTCCAATGAATAACAGAAGCGTACATAGATTGTAAATCCTTTTAACAGTAGCACTTGCTTGTGGTTAGTGTGCTCTACTCGTAACCAGTTGGTCACGTGTTTAAATCTCCTCCTCCCCAACATTGCTCGCCCTTTCAACCCTAAGGGTATTGTAGTGCAATTTTTAATAACCATATGTAACATTGAATACTACATGCATCTTGTTTATCAATCTTTTAAAGTGAATTAACCTATACAGGGTTCCGTGTGCAAATAATGATAGCACGCATTCTTGAAGGTCATTAAATGCTCTCTTTCATTATGTAAAACGCTTTTTTACACAAACCGTATCTAACACTGATATTCGACATTGAACTAAATAAATCCTTTTAGTTAATCTTTGAAACTACGCTTACTTATTAAGGACTAATTTTGTTTTTAAATAAAACGTACGTTAGAATGTGGATAACTTTAACAGTGTTATGAAGAAAAAGAGATCAATGATGTTTATCAGTCTCTTGAGTAATCTAAGAAATTAAATGTTTCTAGTGATCATTCTTTTGACTGTAAACGTAATCGATTTCAACATGCGTTCCAAACGTTTAATCATCATTTTGTCTAAAAGAAGTTTCCATTTTAAACCAATTTAAAGATATTTTTACAGATGTTATTTTAAAGTGTTTTTATTTCATGTTTATCCCAGTAAATGTTTATATTTATATAATAACCTGCTTAAACTGTCATCCATATGTTACCAAAGTTTCATGAAATAGAATCTAGTGATTTTCAAACGATTAAGAGTTTGGTTACTAAATATTCTGATGTCAAAGTACATTATTCTCATTGTTAAACTGTTAGTTTTAAAAGTAGAACTGGCAAAATTTGTGACCCAAATAAATATCAGAGTCAGTTTTCAAACAGTATCGCATTGAATCATCAATTGATATGTTTACTCCATTTTCTGAGAAAGGTGTCTAATAGAAACAAAATGTCGGACATTTAAGTTTTGTATACAAGAAAGGATTTTTGTTGACTCCATTGAACTGATACTTGAAATCATCGGTATTTGATAACACACGATACGGATACAGTATAAGAAAAGTCAAGGCAATTGTACGTTACATAAATACTTTATTTATCAGCAGTAATCATCAGTAAAGGTATCGTCAAATATACACTTAAAGTCTTTTTTCCTAGCTCCTTGGTAGGTGTTCAGGATACTGAGAAATAAATGAAACAAAAATTTACAATTTTCCCATCCTTGTCAAAGAACTGTGTCCTTCTTCGTTTCACTTGTTAATTGAAAATTAGCAAATACTAAATTTTTACACGCATTTAACCAAAGTAACGTTACCACTTACTTCTATAATACGTATGGTTGGTCCACAAATGTTTAATTGCTTACTGGAGTTACACATTTAAGCTACCTTCGTGGAGGTTTCGTCCGTCTCGTTTTTTCGACGGCGGTTACTTCCTCTCCCAGGTACTGGTAACTAGTTATGAAGACCGTGTAAAGTTAATTATTTAATTAAACTAACCGGATTTCTTTCTCTATGGATATGAAGAATTTTTTTAGATAAATCTACTTTCCTTAGGGATAGCCCAAGTCGTATGGATGTTAATGCTTATCCAGCCCTAAGGGGTTGTCAAGCATAAATACTAACATTTGAATAATTAAACTAGTATTACTATAAAGTTATATTAAGGACAAGTAATTTATTTGTTTAATTATAAAAAAAAACAACTTAACAACAATTGAAATAATTGAGACCTCGTGGATCTTTATGCCCGTCAACCCTTATAGGCTGATGAAAAAGGATGCTGACATTTAAATTTTACTATTAGTTTTGAATTGCTAAAATGGCTAAATCTAAAAAGTGAATCACCGGTTACGTTTTACCTGCTGTGACTGTTTCTTCATCAACTCTTTTATTTCAATACTCGCTACAGATGATCGGGACATTGCTCTCTTCTTGTCTGTTTGTTTGTTATTTTCAGAAGACGATAGTTCTAGGTCTTCATCTAACATGTTTTCATTTGGTCTTGTTTCGCTAGATGATTCGTTTAGTTGTTTATTTTTGTGCTATGTTTCTCTTGTAGCACTTTATATGGTTGCTACACTTCATTTGTTCTCGCAGCGGTCTGCCTGGTTTGATCTTGTTTGTGCGTCTTCCTTGGAAGGTTTTTATGTTTAATAACCCAAGGGTAGTCAGATCCATGATAGGTAAACTACCCATCGCCAGGCGGTGAAAGTGCTTTATTTCAGGCATTCCAGTTTCCCCCACAAAGAAATTTTGCGCTGTTAGATTTACAGATCCCCAACCCTCTGGGTCTGAAAGGACTGTCTCCGTCCTTGCTTCTATAGCAATGTTTTTTGTTTCTATTTTTTAACAGACACACGGTTGTCTGCAGCTCCATTCTCAACACACTCTTTTGGCTATATTCACCCAACCTGGACTGTTTGTCTTCTACAACACTGCTTTTTTGATGTTTTGATATTATTTTTCATTCCAAATACTTCTTACAAATCCTATACAGTGTTATAACACTGTCAAGAATTAACCTTAGTTCTGCGAGCAGGGCTGAAGAGAAGCGAAAGTTTCTGACCCTCCATGGTTGTCTTTCAAGTCCTCTGTGAGACTTTTAAAATATAAAACCAAAACTATTGCCAAGTTAAATTGAACTGAAGGTGATCAAACCCACTGATTAAAAACTCCAGTCACCAAAAAATTTAGCCTTAAAAATACGTTACAGGTTACCGATATACTCTTCATTAATCTATTTTAACATTCTAAACAAAAATACCACCCATAAAAGACAAAACAATTAATTAATTTATTTTTTAATAAAAAATGCAGTAAAACGCAACTCGTTAACCAAATAATTTCTAGCTTTACCTTGCACCTACGTAACATGAAGCACCTTCATATCTCCCTCGAATATAATGAAAAACGCTAATATAACACGAATTGAAGTACTAGCCCATTTGTGTTTCAGTTCCACTGCTCAGACACAATCCGGATATATTATTCGGCGTCCTAACAGTGAAAGTGGGTTTTCAAAATTAAACGTATTTTAATCTAACGATCTCCACCCAGAATTATACTAGTCCCAGATTAAAATATATGTTATGCCTAACGGTGCGGTGTCTGAGAGCCGCTGATTCGAATCCCTGTCACACCAAACATGCTCGTGTTTCCAGTCGTCGAGGCGTTATAATGTGACGGGCAATCCACTATTCACTAATAAAAGAGGAACCTAAGAGCTGGCGGTGGATGGTGATAACTAGCTGCCATCTTTGTAGCATTATATTGCTAATTTAGGGATGGCTAGCGCAGATAGCTCTCGTGTAGCTTTGTGTAAAATTCAAAACAAAGAAAAACAAATAAAATTATACCCATTCTTAGAATTTTTATTATCAGTATTAATGTTCTAAGAAAATATAACAACCGTTTTTTAACCTTTTATCCCATCAGTATTAATTTAAATGTGAAGTGAACAGAAATTCAATTTTCTGAACTTCCAGATTACATTTGGCTTTGAGCTCTTTTTAGTTCAAGGTCAAATGCAATAAAATTGAAATTCCTAAGCAAGTAAAAATGAAAGGTGGTCAGAAATTAGTGGAATTTCTTTTTGTTCATTAAAACTCCTCTATTAATTAAAACTCTTGGAAATTGCTTATGGTATTCGAGATTTTGAATGTATTTAGTTGGAGTATAGAAGCCGTCAAGAAGACCAGATATTCTGTTTTTTTTTCTATTGTTAGACATGCGCACAAAATCGAAGATCACTAACTGAGAAACCACACAGGGTGTGTCTCCTCTCAATCCCAGAAAGAACACAAGCCCAGAACCTTAGTTTACTTATATTTCCAAGAAACATACAGATATTTAATTATATTTAAATTTTCTGCAATGAGTAAGAAAAACAAAGTTGACAATAAATGATATATCACACTGTTTACATATTGCACAGAACAAATTGACATTTTCATAAAATACATTAACATGTCGCTTATTGTCCGTTCCTCAACAATAACGTGAAAAACGAAAAGCGTGTTAACCCGTCCGACTCGTAATCTGAGGGTCGCGGATTTGCATCCCCGTCGCGTCAAACATGCTTGCCCTTTCACCCATGGGGACGTTATAATGTGACGGTTAATCCCACTATTTGTTGGTAAAAGAGTAGCCCAAAAGTTGGTGGTGAGTGGTGATGACTAGCTGCCTTCCCTCTAGTCTTACACTACTAGATTAGGGACGGCTAGCGTAGATAGCCCTCGAGTAGCTTTGTGTGAAATTCAAAAACAAAGAATAGAAAAAACGAAAAGGGAGAGAACGTGATTGGCTCGTGCTTTATTGTCTGTTGTGGTTATATATCAGGTCCTCCCTTAAGTAATGTCCGATGTTAGGTTCAGGAAAAGAGAAAGAATTTCAAATGCTTTTAATGTTATTTAATCATTAATGTATGTTCCATTATTATTAATTACTTCTTGCCAACGATTCACAAGCTTCTGAATGCCACTTCTATAAAATTATTAAGGTTTGGAGGAAAAGAATGTAGAGAGAGTAGTTTTGACATCTTCATGTGTTCCAAGCTTTTTATCATCAAAATAGTTATGGAAACTTTGGAATACATGATAATCCGAAGGGGAATGGTCTGGAGAATAAGGTGGATGTGGAAGTTTTTTTTTTAGTTTAGTTCTTCAATCTTTGCAGAAGTGATCCTTACTGTATGTGACGTGCATTATCCTGGTGTAACACAACATCTTTATGATTGATCAAAGCGGGCATCTTTTTTTTCAATGCAACATTGAAGCGCGCTAACTGTTGACAATAAAAGTCTGATGTAATTGTTACATTGAGTGACAACAACTAAAAGTGAATCACACCAACAATATCCCACCAAACGCTTAACAAGACTTTCCAAGTGTGAAGGTCCATTATGGGCTATGCTTTAACCAGTTTACCTGCACTGATCCATCGTCTGCGGCGCTTAACATTTTTAGAATGTATTCATTTGTCATCTATAATCATTAACCTGCCCAAGTTACGTTCACAAGAGTGAAGAAAAGTGCAAATGTCCATTCTTGCTCTAATGTTGGCTTCTTTCAAATCATGGGGGACCAATTTTCCAAGTTTTGACACCTTTTCTAGCTGTTGCAGATGACGATGAACTGTTAAATAGGTTAAATTAAGCTTCTCTGCTAGTTCTTTAACTGTTACAGCACAATCTTCATTAAGTAAAGCCAGCCACAAGTCAACATTAAACTCAACAGGACGACCTGAACGTGGGGCATCACTTAAGCTGTAATCACCTGATCTGAACTTCTGATGCCACCTTCGACATTCTCTTTCATTGGGAGACTCCGCACCATAAACATCTTCAATATTTCGTGTGATTTTTGCTGCAGTGTTTCCTTTTTTTAAACTCAAAAAGCATTATATGCCTAATTTCCTCCTCAGACACATCCATCTGCAAAAGGGTTTATTGGATTAATAATCTGAAAAAGTGAAGGCGGGTTCGTTTATTTTATTTGTTTGAGCATTTTTATACATGTTCTACTACACATTTTAGCTATTAAAGCCTTCTGGACAGACAGAAATAATAATACACTTTCTGTATGAAATTTTTTCAGATATTTCTTATGAGTTGATCTGATAGTTTTGTAGAGATATGCATTTGTTCCAGAAAGTTGGTGTTTCTGTAAGTTTTATGATTTTGCGTGTAGGTTATGTTGTTTTAATGGTATTTTGCGGCAAGAGTTGCGACGCGTGTTTCACTCGTTGCGATCTGCTTATTTTGTGAAGGTTTCTACCCGGTATATAAACTGGAAGGCGGCAGGTTGATTGTATTACATTTAGATGCGTGTATTGTAGGTTTTCATAGAGATATTTCGGCATGCTTCACGTGACCGGGATTTTGTTCTCAATAATTGATATGATCTATAAGTTATATCAGCATTATTGTGCTGGCTTTGCTTCCTCTAATATAAGCGCTAACATTTTTAAGGTTATCTAATTTATTTTAATTTTGGTTTTGAGAAAATGTGAGCTCCAGGTTAAATTTCTATTATAGATTAATCTTAGAAATATGATATTTTTCAGAAATTTGACTTAGTTTTCACTTAGAAATTTGATTTAATTTTAAATGCTTTACTTTTGTGTTTTGTTTCAGGTTGAAGCAAAAGATAATTGATTGTGTTTAAAGAGGGTTTGGTAAAAAATTAAGCTCTTAAGATTCAAAATCTTCATAAAGTCATGATGCAATTTTATCAAAATTCACTAAAGCCTGTCTATTATTTTTATAATAATGTCTGGTCATGTTATGCCTGCTTGTTGGTCTTTGAAAAATAAAAAAAATAAAAGGAGGCAACACCCAGTGGTAAAAAAATTATGGGTGCCGTTTCACCAGATTTCCAAATGTTATTTATTTGGATATTGATGAAAAGATATAAAAAGATTGATGTAGTTAGGGAGGAATTTAAACCTTCTGTGCCTGTTGGTTTAGTGCCATTAACAAATGACACTGGTGACGTTATAATATTACGGTCAATCCCACTATTCGTTGAAAAAAGAGTAGCCCAAAAGTTGGCAGTGGGTGTTGATGACTAGCTGCCTTCCCTCTAGTCTTACACTACTAAATTAGGGACGGCTAGCACAGATAGCCCTCGAGTAGCTTTGTGCAAAATTCAAAAACAAACAAAACAAATGACACTGATAATCTCATACTCATACATTATAATATTTATTTACTTCATAACAGATGGCATTTATTCGAGAGGATTAGAAAAAATGTAATAATTATTTGGCTAATTCAGGTGGTTTTCACTGAAGAAAAGTAAAGCTGTAAGAATGTTTTTTTTTTCTTTACTTTGTTACTTATTATCGGGTACAGGTGTTTATTTATACATGAACTAAGAAAAGGAAACTATAGACTAATGTAAACAAAACTGTGTTTATAAGTGTGGTGTTCAAATTAACAATAAGCAGTTTTTAATTAAAAATCAACTAAAATCGCGATAAACTTATTTAGTTAGGCTAGTTTTAAATCAAAACATCTTGATATGTAACATCACCTTAAGATAGGTAGATAGCTAGATGTTAGTATCTGACATTTTTAAAACAATATTGAGAAATTATACATCGTTTTTGATAATTGGTGGTGTATCTGTCGGTAGACCTATCATCTTAGGACAAATTAATTTGTGTGTGTCTTTTTATCTATCTATATATGTAGTTATCAAGTTACAGGAAATGATTTAACAAACAGTTGGAAAAAAATTTGATTATAATTTTCTAAGATTCACATGCTTTGTGAGTAACTTCGCTGTAAACGATATATTGAAGATAATGTCGTTCATTAGTACTTAGTATTTATGCTACCTTGTCGTGGGTTTAATTCAACGCTGCCTGGTGTTGTCTTTGGTCTTATAGTTTTGGTATTAAACTTAATAACTTATCTCAAAGATGTTGTTACAGTGTAATTTTATCTATGCACACATATTATTACACGCATATATATATTTACATAAACAAGTATATGAGCTCTATATAATATAAAGAGTGGAAATAATACATATACAAAATTAATCTATCATGTTAATATATTCCAGTAAGAGAAATATAAATAAATAAATACATTTTCTTATGCTTTTACTTGTAAAATGAGAACTGATAATTTGAAATTAAGAAGAAAGCTACCCAATGGGCTATCTGTGCTCTGTCCACCACGGGAATCGAAACCCGTGTTTTAGCGGTGTAAGCCCGCAGACATATCGCTGTGCTATTGGCGAACGAAAAATTAGAATTCATTGCTTCATCAGTTGAAGACTCTCGCTGTTAACAACATTTTCAACCATAAATCCACTACTGTCTTACGTGGTTTTGCTACATTAGAAGATCTAGGTTAATTCTAAATATAAATTCTAAGATAACATTTGAAAAATTATTTATAATATAAGCATAATGATAAACAATAATACAGAATTATTTTCTTCAGGTAAACAGGTCTTCCACCGTGGAAGATACAGGGATCGGCAGCATCTGGATTTATAAATGTGTAGTTTCTCAGACGGTGATCGAATGATTGACATTATAATATGTGGAAAGATTAGTTGTTCTTTGGAAAGATGTAGTTTAGATATGTCGAATAGGAAATTGTTTATATGTTTGTAATTTCATGTCATATGAGTGTTATCATAATATGACATAATGACAGCAGAGAGACAAGGAGGATACACCTAACGAAATTCTTGCCTTAATTATATTTTCACTTGAGGATGTACATGTTGCCCACGTAATAGAAAAGGCGTGAACTTCGTGTACTTATGTTTTCATAAAGTTTTTATAAATACCACACAGGAGATCAGCTAAAAATTCTGTGCATGTTGGGGAAGATAAGTTAATTGGATTGTATGGCGTATTTTGTTATTGACAGAGTTCAGTCAAATTTAACTTTTATTAATAGTGGTGTGCCCCCAGAAATTAGTCCTTGGATTCCTCCCAATCTTTTTCACACCAATGATAGGGGCATAAATAGCGCATCAAAAAACGTTTGTTGACGACATTGAATTCTAGGGTATTTTTAGGGTGTGTTGTGTGAAGGATATCCAAGTATTCCTGAATGATTTTTCAAGTGACCTTAAATGGTATTAATTTGAGTCACATGTTTAACAGTGATGGAATTCTAACCAATAGTATAACTAAACATATGGGTCATGATATAATTGAACATATATCACTCAAACTATCAAAGCAGTGATCTGTTGTTAATAGCAAACTCGACATCAATTAGTGATATTATATTAATTAAAAAACACAAAAATATTTATAGTTTTATGCAAATCACTATTTAGGTCTTACTTGCAATACTGTGTCCAGTTTGGTCATCTTGTATAATTTAGGCTATCAAATTATTGAAAATAGTTCAACAAATAACTGCTAGGACGATTTTAGGAAAGTAAGGGTTATCTTATGGAAATAATTTAAGCTTAAGGTTTTTTTCAAACTTATGTTTGTTAGCTTTTAAAAAAAAGAGGCTAAGAAGGGCAGCTTAGAAGATTATAAGGGGGATCGATAAGATAAGTTTACCTGATTTCTTAATGTTGTAACCTGACGATAATTTAAGTTTAAAACCATGAAAACACATGATAGGTTCCAATTAAGAAATTTAAAATTTTCTGACAGGATGGCTCGTTATGAATAATTGTCGTCCTAAATAAATAAATGGTGGTTTGAATTTTAATTTTCTCTCAGTAGTTGGTGTGCATGAACAGCCTTATAAAGTCAACTAATTCTTTGTTACCTGTAATTTTATATTGTTTTTAACAGTGCTTTAACGGAACAGACAGCCATGATTTTTGCATAACTTAATTGTTCAAGTCATTCAGAATCATTAGTTTATTGATTAACACTTTTATCAAACCTCATTGGACAAATCGGAGATTATTGTCGCACTCTTTATGAAAATCGGATCCACATAGGCCACAAAACAGATATTGACATACTATTGGCATTCAGTGAGTACGTTTACTGATATTGTATTGATAAAGCTACGTTAATACAGGAAAAGAAGAAAATCACTTGTAAGTTCAAAGTGCGTATGTGTGTGATACTTATGGGAAATACATTTGACGTCAGTGTGATCGCAACGTATTAGATCCAAAAGTTAAAATGGCACGAAAATCAAGAGGAAAATAGCTGCAGATAAAATTAAAGGCAAGAAGAAAGAGAGAAAGAATAAGTGATCACTCTATATCATTGAAGAGTGTCGAAGATGAAATGTCTAGTGACACTTCTGAGGATCCTATGGACATGTCTGTGACATCGAATAATCGACTCAGATTATCCAAGAATTCAAGTGTGAAAGCTCGGAATTAAAGACGTTGTAGTACTCCGACAGGGCGCGAGAACGTTGTCTGTTCAATTCGTGAGTTATTTAGTATCAAATTCACAGCAACATCAAACTTTCCAAACGAAGAAACTCTATGGAAGGCAGCAGGTTTCAGTGCTCTTGACAAGAACAATTGATTGATTTCTTCCTGCATTTCCATATAAAGGATTCTATGCGCCGTGTTACTGTCAGGACATCCAGATAGTCTTATGAACTTGATCGGAAACGATATTTGTAAAAAAAAAAAAAAAGAGATCTGATAATACGAAACTTTTGTCATCTGCCAACGATATACAACAAGTTCTGTCACAGAAATGTATTCAGAGAAAAGTTATACTTGCACTACTATGTTAGTTGATGATATTAAAAGAAGTGAAAAAGGAGATTGAAGATTGGAGAACACGATTTTGAAACTGTTAGATGGCACTTTCGTTGACTGAACTCGGAGTTTTAGCTAGAACCAAGAGTATAATATGTCCAGGTTTACTTTAAGCGAGCTGCACTGTAAGCGATAGAGAACGATTGACAAAGGTCATGAGTGTTTGTTTTGTTATAGGAAATTACAATGAGCTATCTTTGTGTTTACCGAGGGGAATCGAGCGCTTGATTTTAGTGTTTGGAGTCCGAAGACCTACTGCTGTCCCTCCAGGTGATGAGAATTATCCCACTGACATAAAGGTCAAATAATTCATATCTACTCTAAAAAGAAAGAATAAGAAAGTGAACAGACAAATACCCAAGAACAGAATAAATTATGTTTGATATTAGTCTGGAGGGTGAGTCAACAACACAACACCACGTACGTCTTCTCAGACTAAGTTTACTACTGTGCACTATGGCAACCAAAAACTTGTGATAACATCATTAAATTTGCAAATGATTTCGTATAATATTTTTGTGAAATTTTAGTTCAACTTAAAAATTTTAAAAATAAGGTTTTTGGTCATTCCAAAATGATGTTATATATTAAGGACTGCCGTATGATAGAGCCCAAACCTTGTATGTCTGGCCTGTGGAAGCACTGTTAAAACAATAAGCAACAATATGGTGTTAACCGGTATATCTACAGAAGTGCAAAAGTGTTTACGTAGTCTGAAGACATAAGGCTAGTGTTTATTTTTTTGTTTATTTGTTTTGTGGAAATCAAGCAAAGTTCCCACAACTAACACCTCAGTTCAGTTTTAGAAACTAGAAACAACTCTCATTTTTCCAATGTAATTTTTGATCCCATTCTTTCTGGTGAACTTATTTTACTTCGGATTTAAAAGAGCAAATTCTACGTCATAGAGTTCATTCTTGTCAAGCTGCTCAGTTGTATGATCAATTAAGCATCAACAAGAACAAAATTACCAAGTTTTAATTTATCATTCTTTGTCAATGACATCTTGTTAAACAAACAATAGATCTTAGAAGAAACTACATTATCTCATTTGTTGATTTGTAATACATAGCGACTGTCTCTTCAGATGATCTACCAAACTGGTGGTAATTTTAACGTCGTATACACGTATCATTCATGGTTCATTAAAACGTTCTAAGAGTTAGCATTAAGCTTATACGCACGTGATAAGCAATCAAGTCAGCTTAATCTGTCTTTCATTGAGAATTACTGAATCAGAGAAAATGAACCATTAAATAGTAATCGCTACTACAGTAATTCTGAAACGAATAACGGGGCTGATTGCCAATTTTATTTTATAAAAGCAAACGAAACTTCCGAGCATGAAGCCCAATCCTCAGATCTTCTGAAGCACAGATGTACACGCTAACTATCAGACCACTCATGACCAATATTAAAAAGAAAGAACGTGAAACAGCTATAAAATCAAACAATACAATACCGAACTACCACTATAATATTTTTAAAAGTCTAAAAGTTCTGCTGTTTTCTAATTGTCATTAATAAACACTTGATTTTCATGTATATCACTTACATTCTTGGTGTAGAAAAAATTGTTGCTGTAATAATTTTAGATAAACTAATAATACTTTTACATAAAGCGAGTAAAGCCTCACTCAGTTGGTATGTTCTATCATTACTTACGGAAAAACTGCTGCTCGAGTATTGCGTGCTACAGCACTGTTGGTAAAATAACACTCAAATATAGTGTGCTGTAGTAAATTGTGGGAAAAGTTCCTATATAACTTAGCTTTATTCAGTAAACTGTTCGTAAACTCCCACTCAAATATAGTGTTCTACAGTAAACTGTGTGTAAAATCCCTCTCTAACTTAGCTTTGTTCCGTAAACGATGGGTGAAGTCGCACTCAAGTGTAGAACATTATTGTAAACGTCTGGTATGATGCAATCCGTTACTTTTGTAATAAGCGTAAAATACGACAACGTAAAAATTACTGTGTGCTATACAGTTAAATTTACTAATTTGTATAGGTGATATTATGAGCACTTCAAAATATAAAACGAAAAGAATGTAAAATAGGAAATTACTTGGATATACATAATGCAAGAGTTTAGTATAAAATAAGATGAGTAGGTTTATCTGATTTCGAACAGATGAACCCTGGAGTTAAACTAAAAAAAAAGATATCTAATTTCAATATTGAAGTTTTATCAGTCGCTAAACCATTCATATATATATATACAGAAAGGTGCTGAACTTGTATCAATCGTTAAATAGTAGCCAGCTGAACTTGTATCAGATGCTAACTTGTTGCCGGCTGAGCTAGTGTCAAGCATTGAGCTATATGTTTGAACAGTGACATATTAATGTTCTGCCAATCGCTAAACTATATAAAATTGTACCTGTTGCTAAAACATAAATATGTATATATAGAAACCTACTAAACTCGCAGCAGTCGCAAAACCACATCCAAGGTTTGTCGCGGCAAAGTTTTCCACAGTTTAAAACCGATAAACTAGAGCGGAGGATCATAAGGGCTTCAGGAGGTCTGTGAACAGGAGTCAAAAATTGATTTTTCTCTGTTATTTTGTGTATATACGTGTGTGTATGTGTTCATGTGCATTTTTTTTTTGTGGAGGGGGTACATAACTTTACAATTAGATTCTCAAATGGATCCGTGACCCAAGAAAGTTAAAACTATATTGGACAAGAGCAAACGCGGCTAGTCAAATGAACTCATTCGACCAAATAGTTGGATTTGAAAATTACACTTTAACAAATACAGTCCTCAATTTGTGTAGTTTCTTTTTTGTTGTTTTACTATTATTTATTGGAAACTTAGCATGACTCAGAAATCCTTTGTTTTTTAGTCTCAGCCTACTAACCGTTAGCTATACGCTGGCCAAGTCAAATATAAAAAAATATGGTTTCGATTATTCACTGTTTTAGATCCGGTAACAGTATTGTTAAAATTACCACTTCAAGGAAATCATATTGAAGTGAAAATCGATTAACTTTGTTTCAAAGTGATGCATATCAGTTGTATAATGCTAATGAATGTTATTAAAATTTTGTAAAACACAACATAGTAATGAAATACTGTAAGTGAATGATGTAGCCAACTCGTAAAATAACACACAGCAATGATACAACTGATAATAATAACTACCATGAAAAACAATAACTGATAATGATCAACTGGATGCCATGGGCAGTAAGTAAACTACCACTCAATGTCATATTTGATAAACAGACAGTTTTAATAATATCCTTAACGATGTTTCTCTACTGATAATGTATTCAATTATTAAACAGGAAAAACACAAAGCATATATTTTAATGTAATGGTACGTGAAGTGGTCGCTTTCATAAAAAATAGACATTTTCAATGTCATCAATGATATATACATAAGAACACATTCCACTGACAACATGTAGAACATAATAACAACAAGGATACAGTTAAAAAAAAAAGTATCTATAACAATACGTGTCGTACCGTAGTTAATGTTTGTTCAGGTGTTACATCGTTATTTCATAATGTCCACAGCGCTTGATGTACAGTCAGAATGTAAATCCGACAGTATGATAAAATTCCTTTTTCTTTCTTACACCAACACTATATAACAAGCGACAGTCGTTAATATCAACATAAATTTAACAGAATGAAGAATAAAGCTCTTCTCGTTCCTTTCATTTTTCTCGCCTGTTGTCTTTGATACTGTGGGTCACAAAGAAATATTCTGTTCGAATTTTTACTTTTTTGGTAAGTAAAAATCAACTTTCTGTTGTTCTAATGATGACCTATGTTGATTAGATAGATTTATAACCATAATTAGAATAATTTGTTATTACATGTAATAATGCATCAAAATAGTTGTAGCAGACATAATTTCCTTAAAAAATAATCGAGTACTTTGTGTTGTTCTAATAATATTCTATGTTGATTACATAGATTTATAACAATAATTATGATAATTTTTATTATCTGTAAAAATGTGCTTAAACAGTTGTGATAGACATAATTCCCGTAAAAAGTGAACGAGTACTTCCTAATTCTATGTTTATGATTAGAATTTGATATTTTCACTGTTTACAATTCTTATTATTAATATCCACGGTGTTTTCAAAATATACAGTTCTGATTTTAATATCTGCAGCGTTTTTACAGAATAAAGTTCTTTTGTTAATATCCATGGTGTTTTCACGGTGTACAGTTCTGCTGTTAATTTTCTCAGTAATTTAACAGAGTACAATTCTGTTGTTAATATTCACAATGTTTTAACAGTCTATAATTCTGTTGATAATATTCACAATGTTTTCACAGTGCACAGTTCTTGTTTTCAATATTCCCGGTGTTTTTACAACGTAAATAAAGCTCTGTTGTTAATATCATCTGTATTTTCCTGGTTTATAGTTCTTGTTCTTAATAACTAATACTTATAAATTATTGAATAGTCTAGTGAGATGTTATGGATTATTTCACTTGGATTAAGTCCAGATCACAACCACCTTACTTTTACAGTGTACTGTTCTGTTGTTAGTAATCAGAATATTTTGTTAGTTCGTTATAAGTAACTGGTTAGTCTTATAAAATACTACTGATGAATTCACTTGAAATTAATCTCTACTATAACCATCTTCTTCGAATTATCCAGTTATGCTTGTCAAGGGTTATTTTTAGTTGCTTTGATGCAGTCAAGAACACCCTTCAAAACGTACTAAAATTAATACTATTTACTTAAAGAAAACTACGTTATTTCTATTTAGTTATTGTATCAAGATATGAAGCAAGAAGCACAGTTTGTTTACTGAAACAAAATAAATATATTTGTTAACTAAATAACAAGAAGAGATAGAGCTATCTAAAAGTAAAATAGTATTTTATCTTTCCTGAACTTATGCAATTATTATACACACATATGAGCATTTACACAATCGCCTTTAAACATAACAACTTATTTCTGCACAGCTTGTTTTGCTCAATTCGACGAAGTATATTCTTGAACTGGAGAGCTTAACGTATGACTGTTGTCACGAATGTTTTAACCATACATATTTAATCCTATTCAATTCGTAATCAAAATTATCTTTTATGAGTGTTCTCACGTGACGTGTTATTAATTAATATAACGCAGAACAACAACAAAAAATGTTGATCAAGGTGAGATTTCGGGTGACAAAAGATGATAACGAAAAAAACAGAACAAAGTAAAGAAGAGAAAATATAGAAAAATATAGAAACTAAGGATATTATGCTGACTAATAACGTTATCAAAGACAAATGTATGAGACATCAAGATAAAATACTCATATAACAATAATACTTATACAGTGTCAGTTTGTTTTAATTTTCGCGCAAAGCTACTCGAGGGTTATCTAATTTAGCAGTGTAAGGCTAGAAGAAAGGCAGCTGGTCATAACCACCCACCGCCAACTCCTAGTCTACTCTTTTAGCAACAAATATTGGGATTTATCGTCAAACCATAACACCCCACGAATCCTCGACCTTCTCATTACGAGTCAAGCGCCTGGCCACTTATATCAGTGTGTCCTGACATAAGAATAATATTCTCGCACAAAAAATATTTATAGAAAAGAAATTTGAGAAAGAATATTAATAATTCAACCAGTTTTTCACAAAAAAAGATTAAAAATGTTACCACAAACTTGTAAATATGTTCTATTAAGTGTTTTAGCAATTAGGATACTATTGAGGTAATAAAGAATATATGTTTTCTTCGAGTTGTGAAGTTATAAGTTAGGATCATTTGTTAAGGCCTATTCATTTTATAATGAAGACCAAATATCATGCACACTTCAATACTTCATGGTTTTAACGCCTTTTTTAAGATGGTGAAGCAGTATTACAACTATACTTGTCATGAGATATTAGCATTAGGTCTGTTATATTTTTGATACAACACTTTTTATCTAGTCTATTTAGTATTTTCAAGAATTAGAAAATTGTACAATAACATACTGCTGAAAAAATTGCAGGAACAAGTACATATTTCAGTATATTTTTGTCATAACTAAATTTTTGTATGAAAAATATATCCGTTAGTATATAAGTGTGTTTGTTTAAGCTTACGAATGAAGTTTGAAGCAACTCAAACGAAACTCACCTCAATCAAGAAGAATACAGCTCAAGGTACCCTATATAAGGCTGTTACGTGAAACTATGCATTCCTCAGTAATTTTCGAAACAAACACCAACATGGATCTTTTGCGGTTTGTTTTGTCAATGTGTACCTTTATCTTGTGTACCCAAGCAGTCAGGTGCCATCTGACAGAGAACGAGGTGGCCAGGGCGGTCCAGATGCTGGAGAATAGCCCGATCCAAAGGAGGGTGGCACAGCGCGTCAGTGTGTCACCAAGCGTCATCAATTGACTTTAGCGACGCTACCAGGAGACGAATTCTTATGGCAGGAGACTAGGTCAAAGCCTTCATCGCTGCACAACAGCTAGAGAGGACCGCTACATCGTGACTACCACTCTGCAGGACAGGTTAGCTACGAGTCGGTCACTGCGAAATGGCCTTCAACATCCACTAGAACCCGTGTGTCAACCCAAACAGTTCGCAATCATCTGCTCGAAGGACGCCTTACGGCCAGACGGCCTGCAAGATTCGTTATTCTAACAGCACGACACCGTGCAGCCAGGCTGGAGTTTGCTCGTCAGTTTCTGGACTGGGAACTTCGTCAATGGGCAACAGTGCTGTGAACAGACGAGAACAGGTTCACTGTGGCTAGTGATGATGGACGTGTGAGAGTGTGGAAACGCCAAGAAGAGCGATTTTCTACCTGTAACATTGTGCAAGTCAACGCTTGTGGAAGAGACTCTATAATGGACTGGGCAGGCATATGCTTGGGTGGCTTCACAGACTTACTCATTCTCAACAGGTTTGCTCTAAACGCACGATGATATAGAGACAAAATTCTGGAACCCATTGTGAAGCCTTTTGCTGGTGCTGTCGACGATGGTTTCATTCTCATGTAGGTTAAGTTGCGAGCCCACGTCGCTAGACTGTATACGGGCTTCCTTGACGCGGAAGAAATAGAAACTTTTGAGTAGCCCGTCAGAACTCCAGATTTAAATCTAATTGAACATCGTTGGGATATGTTATCGAGGCGTGTTAGCGAACGCCACCACTCTCCTCAGAATTTACAAGAACTCCGACAAGTCCTAGTAGACGAATGGGCTGCCATACCCCAAGATAACATCAACAGATTGACTTAGAATATGCTAAATCGGTGTGTCTCAGCTCGTGGATGCCACACTAGATATTGAATGTTTGTAACATTTATTCAATAAACCCATATAAACTGTTTAAAGTATTGTTTCATATAGGATATTAGTTTTCGTGAAATTGGTCATTTTTAAAAATTTTATATCTCCATGTTTTACCGTTCATCACACATTAAAAATGAATACAGATGGGACCAAAATAAAGTAAATTACCTAAAAAAATAAAAATATTATCACATGTAAAACACTTAGATAAATTATATAAGAAAAATACTTGATCCTTTAATTTTTTTGAGCAGTTTGGTACTCCAATCACACAATTATTCGCCATATTATTGCTCAGTTTAGAATTATAAGGCCTACTACGTTACGATGAACAGTAAAATGACATAGTGTTTACGAACTACAAGGGAACTGTTTTGTCCATCTCGGCTGTTCTATCCTATACGCCTCACTAAAACTATTAAATAAATAAATAAATTTAAAAAAAGATATTTAACGCCAATCCTTTTGATTTATATAATTATCACGATTTCTTTTAAGGTCACTCAAATGTATTGTCTCCATAACATCCGAAGGCAACTCATTCCGTAGTCCAACTATCCTACTTGAAGAATAAAATAGTCCTAGCTGAAGACGGCTTAATTCTATATTTCTGTCCTCTATTTCCATATTATCCCTGTTAAATATGAAAAATGTCGATGAGCTAACATTAACAATTCTTTGAGAATCTTAAACACTTCAATGTGATCCTCTCTAACGCTTCATTTTTCAAGAGAAACAATTTTAAGTTTCTTAATATCTCTTTATATAACAGCAACTCCATCCCGAGTGCCATTGTAGTATTCTAGTAACACTCCTCTGAACCATTTCTAACAATTCAATGTCTTTCCTGAGGTAAAGAGCCCAACACCCTTATTAGTGACCTATACAATGAAATTATAACTTCTTTAGTCTTGTATTTAACGTTTCTGTAGATAAAACCTACAATCCTACTTTCACTACAACTTGTAACATCACACTAACTGAATAGTTTTGGAGCCTGATTAATCATGATACCAAGACTATTTTATTTCATGACACTGTTAAGGTTATTCCCATCCAAATCATACACATAATTCAAACTATTATAACCCACATGCAATATCTTGCACTTATGATAATTAACATTCATCTGCTGTTTATTTGCTCAACTCACTAAATGATCTCAATCCTTTTGTAAATCAGCAGCATCTTCTTCTCAGCCAGCAACACCCAAGACCTTAATATCTCCTGCAATTTTAGATAATTTATTAACTATTTCTTCATCTATGTCATTAATGTAGGTCAAAAAGAGCAATGGTCCTGCTACTTAGTCCTGAGGAGCAACATTAATCAAGTTTAACTAAACCACATTTATAAAAATTCTCTGTTTTCTTGCATCACATCAGTCTTCTATACAGCTACTTAAATTATTTTCCACACCTACAGAGATAGATTTTTCTTTAGAAGCCTTTTATTTAGCATTTTGTCAAATACTTTCTGAAAAATCCATATACATCAAATTCACACCTTCATTTTCGTCTACATATGCAGTGACATTTTGAACCATGAAACACTATGTATATAAACCATTTTTTTTATATCAACTGTTATGGTGTAAAAGGCAATGTATATGGCAAACTGTGTACTTGGAAAACTATTATCATACATTCTTCAAGTACCTGAATATTTCTAAAGGACTAAATAAAGAACGTCATGTTTAAGGAATAATAGGCCTAACTCTAACGTTTTGTAAAAATGTATAACTAAAGTTTACTATGTTTTAGATCAGAATGTTGCTAATGAAACAAGAGTGATGCGTTACGAATGTGTTCTGAACAGTTCATCTGTGACTGAAGTGAGTATAACATTACAATTTATATATGTTTAGTATGGTAATAAAGAATGTCATGTCAACTGAGAATTATGATATTAAAAACATATTAGACACGCGTTGAGTTTGTTTGATTTGGTTTCTTTTAAATTTTGATTACAACTGCATAAGGGATGGCCGTACTTTATATAGCTGTGATACATAGATTAAAGGAAAGGCAGCTAGTCAAAACTACTGCGACTGTGTTGATTATATCTGCACTATAACATGCGTGTAATGATGACATTTGTACTGTATCATATTCGTAGTTATTATAGCAGTACTTCTATTGTGGTTGTATTAGTGTACGGTAATCCAAATGACAAGTAATTTAATATTGTTTGTTGTATAAATGTATTATATTTTATTTTTATACACTTTTACACGAATAAAGAACGATTCTATGAATACGATATTATCGGTAATGATTACACGTATTTTATTAAGGTTTAAAATTCCTTTAAATCTCTTCTGAATTTTGTTATTTAGCATGTTTCTAAAGAGGTAATTAAACCTAATATAAAAAGTATCTTTTCATAATTATTTTACGTACATATACTTGAATAGATAAGTGTGAAAAATGGAATATTCCCAGAACTTTTTATTAAAGAAATCTATATATTTATTTTTCAGATCATATAACATTTGTTCCTGAAAAATAAAAAATATTATGCATATATATTTCTTACATGTTTGTTGCAAAATTTCTTATAGTTCAATAACTATAAAAATAAGTCATCCTATGGTTGTTTATGATATAGTTTATTTCTGTTTATACGTCTAAGAAACTCTAAAAAACTGTGCCAGAACCAAACCGCCGCGAGTTTATCCGATATAGAATTTCTGGACGAAATCTGAAACAAATTGGTAACCAGAGCCCAGGTAAATCTATACATATCAAACAAAAAAATAGTTTCAAACCACTGTTTATTGAAGCATTACCAGTTTTGATGTAAGTAAATTTCTCAAAATTTTAAAATTTTCTCTTATTCAGCGTTCTAAATGATATGATGTTTCTTTTCAGGAAATATGGAAAATTTTTCAGTATGGAATATTTTAGCACCTTTGGATGAATTATTATCCATTATAAATATTTTCACTAATAAAAAATAACAAAGAGAAGAAGACTGCACTGTTTGTTTTCGGATCTATTTTATAATTTGTTTCCGTTTTCAATACAACGTGTTTCTAGCAGCGCAAGTTGTTAGACAAACGTCTGTTGGTTTGTGTAATGAAAGTATATAAATCAAATTATACTTAACAAAGTAACAACGCAGGCAACTGTAGTTTCCAGTAACTTAAATCATTTCAACGAAGTGAATGATAGTAAATGTTGCTCAGTAAAGGTTTATATATTCCTTTAAGTTTAAAAAGCGAATTAACGCTGTTTAAATTCGAACACACTCACCTTTATAACCTTTCATTACCGAGGAAAATTACAAATTACTCAACTTTATAGGTAAATTCAGAATAGGGTTTCAGGAAAAAAAAATCGTACAATGATTATATTGTAACTGATTATAATTTAAAAGTATATATTAACACACATAAACTTGTAATAAATATGTTTAATCGTTTAAATAAAAGCCAAAGAGATATTTATAGAAAATAAATCGGATTTTTTTCTTGATTTTTATTTCAGTTTGAAATTTGTGTAAGGAAAAAGATGGTAAGTGTTTTAAATATTATTATGTTGCATAAAACAGTAAAGACATGAAAACACAAAGTTCACAGTAAAATTTGATAATCTATGTGGTTAGAGAATGGTTTACTTTTTCGATTCTATTTGTATTTGAAAAGTATTTTCAATTGAGGGTTATATGTCAGAACGAAAGAAACTCCATGCTTATTTTACAGGTGTAGTGGACTATGTAGAATGTTAAACTTATTTCTGTATCAAGTAAATCATATAAACAATATGATTTCAATATTAGTTTCAAACGCTATATCACCAGCTTCTGCAAGGAAGATTTTCAGTTTTTAACCAGCTGTGAGATAGAGGTGGAATAGATGGTAGAATAAGAGGTAGAGATAAAAGACACGTGATATATGGTGGACAAAGTTGGAACTACGGTCTTCATCTATCTGATTTCCTAGTAAGTTGACCTCATTGTATGTATATATAGTTAACAAGTGGATAAATAACAAATGTGCAGTTTATTTCTATTTGGTTGAAAACACAGCGTGTAAAAGCTTGATTAGCATTGAGCGCATACTAATATATTGAAAGTTGATCTGTAAACTATAATAGATAATAAAGTATAATAATCTTTTCTAGTTTTTATAATTACCTATTCTTTAAAAGTTATTGACACTTTTTTTTATAATTGTGTAATTATAATTATACTTTATATTGTTTTATCTTACAGTTTTATTTCTGCAACAACTTAACATTTTACTTATAAATATAAAATCGTATACATTTATTGTATTTTTTTAAGTTATACCTACATTTGCCATAACAACGGCCCCCTAGTGGCTCAGCGGTATGTCTGCGGACTTACAACTCTTAAAACCTGGTTTCGTTACTCGTGGTGGTTAGAGGATAGAGAGCCCATTCTGTAGGTTTGTACTTAATTCAAGACAACAACAACAGTCATAACAATATATATGTAAGTGTTCATGATTTTTTTGTTCCTACAAATGATTTAACTTTTTCTATTTCTTTAATACAGAATTGTTTCACCCAGAACCCATAAACCGCTTACTCTGGCTTCAGGACTGATGGTAAGAAACAACTGTATAATTTATATCTGATTATTGTTTTCTTGTTTTATTCTATTATTAAGAAACGTTCTGGAACTTAGTAGACTAAAACCTAAAGTGTTCTTGATGAACAATGTTAAAAATCTTAATTCACTTGTGTTTAATTAAACTACCGTTGGCCGTCGACTAATTGGGGTTCTTTTTTCAATCTCTGTGTTTCCAGGTTAGTGGAATAAATAACACAGTCCTTCTGACAAGAAACAAAAACCTCCAGTTTCCTTATTAATATTAAATTCCTTTTGTTCTAATCAGTAAAAATAAAACACTCTTTTTGTTTCCTCATTTTAATTTTATTAATCCGAAAGTTTTCTTTCTCACATTTTGTTTATCTCTTTAATTATCCAATGAATTACTTCAGCATCTGAAATGTTCTCAGTTTCTGTGTAGCTTTTTTAACTGATAGGGTAAAACCATCAAAATCTTTTGATATTCGTGAGATTTGATGTACTGTTTTATGTTCCATAGAAAAGATAGAGATACAATCCCTTGATATTTATGTTTCACGTTGCATTTTCTAAAAATACTTAAAATTAAAATTGTATTCATGAGTCAGATTTTATAGAACAAATAATAGTAATAATAATCTTCAAAGAAACTTGTAACAATATTAGTATTGAAAAGTTGTGAGATCGAAAGAGGGTGTTCTTGAATATGAAGACAAAAGTCTTTATATTCAGTAAACTGTAACAATCAAACCTATATATATGAAAGAAAACTTAAAGCAGCGAACATTGTGGTCAGATAATAATAAAAAAAAACATCTTAATATCTCAATAACAGCATAGCTCATTTTTCGTTGTAATATGAAGGATTTTCTACATGTAATGCTATACCTATACCTATTAATTCGATATTTAGTATCCAGTTAGTTGAAGATATTATCTCGCAAAAGAAGACTTCGTAGGGTATTTAACAAAACTAAAAAAAACATTATTATTACTAGCATATTTCTGTTATTCAATTTTGTTGTTGTTTTTTTAAACATTAAATACGTTTTGCTGATAAATTAATAAAAAATAATTTATTCAAAGGATAGCTTGCAATTAAGCATATACATATCTTGTGAATTTGTGGAATACATTTGCAGTTCTTCACATTGTTAAACAAACTATTCCAAAGTAATTGTCATGACTTTAAGTAAGATTTCCATGAATGAGTTTAAATGTTACTTAGGCACTGATATGAAGATGAAATAAATCTTACAAGTTGAACATAAGTGAAGTTAATGTTTGGAAACCATCAGAGTAAACATTTGGAAAAGAATTCCAAATAGTTAAAACATTTTCTTAAAATTTCAAAATTGATATAAAATTTGAGGGAAGTTAAATTTATTTTAAATTTTGATAGATATCTGGATTATCTACAACTATCCATTAGGTATAATGCCACTGTTAATGTTAAATTAATTAAACCCAGACAACTTTGGATGAATTATACAATTATTCAGAACAATGTCTGTAAACGTAATCGGTATTCTGCTGGTTCTTCGTCCCGAAATAATTAGCATTAATGAAGCAGGATTTAAAGCTTTTTTACTGAAGATGCTTTTAAAAACCCGAATATGAAATAATTCTACAAATTAAAGTGGACTGTTTGTTCCCTTATCAAATTGTGCACATTCTAATTTGCAGATAAATTCTGTTAACAAAACAAAGAACACTCACAACTTCTATTAACATACTTATTGACTAAACATTGATCTCCATAGCCTGTATTTTCTGACTAAAAAGTTAAAACTTTCACTTAACTTTTTTTATCTTATGATGTACATTTTTTCTGATCCAACAAATCAGTAAATATCCATTGACATTTTATCACCTTTCTTAAATTTCCTAACTCATAATTTTTATTTAAATGCTGATTTTTATCACTTGAGAAATTTTCAGCCTTAAAGAAGTGTAATTATTTACCCATTTCCTGAGCTGTTTTACTTTATATACAGTAGCAAAAGTTGTCTTAGCGCTTCCTAAATGCCCTGACATTAGTTCCTAGTTCTCTGTAATTTTATGTTGTTTTTAAATTATAGTATAAAATTACTACTAGTAGATGATTTATACCATAGGAGCACTTTGTTAGCGTCATCTAGATATTATTCAATGTAGTTTTGTTTGCAATTATTATTTAAAAGTATATTTAATAACTTTTCTGAAGAAAGATTCAGATTTCATAAGTTATATTGTAAATGTTTATGATTTTAGTACAGTCATATGCGTTACATGGAAGTTACCAGTTAGTCTTAAATCAAAGAAATTTTTTAAATTATGACACAAACATTCTTTTAACAAGATAAACCTGGTGAATTAGGTATGGGATGATATGTGTTTTCGTATTTTACATAACGTTCGTAATCTTTGTTTTGAGAGGCGTCATGTAATTGTTCTTTTAAGTGAATTACGTTTACACAATTACACTCAAACCATCACCTCTGTATACAGAACAATTAAAATTTTCATTTATAACTAATCAACTGTCGTAACAGAAGCTAAACGATTTAACATCATTGAGGTCATCATAAAAAAAAAACATTTTTGTGTATGTTACTTTTGAGTATTTTAATATATTTTAAAGTTCCTCGAATCTTAATCTATGATACTTACATACTGTAACGTATAAAAACAAATGTCAATGTTAAACAGCATATTTATAGAAATGAATAAGTATATTAACTGATTTATTGATGTGAAATACACAACGACTGGCTCTTTAAAATGATCTACGAAAATAAATCAATAAATATTAATCCCCAACACAATAACTTTGAAACGAATAACGGAACTGACTGTCACTGTTATACCGTAAGAACAGCTGATAGTTCGAAGCATAGAACGCAATCTCAGAAACAGTTATGAATTCGAACAATACAATACTGAAATACCACTAAAGTATTTTAAGTCTAAAAGATCTGCTGTTTTCTAACTGTTATTAATAAACACTTTATTTTCATGTATATCACTTACATTCTTGGTGTTGAAGAAACTGTCTGCTGTGATTATTTTAGATAAACTGACATACGTTTAAGTTTTATCTGACAAATCCAACAAACAGGGAAATCAAAGAATATGTGGTTATCACAGAACAATGGTAAATATGCACCAATAGCTTAAGTTAAGAAATGATAAACTTACACAATGTGTAGTACACAACGAAAGATACCTGATTTACATACTGTATCTACTCACTTTATTTGGAACGTCGCTTCTCTGCTGCATTTTTTTCAGTTGTGTACTTCATTAAGGGCAGATCAAGATTAATTAAATAAAAGTTCTCAGCTTAAAATAAAACCTTGACCTAGCTTGACTGCGTTACCACATTATAATTCAATCTCATTTAAAAAAGTAAGGCCCAAATCTATTGGTGCGACCTCTACAACCAGACAAGAACATTGTCCTAACGTTACATAAGATCGAAAGCTTGAAATGTTCTTAATTTTAGGTACCATTTAACTTTGAGAAAATTTTTTTTTAAATTTTGCGCAAAGCTACACGTCTTTAATTTATCAGTGTAAGACAAGAGGAAAGGCAGCTAGTCATAACCAACAACGCCAACTCTTGGGCTACTCTTTTACCAATGAATAGTGGGATTTACCGTAACATTAAAACGCCTAACGGCTGAAATGGAGATCATGTATGGTGCGACAAAGATTCGAACTTACAAAATTTTGAGTACGAGTCAAACGCCTTAACCCACGTTGGCCACTGAGAAAGATATGAAAGGTAATTTGAAGTAAGACGAACTTCCGGACTTTTTCTGACTCCTTGTTTTGCAGAAATCTGCACATACATAGAAAAAATATTGGATTTAAAATAGTTATCATAAAGTTACATAAAGAAGAAACTCGTGAACCATGCAAGTGTATGATGCAGTTGATAATATTTTTGTTTGTTTTTGAAAAACACTGTATTTAGAGGAATGTGCTGAACAAAATTATGGTGAATTAGAAACATGAAGAACATTTTACAACACAATTACTTTATCGGTCCTATAACCAAAAGCGGTAGTTCTCATGAAAATGTCCATAATAAGCTTATCTGTCTATATACAGTATTAATGACAACACAAAATAAACCCATTGTATTTATGGTAAAAGTGACACTCAAACGTAGCATGCAAAGGTGAACATTAAATTGTATGGTGTGACGCAATACCTTTCCTTCATAATAAGGATAACATATAATCATGTAAGCATCACTGCATATTATACAGACAAACTCAATAATTTATAACGCTGAAACTGTGAACGGTTCAAAAGGGTAAAAAACACTAAGCCATTGTAACTTAGGATATAACCAGGATATACATAATAGAATGGTTTGGTATAAAAAGTGAGTAAACCTGTCTTATTTCGAATAGACGGAAACCTGATTGTAAGTAAAAGATATATATATATATATAATCCTGTTAAGATTGGTCTAACTGTTAAACAATGCAAACAAATAATAACCTTCTGAAGTTGAACCAGTCATTAACTAGATACACACATATATATATATATATATATATAAACGAGCTGATTGTCCCGGCATGACTAGGTGGCTACGGCGATTGACTCTTAATATTAGGATCGCTGGTTAGAATCTCTGTCGCACCATACATGCTCACCCTTTCAACCGTGGGAAGGGGTTATAATTTGCAGTCAATCCCACTATTCGTTGGTTAAAGAGTAGTCAAAGAGTTGGTGGCGGGCGGTGATGACTAGCTGCTTTCCCACTATTTTTACACTGCTAAATTAGGGATGGCTCGCGCAGATAACTCTCGTCTATCTTTTCGCGAAATTCAAAACAAACAAGCAATAGACATGCTGGATTTGTTGTAACTTGCTACATTCTTACCAATCGTTTAACCAGCTAGTTGACTTCAGTCGCTGCAAATATGAAATAACTAACAAACACTGTTCTGCACACCAATGTTTGATGAAATATTTTAATCTATGTCTGAGGTATGAGTAAAAAAAAGACACAAATATTTCAAGAATCGAAGTATTTGAAAATAATCATTGGAAAAAGTCCATTTAAAACAGTGTTATAAAGGTGATCAAACAACAAAGAGCAAAATTTACAATATATTGGACAAATGATATGAAATTAAAAAGTACGTTAAAATGAACAGTACAATTAAGTAACATATATTTTATAAAACTAATGAGAAACACTGTAAAATATTATCGATAGGTCATATTATAAAATTATATCTAAATTAGTAGAAATTGTTTACTCCAGATTTTGCTTATTTATAGAATAAAATTAATAGATTATGAAATATTTAAATAGAAACACCACATGTTTACTTCTTTTTCAAACGTTTACCTGTCAGGTGCTTATAAGGTTCTAGAGAAACAATGAGTGTTGTGTTTTAAATACTTTTTATACAATGTCCTACTTTTTTATTTTTAACCTTCTTATTTTAAAATATTATTAGTGACGTCTGTGCCACATTAATTTACTCGAAATTTACTTTTTCATTTTCCTAATGACGTGGAACGTTATGGCTAAATTAAATGAAAGTTGTTGCTTTTTCGAAATTTCAAGCAAAACTGCATAAGGTCTATCTGGGCAGATATTTCTAGTTTTAAACTGATAAATTAAAGCCAGAGTTCTCAGCTTTAAGCTACCACAAAACAAATATATATATATATATAAGTGACACATTATATGTATTTTATCAATTCTTAACATTTAGTAAGTTACATTCAAACATTTTCATTGCCTCGTCTTCAATTCAGTAACCTTCTTTCCCAGAAATAAAATATCTGATATAAAGTAATCTCTATAATGTCATCTAGCTGATGTGATATAAAATTTTTATACGCTTCACTCTTAAATTTCTTGACCAAATGGTTAGTGTGCTTCACTCGCAACCTGAAAGTTGCAGATTTCAATCCGCTAATTCACATCAAACCGTGAGGAGGTATAAAGTGGTAGTAAATCCCACTATTCGTTGATGAATGAGTAGCGCAAGAGCTGGAGGTGGATAATGACGACTATCTGCCTTTCCTTCATTCTTACACTGCTAAATTAGGGACGGATATGGCACATAGCTCTAATGTAGCTTTGCGAGAGATTCCAAATAAACATAACATTCTAATAAAAATTTAGACCCTCCTGCACATCCTCTTTTCTGTAGTGTTCCAGTAGGTTTTCCTGACGCTCACCTTCTTTATATTTATAGCCAATAGAAAACCTAAATCTCAATCTGTCGACAATCATATTTTGTCTCTTTTATCATTTAGTTTTAGAAGTAATTGATATGAAAATACAAACAAATTCTCACGCTCGGCTGAATTTTTAACGCTTTTCTCAAATACACAGAGAACCACAAAAATTGTAATAGTTACAAAAAAGTCTCAATTTTTTTTATATATATATCTTCTATTAGAAGTTTTTGTTTCCGAACTCTTGAAACCGTTGAACTTAGGTTGTGAAACTCTGGAGTAAAGGAAGTGGAGCTAGTCAAGAGCACTTATAGCAAGTTGTTAAACGACGCTTTTTGGACAAATAGTTGGATTTGACCATAACAATTTAACAAAAACAGTTGTGAAACAGCAGAAATTGTTTGTCTTGTTTTTTCGGCAAACATAGATCCTCTGTTTCGTGAGCAGAGTGAGAGAGAATACCAATATCACTGAATACCACAGTTAAAGAAAGCCACACTTTCGCTTTGAGACTGAATCCCTGACGTGGTAAAAATATAAATGAAATTGGAAGTGACCCTGTTATGTCTCCATTTTTCTTTGACCAGGTACCTCAGATAGTGTATTCTATAATTGTTTTTTACTATTTTCACTTCGAAAGAAATGTTTCGTTATTCCTTATATTATAACTAATTGACAAATTCATGAAACAATGGAATGGTATCTCATATATATTGATATAATTAGGAACGAATGAAGGTTTTAACAAAAACGTTCCATAAATACACATTACGCACATTTATTACTTGGTAAAAGAATTCTGTGAGAATGTGTGTAACTGTACTCACTTGATGGTGTGTATCTGATAGAAGGATTTTTTTTAGAATGTGTATAATTGTATTCACTTGTCATAATTTTCCTGGAGGAATGATTTTATCTACAGTGTTCACGTATAACCACTGTTATCGAAGTCAATAATCATATTGCTACGTATACAAAATGTCTACCTTAAAATTCGAATTGAAATGAAAACATAGTAAACTGATCACAAAAACAATATATAGTACTTACACATGGTGAACGAACGCTACATCATGTACAATATTAATTACTACTATGTTATATGAAATATCAATATCATTATTAATGATGTTAAAAAGCACTTACGTTCAAGAATGATAGAGATGAAATAAAAACCATATATCCAAAGTGTTTTCGAAAGGTGAACATTTATTCTTCAGGATCAAACTGGTAATTACACAGGTACTCGAATAAGTAATATATATATATATATATCTAGAAGGTTTAATGACATCATGAAAGTCACCCGGTTTTCCAGGAAATGTTTCTTTCTGAATATACTATTCTAAGCGTTTCACTTCCGGTACAATGTAGCCGATTACAAAAGTTTATGTGAAAAAGGTGTAAAGAATAGTTTAATTGAAAAATGGCTTAATATATGCGTATTTAAAACTATATTTAGGTGTTTAAGTAAAATAAAGGTGACACCTGGAGACTGATTATAAATATATAAACTAATAATCAATTTTTAAAAGAAAGAAGTATGATTTTAAAAATTCAGCTTTCATGTTATATGAAAAATAACCGGAAAATAAAATTATTTTTCTGACAGAAACGAAACAAATGAAAGATCATTGATTTCAAGATCTAGATTAATTCCGATATGTTGAATAATGTTTAAATTAGCAATCAAATAAACTTCCTCTGGTTCTCTATCTACTCTAGTTTCAATCCTATTTCAATGATATTGAGAGTAACATCGTTAATGGAATGACTGAGTTGATTGAAGTGTGGAGTAACAGGCAGATTGTTTTCAGTGCTAATAGAAGATTTATAGATGTTGAAACGTTCTCTAAGAGTGTTTGGTTAGATGTTATTTGGTGGGATTGTTATTCGAACTCGCCAACTTCAGATCACGAGTCAAGCGTCTTAACCACCTGGTCAGGTAAAAGTCACATGCACGCAGATAATACCTGCTTTCCTTGTTGGAATGTCAGTGCGCCTTTACAAGTTCGTGCAAAAAGGCCAATTGCAGCAATACTGATCATTGGTATGCTAAATCGTTTCTATATGTTACAGTTTGTAAACGTTTTAAGAAAAGGATCAAATAATACAAAGCTGTAGTTCTGGGCTTAGTGATATGCTCAGTTGATCGTTTTTTCAAAGTTTTAGTTGAAAAGAAATTCGTCGTGATAGAAATAATTTTTCAGTTTAACCATTGATCTAATATTAGCAATTGTTCGAGACTTTACAAAGAGTTGCTATGGATAAGTTAATATTTTTTGCCTTAGATCAGGGACTGTTTGTTCATTTGTGTATAGCAATCAAGGAAAACATCTACCATCCAATAACTAGAGCAATGGCAGCATTCTCGGCCACACATAGAATGAAAGTCGACAAAGGAGAAACTTTGGGTTACATTACAGGTCAATGATGAAACTTTGTAGAAGGAACTGCAATTTCCTGTTTTGGAGACACAAGTGTAGAGGACGACTTTTCGAAAGTCTTCTGCCTTTCGTCTTCAAGACTTGTGTCTCCATAACAGGCAGTTGTTGTCCATTCTACAAGATTTCATCGTGAATACTCTGCCTCAACAATCTATCAAAAAACACATTAAAGGTCGTTGTAACTGAGGCTAAATATATCACATACGCAATTATACAAAGGTGCACTAAAAGAAGGCCTGGACTATAATGTGTATAGTTTCAGACAGGTAATTGTCTGGAATAGTTCAATTTGTAAATAGACATTCCATCACATGAACCTGAATCTGAATGTCTTAGTACTGGATACATTTACATCCCTAGATAAGGAGCAACAGAAGGACAATAATATACATTGATCTCCAAGTTGCATTGATACTACGTCAAGTTTAACGTTGAAACGGACTTGTTTTGAAGAATTAACGACTAACGTAAACAACGTAAGAATTGCTCGTTAAAGAATACCCTCCATATTCTAGAGGTTGATGTAACTCATACGGTAAGGACTTGTTGAGTTATCAGGTTTTATTTCATTGTTTGACATAAACTACACATTTGTGTGCGTACAATTCACTTTCTACCTGAGCTACAACTGTTATATGATGGAAAGGATATTGAGCCTTTTTTTATAGAAACAAATTAGTTTTCCGTATCTCAAGACTGATGGTATGGGTATTAAAACTTTTATTAAAATAAGGTATAGACACAACGTTTCGACCTTCTTAGGTCATCTTCAAGTTGAAAAAGAGAAAGTTTGCACTGACCGTTGCCAGTCATATGTCTTAGGAACAAGAGTGTGAACGTGTAAGGAATTATAGGTGGCGTTGCAATTAGATATTAGGCTATTAATTAGTATAGGTATAAAAGTGGTCCTCTATATTGGTTTAATTTCGGTTTTAGTTGTTATATGAGTAAAGCTTCTTATAAGGGTTGCTTATAGAATTTGCTTCCACCAGAACTAACTTTACGTTCAATGACCAAAATTATCTACAAAGAAATGGCCTAAGTATGGGCAATCCTGTGTCACCAGTTCTAGCCAACAATTTTATGACGGATATTAAATCTCAAGTGATCAATTCAGCCTTACACTCACTATTATACTGGTATAAACATGTTGACGATACATTTGAATAAAACTTGTAACAAAACACAACATTCCAGTGAATACCAAAGTTATTCAAACCAGGTACAAAACTAAAGTCTACACTATGTGAAACTACACTGACAAACATAACACAAACATTATTTATAAAATACAATGAAACAACTGCCACACATTCTACTTTGGAGAAACAAATAGAAAAGGAAAACTGGATTCAAAGAACACAAAAATACCTTCACACGTTTTTGAACACTGCAAATCAAATTAACACAACACAATCGAAGAAAACACCCAGATACTAAGTAGGGAAACAAATATAAACAAATACAAAGTCCAAGAATAATTACTTATACAATAACAAAACCATAATTTAACCAATATAAAAGAAAACCTTTTCACCTACACTAATTAATAACCGAACATATAATTGCAACGCCACCTACATTCCTGTACACGTTTACACTCTTGTCCCTTAAACATGTGCCCGGCAACGGTCAGTTGCAAACTCTCTCTTTGTTAACCTGACGATGATCTCTACTTTACATTAATAAAAGTTTTGATACCCATATCGGCATTTTTTCAGACATTTTTACTTCAAGTGGGATTCTCGTCATCACAAATTAGTTTTCTGATCTAGAAAGTTGTATGAGATGTCAAAAAAATTGTTACCATAATTGAACTAACCGGTAAGAACACTATGGAGCATGCTACTTTGTTCTTACAAAATTTTATTTACATAATCGGACAATATACCAATTCTTGAAGTAACCTAGGATTTGGGTTACCTCCGAATGTACACTGAAATAAAAACTCGAATTTTAATTCTGGATGTTTAGTTGTTTGCATGGAAAGTCATAAATCGTCAGAATTATTTTATTTGTTATTTTGTTTGTTTTTGGTTTTCTAAAATAAGTATAGTTTATTGGCTCCTAGATATTAGCCCAACTGTCAGTATCGAAAAATTACTTTTAACGATAACTCAAACTTTTCCAAATTACTTCATATTAGACAAAGAAGAAATATCTTTCTAATTCAAGTGTAAAATATATAGCAATATATTTATATAGATATATATAAGTGCGTGATCCCACACATTACACAATTCTTTTGTAAATGTCTTCTACGAAAATGTCTCTGTTCTGACTTTAAATTATTGAGAAGGTAGTGACTTTTTACCGAAGACGTAAAATGTTTTTCTTTCTTCGATTTGTGGTATATATGTTTCTTTTCTTGTATGTTAACATTATCAGTTTGCTGTCACTTGCAAGTAGCAGTATTTTATTATCCCTTATATATTTTCATGTGTTTCAGTGTTATTGAGGGGGGTTATGTTAGTAAGTATTTATTCATTTCAGATAAAGGTTTTATTATTTCTTGTGGGTTTATTTTCTTTTGAAAAGAATTTTACTGTTATCAAATTAACAGTGTTTAAAAATAATTATTATTTGTTGTTAGTATCATGTTTGAATAGATTCATCTCCATTACTCTTTAAGTATATATGTATGTATCATTTAACATCTATTATAACCAGTCCAATTTTCAGTCCAATAATGCATTTATAGTCATTAAAGATTAGTTAACTTGTAAGGAAACACAGTTTGTTATACACCTTCTTGTAAAGGACACAAAAACTCCACATGTAGAACTTCTATTTCGTCGAGGTTTCTTGGCATTATTTTTCTAAATACGATAACAGATCAGGTGTATGTTGAGAAAATGACAAACATATGATTACCCGAACAAGATATTTGGAGCCTCTGAAAATGTATTTTTAAATATGTATTTTAAGCGTATTGGCAGCATTTTGTTACAGATATTAATCATGTTATAATACTACCAACAGAATATCAGCAAGTATAACTTTAAAATGTTATATTATCAATGCAAAAAGTAAGAACCATAAAACTAAAACTTATTTACGAAAGGTTAGTTATGAAATACTGCTTAATAATCTCAATTAATTCATTAATGTATTTTAATTTTTTTTTTTACTTTGATAGAACATATTTAGTTTCTTGAAGAAATATTAAAACTAATACTTCATTATTTTAAAGCAACAGTAATCAAACGTGACTAAATTGACGAAATATATTGTTATGTGGGATAAAGAAAACACATAACATTTAAACAAATTTGTACTACGTTGGTTAACCATTAATTTCACCCATGCACATTGACTTTCGGGCCTAGCATGGCCTAGCGCGTTAAGGCGTGCGCTTCGTAATCTGAGGGTCGCGGGTTCGCGCTCGAGTCGCGTCAAACATGCTCGCCCTTCCAGCCGTGGGGGCGTTATAATGTAACAGTCAATTCCACTTTTCGTTGGCAAAAGAGTAGCCCAAGAGTTGGCGGTGGGTGGTGATGACTAGCTGCCTTCCCTCTAGTCTTACACTGCTAAATTAGGGACGGCAAGCACAGATAGCCTTCGAGTAACTTTGTGCGAAATTCCAAAACAAACAATACATTGACTTCTATTTCATGTTATTGTTTTAAAATTGTCTCTACACTAACACAGAGTCTTCACAGGAAGAAATAAACTGAAAGAGTGAAAAATCATGAAAATCAATTTAATGATGAAAAGTGTCGCTTTTTTAAAACAAGAACTTCTTACTTTCCATTGTCACAGCAGTATGTTTTTGAACACATAACATGGATCAATTTGTCTTTTGTAGTTAAAGTCCAAATCTACACAATAAGTTATCTGTGCTTTGCTCACCACGGGTATCAAGATCCATTTTGTAGCGAGGTAAGTCCGTAGACATACTGCTGGACTGTTGGTGAGATATGATTGGTAAGAAATAGACTTTGATTGATGGAAGTAAAGAAAATAGTGAGTTTATCTTATTTTCAAATTTATTCTTTTTCTTTAGTTGTATGCTTCAATATATCTGAGGGAAGAATGGCTTATCAATCTTTAAATTTCACAAATAATTTTGTCATTTTACTTCCCACTTATAATTGAACTTTCTATGATAAAACTGAAAACTTCTATACTGAGTTTTAACGATACATTCTTATGTGAGGAAGAACTGCTGATTATAATACCTATACTAGTATACTATATGGATATTGAAAACCTTTGAAGGTTTTGAGATTAAAAACTAAATTATTGTAACTATTATAAACACTCTCAGATTACGTTAGATCGAATCAACCAATTGTGTATCAAAGTAAATTATACTCTTACGATATTAAATTCACAGACAATAATTCATAAATATAATCAAGTGCGGTATATTTTCAGCACATATGAAATATTTTGATAGCACTTTGGTTTATTTTATCAGGTAAAATATGCACTTTAGCGCGCAGAGTGTACATACACGTTCAAAATAACAGAAGCACAAGTTAAATGATACGGAGGCCCGGCATTGGCGGGTGGTTAAGGTACCGGACTCGTAATCTAAGGGTCTAGGTTTGGAAACAACGTCATATCAAACATAATTTTCCTCTTTTAATGTGGGGGCGTAATACTATTTCGGTAAATCCAACTATTCATTGGTAAAAGAGTAGTCCAAGAGTTGGCAGTCGACGGTGATGACTGTCTGCTTTCTCTATAGTCTTACACTGGTGTAGCTTTGTGCGAAATTGAAAAACAAACAAAACAACTAATGATAACAAATACTGTCTCCTAGCTACATAATTATAACTAGAGGCAAGCCTAGTAACGTTTGGAAGCGATACTCAGACACATTTGTTGTTAGCACTATTGTTAGGGTTTATTCAAAGATTTGTTGTATTGATAATAACTAAACAGCCTCCTAATTTGCTGATTTGCTTATTCTATATAATTCATACCAAACACTTGACATACCAAGATTTGCTAGTTATTTTCTTTGCAAAAGATGTAATTACTAGAGTATGATATACGTTTTCTAAAAGACTACTTTCAATTATTTTATATATCAATGTTTATATCATCTCTTAAAATATTTGAAAATATATGCTATTGATGTTTTCGGTCACTCGCGACCGGTACATAATGATGAAATTTACTTCATCACGTATATCTCTCAGTAATAAAACACAGAAAAATAAATTATAAAGACATGAAGTATGTAAGTCATAATTAAAGAGGTATAACACATCTTTGTCATTGAAGTGATAGAGGTACAAACATTACATATGAAACATAATTTTTACTTCTTTTTGTTCCTGGACAGAAAGTGTTATTTCCCAATTGCTTATGCCTAACGGAAATGGAAAATACCTATTTTTTTTCTTCAAATTTTGCTTTTCTGATCTGGGTAGTGAAATTTTAAAATTTCCCTTCTTTCCAGAACGTTTTAGGTAGATTCAGTGATGAGTAGCTTATAGAGAATTTTCTTGAACTTACAAGAATTTTGAAGAACTTTCAAGAATGTTGCAAAAGCCTCAAAACTGTGCTGCTCCATAACAGGAATAAGTATCCGTCTCTTCTCCTGGCTCATTTGGTGCACCTCAAAGAGGAATACAACAGCGTTAAGACCTTGCTAGAAGCCTTGAAGTATGATGAGTATGACTGGGAGGTTATCGGAGACTTCAAAATGGTGGTATTGCTGATGGGTCTCCAAGGATGCTTTACCATGTTTCCCTGTTATATTTGCCTTCGGGACAGCAGAGACACTGCAGTGCACTAGAACAGGAAGCACTTTCCACATCGAACCGAGTTCTTTATGGAAAGGCAGAATATCAAGTGTGAGTTACTAGTGGACCTCCAGAAGGTGTTGTTCCCACCATTGCACATAATGTTGGGTCTTATGAAACAATTTGTCACAGCTCTTGTAACGAGTCTGCAGCCTTCAAGTACATTCGATACTTCTTCCCTAAGCTGTCCGAGACAAAGGTCAAAGCTGGTGTCTTTGTTGGACCATAAATAAATACTGGAATGCATAGAATTTCCCAAGAAACTCAATAGGAAGGGAAAAAAAGCTTGTGGCAGCTTTGTCGCAGTTCTTTAGGGCTTATTAGGCAATCACAAAGCCGAACATTATGTGCAAATGGTTGAGGTTCTGGTAAAGAGCTACAGCAAAATGGACTGCAGGATGTCCGTGAAAGTCGATATTGACTTTCATCTTGTTAAATTAAAAAAGAACATGGGAGCATAATCAGAGGAACAAGGCGAGAGCTTCCACCAAGATATACTGGACTTTGAACGCCGCTACCAAGGAGCGTATAACGAAAACATGATGGGAAACTATATTTGGGGGCTGATACGTGAAAGTGATTTACATTACAGTCGCAAATCTCCAAAAAACTACTCATATCTAATTAATTTTGCTCATGTTTGTATAACTTTATTATAAATACATGTAAATCTTGATTCATATGTTGTTTTATTCAGACCTTATGTAAATGAAAATGTGCAAATTTGTCCGTTTTTACATAGAAAATAGGTTAATTTCTAAATTTCATTATCCAGGTCACAAAAGCAAAATTTGAAGGGAATAATGGCCATTTTCTATACTGTTACAACATAAGCAATTAAAAAATAACACATACAATCCAGGAACAAAATTTGTGTTACATAGTGTTACACAACCTATATCTTTAGAACATTCTAGAAGTGAAAAATGGTAATATATTCACTTATATTCACAGCTATGTAACGATTCTGCTCATTGTCTGCATCGAAACTACTTGATGTTAATGGTTGTGTACAATGTGTTTCAGGGAAAATTTTGTCACAAGCAATCCCACGAAAGGATAAAAGCAATAACAGCAGATATCTGTACATTAACTTCATAATGTTATGTATTGTTCTTTTTGTTAAATTATTGGAATTTAGTAATGATAAATGTTAAATGCAGAAATTGATTATATTATGTTTAGGTAATAAATTGGAACAAGGTAATATAAATACACAAATATTACATCGCATGGGGAATTGAATCTATCCATGTTTTTTGTTTATTATTCATTTTATTATCTCAAGTTAAAAACGGAGGTACGCAATAGACTGTGTTATGCTCTCCAGGGATATTAAAATCCTGTGTTTCAAAACAGCAGGTATGAGAACTAACATTTTTATTGATAAGGAGAGACCAACGTTTCGACTTATTTAGTTCATATTCAGGCTAAGAAAGAGAGAGTTTGATAGTGACCGTTGCCGGACACATGACTTAGGGACGAGAATATATACCGGTACGGGATTGTAGAAGACGTTGCAGTTGGATGTTAGGTTATTAATTAGTATAAAAATAAAGATGTTCCTTTATATTGATTTAATTTTGGTTTTAGTAGCTGTATAAGTAGGGCTTCTTTGATTTTGCGACGTTTATATTTGTTTTCCTACTTAGAATCTGGGAGTCTTCGCGGATATGTTATGTTTTGACTTGCAGTGTTCAAAAAAGTGTGAATATGTTTTTTGTGTTATTTGAATTTAGTTTCCATTTTTCTGCTTGTTTCTCCAATATAGAAGTAGTAGCAGTTGTAGCATTGTATTTTATATATTATGTTGGTGTCGTGTTTGTCAGTACAGTTTCTACATAGTATGGACTTGAATTTTGTTCCTGGTTTTTGAATAAATTTTGTGTTAACTGGAATGTCATCTTTTGTTACCAGATTTCACCAAATGCTGGTTATATTTCTGCTGATGTCGGGAATATACGATATGAAGCAGTATATGGTTTCGTAATATTTAATTCGTGGGATAAATTTGCTTTTGTTAGTTGATTTTGTTTTTAGTCTAGGTGTATTCGTATGATGTTTTCTACGGTTTGTGGAGGAAACTTGTTGATGTTGATGAAGTATTGTCTTATATTGTCTAATTCGTAGTCAATTTTATCTGCTGAGCATAGTTTTATGGCTATGTTTATTTGGTTTCTTAGTATGCGGAGTTTTTGCTTTGTTTCATGTATTGAGTCCAAAGGAATGTACAGTCCAGTACGGGTGATTTTTCTTGGGTTTCTGTTTGGAATTGCATATCAGTTCTAGTTCATAGTTTTGTATGAAAATTCTTTGAAAAGGTTGTTTATAATATTGTTTTTAGGTGTTTCGGGGGAATAGATGTTTCATTTTTACCTGAAAAAATAGGTTGTTAATTGTCGGTGGAATTGTTATCGAAGTTGTCTTTTTTTGGTAGTTGTTTTCCGTTGTTCTGTTGATGTTTTCAGTTTGTGTAGAGTGGATCACCAGTCTTCAAGCTAGGTCTTCCAGAAAGGCTTTCATTTCGATGGATGAAATATTTATGGGTGTTACTGGAAAGTTAAGTCCTTTGATGACAACAACAAGAAAGGAAAGCTTTAAAATTAAAACGTACTTTAGAGCTGGAACGTTGATATTTATATTTACAAGGTTAATATCTGATCCGGTGTAACATCACAGTAAGGACAATTTTTATAT
Source organism: Tachypleus tridentatus (assembly GCF_004210375.1). Lineage (NCBI taxonomy): Eukaryota > Metazoa > Arthropoda > Merostomata > Xiphosura > Limulidae > Tachypleus > Tachypleus tridentatus. The sequence continues at coordinate 158,698,698 of NC_134831.1, forward strand.
TTATATATGTACTAAACCTGATTTATTATTGTTCTTAAATGTACAATGGTGTTTTTCAGTGAGAGAAATAAATAATTATATGACACTTTTAAACCATTAAAAATTAATAATTATATATCTAAGACAGATATTTTTGTTTTTTGTAAGTATATTGACATGATCACATATTTTCAAAACAATTTTACTCGCCTCTATAGCAGTAACTAGGGATTGTCCAAAGCAAAAGACAAGGCCCAAAGTATCAACCACTCCATAAGTGATTTTGGTAGCTACTACACAATGATGTATATACTCCAGTACATCACAGCTATGCTAAAGCTAAGAGATTAAACTGTTTATCTTTATGGCATGAATAAATTCGCCATAATCTTCTGAACAAAAACTATTAAAGTTATAAACATATTCCACTGACATTAACAATAAATTTATTATTCATTCAAATTTCGAAAGAAGATAACATTATTTTTGTTTTGGGCGTGAAGGTGAAACCACTTTTATACTCCTCCCAGATCACAAATATCTGTTTCCCTCCTAATTACCACCACCTCTATTTTCACTCTATAACAGTTCAAACAATAATAACATTCTAGTGCCTGTGACTCTGTTAAATTCGAGCTTAAATGTTAATATTTAGATCTATATGTTTCAATGAATCGAACTATAGGTTCAGTTGGAGTAAATTACATTCATGAATCTAAAAGTAACCTAGAAGCCTAAACTTTAGACAGCTTATTAAAAATAACAATATTTCTAAACAACACGCTTATCATATACATAAATATTATTCAACAGACAAACTATGAACGCCAAATAGTAAAGTAGTTCCTTCTACGAATAATATAAACGTGACTAAAATATCTACTTACAGAGCCCGGTTTCATATCTTTTGTGTGTGTGTGTGAAAAATGATTCTGGTGTGAAATTAGAAGTTATTTTAATAAGTAAGCTTCAGACAGCACACACGTAATCTAAGAAACACAATTAGTTCACTAAGACGGAAAAACTTGTAACATATCGGAGTTACTTATATATATCTGTTTTTTTTAATTGTGCACATGCTCACTATTTAATTTGTTCAGATATGCAGATATGACAAAGTAAAAATTCTGTTTCAAAACAGATTTGTTTAGAATTTCGCGCAAAGTTACACAATGGCTATCTGCGCTAGCCGTCTCTCCCACCACCAACTCTTGGGCTGCTCTTTTACCAACGAATAGTTGGATTAACCGTAACTTTATAACGCTCCCACGACTAAAAGGGCGAGCATCTTTAATGTGATGACAATTCGAACTTTCGACATGCACATTACGAGTCGAGAGCCCTAACCACCTGCCCATGTCAGGCCCAGAGAGAAAGAGAGAGAGAGACACAAAGTTTTTAGAGAAATAATCTCTCAGAGAAAGAATAAAAACAATAGTTGAGAGAAAAAAATAACAAAATGATGCAATGCAAGTTGATGTTACATTGTACTATTATTTTGCAACAGATTTTTTCTGCTGGCACACACTTATACACTCTCTCTTCCAAAAACGTATTTTGCAACAAAGAGAAAAAGAAGTTCGACGTTGTCACGAGGAAATGTACATGTAGTACAGTAAACAATAGTTAGTTAATAAAAACATCAAAATACAAAAAGAAAAAATGCTGTCTTGTTTATATAGCTTTTCCACACCATACATTTCTGTGCGATCGAAGCTAATCATATTTCACACCTTTTATTTGCCGGGTCATCGCTTTCAAAATGTTTATAACTGATAATGACAGTTGCAGTCTATCATTGACCAATATTAAAAAGGTTAATACAATAACTGAGCTTTTTTTATGAAAACAATGTTGTATTTAAATATCATCACTTTGCGAATTACATGCTAAAGCAAAAAAAGGAAAACCCATCTAGGAAGCGATGCTTTAGGAGTAAGGCTGTTTCTAACCTCATTGTTTATAATCAGAATAATGCAGATACGGTTTATTCCTTTCCATAATTCACTAAAATTATAACAAAATTTATGTTTATATGGATTTAACAATGTTAAAAAAGAGAAATTCAAAACACTGTAAAATATGTGCATATTATGTGTTTCCTACAATGTTTATTGGAAAATGTTTTTAAACGTTTTTTTTCATTTCGTCATTTTCCATGCAGTTTTGACACAAATAGAAATTCGTGAAGAACTTTCGAAGCCCTCTTTTTATATTGTTTTTTCATTGTTTTAGCAGCTTACTTTGCCTGCTGAAATGTTAATGTAACTTCACACATTAGTATAAAAACCCAACTTACAGCAATATATTTTATTATTAGATTAGATCGCTTCTAAATATTACAATATTCCAATACTCTAAGAGAGTTCACCAGTTGATTGGTAGAGCTTGTAACAATTGGTAGTAAGAGTCAATATTTCTATCCACATTTCTATCAGATTTTCAAAGTCTTTAATTAATTAAAGAAACTTTTGTTCCAAGATAAAACAAATTTACCAATCCAATCAGTTATCCAGTATAGGTAATCTCACAACATTGCACGAAGAGTTTGTGTGATCAACTTTTTGCTCTATTTTTGTCGACCAGGATATCGGAATTCCAGTAAAGTCTACCACCCAAAATATATGACCAACCACCTAGTATAATGACAAAATTCACAGACAAACATTTCATTAAAATCCAGATGGGGGGAGGCTTTGTCACACCCTACATTTCTTTATAATAGAAGTTAATCATATTACACACCTTGCTAAACAAGGTGCAACAAGAAAAAGCCTGGACTATTTTGTGTAATATTTGAGATAAGTGATTGCCTGTTATGAATGAATTTGGGTACAGACAATTCAATACATCAATTTGAATTTAATTATAAATGTAGTTTTTACACATCTAGTTTTGATAGCTCTAGTGAGAGATCGTTACCAGACTATGATAAAAAACAAGAAGTCCATATCTACCTAACTTTTAGCTATATTACCAGTGTTTTGTAACCAATTGCTTGAAGATATAAATAATATTGTCCAACGCTATAAATTATGAGAATCAATTTGGAGGGATAGAGGAATGCAGTCAAGCAGTTGTTTTTCTATAACATTCTTTAATGAAGGTTTTTATACTTCTTCCTCAATCCAAAACAAAACAAGGAGTTACTGTTCGACAATAAAGAAAGTCATAGCAGAACCACAGAAGTGTTATTGTAACTGTATTATAAAACATAACGTCTAATCGTGGGTGTTTGTTATGTGATCACAAATACAGAATGCATGTAATATTCAGTTGTGATAATATATTCACCATCTTAGTAGAACATACCTTCCTGTAGTCGATAGTTAACTTTGAATACCTGGAAGGGTTGGGAAACATTGATGCAATATTATTTGTTTGTCATACTTCGTGACTTAGGCTAACAAATGAGACAGAATATCCCACCGCAAGCGGAGATGGAATTGCGTAGACAACAGGAGTTAACTATAAATGTTTCTACTACACAACGTCACGCTATCAAGTTGGAGATTGTACTAGAGATAGTTGTCAGAAAAAAGCTACTGAATAACTTAATGATTCTAAATCAGAATGGATGTATTTTTATGCGGCCAAGTGAATATTGGTCTGGATTAATACAGGAGCATTGAATGATAGCGCATAACGTGTATCACATATATTGTCTGTAGATAAGTGTGCTGCAGTGTTGATCTAACCCCTGATCCACAATTCTCCAACTGTTTTGCAGCGTTTTCTGATAGGAGGTTATCCAGACTCTGCCTAATACAAAGGCTGCAGTGTTACACAGCATTATACCCACTTTTTCTAACGCTGGTTCCTTTGGCCACATTCAGGCTGAGAATTTGGCAAAAGTGTAAATACTCTAAGTTGTTTATTGCTCAAATAAAAATAGTGGCAAAGACAAAATCAACTTCAATCAAGGATGTTTGAGTAACACTTGCAGAATGCTATAAATATTAGTAGTCCACTCCAAGAAACTTTGAGGGGTGATCGATATATACACATTACAACAGATTATTTCATGATGTTTGATGAGACTTATCCGTTGGTTGATTCCTTATTACAGGGTGAATATACATTTCAAAGCAACAAAATATATCAACACACATAAGAGGCCCAATTTCAGTAGTTAGCTATTCAATGAAGTATAAAATATATTGGATAGTGCCAGATAAGAGCCACGTTATCTCCAACAGTTTTATAGTTTGGCAGAACTGGATATATTGGCTAATAAATGAGTAATTCGAATAAGTAGCATATGATTTAATGTTTCAATATGGAGATTGGGAATGGTTTTGGTGCAAGTCGTCAGCATGGAAACGGCTTGGATCCTATTGGACCTGTCTATACCTAATACTTGTAAATAGGAAAGTTAGAATATGAGGTATAGTAAATTCGAAGCTGGTAAAATGGAGGTGAAAAGGTTACATTAATGGATATTCCAGTTTAGAAAATTCGTTATGATATTATTTGATATGTACCAGCATCACTGAAGCAACTTCGAAATGGTTAACTTGGTTCATACATGAAGTAAGCAAGAATGCTTGGAAAACATCATTAAAATGAATCTGTCAATCATAGTCAAACTCTGAGTGTTCTGAAGTTTGAGGATGAGAGAAATGAACCAGTGTTGGAGAAAGAAAACATTACTCATTTGATTCTTTATATATTAAAGTAGATGAAGAGTCAGTGGAAAACACGATGAGAAAAACTAACGACGAATTTGACCAAACCAAGTCTGGGATGATCATTGGGTCGAACATTTGACATCAATTGCTTTCCAAGCTATGAAATGGTACTAAGAGATGATGTAGTAACTATAATGTATGATTATCTGTCAATCTTGAACAGCTCAAAGCCGTGTGATTGTAAAGACAATTACTAACAGAGTTTTGTAAAGCTATACTTTCTAAACTCCTTGGGTAAAGTACACAATTGAAGACAGAAGCTACTAGATGAAAAACTTAGTTCAAATGTTTCCAGTTCAATAACACAATCGATTTTGTTAAAGAGTGATTTTCTTATGAATGTAAAAAGTATAGTCTTATATTGGATACAGAACTTCAACAGTAGAACTTCCATTTCACCAAAGTGTCTTGGCAAATCTTTCTAATTCAAAAGTGATGTGAAAAAAACACATACTGAAAACATCCAAATATGTGATTATCTCAGGTGCAAGTTTGAAGAATGAAACAGTGTACTTTGTAAATACATAGCATTTTTTCGTAATTGCAGCATTTTATTATTATTTAACTACTATCAACAAAAGATTAACAAATATCACTTTAAAGTGTCGGATTCTCAATGTAAAAAAGTAACAAATGTAAAACAAAGTTTTTTTGTGAAATATTAATTCAGGAATGTTGCAAGTTATTAATTAATTTATGCCTTTGAATGGCTTAATTGTGTGATGTTTCGATGAATCTGTGGAACAACTTTATTTGCTTGTTAAAATACAAGTACTAAAACGTGTTAAAGTTAAAGCAGTAGTCAGAAAACGAAAAGGTAAAAATCTGACTAAAAATATTATAACGTGGGATAAAGGAAACAATACCCCTAGAAGCTAAACATGTTTGAACCAAGCTGGTTAACCACCAATCTTACCCATATGGCACTGACCTCTCGCTCCTCAGCTGTACAGCGGTATGTTTTCAGACTTAAACGCTAGGTAAATTTGTTTATTTGTACTTAATCACAAACCAACACAACAAGTCAAACATTATCATATAACATTGTAGTTTATTAATTTGATTATTGTGTCACATGTAATAAACAGCACTGTCATTTAAGAAGATTTATAAAAATCTTTCTCAGAGCAGCGAGACATGAACAAACATTTTGATCCTTTGTTGAGTAAATGTTACACAGGAAGTATAAGCTGTGTTGAAGCTATAGTTTAGAAATACCTGAGAGGTAATAAATGTTAAGAAATTCAAAAGTGCCATAGTGCAATTGTTCTTTCCATCAAAACTACTTGATATTAATGGTTGTGCACAACGAGTCTTCGGGAAAAGTATTGTCTCAATTAACCATATAAAAGGACAAAAAACAGATATATAAGAGTAAAATTAAAAATTCTTATACAATCACAAAATTTATGTTCATTGGTATATAGTGCTGTGTCACTAATTATATTAATAAATAGGAGATTACAGTCAGTATAAGTTCATGCCCCTTAAAAAGTTCTTAAGTAACTGAAACTAATTAGGATAAATATAGATAAATATAAAATATTGCAGTGAGATATAGCGTAATTGTTCACACTAGTTTTGTTTTTATTTTGCTCCCTTAAACTTTATTTAACATGAAGATTGTATAATAATATTTCACGAACTTCATGTTCAACATATCATTCACCGACGACGCATTTCAATAACACGTCCATTAATCGAGTTGAGATACAGATTACGTAAAGATTTCTCTTGCTCTTGAGTGTTTCAGATTTTTACATTGTTAAACATTATAGAAACAAATTTAAATTAGTTGATTCACGAGTGAGAAATTTATTGTTTTATTTATATTTATTGTATCATTCTTGAATGAAATTTGAAAATAACGTCCACTAAAACATAAGTCGTTTTTATCTTCTCCAACAGATGTATGAATGTGTTTTTACAACTATATATCAAATTACGAGTAAAGTTTATCTGCTTTATCAATAAGTTTGAAAATACTGTATTTGTTGAATTCTCTGTTTTAGAATATTGATCTGTCTTACTTCCGAATAAACTAATCGCTGTCACACAAAATGTAGAAAACCACTCCGAAAGATTAATATTACCGTGTTTTTCTCTATTTATCAGTAATCCATGTTCTTAACTTCCTGATGTATAAAGTACTATTCTGAAAAATTCAGCAACAGTAGCCAAAATACAGACAAGACAATAGTCAAAATAATAACTAATAATAACTAGCCCACCAAAACATATCATGTCGATCACATTTTCTTCATAAGGTGTTGCTATCAGAGTGACAACAATAGTGTTTTATTTACCAGCAAGTTTGTTTTTTTTTAAATTTCGCGCGAAGCTACACAAGGGCTATTTGCGATAGTCGTTCCGCATTTAGTAGTGTAAAACTAGACGGAAAGCAGCTAGTTATCACCACCCCCCGCCAACTCTTGTGTCAATCATTTACTAATGACTAATGAGATTGCCTATTGACCTCACGGCTGAAATGACGACCATGTTTGGTGCGACAGGAATTCGAATTAGCAGCCCTCGGATTGCGAGACGAGTGCCCTAACCACCGAGCCATGCAGGACCAATTATTCCTCGCAAGAGGAGAATAATTAGCTGAAGGTTTATACTTACACAAACATTTACCTTACAATTTAAATATAAAAATGAAATAAAAACACAAGAAACGTCAAATAACGGGAACTTAAGGAATGAAATATTTGATAATGCTTTATCCAAAGGACTTTAGTATAGAGACGCATTGTTGTTATCATTTTATGTTAACTTTTTATTTCAGCAAGAAAACCTACACTAAGTTCTTATTAAATCGACTTATTAGGTATGTAAGATGAAATTGTTTAAATAATTCTTTTCTGTGCGTTACTGTAAATTGTTTTAAACAGTCTCTCAAAACAGTGATTTTTAAGTTAGATAATTACTTTTATTGTTTCTATACCTCTGAGTATTATTACTAAGATCTAATTTCATGTAGAAGTTATTACTAAGATCTAATTTCATGTAGAAGTTAACAATGGAAAGTAATGCGAGGAAATTTCTTCACTCAATTAGTAATTGGTGTTTAAGTAAATAAAATAATCGTTATACCATTTATAGGTTTGGAGTACATTATATGCATTATATATGGTATAGTCATTAATGGCAAAGTTTGGTATTTGTACCAGCAATCACAACCAATATATTACAAATAACACGAATTATTCTAACGCTTGAGAGAAAAGAATAAGAAATCACGTATTTTCGTTAGTAATACATTTAGCAATATTACAAAAATAACGAAATCACTCTCAAGTTTCAGTGATGTCGAGAAACCCACTTGTTGAGAAATTTATATGCAAAAACGGCTCGTTTGGGTTGAGAAAATATTTTACATAGAAGAGCGAACAACGTTTCGACCTTCTTCGGTCATCGTCAGGTTGAAACGTTGTTCGCTCTTCTATGTAAATTTTTTTCTCAACCCAAACGAGCCGTTTTTGCATATAAAAAACTCTCAAGTTTATAGAAGGACAGATGAATTCAGAAACTAAGTAAAGGTAACATGAAAGAAAGACTTGAATCATTATGGGGTAAAAGGTAGTTTAGACTTGGAAAGTTAATATTTATATATGAAATATATTTTACAAGATTAATATCTGATCACATCACAGCAAGAACAATTATTTTTATATTTATCTGTATACTAAACTTGATTTATTGTTCTCAAATGAACAATGATTTTTTTTGTTGTGGAAATAAAATAATTATATGACACTTTTAAACTATTGGAAATTAAGAATGATATAATTAAGATAGACATTTTTGTCTTTTGTAAGTATATTTACATAATTAGATGTTTTCGAGATAATTTTACTCTCCTCTATAGCAGTAACTAGGGGGTGCCTAGCGACGGACAAGGCCTGAAGTATCAACCACTGATTATGGTTGTGACCAGGCTATATTGTATACTGCAGTGCATCACTGCTTTGGTAAAGCTAAGACATTAATTTATTTATATTTTATGGCATGAATGAATACACCGTAATCTTCTGAACAATAACTATAAACGTTGAACATATTTCACTGACATTAACAATAAATTTATTATTTGTTGAAATCTCGAAAGAGGATAAATCTTAAAAGGCAGCATTACCGTATTTTCTGCTTCATTATATTAGATTTATCGTTGTTCTACCAACACAGTATCATTATTTTATGCTTCCTTATAAAACGTCATAACTATCATTGTTCCTTTATCTATACACTTAAATCACCTTTGTTTGTTTATTTTTGAATTTCGCACAAAACTACACGAGGGCTATCTGCGCTAGTCGTCCCTAATTTAGCAGTGTAAAACTAGAGGGAAGGCATATAGACATTACCACCGACTGCCAATTCTGGGGCTACTCTTTTACCAACGAATAGTGGGATTGACTGTCACATATAACGCTCTCACGGCTGAGAGGACGAGCATGTTTGGTGCGACGAGGATTTGAACCCGCTACCACCAGATTACGAGTCGAACGCCTTAACCCACCTGGCCATGCCGAGTCTCTACGCCACCTTTGTTATCCATTTATAGCATTGACATCTTTCACGATGATGTTCAGTATAAACAACTCTGATAATTCTATACCATAACATCAATTTTGTTTTCCTTACGTGAAGGTAAAACCGTTTTTATATTCCTTTCGAATCATAAGTATCTCTATTTTATTTCCCAATTACCACCACCTCTATTTTCAATAAAGAATAGGTAGAAAGAGAGCCGACGCTACGATAGTGTGAAGAACGCTACTAAGTTTAGAAGACAACACCAAAGGAAGTGAGGCCTGGCATGGCCAAGCGTGTTAAGGTGTGCGACTCGTAATCTGAGGGTCGCGGGTTCGCATCCCCGTCGCGCCAAACATGCTCGCCCTTTCAGCCATGGGGGCGTTATAATGTGACGGTCAATCCCACTATTTGTTGCTAAAAGAGTAGCCCAAAAGTTGGCGGTGGGTGGTGATGGCTAGCTGTCTTCCCTCTACTCTTACACTACTAAATTAGGGACGGCTAGCACAGATAGCCCTCGAGTATCTTTGTGCGAAATTAAAAAACAAAACAAAAACAAACAAAACCAGAGGAAGTGTATTGTCGATAAATTGATGTATGAGTGAAATAGTGAAGTATACATTAAAAGTGAAGTGTGTGAGTGACTTACAACGTCGTCACTTCGTGAAAAGAAATCCGAATGAGTCAGGAGCCGGTCGTGACATATTGGGTCGATGATGAGAAAACAGCCGAGACCATGATAGGAAACAATGTTAAGTTGATTACGATTAACTAAACGTAACGGAATAATAAGATTACAGGAAGAGAGAGGTTAAAACCGTTATCATGGAAAGAGAAGGATTTCGAGAAGTATATACATATTTATTGTAAAAGACTTGGCCATTGTGAACTTTTAAAAGGATAAATAGATAACTATTGTTTTAAAGCGTAGGTTTTAATGGCATATTTTACCATTAAGATATGCTGTTCCTACAATATTTTCAAAACAAAACTAATATCTTGAAAAACGAGTTTGTCATTATGTCTATGAACTTGTTAAAAGTCAAACGACACTTTTGTATTTTGATATTTTTATTAACTAACTATTGTTTACTGTACTACATGTACATTTTCTCATGACAAAGCTGCAAAGCGACATCGAATTTCTTTCACTCTTTGCTACAGAATACATTTTTAGAAAACAAAGAGTATTACTTTGTATCAGCCAAAAAATGTTTTTTATCCAAGTTGCAAAATAATAGTAAAATATTACATTAACTTGCATTGCATCATTTTATTTTTTCTCTCAACTCATAGTGCTTTCTGTACTTTTTTCTGAAAGGTTAATTGTCTGAAAATCTTTGGGGCCATCTCTCGTTTTCTCTAGTTCCGGCATGGGAGGAGATTTCAGCTCCAGAATCCCGGACACACCAAACATGCTCGCCCTTTTACTTTTAGCCGGGCATTATAATGTGTGGTGAATTCCACTATTTGTTGATAAAAGAGTAGCCTAAGAGCTGCCAGTGGGTAGTGAGGACTAGCTGCCCTCCTTCTAGTCTCACACTTATAAATTAGAGACGGCTAGCGCAGGTAGCCCTCGTGTTGCTTTGCCCAAAATAAAAAAAAACACGTTCTAAAGAGGTAACTCATTTGTCGACACAAGTTGTTATATGAAACTTTTTGTTTTTTATTTTTTCTCTAATAAATTAAGAGGTAAGTCTAATGAAGGTAATCTTTACATATATAGCTGTTTCAAATCCTTAGTGAATTTCGAATACAATTTTTAAATCTAAAAAAAATAAAGACACGTCGTTTTTTTTTGTAGCAAAGCTATCTGCTGCGTCCAGCGGGGGAAACGAAACCCTTAGTTTTATGGCTATAATTTCGATAATTTACTACTGTCCTAAAGGGGAACTGAGAATAGCTACTGCAGAAGCAAGGTAAACGTAATTGTGCAATTTGATCGACATAAAACATTTCTTGTGAAGTTTTTGAAGGGTGATAATATAGTGTGGAATGAATTGATCACATGATTCATGGTGGCCATAATGGAATTATGGGTTCTAATACACATTTTATAATCAGAATATTGATGGTTGAGTCAAAATCCATTGAATAGTTTGATCAATGCGAAATGCTGTTGACACGTTTATTAATTTAATGTTCAATTTCATTCTTGCAAATGAAGGTGCAAATCTTTAACTCTTTAACAGCGGTAATTATCAGTTGATACTTTGCTATCAGTACAGTTATCATGAATTGATGACACAAAATTAAAACATCAGTCGGCAACCACCTCACACCGTAGTGACCATACCCATTCAAAGTGTTACTTCAGAGTCATTTTCTCAGTTTAAGTCATGGAGCAGAAAAGGTGCGTCAGCTATGGGAATGAAACGAAAACGTTTTTCATCAAAAGACAAAATTTAAGTATTATCACGTGATAATTATTACAATGAAGATGAAATCACTTCAGATTTTTCATCATTATCAAATTCAATTGTTTCAAGCTCTGAACGTGATTAAGATGGTGAATCAGAATCCATTTGTTCCCAGTGGGTAAGGTGTCACAATTTTAATCCATTTATTCATTCATTTGATAGTAGAAACTGTACTTACAGATATATTTAGGCTCGTGGATGAATGTAAAGAATATGAATTTTTTACTGCTGTATTTGATCAAAGTATAATGAGTCATACTGTGGGAGAAACAAACATATATTACGAGTTTTATAAATCCTTGCTTCACGAAGTAGGAAGTGAGAAGATAGAAGTATTGAGGAAGTGTATACTTTTTTGCTCTGGTGATGCTTGTGCCACATGTGAAAAAGCATGTGTTGGTTGATTATTTGAAGAACGACCCCCTTTTAGAAACCTCCATTTTTCCAAAATGCATTACTTGAGATCGATTCAGGGAGATTTTTAGATATTTGCACTTTGTAAATAACGAAGAACGAAAAACAAACGAACGATTATGGAAAGTTTGAGAAGTGTTTATAATGATTAAAAATAAAGCTAAGAAAATTTTTTTTTTCCAATTCAGAAAGTAGTTATTGATGATTTTTTTATTATGTTCAAGGGTTGCACTGTTTTCAAGCAATACATTCAAGGAAGCGCTATAGATTTGGAATACACATCTTTGTATTATGTGATTGTGAGACAGGAATTCTAATAGACATGATTATCTATTCTGAAAGTGATTTAAATGTCAAGCATCTCATGAAAGACTACCTTGGAAAAGATCATATTACATACTAATAATTATCACACAAGTCCGGAATTATGCAGCTTTCTCTTTGAAAAGAAAACTGTTTTTGTGGAACATTTATAAATAATCGGAAAAACATGCCTGAATTTGCACCTCTTTGGAAGGAAGAAGTTGAGACCAAGAAGCAAAGGAATATTTTAACACTTGAATGGAAAGATGAACGTCCTGCTACTTTGTTTGATACAGTACATAAAGGTGAAATTGAATGCAGGGGAAAGGATTATTACAAAACTAAACAACCAATAACTAAATCCGGTGTTGTTTTAGATTATACTATCGACATAAAGCTAGTTGACAAATGTGACAAGCAAATTGGACAAATTGATTGCCTTCGGAAATGTGTGAAATGTTACAAGAAGCTCTTATTCACCTAATTGATATCTCAATTTTAAATTATTATAACATCTATATAGTAAAAACTGGCAAGAAGCCATCATTTAGGCTGTTTAGTTACAATGTAATTTACCAGTTATTGGGAGGGTGTGGAAGGGTGACAAGACCTTTCCCAGGAAGTCACAGCCTTACTGTTCCTGATGGATTGTTGGAAAAGAAGCAGTTTTTCGGCCAATTTTAGAATGCATTCCATCCTCAGAAGCTAGGCAAAGTGGACAAATGCACTCTCATGTATATATGCAAACAACAAGAAAAAAAGGTGACTACCTCGTGTAAACAATGATGAGCAACACTGTGTTGGAGAATGTTATAGTGATTTTCATACCACACAAACCATTTGAATTTGTAATAAAAATATTCTTTATTATGCTTTCTTTCCATTTTTGTCATATTTTATTCAAAATTCTTAATAAAAATCCCAATATTATGTGTATGATTTTTTCCTTTTTTTCTCATCTGTGGTGAGCTGCTACCTACAACAATCCAGCTGTTTATAGGTTACAGGCTGAGGCTGATCTGTATTTATAGATTCTGATGAATACAAACTATAATAGAAGTAATGTTATCATGACCAAAAACATGAGAGATAAAAGTTTCTTCTTCAAAAACAATGTTTATGGATACTATGCGAACTTTCTGAGTATTTCAGTTGAATCTAGAATAACTTAAAAAGTGGGTAGTTTCCCCCTAATTTATTATGTCAAAAACCATATTTCCACGCCTGTACTAATATTAAGTGAGTGATCTGGAACTATACATAAAGGGTATTTAAATCCATAAAAATTAGAGATCACGAAGTCCAAGATGTTGCATCATGTTTTGGTAATGGAAGAAGGTACATACTATAATATGAGCATCTGATGATGGAAGATATCAGAACGATCCTCTCCATTTATATTTGCTACAATAGCATATATACTAAACATGAAAGCTGAACTAATACTCTACTCTTGATATACTGGACAGTAGAGCATAAGTTGTTTTTTGGTTATCTGCTATTAACCTAATGTATTTTAAATGCTATATCCACCTCCAACATATAAAACACCTGAAACACAATTAAGCACCTAAAAGGAACTTTGATTCTAGTAACTGACTTGTGGGACCTGCATCGCTGAACCATTATTAACAAGGAAACTCTCAATAGAATTTTTATCAGGTTAATCAGGTTAATCAAGTACTTCCTACAGTCAAAAGTGTTTACTTAGCCATAGAAGTTAAGCCTTAACTGTAAAGAAATTATTTGAAAGGTTATTTTAAACTATGAAACTAAAAGGTGTGTTGTGTAACCATTTTAAATAATCAGAACAGCCAATTAATTATTTTCACTTTTAGTTTCTGTTTCTTCTTATGAAAATTCTGCTTTCACTGCAAGAAATAATGAAAATACAACATTAAATGATTAAGATTAATCAGCTTAAAATAAACATGATTAACCTTTATGTATTTTAAGTTTTCTTTTTCCTGTACTCTAATACATTGAGTCAGTTTTGTATAACTTTTCATTTTTTTACTATTGCTTTATAGAAATGACATTATATTATACATGTATTTCATTAAAAAACTTAAGCTATTCTAAATTTTCATCATGCTGAAGATCAAACAAACTGATAAGTCAGACATAACATTTCAAATAGTATAGCTAAAAGACATCATGGGTAGTTATAAAAAAACCTGAAAAGCAATTAAGCACCTAAAAGGAGCTTTAATTACGATAACTGACTGATGGGACAGCGCCCCTGAACCATTACCAGCAATGAATCTCTTAATGGACATTTTATCAGATTAATTTATTACCTCTGACCAAGTACTTCCTATAGTCGAGAGTGTTAGTTAGACACAGAAGTTACGCCTTAAATGTAAATAAATTATTTGAAGGGTTGTTTTAAACTGTGAAACTAAAAGGTATTTTGCGTAAACTTTTTAAATAAACAGAACAAAACCAATCAATTACCTATTTTGAGTTTCATTTAGAATATGTTAATAGAGGAACAGCACGCTCATGAGCTGGCTCGGCATGGCCAAGTGGTTAATACACGCGACTCGTAATCCGAAGGTTGCGTGTTCGAATACCCGTCACACAAAACATGCTAGCCCTTTCAGCCGTGGGGGCATTATAATGTGACGGTTTACCACTATTCGTTGGTAAAAGAGTAGCCAAAGAATTGGCAGTGGGTGGTGATGACCAGCTGCCTTCTCCCTAGTCTTACTCTGCTAAATTACAGACGGATAGCGTAGATAGTCCTCGTATAGCTTTGCGCGAAGACCAAAACAAACTACTCTCATAAACCGCCACTAGTAAGAAAACTATTAACTAAATTTTGATCACGTTACTTTACTGCTTGAGACTAAGCTCTTACTATGATTGGCACTGTTAAGTTAGGCATCAAGGTTAAGCCTTAACTGCAAAGAGAACCTTTCACTGACATGTTTCACTAACTCTCCCGTACACAAGGTATCGATCCGGTGAAAAAATAAACAAATATTCAACATAGATACAACGTTAGCATTTAAAAAATATTAAGACTGGACGTGGCCTAGTGTTTGTTATGTCTGTGAAGTAAATCAGTAATTATAATGAAAAATATGATGTGTATAAAATAAAATAATTTAAGTAGGAACACCTTATTAATTGCGATTATATAAATAAACCGATAGTTTCATTGACATGTTTCTGTGATGCCACCATAATTAAAGTATCGTTCAAAATAGCGTCGTACTGATAAACTTTGGTTCATAAAATAGTTAAATCTATGAAATTATGCGACCCCACATAGGAAAGACATCTGATTACAAATTACGTTAATATGGTATATTCGGGCTTCTGGTCAAAACCGTTGTTTTAAGAACAGTACATCTAACATACTAATATACTTCATATAGAAATATCATCTAATGATTAAATTAGCAATCACTAAAGAATAACAATATAGAGTATTTCACTGTGAAATACTTTCGTTTATCTTCTATACTTGATGTAACATTTGCAGAAAAGGACTTTCGTAATCACTTTTATACGTAATAACCACTGTTTTTTAGACTAGTATTGTTTGAAAAACGTTTTTTTTATATGTTTTCTAATGTGTAACCGGAATTGTATAAATAAGTAAATAAATACAATAAGTACAATGTAGGTAACGCACATTGAAAACCATCTGTTTCAAACACGAGTTATACATTTGTATAGCTGCACATCTATATTTATTAAATAGTGAACATGCGCAAAATCAGAATATATTGTTATGCAGGTTTAAATATGATATAAGAAAAGTTGTTTCCAGCTTAGTTTCTCAGGTTTGGTGGGTTGTATTTTCTTTGACAGTTTAGGCTTACTTTTTTAAATAATTTCCAATTTTTCACAATAACTATTTTTCACAAAAAGAAAGAAATAATAACGGACTCTGTAAGTACACACTTTTGTTATATTTGTAGCTATACAAAGTAATTTAGAACAATAACAATTCTAACTTTATAAATATTAACTTTAAAACTCTCTTCTTTATTATTTCTACTTAACGAAGATCACAAAGATGATAAATATTTATTTTTAAAATAGTTTAATAATATTCTTGCCCATATTTTGTTTTTTTAGGTATCACTGATTAATTTGTATTCATTATTTATCAGTTGAATAATCTTACTTTGTATGATAATCGGGTTGTTGTTTAGACATCTTCGTTTTGTTAGATTATAGAAATTTTTAGTTTCTAAGTTACTTTTCGATTCACTAGCCTTGATAGTTTATTCTAGATCAATTGAGCTCATAAATACGTTGTTGTATGGCATTTTTTGGGGTTTTATGAGGCATATTAAAAATATATTATTAGAACCCCAATCTTTTAAAATCATGTTGAATATTTTTCAGTTTGATACAGTTCGCATATGTTGTGGTACTTCACAGCAGTACTATAAGAAAAATGTTCCCATTAAATGTATTAAAATTTTTGTATGGTATATCAAGGACTAATGTTTGATAATGTAAACACATTTATTATTTTTACTATCAATTTACTGATAATGGAAAATAAAAATTTTGTATAATATTTAAAATATTTTTACGTTTTATATTATTTACTTTTGGACTTAAATTTTATTTTGAAGTCATCTTTACCCTTGCTTACATACCTGCATTTTATAATATCGAAGAACAGTAGAATATAATAGCAATACAGTTAACACTGAATACAAAATACATATTCACCGATACAATTCTATAATTGATCACATAAAACCTGTATAAGATAAATTATCAGGTGTTACTGTTTTTCTAATTATGTTAAAACTGTAAATTATAAGGATTATTTGTATGCAAAAGTTAACATAATGGAAGTTCAATCCTTGTAATCTGTTTTTAGATGTGTCCTGATTTGTCTGGCACTCGGTACAATACTAACGCTTATAAACCTCACTCCCTACTTAACATCGTACCTGAGACAAAGAGTCAGTAAAGACACAAGAAACTAGCTGTATTTCTTATGCATTTATCTCTACATGTTTACTGCTTTACTTTGGAGGAAAGCTAGGTTGTTTTACTGGACGTCGTTAAAGCATGATAATTGGTTTGGTTCTTTTATTTTTTGGTAAGTTGTACAATTATATAGATATTTAATAATAATAATAATAATCACTAACAAAATGTATTACAACAAGGCGATTAAATTCATTATTTTAAATAATTATAATATACAACAACAACACATCTATAAATAAACAATTACATTAATGTTTAATCAACACAGAAACAATTTGAGACTTAGCTGGAAGAGAAGGACGCACTTTTACTGAAACAGAGGAGCTGTTACAGGCTACTGTGTATCATAAAGTTAAAAAATTGTTCACTTTTTACGAAGTTTATGTTTCTCAGTATCCTTGTATGTAAATGCAATCCTATAATTCCATAGTTTATCTACAATGTGAAATAGAAAATTCCACTTTTATTATGTAATGGTTTTATTTACATTTCATTTATTATTTATTCTACAAAGTTTAGTTTATTAGAGTACTAAGTCATTATTAAGTAAGTTGAATTTGGTTTGTATGTGTTATAGAATTGACACTAACTTCCTCTATGAATGACGATATTAATCTTGTAAAAAATGGTATAAGTTAGCTAGTCACATGAGATGTAATTTTGTGATATAATCACTGAACAAAAACAGTAGCTTAGTTTAAATGACTAAAGTTTAATTTTCGGAATTTTGGGTTACTTTTCTTGTCCTTTTTTGTGATTTTTTATTTGTTGAAATATTTATTAAGATTTATAGTTATGACGTATTATTCATTAATGTTACAATAGATAAGTCTTAGTGAGGTATACATTTATTATCTGAAGTATTCGTAAGTGATATACTTTGTGTTCCAGATGCTTAAAGGTTTTATTTTGGATACCTGTGGTTGTAAAAGTTCAATAAAGTATTGTTTTTTTTTGTTATTGCTATCAGACAATGTTTGTAGTACTACTTCTTTATTTCATTCAATTATAATATTAGTGAATGTGAGTTGTTATACAATTCCACGCACCCCTGTTTGTGTAGTGTTTGTACTTTAGTGACCGTGTGCGTATGTAAAAGCAATCAGTATTATATGGATAAAATGAAATTATCATTTGTTGCGCAACTGCTGTACAACAAACAAAAACTTGATCTCAGACTATTAAAGGTTGTTTTAAGGACTAATGCAGCTTAAACAAAACATTTTCAATCTTTTATGAAGAATAGAGAAAATAAGAGTTTAGTTTTATTATCATTTCACAGTTTTATACCACACATACGAGATTTTGTGCTTACGAGTGTCATTCCTAAGCAATTGAGCAAATGTTTTTTGCAAACTATATCTTAATTTCTTTATTTAGATGTTTTCAAGAGGATGCATCATGTTAAGTTCGTGAAAATTAAGAATCAAGAAGCTATGAATGCTACAAAAATGAGTTGTTTCATGTCCTTCTGCCAGAACAGGTACTATTGAACTGGTTTGAAAATTTACACACTCCCGAAAGCTATATAGCCAAATTACTTATTATTGTTCAAAGAGTTTAACTAACATTGTACATCGAGCTGGAGGAAGCCTTGGAAATGATGAAGATTTATCTCGAAGACCGTGTATGAATAAAAAGTGTAAACACAGTGGAAATAAATATATAAAAGACAATTAAAACAACCAACCTTATGGTTATGTGGAATTTTACTTCTAGAATAATAATAAAAATATTCAATGACTGAAAATTATGTTGCAATATACGAATATCGTAGATGATGCTACTGCATAGTAAGGTTAACGATTTAGATGCTCTAAGTGGAGAACAAATAAGAATACACGGAGAACAAACACCCAAAAAAACGATAGTGATGACGTTTATGAAAGAAATATAAAACAATGTTAAAATAAATATTAAAAATGATAGAATAGAAAAGTAGCTAATATAATTTTGCCTTTTAGATTATCATATTTTATTTTTTCGACATCTCAACGACGGCTCTACACTAATATATTTTTGTTAATGACAGTGTAACATATTTCTAACTTTCATAATTCTTGTTCAGAATGTTATGACGTATTTATTCTTGCTATAGTCTGTCTTAATGTTTTAATTTCACTTTCTAAAAGTGTAAAAATATCATTTAAGTATTTTATGTCAACAAGTGAAGAAGCATTATATACATAATACTTATAAATTCTCCTTCAGATTTCATTCATAATATAAACCACAATTAATTATATAATTATACTCTTCAAAACAAGAAACGCAAAAGAAATATTTTTGTTATTTTAAAGAGAAATATATGTAATAACGTTACAAGCTCAGAGTATGATATGTTATACGTGTTAAGGCACTGATTGTCAGACCAAAATGACAATAAAAGTTGTGCACTTTGAAAATGGAGAAAAACATCGGATTTTTCGCCAAAACGCATGCGTGTCCAATACATTTGTTTGAGAGATCTGCATGTTCTGAAAGTGCAACATGTGCAAAATCCCTATAAAAGTGACGGGTTCTCGGTTTCCATAGCTCAGTGTTAAGCCACCGACACGCAATACAGTTATGCCAAGACTGACTGAAGCACAACGCAACAATGCCATTGGTCGCTTGGAAGCAGGCGAATCTCGATCAGATGTTGCCAGAGCTGTGAATGTCCACCCAAGCACCATCACATGGCTATGGAATCGTCACCAAAAACATGGATCAACTCGTTACCGTCCACGATCTGGAAGACCTCATGTGACCACGCCCGCACAAGATCGTAACATTCGGTTACGTCACCTTCGGGATAGGACCACCACTGCGACGTCTACTGCCTTAATCGTACCAGGGTTGCGTAGGATTTCCGATCAGACAGTACGCAACAGTCTATGAGATTCTTAGGCCTCATGTGCAACCCATCATGGTGAACGTCAACGACGTTTTTCAACATGACAACGCCCGTCCTCACACAGCCCGACTCACCACTGTCTTCTTGAGACACCACAACATCAACGTTTATCTCTGGCCCTCCAGATCACCAGATTTAAACCCCATCGAACATCTTTGGGACGAGTTGGACCGACGTCTGCGACGGCGACAACCTCAACCGCAGACTCTACCTCAGCTTGCAGCAGCTTTGCAGGCTGAGTGGACAGCCAATCCACAGGATGTGATTCGTCATCTCATCACTTCCATGGGCAGGAGATGTCAAGCAGTTATTGATGCTCACGGGGAGCATACTCGTTATTGACGTTGAGTGACGTTAAATTTCACCTAGTGAGCGTGGACTTCGCCTTTGCAAACTTTTGATGTTCAGCAGTGAATGTGCAAAGTTTCACACATGTCATACAGAACTACCCGGAATAAACTTGTTAACAATTTGTCTCATATTTTGCCTTTTGCGTTTCTTTTTTGAAGAGTATATTTAAGTCTTTGAATTTGAGGAAACATTTTTACTTCTTCAATTCAATTCACCTAAATTAGGGACAGATAGCTTTTGTGAAGCTTTACGCGAAATTAAAAAAACAATATTTTTTTTGGAATTTCGCCCAAAGCTATACGTGGGTTATCTGCGCTAACCGTCTCTAATTTAGCAGTGTAAGACTGGAGGGAAAGCAGCTTGTCATCACCACCCCTGCCAACTCTTGGGCTACTCTTATACCAAGGAATAGTGGGACTGACCGTCACATTATAACGCCCCCACGGCTGAATGGGCGAGCATGATTGTCGCGACGTGGAATCACATTCCACAACCTTCAGATTACGATTCTAATCCCTTAACCCATCTAGCATTACGGGCCCAAACAAACAATTCAAACTTCGAAGATAATTCCTCATTTCCCAAAAGATGGAAGGATAATAGATTTGAGTGTTTTATTTTATAGTATTTGAAACACTTCTCAAGATGTTCTCCCTGTAGCAATAAAATAAAGGTCTTTTATGCCTGAAAATTACTTCCGTACTGATTTTCAGACATACAGACAGACATTTATATTAGACGACACGTTTATGTCCACCGCTGTTTCTCTATCTGGAGTCGTCCATGCTTTCAGCGGAGTGATTATGGACAAACTATCTTGCATGGTAAGAAAGTGTAAAGTAAAGTGACTGGTTATATGTTGCTAATAATAATTATTACAATAATATTTGGTGTATAAAGTGTATATAGTCTTTATGGCTCAACGGTAGACTAGAAGAACATTGATAAAATTCAAATGTAGATTCCTGCCGCTAGAGAAACAAAGTTTAAATTTTGTTTTGCACATAAACCGTAAACAGTTTCATTTAATAACATTCAGATTATATGGAAGCAATGAAAATAGTCTTGATTAAAGTAAACCATTATTAAAATAATTAAATGTAATGCACAGAAAAGGATTACTCGACCTATTTCAGCTCACATATATAATCAATATATTTAACACGGAATTGGTGTAGGTTTTACGGAAAGTAATATAAGCTTTATACAAAATCAGGGCATTATAATATGTATATATATACTTAAAATAATCATGGGGGTAAACATTATTAAATATTTCATTGTGTTTCTATTCGTTGTTTATGGCGACTTCTGTTTTTAATTCATTTTTTGATTTAGTATTATAAAATTACAATGTATATATATGTGTATATATACATATTTTTATAAAAATTCTTCAGTTAACGAGTCTTCTCTTGCTGGAATTAAATACAGTATTTACTCTGGTGGCGACAACTTATGGAGGAGAAACGATCTACCTAATCTAGATTTGTAAGCTCTTTGCTACATTTCCTGTTGTTTTTACTTGTATTCTTGTTGGTGTTGCTGAAATTTTTAAAACAAATACACTGCTGAAATTTTTGGAATGGTACGTTTTAAACCATGATGTGTGGAGCACAAATTACTAAAAAACCGAGACAAACAGCATAATATCAAAGATTTTATTAACGAATCGTTATTTTGCAGAATTTTCAAATATTTTTCGTTTAAGAAATGATTCTTGTATACAAGCATGTTTGTTTGAAGACCATCTCTCTCGATTAAGGTTTATTTGTATTAAACATGTGTTATCTTCTCGATTTGAAATTGTAGAAAATAAAGTTGAGAACTTGCTACAATACATGAAGTAAACTGTTTTAACTGACATTTTGTGCTTTTTATTCCAGACAGCTCCTTTCTTTTTCTGGCCTTTAGTTCTTCATCGTATTACTTTTGCTACTACGTTTTGTGTGATAGCATCAGTTTTATTCATAGGTAAGGTAAGTCAGAATCATGTCTCTCTTACTGTATTTCGCTACCTGTGTTTCATGTATATTTGATGCTTTATTTCACCTATACGTTTCATTTATCTATGAAACATAATAATGACAGGCATTAGTTAGTTACAGTATATTATTCGTTTTGGTAAAGCCCTAATATTAATGGATATGTTAAACGTAAAGTGGTTGAAATACTAATAGTACTAAGAAACTATACTAAACTCAATATGGTAGTATTGTGACAAATATAATCAAATATTAAAATTTGTTGTAGTGACTTAAGTGATTCATAATGTGTCGGTGTATACTGATTATGAAATTGATTCAGTTTGATACATATTAATTGCATAGCATAGAATATAGCAAATACGTTACATACGCTGTGTGATTGTGTAATGATAAATAATTTTTAATTCATACCCCTATGTCTGTTTTTATCTTTCATAGGTATACTTGAGACAATACTTTTCCCTGAAACCCATCATACACAACCATTAATATCAAGTAGTTCTGATAAAGAGCAGACTCGTTATGAAGCTGTTATATATCAGAAGTGAATTTCTTAAGCTTTGTCACTTTTCAGACGTTTTTAAACTATAACTTTAACAGCCTCCAGTTCCAATGTAATATTTACGTGATAAAGTAATATTTCTTCGCTTGTCTTTCAGTTCTTTGATAAAGCTTTACTTGGATATTTCAAGCATGGAATAAATTTATGTATCATAATGTTATCTCATAACGTTAAATTGAATAACTGACACTTTCTTTGACGTCTACATGGGATATGGTAGTGTAGTTTACACACTGGACTATATAAATATAAACTAGACTCAGGTATATATTTCTTGATCAGCGCTTTATATCAGGTGTTGAAAAAAATTTAAAAAGTCGTGTATTCTCTTTGCTTCCATTTATGGAACATCTTCACGTATTATAATTTCATTTATTAAACCGAGATACACACTTCATTTCTCTGGGTTATTCAAATTTTAAATATACAATTTCCTCTTCAAGTGGGTTTTCTCGTCATCACGGATTAAACTTAACATTCTCGGTTGGACGTGAAACTTCATTGATATAAATTTTTAGGTATTAAAAAGCTGATAGAAACATTGTTATAAAAGCTTTGAATATAAATGTTTCGATAATGTTAACTTACTCTACTAGTAACATATTTTGCAATAAAAAATAGTAACAAATCTTGGTTTGTGAAGTCTGTAGTAAGAAAAAAATACAAACAAACGTCAGTTTTATTGGAAATAAAATGCAAAGGATACCGAGGTCACACACGTAGAAGTGAGTTTCAGATATCATTTTTAACATGTTTTATTGTTTAATTTGAATCAGAGTAATTATTTGAGACAAATTTTCTCTTTTACATCAACTCTATCTCAACAAAGAAAGAGACTGTTTGAAACAATATAAATAATTAAAGGACATGGCTTTTCACAAAATCTTGTCAATATCCCTTGGTTGAGTTTATTTATTCAGATTCGCTCGCACACTTGACTATCCTTGACATTGTCTGTCGTTATAATCTTATTGCTATTACGTGTTACACTGTCATTCAACAATAAAGACCATGAACTGTAACACAGTTGGCGAAATACGGGTTAGTGGTTTATAGCATCACTACATGTCACCTTCCTGTAGACTGTGTATGTGCTATAGATTATGTGCTTCCATGTAATAGTCCTGGCCCGGCATGGCCAAGCGTGTTAAGGTATGCGACTCGTAATATGAGGGTCGCGAGTTTGCATCCCCGTCGCGCCAAATATGCTCGCCCTTTTAGCCGTGGGGTGTTATAATGTGACGTTCAATCTCACTATTCGTTGGTAAAAGACTAGCCCAAGAGTTGGCGGTGGGTGGTGATGACTAGCTGCTATCCTTCTGGTCTGACACTGCTAAATTATGGACGGCTAGCGCAGATAGCCCTCGAGTAGCTTTGTGCGAAATCCAAAACAAACAAACAAGCAATGGTCCTCTAGTGTCTGGAACAAGCTTCACTTTGTTGCATGGGATGAAACAACCATGTTAGATTGAATACCTCCAGATATTCTTCCTGAATTAGTTTCTGTGACATTTATATAACAGTAGAATCTTCACCATCACAGCCTGAAGTTTTTATAGTTCCATCTCACCTTACAGTAAAATAGACTGCCTGCTAATTTTGTTCAGGCGATAAGCTATTACACAGTCATAATACTGAAACAATGTCGTCCAGCATACTATCACCTCTTCAAAATCTTTAAATCTCTGTCCACTTCAACAAAGCATAGTTCACCCAGATGTTGAACATTCTACCTTAACAACTAAAATCATAATCGAAAGTAGTTGTTATTTTGCTGTATATTATATGCATTCTGGAGCAGTAATCGTAAAACAAGCATACATGATTACACTTTATATTCTATCGCTCAACTACAATAACATTTCTACGATTCTCCATTCACCCATGTCAGTGTCTAGCAGAATCTCAATATTTTAGCATATAGAGATAGACACGCACTGAAACATTCACTAAAGAAATATTTATAGCTTAAACTGTTTGAATGCATTTCTCGATCCATTAAAAGTGAATCTTAGTTTTTGTGAGGTTGCACAAAGCCACTGCTCTCTTAGTGTTGTTAGCTACAAAACAACTAATATGAGAAAAACACAAAGGGATCTGTAAACTTCTTTCATTTTAGGATGATGCGAATTTCTCACAATGTGGCTCTAAAGCAGGTCTGTAAAACCTACATATTTCCCTAAAATGTGAATGAGAAACTTCATTCCTATGTGCACGTGAAAACTTAGTTTTGGTTACAGTTTGAAGCTTACTTTATACACTTAGTTAATCGTCTTCATCTTCTCAGCTTTTGACTTTTGACTTTAATATATAGTTAAACATCAAAACGTAATTTAAGTGTACCAGCATTTATATTGCATTGCTGTCTCTACAATATAAGTTTCACTGGACTCTCAAAAACAGTGAATACATTATACAGTCTGACGAAGAAAAGTCATCTCTAATTTTAGATAGACTTTAGTCATAAGCACTCAGTCACTGGGTGTTTCATTGCAATAGCAGGATGAGTGTTTGGCTGTTTTAATTTTTATATAGGTCAGCTCAGTGTTGTGTAGATGAATGATAACGATGATCTGGTTAGAGTACAGCTATGACAGATATCATTGTTATATTCTCTTCTAACAACCTCCTAAGAATATACACTTCATAGTTGGTCTCTACATTAACTGCTTCTGCTAAGTTGGGAATATCTATCAAACACAGGAAGTGCCCAATGGTTCTGCTGTAAGTACTACCAATTAACTTATGACAAGAGGAGGCTGATCCTTATTTAGTGATAATGATTAATACATATTGTAGTATTACAAGTAAAACTATCATGACCAAATCTTTGGCGGATAAACCGTTTCTTATTCAAAAATACTGTATATGGATAGAATGTTATGCCAAAATACATGATAACTTTGGTTGAGGCTAAAATGCCTTTCAAAATTAGCAGTATTTTTTTAATTCGCTTTATTACAACCAATAATAGTACATACAGATGGTAAAGTTGGGTAAGTTCCATGTCCATGTCAATATCAAATTTATGATCGGAACAATACATGAGGACTGTTAATTACCACCAAAGATATAGTTCACAAAGTCCTGCAACATGTTTAGATCATGGGTGACAGTACATACAATAATATGAGCATTTTATAACATCACAATGATCCTCTTCTTTTTCGCTTGCTACTGCAGTATAATTCGCATGCAACAGTTGATAATCAGTTATTTATTTTCTGGATTCTAGAATAAGGGTATTTACTTAATTACAAGTTTTTACCTAAGGAATTTTTATTGAAATATCCATCTCAAATATTCATTGACGCAGGTATCAAAATAGAAGGTCTTCGGTCTTTCAATGAATAGCGAATTGAACGTTACCTTATTGACAGGGTAGCCTTTATCTTAAGAGAGACGGGATCAGTTTTCACTATCTGGTATCGTTTGAAAGATTTGGTGCTATATCTTTCATGCAGATCAAAGCTTATATCAATTTTTGAACATTTATCTCGTAGTTTTATAACATTTTCCCACAGTAGAGAAAAACAAAACAAAATAATTCCAAGTTGCAATTTTTACTAGTATTTTGCACACATGAGCTGTAAAAGTAAGGATGTATGTAGCGAATTAACATGAACTTAATCTAGCAATAAATTATCTTTATTACAACATACTGCATGTTTGCAATGCAACTAAATCCATCTTTAGAGAGGTACAGATATGTTAAATATAGCTGATGTTTACATATAAAAAAGGTACCTTACTTAATGAAGTAAGGTTTCATATAGCGACAACACCTCTATAAATATACTCAATGAACTTTCAAAATGTTTTAGTTAATGACTGACGTTGGTTAGCCTATGACTTTTCATCCTTTTAACATAGAGCAATAAATATTTTCCAAATATTTTCCACGGTGTCATTGAAATATCAACATAAACTCGTAAAGTACAAGAGATACACGTACAACTAGCAATTTGTGTCTTGTACTAATAATTAAACATAACAGTAAAAATGTAATATGAGTAATCATTTTACTTTAAATCTCACAACACTTTGTCAGGCACTTAATCTGAGCAATATTTAGACGACTTTAATGAAGGAAGAGCAGCACCCACTAGCATGAATACATTAAAGTGACTTTTGACCAGATTTTTCTACTGCCTAAAGCTCACCTCGAGAGCGTTTAATTAGGACCCGAATTTAAAGATTCTTTCATTTACACGTTTCGCTAAATTCAACTCACACGCTGTATATCGTATTTCAGCAGTCTTCAGTTTGTATGTAATATTTTTGACGCAACAGATTAAAAGACGATGGTTGTGCTTTTAACCATATTATCACGTCACAGTGCTGGACTATAAATTTAAGATTCTATGTTCCGCGCACCCTCATTGCCAAAAAATAAATAAATAATATAGAATAATTACCATTAACTCAACGATAACAGGTTTGCTGAAGTGATGTATTATAAATTCTAGAACTTTGAGGTTATTCTTCGACGAAAAACAAATTTATTTCCTTATGTAAGATTGGTTAAGCTTGAAGATATTAAAGATGTTTTTCTTGTCTCCCAAACTTGCTTATTTTACCTTTACTGTCACCAGTTAGCGTGTATCCTATTAACGTTGTGTGTGATAATATTAGCCTGCTGTTTGGGGTCTCGCAAATGCTGAGGTAGAAACGTTGTTCGTTCTTCTACATAACATTTTCTCAATCCATACCAGCCGTTTTTACATATATAATTTTTCTCCACAAGTGGGTTTTCTCGTCGTCACGGATTAGAACAATATTATTATCCGAAAGTGTGGCTGCACAAAATCTTTGTAAATGATGATTTACTTCTGTTAAAACTAGCACAAAGTGTTTTAATAGATAATTGTTTATGTCTTGTGAACATTTGTTTACTATTTGATCTTGTGAATACAATAGAAATAATTATCCCTAATTTTGGAGGATGAAATCTACAGGTAGGCAAATAGTCAGTGGCTACTGTTAACCGAATGTTAGAATTGATTGTCTTATAATGCACACACAAAGCTTAAAATAAGAAATTATTTGGTAGTACCATGTCTGAAACCCGAGATCTTAAGTCTATACATGTAGCTTATAGTAAGCAATTTATTTGAAAAATGTGTGTATTATATCAATTAGTGAATGAATTATAATCAATCATGCCCTGAAAGCTCAAATATCATAAATATTTGTGTACAAATATTGTCCATATGTTTTAAAATAAATCTTTTTCATTCAATACTTTCTATAAACTGTGTCAAACATTATAATATTAGATACAACATTACAGTTTCTTGTTTTCTTTAACAAACAAATTTCTTGCCTGTGCGTTTTTACATTTTTCTGTCTATTTTAGATTTGTGTACTACCATGGTTGATTCCGAATTTTTCTATCCCTAATTCAGTCGAGTTAACGTCACTAGTAATTTACAAGCCAGTTGAAACCGGTTACGTTATATTTTGTACACGATGTAACATTTATACAGCAGGATTTTTCTAATCACGTGTATATGTTACCACCACTGTCTCTTTGGTAGATTGTTAAATATGTTTTCATATAATTCTCCTATCGACAAGTTGTTGCGTCACTTAGTTCTGTTTATCTATTTACATATAGTTGGATGTGTGTAACTGTAAAAGTGCTAAACATATAACATGTACATTAACGATCGAAGCAACATGTTTTAAGCATAAGTCTCACATTTATATAACTGTACTTCTAAACTAACTAAATAGTGACAATTCGTACAATTAGAACATTTTTATAACAGAATGGATATAATTTCATGAGAAGTTGTTTACTTTTAAGTACAATAACTATTTTTAGGTTTCGTATACTACGTTGTTTTACGATTATAGCGTGCATTATTGAAATAGCTTATAATTTTTTGACAGAATCTTATTTTTGCAAAATTAAGAAAGAAATAATACAATGAACTGTAAGTACATATTATTTACTTATACCAGTTGTGGAAATTAGTTCGAAAGAGTAAGAATTTAAACCTTAAAATTTTATTTTTTAAATCTTCTCATGATAATTTCTAATTTACTAGTTTCACAAAGTTAACAGATATCTTCTATTTACGATAATTGTTTAGGTGCTACTTTATTATTTGGAGTTCATTGATCAGAAGTTGAATAAACTTTCATTATATGATAAGCGGCTTGTTGTTACATTTTTTTTAAAATTTGTAATGCTTCATTTTTTAAGTTATTTTTACATTCACATGTACTGTTTATTTATATCTTGTAGTTTTGTTCTACAAAGATCAGAAAAGTATATATATGTTTTCCGAAAAAAAAATCTAAATTTCTCTTTTAGTAAAACTGTATGGTGGAATATATTGTTACCGGTATCATCAAACCTCTTCGTAAGATCAGATCATTTTATTTATGTCTTTAGAACATTAATTGTTTAGAAAAGTTAACAGAATGAAAGTTCGATCTTACGTATCAGTAACTGGATGTTTTCTGATTTGTATGACAATCGGTGCATTACTAAGCTATTGAACAAATTTATTGTTGCAAGCTATATTTTGTTTTAAAATACAGATGTTTGCAAGATGATGTATAACGTTAATGTCGAGAAAGTTAATAAAAGTTAGAAATAGAGAAACTCGTGGAGTATATTGAAACAATAGCACGGTATAAATATAAGTAATCAATGATGATTGAGATGAATTAGTTCAGAGCTAGAAAAATGATTTACTGATAGAAATAAGAGTTATTGCGTCCATTTTCCTATTCTGTTATTCGATCAATTAAGTATACTAGTACGTTTGTAAATAAGTTAGTCTTACATGAGATTCGGAACATAAACTTAAATATTTATGTAATTGAAACAACGTGTACAAATGAACATGGTTGAGTAAACGATTATCAAATAATTACATTAATTAGTGCTATTTTGAAAATTATTGCAATGCAATCGGACTAAAGATGGGACTAGTTACAATAATATATTTATGGGAATTATTTTGATGAAAATATAAAAAGCAATCAACGTTTAGTCACCTTTAAAACAAAATCTAGAATGTGTAATGTAAAATATTTAAACTAGGAAAGAGAGAAGGACAGAAACTATATACGTATTCCAGTTTAATCATTGTCAAATATTTCGTGATTAACTTATAGAAGATCACGATATCTTCTCCACCCCATCTCATGTTTGTTTGTAATTAAACTTAAAGCTGCACAATGGGCTTTCTGTGCTCTGTCCCCCACGGGTATCGAAACCTGGATTCCAGCGTTGTAAGTCCGCAGGCATGCTGCAGTGTCACTGGGTGGCCTAAACCTTACGATTTAGATCAAGTAAATATTTTTTTTACAAATAATGATAAAAGAGATGCAGGTACAACCTTTACAATATACTGAGTTCTTCAGGGATCTAAAAATCTAAAAACCAAGTACTATTTCATGGTTATCGCTTGTTGTACTTGTGAAAAAGAAGATAAATTTATCCTCAAGGTTCTGTATGATCTGCGAGATGGTGAAGGAAGGCCAAAAGAAGAATGCTTAACCTTTGTCAGTAATTTATTACTTTGGAAACGATCAACATGGGTGAAAATGGTTTTCAAGATTGCATCTTAGAAATGAATATTAGAAATTGCAAACCAACGAAGCAGGTAGAGAGAAGATAGTCTTCGTTTTATAATAAAGGATTGTAGTAATTAACGAAGCAGGTAGAGAGAAGATAGTGTTTGTTGTTCAATAAAGGGTTGTAGTAATTAGTTATGTCATTATTTGTATTTACCATAGCTCGTCATCAACATAAGTTATTCCAAAATACAATAAGTTTCGCTGGAATGCTGATTATGAACAAGGATTAATAATCTGGAGAAGTATGAAAATACCGAATTATTGAAGATCAACAAATTTCAAATACAAACAGTATTTTTACAAAACGTACAACATTAAAAATAATAGTGGTTGTTTGCTATAGCATGGCAGAGAAATATTCAGAAAGGAGTTGTTATGTAATTTTGAAAATGCTACAAGCTGTTTTACAAGATATAACTCGTTTCCATTATTAACTTTATGGAGAAAATTTAACATTTCAATCATATCACGTGATACTTAGTTCGTTTGTATATTTTCGCATTTCAGAAAGCTTAATACGAAGATTGTATTCTCAAGACGGCTGTTATAACTTTAATTAAAATTAAAACCTGAAGATGAACTAAGAACATCGAAATGTTGTTCTGTATTTTATTTTAATTAAGGTTTTAATATCCTAACCAACCGTCTTGAGAATTCATTTTTGCTTCACATGGGTTTCTCATTACCACGAATTAATATGAAAATTGCTCATTATATTTCAAAGTGTTTATTTAACAGTACACATCGCACTCAACAGAAGTATCGAAATACAGCTGGTCTGTCTCGCATACAGTGTACGAATAAAATTACAAATACTGTGATGTAACAGATTTACACTTATGCATTTATTTTAATACCTACGTTCGTTTTAGTTTGATGCATGTGAGGTATATTGATGGAGTGTATTGCGCGAGTCTCGCATCACCTCTAAATTTGTAGAACAATCTCGAGCGTAATAATCAGCAATATATATTTTGTGAAAATACAAGAGTATCTTTGAATATTGTTGAATGTTCGAGAATCTCGCCTAATTGGTGTAAAGATTAGCTCAGCACAGTGGTAGAATATTGTTTGATTGCTACAGTCAGTATACTGTAAGCCTCAGAAGCTATAATCGTGATCAATGCTTATTAATCGGAAGACTACACTATTTTACCAGGAAAGTGTATAGATTTCGAATATATCAAACCATTTTACTTCTGTGAATTAACTTCAGATGTTAGTATCTCTACGAAGCAATCGCATGGCTTCATTAGAAAAAAAAACAAACAACAACTCACGTGTGAAGAAGAGAGTTAGCTAGGTTTCCCGACAAATGAAAAGTACCTGTGCATCAACATAAAAATAATTGGCCCCCGTGGACTTGGACCTTCGACAGAAAAATCACTACCAGACCAGATATAACACTCAATACTGTTTGTAAGTTTACACATCTCTTGAACATAAACTATCATATGTAATATCTATTTTTAATAAGTCGGAGATTCGTTAAATTACAATACGTAACAGTGAAAAGACCAGAGTACAATATAAGAACAGCCATCCGTATCGTTACGTGGAATTGACTTCGAATTATACTTTCCAATTAATAAAAAACAGCATACCCAACAACTGAAGAAGCTATAACACATTCACGTAAGGAAACAACAACAAAGATAAAGGTATTATATAGGAATATCAAGAATATTGATACTGAATAAGAAAATTAAAGAAATTGATGCTATAGGTGGAGAACAAAGATGGCTGTACTGTTTAGATAAAGGAACAACAATAGTGAAGATGTTTTAGAAGGAAATCTATAATACTGGTACAGTATCGGAAAAACAAAGATCAAAGTCAAATAATGAAATATTAGAGATGGTAACATTGCTTTATCAGTTATTATATATTTTTAAAAATCACGACAGCTCTACACGTAATATATGTTATGTTAATATAAGTGTAATATCTTTGTAATTTTCATAGTTCTCATTAAGAATATTATGACGTATTTATTTGTGTGACATAAAAATAAAATTATTTTTCAGCAATGGCATAGTAGTGATGTATTGGAATATACAACATAGTCTCGTAGCTACCATAATACCATATGGAGTCGTTGATACTTTGGGCTTTGTCTGCTGCATGGTCACCTCATAGTAACTGCAATAGAGGCGAGTGCAATAGTATTATAAATATCTCATTATAAAATGTAACTTACGAAAACTAAATTTCAGTTAAATGTTTAATTTTACTGTCCAATTATTTAAACCGTAACATTTAACTATTTTATTTCCATAACTAAAAACATCTATTACCAAAGTGGTCTAGTTCCTCTTTTCTTCTATGCTTTTGCGTAATTCTGTGCACATCTTAAATATTCAAGATGTATTTGATGTTACAAATGCCTACAATTGCCACAAATAAACCCACGCTGTAGAGTTCATATGATATATCTTTAAACTTATGAGATTATATAACATTTAGCCTATACATTTAAAACAGAAGCCACCAAACTACGGCTCGCGGGCCGGATACAGCCCTCGAGGTCATTTTGTCCGGCTAGCCGCTTGGAAATAAAAAGTAACATTTCATCAAATGCCCGACTGTCATAACAAAATAAATCACACCGATGGTCGCTCTCAACTTGCAATCACAAGACGTTATGATAAAAAGAAACAAGGCTGTCACGCGCATTTTTAACCAATAGGAAAATTCTTCTTTCGTCCTTGCTGCCCGTTTATTCATATCGAGGACGTATCTATGAAAGCATTAGAATTTCGAAAACAAGTACAGACTGAACTCTCGTCCTATCGACTCGTCTTGTAAATTCAGCGGCCTAGGGTTACCGCTTCAACAAGCTCGTTTCTCTTAGTACGCGGGTTATGCGCTTTTCGTAACTCGTTCTTAGTTAAGTGTCGTGGCAAACGTACGTTTCAATATATTTTGTTTGTTCGTTCTTGGACCAGTACAAAACTTCCCTCACAGCGTTCTGTGGAAACAAAAAATAGAAAGCTACTTGTGTGATATGCACCGTGTGATATACAATCTTCGGCGTCACTATGAAACAAAACATCTATCAACATATTTGAAATTTTCATAAAAGTTCCGTTCTGTGAAATTTGAATCCACGAAACGTGTTTTTGAATCTCAAAAGAATCTCTTCACGGGAAAGTTTACTGAAAATGAATCTGTCACTCGTACAAGTAACAAAATAGTGCATAAGATTTCAGAGCGAGTAAAACCTTTTACTAATGGCAACTTCATCAAAGAGTGTATGTTGGATGCAGCAAATGAGCTGTGTCCTGAAAAAGCCAATTTCTTTGAAAGTATCAGCCTTTCAGCAACTTCAGTTGTACGGAGAGCAGAAGAACTTGGAGAGAACTTCGCATTACAGATACACCAAAAAGCTAGAAAACTTTCTATGATATTCTCTGGCACTGGATGACTCTACTGATCTCTCGAGTACGTCCCAACTTCTCATGTTCATTCGTGGAGTTAATTTGGACTTTCAGATCACAGAAGAGTTGGCATCAGTTTGCAGCATGCACGGAAGAACAACTGGAGAAGACATTTTCATGGAAGTGCATAAAACTTTGCAAGACTATAAACTTCAGTGGAATCAGTCTAGAGGTGTAACAGTTGATGGAGGAAAAAACATGGCTGGAGTAAAGGAGGGTCTGGTGGGGCTGATCAGGAAACAGTTGGAAGATCTCAAACTCCCAAGCGCTCTGTTTGCTCTGTTCATACACTGCATCATACATCAGCAAGCATTCTGTGGAAAAGACTTAGATATTTTTTTCGTACTGAAACCAGTCATTTCTGCAGTGAACTTCATTCGGGGTCATGCACTTAATCATCGCCAGTTCAAGGCGTTTCTTGAAGAAATTGATTCGAATTTCTGTGACTTGCCTTATAACACGACGGTGAGGTGGCTCAGCTGCGGTAAAGTCTTGTCTCGTTTTTATAAGCTGAGAAGAGAAATATAGAGCCGATCCACTTCTGTCGGATCCAACCTGGTTGTCAAAGTTGTCATTTTTGGTTGATATTACATCCCACATGAATTAATTGAACTTGAAATTCAGGGGAAAAATAAACTTGTCTGTGATCTCTATAGAATCATTAAAGGAATTCGGAGAAAGATGACATTGTTTAAAGCACATTTGGAAGGAGGAAACCTCTCTCACTTTCAGTGTTTTAATGATTTTCATGCTGGAATCACAGAAGATGTCAATCTGGATTTTAGAAAAAGATTATTGGTGATTTAAATTAGCATTCTTAGAGAGAATTTCGGATCTCGAAAGAATCAAAAGTGACATTCTCCTTTTTCAGAATCCTTTTGATTGAGACATTGATGATGTTTGGACATATGAAGAACCTTAAACAAATTTAACAAATAATTCACTTACAATCATACGTGATTAACTTCTGGAGATACATCTTTCTAGTAGTGGCATGCTTTAAAAATAGTAAATTATTTCAGACCTTTATATTTTAACTTCTCCACGGATACATGTTGTTTAGTGAATGAACACAAACACAGATGACTAACAAACACAAACATGAGAAAACTGGAAAACAGTTATTTCCTCATTACACCAAAAGATGGTTGTAAAATTTCTTCGCTTGTTTAATATCACTTTGATTGAAACACTTTTTAATATTTTTTTGTAATAAGCGTATATTTCTGTGAAATAGTAATGAATAATAAGCAATTTATATTTCAGGTACCTTTTTAGTAATAATTAGTTTTTTCTAAAGATTTTGAATACTTTTGTTATCAAGTGTAGTGTTGTTTTATTTGTATTGATCAGTGGAAATTTTAATCTCTTAGGATATACACTTGAAGACGAGAACCAGAGCTGTGAAGATAATTGTTTATACTACTAAATAGAAATACTGATGAAGTTACAATATCGTTTTTTTATGAAGCTTAGTTACGATTTAATATAAACGAATTGTTGTGTTCTTTTAGGAAAACAGTCTACATAGAAAGGTAATAAAAAATTAGAAAAGTGGTATGTCTTTTTTCTAATATAAGGTATTGTTTATTTCTAAACTTAGGAAACAACTTTATTCATATTTCAAACAATGAAATAAGCAACATCAAGTGAAGTCACTAATATGAAAGAAACGTCAAGACATTCATGTAATAAAGAAGTTAGTGGACTAATTACGAAAGCCTTGGACTATACAACAACCATAAATACAGAAAAATTGTGTGCATCATTGAAACAAGCTTCAGCCAATGTGAACGTTGATGACAAAGGACCGCACATTAATGGTGAAGTTAAACTTCATATGTCACCAAAAGAAGCTCTGAAAATTAAGACATTTTATCTTTTATCGACTGTTTGTATTTGTTCATATTATCCATATATGTTTTTTTTAATGTTTTATGTAAGGTAAGCATATTCACTTAATACAAGTTTATTTTCACGAAGAATCATTTGAAGTTATTACTATAAAACTTTTAATTCCCGAAACTACGATTTACATTTAAAAAATAATGTTATTGTTATCATAAACTATCTTGAGATTCGACTTGGACCAAGAACATTAATTGTAGTGTTGAAAACTCACATAAACTAAAAACTTGTTATAAACTACGTTGCAACATCAAGAATATGTTGACACTGACGGGAGTGATGAAACAAAGATCGTTTCTACTTCAAGAAAACTTTTAATTGATTTTCAGACATATGGACAGACGTTTATCCAAGATGACACGTTTCTGTCTACCATTGGTTCTGCAGCTGGAGCTCTTCATGCCCTCAGCCGTGTGATTGTTGGCTTAATTCAGGACAAACTATCTTACAAGGTAATTATGTGTAAATTGATGCGACTGAAGTTATTTTATTACAAAAATAATATTTGTTGTGCAAACTGTATACAATCTTCAGTGCTCAGTGGTAAACTAAAGAGCTGTTATGTTTTACAATTTCAAATACTCTGAAAGTGAACTAAATGACAATTTACGTTTTGAGGTTAAATAATTATCGATATTTATCCAATTCATAATACTTGTCAACATAATTGATATATAAAGTTTCCTTCTTTTAGCACAAAATATTTTAATGTACAAACAACAACACAATTTAATATAACGGGCATTACAAACCTGTATACAAAAGTCTAATAAACTTACAATTGTATGTCTTCATTTTCTTTAGTCTAAAACTTTGTTGGTATGTTATCGAGAGTTCATGATAAAAAAGTTAAATTCGTGTCGAGGAAGATAGTATTCACTTAACAGTGAGCAAGACATCTCTACATCTTTCGCTGATCACACGTCCAGTTTTTCAGCTGAACTTAAATAATGTCCTTTTAAAAATTGTAATATCCATTGTGAATAAGCTGAAGCTAAACGGATTGTAATGTTCGAAACTTGTAAACGTTTCTAGTCAGGTATATTAAATCAGTAATATTCACTGTTTTGGCGCGCGTCTTGGTTACATTTATGTACTTGAGGATATTTTCTAGAAACTTCAATATGCACTTCAAAATGGACGATACACTTGTGTTTACGTAAACACATATGTTGTTGATTCTTAGAGTCAATAATTGTTCACAGCTTCAGTGAATAGGCGAGAATTTTGCAATACAGTTTTAACAGGATAAGATATATATACTTCTAGATATTAATTTATGTTAAACAATCGTCGACAACAAATATATATTTCGTTGTAAATCCTTCACAGAGCCTATACAAATAAATTTGAGATTTGATCTCTGCCTTGAGAACAGCATAACCATTTGATTGCTTTGCTGGTAAAGCGAAAACGTATTTCAATAATAATATTCAGAAATATGGAAACAGTGAAAATAGGTTTGAAAAAATGAAAAAAAAGGGTTGAAACTGTTTAACATAAGTCAATGTAATGCACGGAATTATCCAAACAGTGTTAACCCACACATTTAATCAGTCGATTTAACAAGTACTCAGTGTAGTTTCTTCACACTTAAATAAAAAGATACATGAAGAAATATAAAGTTAACACAAAATGAGTACATAATAATATACACGTAGAATAAAATCTATCTTTGACTTAAACATTATAAAATATTTCATTGCTTATCAACATGTTTTTCAGGTTTATGGTACCAGTCAACTTTTTTTTAATTTAAAATCACAGAATTGCAGCATATATATATATATATCAAAATAAATGAGAAAATAAATAAATAAATGAATAAATAAGAAAAGAATATAATATATTTTTTGAAACCTTCTGTTGAAGTTTCAATAAAAATTGTTATTATGAAGGAAAATAAACTTGAATACATGTGTGACTCACGATTCGACTAAGATATTTTATTTTTATTGTGGTTAAAACTGTCGAAATCTGAAACATCCAAAATAAAAAAAAACTTTATGTTATACGTATCACAACTGGGTTAATAACCTCTGGTTTTCAATCGATATGGTTACTTGTATTACACTATTCCGTATGGAATAGCTATAATTGTAATAAATATGGTAAACAAAATGTTATATATATACCAAATAGACTAAATGCCTTTTGCTACTGAGTGAAAAGTGTCGTCGTCGTCTGATAAGATAAACATTAGTTAGTTGAAGTACAATCTTCTTTATGGAAAAAACATAATGGTAATAATATGTTTAACATAAGGTGGTTGAAATACTGTATATAAACATCTTTTTAGATAAAGTCTAAAGCAGCAAATGTAAACAAAAATAGTATTAAAAATTGCCTAAGCCTAATAATGATGTCTTGTGACAAATATAATTATTAAAATTAGTTCAGTTACTCAGGTGATTCATAATGAGAGTCAATGTATTTTGACTGTGAGATTGGTTCATTTTGTATAAGTTATTCATTCAAAATAAATTATAATAAAACAGTTAATTTATTAATGAACGTAAATTTTGTGATCGTAATAAGACAAGGATTATTTATTTTTATACTCATGTCTCTTTTTATCCTTTCACACGGATATTTGTGACAATATTTTATCCTAAAGCCCATCGTACACAACCATTATTATCATGTAGTTTCGATGGAGTCAAAGACGAGACTTGTTAAGGAACTGTTGAATATCAGAAGTGAATATCTGAATAATCTTACTACTCAGATATTAATAAATTGAAACTTGAATATAACATCCAATTTAGGGGTAATAATAAAGTATCATCATGTTTATTTCTTTGTATCAGCATAGTGACACAAAGATGTTTATTTGGTCTCTTGAATACAGTCTTCACTTCTTATGTAGTATTTACGTAATAAAGTATCATAATATATTTTTAAAAGTTATAAATGGAAATGTCTCGTAAAACATTTAGTAAGTTTTTGAAAGATATGCGAATACTCTTCATGCAGCATTCACTGACACTGATAAAGTTGGCAGGGATATGTTTGATGTTTTTCTTGTGGTGAAACTGTTATCGCTTCTGAATAACTTTTATGTTCTTCTATAATTTGTGGATCTTGAAAAATTGAGCATTTTAATACAAATATGTACACAGTTCTATCTCCACTCATTAATATTTGCTCATAATCAACACTAAAAAAACATTTATTGGGTTTTCCAAATAATTTATGTATTATATGATGAACTATGTTAAGAATGATTTTAGGCAACGAAAAGAGTGACAGCATAACGTAGAAATACTTTTATTTCACCCAAACTTTGGTATTGGACAATAATAAAAACATTCGATCCAAAATATAACTATGGACACTCCCTCTTTGCTGACTTATTTTAGACAACTAAAATCTAAATACAATGAGGTTCTAACTGTAATATTTATTGTTTATCTATTATTGGTTGGTAATTCCTATTTCAGCCTGTAATTAAGCCCTTTACAGGAACTACATGATATCAAGAGAAAGTCTAAGAAATCTTTTTCGCTAGTTATCTGAGGATTTAATATCAGGCTTTCTACATTTTCGATCACTCATGATTACACCTGGTATTCTATGATATACTCTACCTGCAGAATTTCACGTGTTACAATGTCTTATCCTAACATGACTTGATGTTTGTTGTCTTCGTCTTTTAAGTTCGTGACCCCAGTGATGACGTTTTTATTTTTTTGAGTCCACGGAAACTCATTCAACCATTAATCTCTTAGAACGTACTGCAGAGTTTGGTTAAACTATGGCCCAATCACCAGAAGAAAGTTTATTCCTCGTAAGTCCTGAGATTAGTCCAATGGTAAACGATATGTTTAATAATTTTCACTTCGAAACTACAATCGACTGCAACAGGTGATTGTGTTTCACAATCTTTTCACAACTTTTGTGAAAATGTATCATCTTCAATTAAATATCAAATGATGTCTCCGTGTTGTTATACACATTAGTTTGGCTTTAAGTATTCACAGATATATTGCAAAATACAATCATTTGTATCTATAAACCTAACAATATTTTTTTATAATTCTTTTTATCAGCTATTATTATTGAATACGTAATTTTAATTAACACCTTACGCATACCGTCATTAACATATAAAACCTACATAAACAAGGGCGTTCGGGATTGCGAGTCCATAAAACTAACCATTTAATCCCGTTTTTTAGAGCTGGGAGTCCACAGACATACCACTGCGCCACTGGGGGCTGTAACATGTTTATGTTGGCATTTTTTTTTTGTTATCTGCTAATGATGAATGACTCGGCAGAATTAGGGACAGAATAGTTCGAAATGAAATATAGTAGTACGGAACTCTAGAACAGACACAGAAGTGTGAAAACGTAGCAAACAATTACATAGTTGCTTGTTTATATATGAGTTGAAGGAACAAGAAATTACTTTACTATCATATTTAGGACTATAATGTGTATTAGGTATATGTTTAAATGCTTATACCGATAAGTTTCGGAAATTGGTAACCATGGTGGTCACAGTACAAATAGCTCATATGCATCTTTGTTTTTAAGTAAACAATGCACGTTTAAGATAAACTTAAAACTTCAATATCTGTGTCCCAATTTTATTTTATTTTATTTTTGAGACATTTTTAACATAAACGTATATGCAGCAACACTAGCCTTACCGAAAGACGTGTTTCAACAATGAACATAACACATTTTGTCCTGAAACAAATTACAT
The DNA here is from genome assembly GCF_004210375.1 of Tachypleus tridentatus. NCBI lineage: Eukaryota > Metazoa > Arthropoda > Merostomata > Xiphosura > Limulidae > Tachypleus > Tachypleus tridentatus. The sequence goes on from NC_134831.1 coordinate 158,739,475, forward strand.
ATATTAATTGTTATCGATATAAAGACAATAATATGATCGATAAAATTCAATTGCGAGAAGTCTGTTCTTCAAAATTAGTGAAGGTCATTTTTATTGTGTGCACAAGATATCGATGTTTTGAAAAATAAACATATGCTCATCAGAGATACACTGTTTTCGTTTAGGAAATTTTGTGTTTGGACGTGGCCTAGTGGTTTGTGTGCTTATGAAAGCAATTTAGGTTATTAAAATTAAAAATAATATTGTGGCTAAAATTACGATAAGAAACGTTTCATCGATTTCGAATAAGTTTAAGACCGACAGTTTATTGGCACGTTTCTCTAATGCTTTTTCAACTGATGGTTCTAACAAAGAAAAGCATCATTCAACGGATCTCCTGCTGCTAAACTTATGTGTCATAACGTAGCTGAACCTCATCAGATGCGTGGTCGCATGTAGTAAGTTTATCTGATTACACAGTGCATTAATAGTCTAAACGTCTACTTAAAACCTTGTATTAATTAATGCTGTTCTTGCTACTTCAGCGATGCTTGTTTATCGATGATTATATAGTAATAAATATTTCCAATGTAAGATGAAGTTTGATATAATTATCTGTAAATACGGCATCGCTGAAGTATCAAGAACAGCATAAATTAATACAAGGTTTTAAGTAGAAGTTTAGACTATTAATGCACTGTGTAATCAGATTAACTTACTACATGCGACCCCGCATCTGATGAGGTTCAGCTACGTTATGACACATAATGCTATGTTGCAATTTGGCTGACTACATTTATTCAGGCAATAAGTTATAGTGTAATCAGAATAACTTTGTAATTGAAAAGTTTCTTTTATATGCATTAACAATCGTGTGAAGCAACAAATAACTTATACATTTCTGTGTCTCAATAAATGTGGTTTACTTTTGTTCATGATATCTTTACTTGTAATATAGTTTGTATTCGTCAGTATCACAGAATGCAGACAATATTCCGTTTTTAATCACTTCTGCCTCCGTGGGCAAGAGAATTATGCTAAAAGAGTTAGAAGCATTTTATGTTGACGATTTATGAATCATATTCGAGCATTCTGAGCCGTATAGAAATACACTGTGTTATATTTTTCAAAACTTAATATTAAATGTTGTAGGAGTTTACACAAAGGCTCTCTATGTTTGTTGTCGAAATTCTTTAACACGTTGGCTCTCAAGCCTATTTTGCTATACTTTCCAATGATCCACTGGTTATTTCAGAGTTACTTTTTTAGGAATATTGTGTATGTAGCTATTTTAGCCCAGTCAATTAGTGGCTCTATAAAAAGGAAATAGAGCACAACAAACCTGTGGTTTGTGTAGAAGACAATATGTTAAGAGTCTATGAAGACCACATATAACATGCTGTTACATTTTGTATTTACTCCAAAATCTGTCATAGTATAAAACTCTGATATATGCATGACTTTCCTTTTCTAAAACTAACTTGCCCTCAAGAATAATTTCTGTTATTGCTGCTCATATTTGTAATAATGATGTGACTAAAACATTTGTTAATGAGGGACAAGAGTGTTGTATAAAGCCAGTTGGTGGATTATTTATAGGGATTAACTTTCTTCAGCTACTTAATAATGAGTTTTGTCTTGCACTTCATTGGTGTTTGTTCATGGATCAATATTTTATGAAAGGTTTTGCATAAATGTTTTGTTATTTTCTAATCCTCATCTCTCAGAAACTGTAACGAGACTTGAACATCTACAGGTTTCTTTAGTTTCTAGCTTCTAACCTCGGCCTCAATAATGTTTGGCTGCACGAGACCCTTCTGACTGATCCTTTACTTTTGTGCTAATTGGAACCAGCACAACACTTCTAAAAAGGTAACAGTGTTTCTCTTCACCTTATGCACATAATAGAAATGGCCTTTCTTCATTTTGGAACATGATCTATAGAAATGGGGAAACAGTTGGTTTCTGAAAGTCGCTGCTGTTAGCCGAATTTTAGGACTAATTTTCTTATAAGGCACACTTACAACTCCATTCTTTATAAATACCGCTAATCTTCAATTTGCTCCTTATGTTTAAGGTACAAGGTTTAGTAAACATACCTGATGTTTATTGCACTAAAATAATCTCAACTAGTTTCAACTTTCTAGTACCTTATTTTGCTTTTTGTTCAAAATACTTGTTTTTATTTTAGGGATTATTCACTCACTTTATTGGTTACAATTCTTTAGATTATCTAGATTATATTATCGAACATTAAATATTTTACGTTGCTGATTAAAGTCAGTATCATTTATTTGAGAACTTACATGAAAGAAAACTTTTAAATTTCTTAAGTTATCGTTCTTAAAAAGCACCAATTAAGGCCTAATTATTTATCAATGGTAATGAATAAATAAAGTTCTTAGGTTTTTAGTTTTTTATTTGAAATATTTCCAAACTTTAAGAAAACCCTTTAAAGTGTTCTCAATAGTTTTATATGTTCAAACATTATTTATTCATATTTTATTTAACTTACCGAACCAGGAAATTTTGAAAATTGAAACTGGCTAAATAATATGTCAGTTAATAAAGTGGAGTGAGGTATTTTAAAAACAAAACATAACTCATTTATCCATGAGTTTAATCTTCTATTACCTTCTTGTTTTATCATTATTTCGAATATTGGTTTTTAGCGTTATAAGTCCGCATAATCACGGCTGTCCCATTGTGGGGGACGCCTCCCAGTGTCACTACTTAATGCCTATGAACATAAAACGCTAAATTTCAGGTTTTCATACCCGCAGTGGGCAGAGCACATTTGGCCCATTTCGTATCAAACAGATTCACTACAGGAAGACAAGTATACATTTTCTCATCATACATCACCCACAAAGTCCTGTTTGTTTCAGTAAAATATTTATATTACTGAAGATAAAGTGTTCAGAAAAAGCACAAAACAATTTAAAATAATGGATTTCTCCTGCTCTAAAATAAAAGTTTAAATTACTAGACTCAAAGTAGGGAACCTAACTAATGCCTTTCAAAATCATTTATGTAGTATTAAGTTAATTCACAAACCAGTTTACTTTTCACTAACGAGAAAACTCTCAATACTTTATGAGGTTATTTGTTTATTTGTTTTTTGTTTGTTTTCTTGAATTTCGCACAAAGCTACTCGAAGGCTATCTGTGCTAGCCGTCCCTAATTTAGCAGTGTAAGACTAGAGGGAAGGCAGCTAGTCATCACCACCCACCGCCAACCCTTGGGCTACTCTTTTATCAACGAATAGTGGGATTGACCGTAACTTATAACGCCCCCACGGCTGAAAGGGCTAGCATGTTTGGCGCGACAGGGATGCGAACCCGCGACTCTCAGATTAAGAGTCGCTCGCCTTAACACGCTTGGCCATGCCAGGCCCAAATGCTTCAGTACTCTCATTATCACTTTTTGGAATGGTAATGAATAAATAAAGTTCTTAGGTTTTTAGTTTTTTATTTAAAAAAAACCTTTTTTTAAATAGAGACAAGTATGTTTTATTGATAAAACACGTTCTTTTGTTTCTTCTCCAGCATTCTGACTGATTTTGTTAACATGTGTGATGTTACTTTTTGTTCAGTAGAAATATTTATATTTTCAGATAACACTAAAAGATGTAAGCAACTGTATTCATATTTTAACACAACAAGAAACAATATCTAGTGAGATAACTACTGTATACGGAACGTGAATACAATCGTGTTGTAAAGAACAACACTGTAATACTATTACAGTAACATTACCTCCAGCATTTAAATCTAAGATAATGTGTGTGTTTATGTAAATATTTATATGTGTGTGTATGTTTTTCTGATAGCGAAGCCACATCAGGATACCTGCTGAGTCACCAAATATCTGTATATAGGTATGTTTAAACCTCTATTGATAGAAAAAGTAGAAACCACCTTCCCAATTCATTAAGAAGGTGTATTCACTCACAGTGATTGGAATTTCTTTTACTCGCACCATTCTCTGCAAACTCTAAATACTGTACTGCGTGAAAATCCCAGAAGGTCAGCAGAATCACAATTTTCGGTGAAAGTCGCTTCAATCACGCATTTTCCCCATTCTAATGTTTGTACAAACAACAGCTGAACCTTTTGACCATGTCTGCATTCTTTATATATTGAGTAACAATCACGTGATTAGCTGTTTCGCTAAAGAGCAGGTGTGCCTAATAAAATGGCTACTGAATGTATGTTTATACCTCTCACAAATCCTTCAAGCAACTGAAACAAACACATACTTCTTACAATTTTACTACTATTGTACAGAATATCTTCGACCGTAAAAAAGCACAGAGAGGAGTAATAAAGATGAGGAATTAATTATCTTCCAGGTTACTCATATCTATATGTTGATCAGTCATCTATGTTTGTGTTCATTATACAACCGAAATGTATACAAGTATAAGTTATAAGATCAGGTTATAAAGATATATAGATATAACTCTAGAGATTCAATATTTACGGTTATAATTTAAATGCTTTTTAAATTTTTGACTTGAAATTCAACATATGTCCACACACATCTTATTCTTCAGACTAAAATAATCCTAGCTCCTTATATCGAAAACTACCATAAATAAATATGTTCGACATGCTCAAATGATATGATGCAAATTTGCTTTGTAATCTAAAATACTAAATGTAATGTTTTTAATCAAAATCTGGTACATAAGTAAAGCCAATCAGTAGAATTAAACCAGTAACACTTACTATTATCAGAAACAGAAAAGGAACTATTTATATAATTTCATTGTTGTAAAAAAAAAAACAACAACATATTTAGTGCTTAGTTGTTACTGAATAAATAAAGTAATTTATGAATGAATTTACAACTGCATGTATTGTATTGAAAGGATCCAATTCACTATGGTATATAATATTTGTTTCTTTAGAATACCTTCCTCTAGTTCAGTAACTAAAATACCATCCGCAAATACTGAGCTTTTCCACATAACATGGATTCAATAAAAGAATAATGTGTGGTACAAAACCTTATAAAGGTATTGTTCGAACGTGAAACTATTTCCTTTAAGTTATGAAATATTTCCATAAAAATGCAAAAATCTAAAATGTGATAACTTCATTTCTTCATAACCATGATTTTAAACTTTTTGCAGTTCTTTCTCAACAATTTAATTTGAGTAATATAAATGTTTTATTTTAAATAATGAAACTATTAATTATTTCAAATAACAGTGCACATTCTTCTCTCTCAAGAAATTCAAAACATGTGTGTCCAATACAATGAAACAATAATACTTGAAAATAGAAAAGTCGACTATTTTTAGAATTTATTAAAGAAATAAAAATAAAATAAGAAATGATAAAGTTAAAACTAATAGTATGTGTTATACTTCAAGAAACATCACGTATGTTCACATCATCTTGTAACATAACCATCTGAAGCCGGTTGGAGATGAGCAGGATTCACAAAGGATGTCTGTACACTACTCATAAAGAGATAAGTTAAAACTAAGCCAGAAGGCACTATCCCTGACACAAAGCCTTCGTTAATGAGAAACCACTGAGAAAAAAATTCGTCATTCAATTAGTGATTTATCTTTAAAAAAACAACAACATCAGATGAAGTGTATATGGTGTTGTCATTAATGGCAAAATTTGGTATTTGTATCATAAGTTACAACCATATATAAAGACAACTTATACTACCGCTTTTGAGAAAAGAAATACAAAACAAGTATTTTCAATAATAATACTTTTGGCAAGATTGCAAAAAATAACGAGACTGCTCTCAAGTTTATATAAGTAGAGTTTAATTCAGAAACTAAGTAAAAACAACATAAAAGGAAGACTTGAATGTTAAAATGTAGATTAAATTTGGAAAGTTGATACTCATATGTGTATATTTGTTTGTTTTGAATTTCGCGCAAAGCTATTCGAGGGATATCTGTGGTAGCCGACCATAATTTTGCAGTGTAAGACTAGATGGAAGGCAGCTAGTCATCACCACCCACCGTCAACTTTTGGGCTACTCTTTTACCAACGAATAGTGGGATTGATCGTTATATTATAACGTCCCTACGGCTGAAAGGGCAATCATGTTTGATGTGACGGGGATTCAACCCCGCGATTCTTGGATCACGAGTCGGGTGCCTTAACCACCTGGCCATATCGGGTCTACATCAAGCTATCTCCTGAGCCCACCGAGGGGAACCGAACAAATGTTTGTAATTAGAAGATGAATATCTGATCCATCGTAACATCATAGTGACGATTGTTTTTGTATTTATCTATGTACTAAACTAAGTTTATTGTTGTTTTTAAATGCAGAATAATGTTTTTCAGTTATGGAAATCAAATAATTATATGATACTTTCAAAACCCCGCTATAACAGCGGTAAGTCTCCCCCGATATGGCTTTGCTATAAGAAAACACACACACACGTGATACTTTTAAGCTATTGGAAATATATATATAATTTCCAAGACAGGCATTTGTTTTCTCGTTTGTAAGTATATTTCTATGATTAGATGTTTTCAAAAGAATTGTACTCGCCGTTACAGTAGTAACTACGGAGTGTCTAAAGCAACAGACATGGCCGAAAGTATAAACCACTCCATAAGTCATTATGGTAGCTACCTGACTACGAGTATGTTGTATACTCCAGTACCTCACTGCTATGTCAAAGCTAAGATGTTAAAATATTTATTTTTATAAGGTGAATAAATAGGACATAATCAACTATTAAAGGTATAAACAGATTTCTCTCGCATTGACAATAAATTTATTAGTCGATGAAATCTTGAAAAAAAAAAAGATAAATCTGAAAAGGCAACATCACTGTATCTACTGTTTCATTATATCACATTGATCTTTGTTCAACCAACACAGTATCATTATTTTACATTTCCTTATGAAACGTCATCACTGTTGTTATTCCTTTATCTATTCAATTACATCATATTTGTTATCCACTTATAGCATCTACATCTTTAATCATGCTATATAGTACCAATAACTTTGACAACTCTATATCGTAACATCATTTTTTTTCTCTGACGTGAAGGTTTATTTGTTTGTCTAGTCGTCCATAATTTAGCAGTGTAAAACGTGAAGGTGAAATCCGTTTTATACTCCTTCGTTATCAAAAAATAATTTATGCTAACTACGAAATTAAATATTAGTTTTTGGATCTATATAAGATAAGAAATGTGTAACTGAAGCAATATTTCTGTAAAATTTTATACTGCTGTAACTCGTTCAGTTTTTGGGTGTTAAGATTTAGAATATTTGGTGTAATGTCAAGTTCTTTCTACGTAACGATAAGGTTGTTTGTGTTTACTTTTGTGCTTCTATCTTTTTAAAGTATTTCCATTCTTTCACACAACGTCTTCAATATATTTCATCAGAACATACTTCAAAAAAACCTCTTGTGTGAAACAAGTTTGTTTATGTTGGTCAATAATATATAGATATTTAACAATTATCTTTCTTCTGACAATATGTCGTAAGAAGCTCATATACTGACAGAACAATTCGCTCGTCCTTTCACTGAACTTAATGTTCTCTTTTCTGAACGAATCAAGGACTTTCATAAGCATCACTAAAGGTATTTGACAGAAAAAAGAACGTCCTTCAAGAAGATTATGAGCACAATTTCTTTAACAATGATTTCTTTATAAGAACTGTGTTTGTTTTGGATAATAACCACATCTCTGAGTTTGATTTTGTGGAATTGCCCAGTCCTATGATCACGATGCTTCGATCCTTTGGTCCTCAGATATTAACATTTTAGACTATTTGAAGACTTAAATCATCTGTTGGATGAAAAATAAGTGATAGTTGGTTAAGGCTCCAATCTGATAATGAATGTAAAATCAGAAAATGAGGTAATGAAATTGTAGGAGATGTGAGCGTGGCCATTTACCTGTTATGAATTTTTCATTTAATTTGAACACCCTCCTAAAAAGAGAATGTTTCAGAATATGCCAACCACATAAGGTTTTTAGCACTATAGTAGATCAACATTACCTTAACAACTATTAAAGATGTTTAAACCTGGTACTTCTTTCATATGAGCCACATCTGACAAGCAAAATGACTATAAAAGCAACACTTCTGAGCTCCTCATCTACCAACATTGAGGGTCAAAGTAGCAAGTTGTTGGACATCTGGAACCTCTTAACCACGAATATCTTCTTCTTACCTTCAAGAATCGTTATGCAAAATAAATTTGGATGGATGTTTGGGTTTCAGAGAAGGTAAAATTAACTAGTATAATATTGTTTCGAAGGACCTTCCTTACAAGTGCATAACAGTTATTATATCAGTGTTGATAAAACTGATGAAATTAAAATATAATAAACTATTGTAATACCAACAATTGTAACAACAAGAAAATAAACATTCATAATGTATGTTAAATTATGTTAATAATTATCAGAATTTCTTATGTTTTTTCATGCTGAATTGTGTTTTTTTCTTATAGCAAAGCCACATCGGGCTATATGCTCAGCCCACCTAGGGAAATTGACCCCCTGATTTTAAAGTTGTAAATCCGGAGACATACCGCTGTACTAGCGGGGAGCAATGCTGAGTTGATAAAGTTTTTAAAGTTTAAACATATTTTGATTAGTAGCTGCAGTAGGCCAAAGTTGATATACAATACTTTATCAATTAATTTGCCAAACGTAAAGTAATAATGAGTAAAGCATTAGCTGTGAATAAATGATCTCAACTTATTATTTGATAAATTATTGGGGTAGGGTATTCATTAGATTATAACACTTCTTTTGGATAGCTGCTTTCAAATGAAATAATTTTGGAAAATATCACTGAGTTTAGTTTTAGCCTTTAAACACTGTGCACTATGTTAGTTTGCAGTTATTTTATCTCAAAATTAAGCAAATAAATTATTTCTAAAACAAATATTCATATTAACTTTTCAACATACCTGAAAATGTTTTATTTTTTGCCTGTTAGCTTATTTACCTTGAAAGAAATTTTGTCCTGAATCTGCAGTTTGTACACACTAACTCCTTTTTCCTTGTTTCATTGATTTACACTTGCCACTATCCCTTTTTTAAGATCCAATGCTGAAAACCATTTCATCCATATAGAGCATTCACAATGGAAAAACGCCTTAACAGATGGAAGACAATTCTTTCTGACTTCATTCACCTGCTGGTTGTCCATTCAGATACCTTTCTCTAGACTTTGTTCTACTAAACATCCGTAACAATAGGCCCCTCTGATCAAATTAAATTTCATATGACCTTTCTGTATCAACATAAACAATATTGTGACTTTGGTTATTTATAGGTATATTGTTATCATACATTATCGTTATTCATATCCAATAAATTTACTAACCCTGGTGGAATAATTTTAGCAGTTATTATTAAATGCATATTTAAATGTACACCTTACATAAAAAAAAGCCTTCCACTGGCGCAGTGTTATGTATGAAGACTTACAACACTAGAAACCGGATTTCGATACCTGTGGTGAGTAGAGTACAGATACCTTTGTGTAGCTTTGTGGTTAGCTACAAACATAAAACTTACCTAAAAATGCTAGAACTAACAATCATGATCGAACGACATCTAATGAAGCAACATAGTTTGCCTCCAAAGTAAAGTGTTGAAGATGTAGATATAAATGCATAATAAATCCAATTTGTTTCTTCGTTAGTTGTGTCGTCCTTGACTCTTTCTTTCAGGTGAGAAGTTAGGTACGGACAGAAGGTTTCGAAACGCCACTGGTGTACCGATTGCCAGACAAATCAAGAAACATCCACCAACTGATACCTAGGGTCGATCTTCCATTCTGTTAACTTTTATATACGAACAAGGTTATTGGTTTAGATATTAAACATTCGAATGAAAATAGTAAAACAAAACAATAAACAGATAACTCAGCATTTAACTGAAATGTTTAATGAAACGAACTATATGTTTAGTTGTAGTAATTAACAATTAACGAAACGAACTATAAGTTTAGTTGTAGTAATTAGCATTGATGAATCTAATAGTAACATAGAAGCTAAAATTTTAGACAACCTGAGAAAAGGTAAAAGATGTCTAAACAACATCCTGCTTATCATATAGAGAAAGATTATTCAACAAAGAAACTATTAGTGTAAAATAGTAAAGTAGTTATTTCCACCAATAATATAAAAATATCTGAAATATCTACTTTCAGAGTCCGGTCTTATATATATGTATATATTTTATTTTTTTTTGGTGAAAATAAAGATTCTAGTGTAAAACTAAAGTTATTTTAATAAGAAACACAGTTATTTCACTATGATGGAAAGACATTTTAACAAATTATGGTTATTATATATATAACTGTTATTCTAATTGTGCGCATACTCGCTACTTAATCTGTTTTCACGTACAGGTATAACACCGTCAAACTTCTGTTACAAAACAGATGGATTCAACAATTAGGGTGAGTGTTATATATCTTGTACTTTTTCTGTTACTCTAGTCTACAAAATAAGTTTAGTGATAAAAAACTTCAACAATAATAGACAGCAGCAGTTGTTAGAATAATTCTGCTCTTTATTTTTAATACCATATCTTAACAAGGTTTCCTGTAACCATTAAATATGATATATAATGTCCGGTTGGTGTCTACCACAATATACCGCACACTGTTTAGCTTTAAGAATGATACATTTCATTAAAGAGGTCAACGTTGCATGTCTAAGAACATTATTTGCTGTCTTGCTCAAAAAGTAGCGTGTATTTCTGACATAACGGATGATACGTTGAGAAGAAGCAACATTAACTCCAAGTTCTCAACGGTTTGCTCTTTGAGCAGCAATGTTAGAACACTCATTTTTAAATGAATATTTATAATAACAGAAAGCTGTTACATTGTCTACTTGTTCATAACAAAAATTGGAACTCTTAATCCTTATTCTCAAAAAGAAAATTTTACGAACAATAATTTACTTATGTTGTGCATAAGATGTGCAAAGGTGACGAAACACAATTTCAATATAAACTAACACAAAAAGATATTAAACATTATAACAAAAAGAAGGTGGTGGTAACGATTTTTTCTATGCATATGTTATGCCAAATATAGAAGATAACATAGCCTGCTTGGGCCTGCTTGTTCCATTTATTATCCGTAAGTGACATATAACTAAACTGAATATGGGATAGAATTGTTCGAAATGAAGTATGGTAGTACGTTACTCTGAGACAGATAGGGATGTGTAAAAACATAGCAGTTTACTGCTCACTTCTTTCATTATACATGTGTTAAAAAACTATTAAACTACTTTTCTATTGTGTTTTTTGTTTTTCAATTTTACGCAAAGTTACACGAGGGCTATCTGCCTTAGCTGTCCTAATTTAGTAATGTAAGATCAGAGGCAAGGCAGCTAGTCGTCACCACCCACACCCCTAACATTTCGGCTATTTTTTTACCAACCAATAGTAAAATTGACTATCATTTCATAACGCTCCTTTGGCTAAACGCGCAAGCATGTTTGGTATTTTGAACCCGCGACCATCATATTGCCAGCCGAGCAGCCCAACCACCTGGCAATTGATTATGGCATTCGTATTCACTTTGTAGTGTTTAGCTTCTGAGTATTTTAATTTTCCTATATTTTAATACATTCAGGTAGTGTTGTGTACCTTTTCGTTGACTTATTGCTGCTTTAACTTATACGTGTTTATATTTAAATAAGAAACTAAAGCTGCTCCAGAATTTCTTTGAAACATGAAACAATTGAATCATTCAAAGGCATAATTCAATTGACAAAATGCATCATTCTGAATTAATATTTCACAAATTGATTGTGCTTTATATTTTCACTTTCTTATGTTTAGAAGTCGACAGTTTTAAAGTCATATTTGTTACAGTTTTGTTAGTAATAATTACAAAATAATAAAATGCTGTAATTACGCTTAAAGATTCAGAAGCACACCCTTCTTTATGTAAAAATCCTAAGGGAGCAAAAAATAAAACGTATTATACTGTTTTCTTATAACAAATATATTTTTAAAAATTAGCTACAGTCGTGACACGACTCACCAGTCAAAGACCAAGTCATCGCGTTTGTTGACCTACAATAAAATGTTTATTGAAGTGCTATTTTATGAATATATGGCAATAAATTTGGCATCAAATTGTAGACTATAATTTATATATAATATTATACCCTAGTTAACTTTTGAATTTTAAAAGGAAATAGTTAAACAAACAAGTAAATTTCGATTTTTCTGTGTTACAAGGCATGTTAAATGCAACACTTGTTCAAATTTAATGTTTATTACGTCCCAATCCAAAGTCAATAGTTTCATAGGAATTATGAACTCAAACTGCTTATATTGACAAGCAAAATTAGGTAATAAAATTATGTAATAAGAACATGCTATGCTGTCTATTTTCTTATGTTTCACTATTTTTATTGCATCAAACACTTTATTTTGTACACTTACTTCTGTCTCTAACATGAGAATAACCAATGAAAAGCTTGAAATATTCTCCTAGTTCCTTTTTCAGCCTCGTTATAAAAAATCGATTAAATGAACTTTTCATTAGTTGAATTTCTTTCTTTAGCTATCATGAGGAGAAGACTTTTATTGATGAATTTTTCTCTCTGTACATTATATTAAAAGGTTGAATTTGTTACAATCCACTTTAGTGTATCATGTATATTTCACCAATAAAAGGAAAGAAAAAGCTTAAGTATAAAAATTGATTAGTTGTATATTCGAGAGATATTTACCTTTCCAATTGCTGATCAATGACTTCATATAATCTCTTCTAGCTTTTGGAGAACATTGTACTTATCTTCAGGTGCAAAATATACTCATGATGTGATGTATTCTGGTTTATAGGTCTCAGCCCTGCATTTGTAGAGATATACTAACAATAACCTTTTTCACCCTCAAAGTTGGTGATGCGCTACTAGCCGTGTTTTAGTGTTGTAAGTCTCCAGACATATCGCTGTGCCAGTGGAAGGCTTTTTCTATTCAAGGTGTACATTTAAAAATGAATTTAATAATAACTGCTAAAAATTATTCCACAAGTGATAGTAAATTTATGGATATGAATAATGATAATATATAATAACAATATATATATAAATATCTAAATTCACAATATTGTTTATGTTAATACAGAAAGACCATTTGAGATTTAATTGGATCAGAGGGGCTATTGTTACGGATGTTTAGTAGAAACAAAGTCGAGAGAAAGGTTTCTGCATGGACTACCAGCAGGTAAATGAAGTCAGAATGAATTGTCTTCCATCTGTCAAGGAGTTATTGTATTGTGAATGCTCTGTATGGATGAAATGGTTTTCAACATTGGATCTTTAAAAAGAAATAGTGACAAGTGTAAATCAATGAAACAAGCTAAAAGGAGATAGTGTATATAAACATAAAGGACTGCAGAAAGTTGTGTTAAATGTTAGGTTAATAAATGTGTCCAGTACAGACTGTGGTTCCTCATAACTACGATGGAACATCGTACTCAGCTACTTGGATAAGAGAATCATAAATGGAAATATCTTTATTAATGTTTGTGAAATTTTTCGATTCGATCAGAAAAGTGAATATTAAGTTTTATGTCAGGAAGTGCGAATTGTTCTGTCAGTGTATGAGCTTCTGAGGACATACTATCAAAAGAAGATAGTGATCAAAGATCTATTAATTATTGGCCAATACAAATGTTTGAAGCAAGAGTATTTCTTAAAGTATGCTCTAGTGGAATGGATTGCAGACCGTGAGTGAAAGAATGAAATCACTTAGAAAAGATAAAAGCACAAAATTAAACACAACCAACCTTATAATTACGTGGAAACGACTTGAAATTATACAACATATTGTAAAACTTCACACCTTGCAATTGAATCAGTTACAAAGTATAAAATTTTAAAAACTATTGTATCAGTAAAAAGGACTTGTTTGTTGTCTTATATACGTCCAAAAGCTAACATATAAGCTCGTAATTAGCAAAATTCTTCTTGTGATGTAGAAATAGTATAAAAATGGTTTCTTCTTTACGTAAAAGAAGCAAAAACGATGTTATGAAATAGAATTATCAGAGATGTTTGCATTGAATATTTTGATTAAAAATGTCATAAGTGAATAGATAAAGAAACAATGAGAGTGATGAAGTTTTATAAAGAAATCTAAAATAATAATACTGTGTTGGTAGAACAAAGATCAATGTGATATAATGAAACAATGGATATGGTAATGTTGCCTTTTGATGTTTATCTTCTTTCGGGATTGCAACGAATAACAAATTTATTGTTAGTGTGTATGAAATATGTTTATAAATTTAACAGATCTTCATAAATTTGCGGCGTAATTATTAATGCTATAAAAAATAAACCTTTTAATCACTTATCTTTGGCATAACAGTGACGTAGTGTAGTATACAACAAGCTGGTAATTACAATAATTACTTATGGAGTGGTTGATATTTTGGGCCTTTTCTGTTGCTTTTGACTGTATCAGAGGCAGCTCGGTAGGCTCAGCTTAGCTGTTTGTGCTTTCACTAACACTACCAGTTGTACTACCAGTGACACAGCGGTAGGTCTGAAATTATATTGGTAGAATCCGTGTTTTGCTTCCCTTGGTGGACAGGGCACAGATAGCACATTGTGTAGCTTTATGCTTAATTCAAAAGAACAACAACAACTGTGTAGTTATTTATTTTAATTACAGAATGCATTGAGAGAGAAACACACACAGGCATTAACTCGAGAGTTTACACAAAAAATAAGAATCCGGCTCTGTTACTAAGATTCCAAAAATAAGCTCTTTTAATACACTTTTTAATATCATAGGCTTAAAATTAATATGACATATTTTATTTAGACTAATAAAACTCTTCTAGTTTAACCCACAAAACACTTTTAAAGTAAATACTTTCCAAAATTGGTTATTTTTCCTTAATTGTCATGCAATACTCAAGAACAAAAACAAAATTATTTATTCATTGGTTGCAGATGGAGTTGGTAAATTGTCAGCCTCTGTTTTTGTATACACACACATTCTTGTTACTGATACTTCTTTAAAGTGCCTATACTCCCTTCTTGTTTGGCACTTTTGTGAAGGAAAAGCATAAATCTTTCGTCGCTTTAGCCCATACTGTTGTGTCTTCAAGTTGTCGGGAACCCTTTCAGTTTCGTCTTTAACGAGCTCTTTGTAACTCTCTCTTGACCTCGATAGCTTCAGTTTGTAGTTAGTATAAACATACAAGCAGAAAGATTCTCAACACGTTCTACTTCCCAGGCAACAGTCATTATGTAATCATTTTTTACGCTTTTGTGAATAAGCATGACACTTCATCTTCATACACATATTTATTCAATATTTGAAGCATCTGAAATGCCCCAAAATGCCTAATTTCTCCTCCCTTTAGACATTTTTATCAAAAATAAAAATTTCATCACAAAACCTCTCTGTTTCCACTCTTCCATTTCTGAATCTGTTATCATTTACAACAATATTTTGCTCTTTCACCAATTCTTTAACTAAGTAGCAATTTACTAGTTTTACTCTTTATCCATCCTTAAATTGACTATTGGTGCATATATATATATATTGTTGTTTATTTTGTTCATAGTTATGAAACAATAATTAACTTATTCTTCAATAATGAATTACACATAATATCATTTTTAACCACAAAAATATGTTTTTTCTTATTAACTGTATAAGCAATTCAAATATTTTATAAAGAAATTAATACTACTATTTTAAATTACGTTTATTAATTACATTAAATTGCTGGCCATCTTTCTACAATCAAGCAACATCTTCTTTCTTCTCGTCTCTTAATCTTCTCTTCTTTATTCGCCATTTTTAAAACTAAAGTGGTTACACAATGATTCATCACTATTGATACCCATTCATATACTGATTAGACCTTTAACTTCAAACAATGTTCGAATGGCTATGTATAATATTTCTACTTTAGAAAATTGCTGATGGTCAGTCTCCGGTTTGCCAAACAGCTAAAGTTCTCCAAGCTTACGCATGTTAACACCAGTTATCCTGCTAATTAATCTTGCCTTCTTTAGCCCTTCTGAATAGGCTTTGTTGTATGTTTGGTTCCCACCCCAGCATATGGTTATAAATGGTGTAATGTCATACTGTCCTTCTTCCATGTGGAACCATTTAGATATGTAGTTCACCATTGAACATGTCTGATTTTCCTGGCATAATATTTTTAATGGAAATGGTGCTTTAAAGCTCTACTTATCTATCCATCCCAACTCTTTTACAATATATACGTATCTGCTAATCGGAATCCTTCTATTTTCACGATAGCGGTCTTGTCCTTTTGCTTCCAATAATCCTATTATTCTGTTAGGTGTAGTTAACCATAATAAACCTAACATTGTTTCCTATCATGGTCTCGCCTATGTTCTCGCCATCGATCCGATACGTCAAGACTGGCTGCTGAATTATTCGAATTTCCTTTCACGATCTGAAGACCTTGTAACTCACTCCCACTTGTCACTTTGAACGTGTACTTTACCATTTCACCATCATAGTGTCGGCTCTCTTTCTATCTGTCCTCTATTGAAAATAAATATGGTGATAATTGGATAGGAAAACAGATATATTTGTGATTGGGAAGAAGTATAAAAATGGTTTTATCTTTACGTGGGAGAAAAAAAAACCATGTGCATTTGAGAACAACAATACATTAAGTTTATTACATGAATAAATATAAAAACTGTCCTTGTTGTAGCGTTACGCTGGATTATATATTAACCTTGTAAATATAAATATCAGCGATCCTAGGCTAAACTACCTTTTAATATACATGTCTTACATTGATGTTGCTTTTACTTAGTTTCTAAATTCAACTGTCCTTCTATTAACTTAAGAGTAGTCAAGCTTCTTTCGTAAACTTGATATTATTAATAGGAAAACGTGATTTCTTTTTCTTTTGTCTAAAGCGTTAGTGTATTTCATGTTCATGTATGGTATATTAGTTGTGATTGTTGATAGATATAGCGAACTTTGCAATTAATGACAACATTCATATATTGTACTCCAAAGTTATAAATGGTATAATATTTATTTTGTTTATTTAAAATACGAATCACTAATTGAGTGACGAAATTTTCTCATAGTGTTTTCCCAATTACAAAGGTCTCGTGACAGGGATAGTGACTTCAGGCTTAGCTTTATCTTATCTCTTTATGAATGGTGTACACACATCTTTTGTGAATCCCGATAATCTCCAACCGGCTTCAGATGGGGATATTACAAGTTTATCTGAACTTACGGGATGTTTCTTGAAATATAACAAAACTATTACTACAAACTTTATCTCACTTAATTTTATTATTTCTTTAATAAATTCTCAAAGTAGTTTATTTTTCTATTTTCAATTATTACATTTTCATTATATTACAAAGTAAATTCGCATCATATCATCTGAACATGTCCGACATATTAACTAGTGCTAGTTAATAGGTCGGAATAACGAATGGGATTAATTTAGTCCGAACTGAAAAATAAGATAAGTTTGGATATATGCTGAATTTTGAGTCAACAGATTTATCAACTAATTAAGTTATAACGATACATACTGAATATACAGAAGTATATACTGACAACCTAATATTGTAAGTACATTTCATATTTGGGTACATTTCGGTAATATAATAAACTCAAACGTAGGTAACTGATGAACATATAGACATGAGTAACCTCAAAGATAATTAATTCCTCATCTTTATTACTCCTCTCTGTGCCTTTTTTAACCATTGTAGATATTCTGTACAATAGTAGTAAAGTTATTCTAAATATGTGTTCTAGACACGTTTTCTTGAATACTGTTTGACTGTCTCTTCTCAAAGATTTCAGCTGCTTTCAGTTAAAAGTGCAGTATTACTTTTTAGCTCAGAATAAATTTTGACATCTTAATATACAAATTTAAAAATATGAACCAATACCACGAAGATAAATGTTTACACTACCAAATAAAACATTGATATTATTACAATTTTTATGTACAGGTGTTTATCCAGGGTGTAGCATAAAGGAACAATAGTGTTTTGTTACAAAATAGCGTTATTTAAAATGACTGCTTTTGGAAATAGAAAACAAATCAGAAAATGTTGGATTTCTATTTTCCAGTATAGTGTATTATTAGCGTCTATAAATAGGAAACATCTGTTTTTATATTTTTAATACAGGAAGAATTAATACACGGTGAACTAACTATTGCGTGAAAACATCAAGACAATCGTTTAGTAAAGAAATTATTGGACCAGTCAAGAAGGACTTGCACTATACAAAAACAGTAAAAAACGACAAATTTTGACAAATCACTGAAATAAGATTTAGTCCATATGAACGCTAATGATGAACAATCATACAGTAATTGTGAAATTGATCTTCATGCTTCAGCAAAAGAGGCTCTAAAAATGGAAGAATTTTACCTTCTATCAATAGTTTGTATCTGCTCATATTACCCACTCGTGTATGTAAATATTTCTTATAAGGTACGTACCTACATACTTTGAAGTTTAAATCATTAAAAAATATAACTCCAGAAACTACGACTTACATAAAGAAGTTGAAAGTTATATTTGTCATAAACCACCTTGTGTATGAAAATAATAGTTTACAAACTGAGTACCACCATCAGGATTTTGTTGAAATATTCTGACGGGAGTGAAGAAAGAAAGTTCTTTTGTTCTTCAGAATTACGTTCATATTGTTTTTCTAATATATGGAAAAACTTTTATATCACACGACAGTTTTTATCTTTTACTAGATCTCTTGCTGGAATTGTTCACGCCTGCAACTGAGTGATTATTGGCTTAACTCAAGACAAAATATCTTTCAAGGTAAGAATGTATAAAATGAAGTCCCTGAACTTGTTATCGAAAATTATTAAAATGATATTTGGCGTGTAAACTAGAAAACTTATAATGATATTATTCAGGTCTCGATTCCTGCCGTAGGAACAACATAGCTAATTATTTGATTTCAAGTTTACTGAAAATAGACTTCTGGAATTATACTTAGAGATACTGAAAAAGTTAAAATAGTTTGGAAACATAAAATAATTTGAGATACTCTAAAATAATTCAGTGTCACGTACAGAAAAAAGATTATCTATAGAATCTCAACTCAGAAACCTAATCATTCAGTTACAGATATTCAGATTGAATTTTTTTCTTATAGAAATCGATAAACCATAAAGTAATATAAGATAACATAATAATAATATAAGGAAAGAATAATATATACATATATTGAAATAAAATATTATAGGTTTCAGGTTTCTTGTTGTTTTTCATAGGTTTTAATTTAATCTCATTGAATTATAATAGACATATATATATATATATATGTATAAATATTTAGTTAACGATTTTCTTTTTGCTTGGGAAAAAGACAGTATTATTCTTCATTGTAGTGGCGACTCCTTATGGAATTTAAGTGATGTACTTGATCTGGATTTGTGGACTCTTTGCGACATTTCCTTTTTTTTTTTGTATTCCGGCTGCTATTGCTGAAGCTTATAGAACGAATTACGTTGAAAATTTTGGAATGATACTTCTTACATCAGTAAGAGTAGAGCAGGGGTAACCAACAATCTGAGAAAAATAATTAATGTAATATCATTTTTTTTTTCACTGAATCGTAACGTAGCAGATATTCGAGTAAATGTTACGCTAAGGAAATGATTCAACAATGGAAAAACGTTTGTTTAGAATCAATCTTTTCTAGTGAAAGTTTACTTAAATTGAAAACAATTTTCTTCTAGATTTGAAAATATCACAAATCAAGTGGTTAGTTTGCTGAAATACATAAGATATACGGTTCGAATATGAACTAGTAATTCATGTCTTTTAATCCAGACAACATTTTTCTCTCTCTCTCCAAATTTTAGCTTTTCATCATATTGTTCCTTCTTTGGGATGGTTTGCTTTGTTTTGTGTGACAGCGACTGTTTCATTCGTAGATAAGATAAGTCAGGAACAAGAAATAAAAAAACAGCGTGTTCTCATTCACTCTATTTCAATATTTTGATTTGTATTTTTATGTTTCTTCTCACTAGTACATTTCTTTTATATGTGGCATCAAATTATATAATAGTTACAATGAAATAACACCTTAATTCCAAATTTCACTGTCAAAGTAGCGTAACTTAACTTATAATTTAATTTATTTCTGGTGGGAAACACAAAAAACGTCCTACATTTAAACAGTATGTATTTTGGAGTTTCAATCAAGGCTCTTGTTATGAACAAAACTAAATCAAACTAAATGTGTGACTCAAGACTCGTCTGAACTTAATTGATTATATAATGTTAAAATAGTCAAAATATAAAATATTCAAGACCAAAAAACATTTTATGTTATTGTATTCCAGCTGGCGTAATGATCTCTGACACTGATTGAAGAGCATCGTTGACAGTGGATTCGTTGAACATGAGGTGGTTGAAATATTATATACACTCTTCTTCTTAGATAAAGCCTAGGGCAGGAAAAAAAAACAAACAAATGTAGTATTGAGAGTACAGTAAGCCTAATACTGTTGTCCTGTAACAAATATAATTATAAAAACTTGCTTCAATTATTTAAGGGATTCATAAAGTGTATAAATGTATATCATCTTATACAATTTAACATAAATTATTTATATAATATAAATAATAATAAAATGCTTTATGCATATTATATTTATATTAATGAATATAAATTATTTTCTTGTATAATAATGGATTCTAAATATCATTCTCTTATACCTTTGTTTCGTTTCATATGGATGCTTGTGACTATACTTTTCCCTGAAACCTATCGTACACAATCATTATTATTAAGTAGTTCTGGTGGAGACATAAAAAGTCCTCGTTATGAAACTGTTGAATATGACAAGCGTATTTGAATTATCAAATGTTAATCGTTGATTATCAGATGTTTTTAAACTATAATTTAAAAACAGTTTCCACTAACTGTAAAATATTTACGTAGTGAACTGTTGTAATGTTGTTCTTCTGTCGCTGATATTTAAACCATTTTAAAGTATAGAAAGACAGAGCTGTTCATAACGTGGTTTCTGGAAAGCAGATTTGACTGAATAATTGAAGCTGAATATGCTTAATGCAAATTGGAGTGTAGATTTATTTATTTGTTTTGTATATACAACACTTGTGATCAATAAGCTGTTTGACACTGATAAGAGCATCAGATGAAATATTGGAAAATAAAATAATTCTCTTTATTTTTATGAGGCATATTCAACTGTTACAACTATATATTGTATACAAAACTTTCTTTAAATAATGGAAAGTAGATGTTTCGACAGTGTATATCTCACTGTACTAATAACATGTCTTTAGAGAAAATTATAGCAACTTTTGGTTTGGCCAGAACTTGGTAGATTATGAGCCAAGAGATTCTATACACCATGCAATTAGTAACGATCACATATTTATCTGCTCTTTTATGTAAAACTAGCGAATTAGAGGTTAAGACCAATAGAGTGTATCCCACTGCCATGTGAATCCTCCTTCTGCAGTCACCTCCAAAACCTAGGGCCATTTTATAATTCTGCATTGTAGTTTGCACCCTAACTTCTATACTCTTCAAAAAAAGAAACGCAAAAGGCAAAATTTGAAACAAATTGTTAACAAGTTTATTCCGGGTAGTTCTGTATGACATGTGTGAAACTTTGCACATTCACTGCTGAGCATCCAAAGTCTGCAAAGGCGAAATCCACGCTCACTAGGTGAAGTTTAACGTCACTCAACGTCAATAACGAGTATGCCCCCGTGAGCATCAATAACTGCTTGGCATCTCCTGCCCATGGAAGCGATGAGATGACGAATCACATCCTGTGGAATGGCTGTCCACTCAGCCTGAAAATCTGCTGCAAGCTGAGGTAGAGTCTGCGGTTGAGGTTGTCGCCGACGCAGACGTCGGTCCAACTCGTCCCAAAGATGTTCGATGAAGCTTAAATCTGGTGATCTGGAGGGCCAGGGAAGAACGTTGATGTTGTGGTGTCTCAAGACGACAGTGGTGAGTCGGGCTGTGTGAGGACGGGCGTTGTCATGTTGAAAAACGTCGTTGACGTTCACCATGATGGGTTACCCATGGGGCCTAAGAATCTCGTCTACGTATCTTTGAGCCGTAAGATTCCCTCGATGTGCAAAAGGTCTGTTCTGGCATTGTAGGCGATGGCAGCCCACATCAAGACGTTTCCACCACCAAATCTGTCACCTTCCTGCACGCAGTTTGCTGCAAAACGTTCACCTCGGCAACGGTAAAAACGGGTCCTTCCATTTTGCTTACGAAGCATAAAACGTGATTCGTCGCTGAACCAAACATGCCTCCATCGTCGATGAGGACATACCCGATGTGCCCGAGTCCACTGACTGGACATCGAGGTCGGATTCCTGCATCTCGTAGACGGTTTCGTACGGTCTGATCGGAAACTCTACGCAGCCCTGATGTGGTTGAGGCAGTAGACGTCGCAGTGGTGGTCCTATCCCGAAGGTGACGTAACCGGATGTAGCGATCTTGTGCGGGCGTAGTCACACCAGGTCTGCCAGATCGTGGACGATCACGAGTGGATCCATGTTGTTGGTGACGATTCCATAGCCTTGTGATGGTGCTTGGGTGGACATTCACAGCTCTGGCAACATCTGATCGAGATTCGCCTGTTTCAAAGCGACCAATGGCGTTGTTGCGTTGTGCTTCAGTCAGCTTTGGCGTAACTGTATTGCATGTTGGTGGCTTAACACTGAGCTATGAAAATCGAGAACCCATCACTTTTATAGGGATTTTGCACATGTTGCACTTGCAGAACAGGCAGATCTCTCAAACAAATTTATTGGACACGAATGCGTTTTGGCGAAAAATCCGATGTTTTCCTCCGTTTTCATAGTGCACAACTTTTATTGTCATTTTCGTCTGACAATCAGTGCCTTAACACGTGTAACATCACATACTCTGAGCTTGTAACGTTATTACATATATTTCTCTTTAAAATAACAAAAATATTTCTTTTGCGTTTTTTGTTTTGAAGAGTATATTTAAAAAAAAAATGTGCAGCATGTTTTGTTTATGGCTTAAACATTTATGGTTATAATATATATTTACACTACGTGACCAGAAGTATGTTGACAACCGATCATCACACCCATAAGAGATTTTTGATTATCTCATTCCAAAACCATAGCATTATATGGAGTGGGTAGCATTTTTGCTGCTATAACAGCCTTACTTCTCTAGAAAGACTTTTTACTAGAAGTTGAAACATTGCAAGGATTCCTCTTATTCATCCACAAAAGCATTAGTGATGTCGGGCACTGATGGTGTTGAGGTCAAGGCTCTGTGCAGGCCAGTCAGGTTCTTTCACACCAACCTTGGAAAACCATGTCTTTATAGACCTCACTTTGCGTACAGGTCCATTGTCAATCCAAAACAAAAACGGGCTCTCTACGAACTGTTGTCACAAAGTTGGAAGGACAAAATTCTCTAGAATGTCGTTATATACTGTAGCATTAAGATTTCTCTTTACTGTAACTTAAGAGTCTCGCCCAAACTATGAAAGTGTTATAACGTCACAGCCGCAAATTCCATATCTACTTACAGTAAGTTCTGATAACCATGATAATCATAACATGATAACCCATGTGTATCGCTAAACTTAATAAAACAATAGATACTAATCGTTGTATCTTGGCTAACTTTAAAAATACAATATATATATATATCTTTTTTTACAGAATGTTTATACCTACACTAGTTTTACTTAGAGATGTTTTCCAACATTGTGTAATACGAAGGTTTCAAGTTTATATCAGTAAATTTCAATACGTTACAATCATAGTGGTCTCAACACATATAACACATATTCATATCCGGAATTACACAACAATGTATAATCATTATATTTCAATACTGGATATTGAAACTGTAAATCTTCAATATTAACACAGCATACGTTGTTTCTTTTTGAGACGTACATAAAAAAGTTTTTGCAAATGCATTTGCTAGTGTGAAAGAATAAAGTTTTAACAACTAATAAAAACATATCTCTGTGCGAGCGACAAAAAATGTTTAATAATATAACCATTTAATTATCATGTCTCTTCTCATGAAAATATGTAGAAAATTTTATAGTATAACTGTACTAATAGAGGTGGCCCGGCATGGCCTAGCGCGTTAAGGCGTGCGACTCCTAATCCGAGGGTCGCGAGTTCGCGCCCGCGTCGCGCCAAACATGCTCGCCCTCCCAGCCGTGGGGGCGTTATAATGTGACGGTCAATCCCACTATTCGTTGGTAAAAGAGTAGCCCAAGAGTTGGCGGTGGGTGGTGATGACTAGCTACCATCCCTCTAGTCTTACACTGCTAAATTAGGGACGGCTAGCACAGATAGCCCTCGAGTAGCTTTGTGCGAAATCCAAAACAAACAAACAAACTAATAGAGGTCTTTGTCAAAACACAAAGACCGTTTTTAAACATAAGTATTTATATCTAAACCATCAGATATTCCAGGAGATGAGTAGTTTTTGAATGTAGTTGATTCACAAATTCGCATCATACAGAAACTTTGAAAACAAAGTTTACTTACTGGTACATAGATGGTTCTACTGACGTTGTTTTAAAATCTTTGTCACGTATTTTACTAAGAAAAGAAATTAGTACAAGTAAAAAAAAAATTAAAAGTAAGGTAAACCATTTTAGGGTATGAATGAAAATAACTCTTAACTCACATCTCAATGAACCTTTATTTTATAAAGATCAGCAATCGTCTGAAGCATCAGCGAGTTTAAACATTTCTGTAACTTAAGAAAGGTGGTTTACTTTACAATCCTGACAAACAGGAGATTATTGTACGAACATTACCTACCAATCTTCCATCCGCTGTACTGTTTGACTTCATGATTATGTTTTCAGGAATCAATAAAGTTAGCGAATTTATCAATATTTTCCGAGATTGTTTCACACCAGTGGCAAAAGTATCCTAAATTATGAGATAAATGTTCAAAAACTGAAATCATTTCTGACGTGTATGAATAAGCTAGTGAAATAATCAAATCTAAGCATATTGCTGTTAAAATAAATAAAACTGGTGCTGATCTTCCTGTCAGCATTGGTATACTATGCACAAAATTACCTTCATATCCTTCATTAATGGAGTGAAAATTGCTTCTATTTTGTTACCCAGCTCCGTTAATCTGGGTAGTGCACATAACAATTTAACTGCATTTGGCGAAAATTGATAAATCGTAAAATATCCTTACTCTTCAATTTTGTGTATATATAACTGATTGCCAACTGATGTTTGACGCTTTTTATGATGTTGTAGAAAGTTGAAAACCAGAGGATTATTCTGACATTTACCATCGTTATCTGTATTATTTTTAATTAGTATGACATGATGTACCATTATTGACTTTGTGAGCCATTCTAATATTTTATGGAATTAAGCACTTTTTGTGAATAATTCCTGTTAAAGAACTGGACTTTTAGAGGAACGTGGAACATTAGTGCGAAAAGATAAAGTTGGAAAAAAATAGTAAACTGTTGGTCAATGGTGACTAGGTAGTTTTCTTCCTCAAGCATTTGGTCTTGCTTTTGTTGACTCTCAGGTCTTTCTCTGATAAGCCTCCAATTGTATTCAAAACACCAACACATTGAGTAGCAAAGTGACTGACGTAATTTATGTAGTGCAGATCTGCAAGCAGCGAAATAACTGTTCATTTACTGTGCTCTCTTGCCATTCTTATAAACCAGTCTTCAACCAAAATGAATAGGAAGGAAGACCGAATATATTTCTGCTTCACCTCACCATTCAAACTGAAGCTGTCTACAAGCTGTTTGTCACAAATCACTTTGCACTTGTAGCCATCATACAAGCTCTTGATGACACTAATGATTTTCTGTAAAGGAATATAAAGTCATTTTCAAAGTCTACGAAACCCACATATAAAATTCTGTTCCAAAATTTGTCGTAGAGTCCATGACTTCTTGGACTTTAACTTATCCACGTGTCTTTTTATTTTTGAAACCTCTCTTGTATCGTCTTCTATAATGTTGTCAAAACAGATAACTAGAATTTCTTTTCTCACATAGATTTCTAGCATCAAAAATTGGGAGATCTGTACAAAATACACTGGAAAAGTTTCTTCAGTCTTTTTACACTTTCAATCTCGTTCTTTGTAAATCTTTAATATCTTATTCGTAGAGATATGTTTTGGTTTGTTCTTTAATCTCTCTTCACTTTCATAGTGATAAGGTACATTTTTTTGTTTCCATAGCAAATCTTTCTACGTACGCTAATGTGTCTTTCCTTGCACTAATTTTCACTTATCTTCTTTCTGTATTAGTGTCTCAATGTTTTCCAAAAAACGTGACGATTTAGTTTCTACTACTATGCTCCAGATCTGTTAAGATATCCATTCTTCTTTCTTTTTCCTCCTGTATCTGTTAATATATTTTCCAGCATCTTTTACAGTTTTCTGAAGTCGTAAACTCGTCTTTCTATTTGTTCTTGTTGACCGTTGAAAATGTTCTCAAAACAAAAGCAGATTTCCTAATATCAGATTGGTTACGTTTGGAGATATTATAGTATTTTTCTTGAATATTTATTTTTAGTGCCACTAAATAGCGTGCATCCTATTAACATAATGTGTGATCAGATTACCCTGCTGTATGAAGTCTGACAGTTACTGAAGTACGACTATGTTATGAATAGTAACTTTGTCTACACGGGACCCTTCCGAATGATGCTTTTCTTTTGTTAGAATCAACGTAACTCGCTTAAAAGGTTAAAGTTATCTTCTTATGATATTTGTTTACTTTTTCAGCTTCGGCACACAAAAGAAATGGTCCACCCTGATTTTGGAGAATGAGCTATAAAGAAAGCAAGTAATCGATGCCAACCACCAGTTAAAGTGCACAGTTTAAAATGTGAAAACTGTTTCATAATGTTAGGTCTCGAACTCGAGATCTTCAGTCCGTCGAATATGTTGAGTTGAATTGTAACTTAGCGCTGCAAAACCATATATGCAGCATTTATTAAGCCACTTATTTAAAATTTCAGGTACAATATGAATTAGTAAATGAATTATGACTGTGTTCAAACTGCAGCAAAACACAATCATCTCATACAACACCTAATATACCAATATCGTATATATCTGAGTATAACCAAAGTTGACATGCTTTAAAATAAAAGTTTTTATTTTCATTCCTTCTATAAGCTGTTCTGAATATTTTAATATTAGAGACGTTAATATTTGTTTTTTTATTATATATTTTTCTTGCTCACGTGAGAGTGATCTGTTTGTTTGTTTTCTGAATTCCACGCAAAGCTACTCGAGGGCTATCTGTGCTAGCCGTCCTCAATATAGCAGTGTAAGATTAGAAGAAAAGGCAGCTTGTCATCACCACCTACTGCCAACTCTTGGGCTACTCTTTTACCAACGAACAGTGGGATTGACAGTGACTTCATAACGACCCCACGGCTGAAAATGCGAGCATATTTGGTGCAACGGGGATGCGAACCTGTGACTGTCAGATTACGAGTCGAACGCTTTAACCCACCTGGCCATGTCGGGCCGTGAGAGAGTTCTGTTTCAGGTGTTGAAACGTTTATATTTTGCATTATAGCAAATGCAATTGCAAATATGTTTTTTCATTTATATACGTCTAAAAATAAGCAACATAAGCAATATAAATATAGTCATCTTAAAGTTTAGCTTTAAAGAGGCGATACTTAAATATGATTAATATACATCATTTTGTAAATCCAATATGTAATCTGTGCTATCTGTGTTGAGACACCAGCAGACATTAACATATTCACGAAATGTAATTTATTACTTGTTCAACACATATATAAAGAAATAAGCGTGTAATTGACATCTACATTGTTACACTTTTCTATCTGTACTAGAATATTTAATAAACAATGACTAAAAAACATCATAAAATGTGATACATTGGATTCAAGAAATAATAACTAGTTTACTACAACATTATCTATGAATTGCTTTTTTTATTAACTAGTGTGTTTACATATGTATCTATACAAAACAACTGTGGGTAGGTTACATGTGTCACACTGAATGTTGTAGTAAGTCAAAGAAAATATTACAAAATTCCAAAATTTTATAATGGTAGCCGTACCAGCTTACTTTCACCACTGTGAGTAGCATTTTGGCCCAAAAAATTCACAACAGAATATCTGCGGACTTATTCTCGTCTTGATTTGGATACCTGTGATGGGCAGAGAAGTGGCAACCCACTGTGTATATATCAAAACAAACAGATATTTAAGTGGGACACAATTAATTAGCCAGAATTTTCTTGAGTCTGACGACAGTTTCGCAGTAAAAACAATAGCATCTCCTGTCGACATTATTTAACATTTAACTGATTCAACATAATATCCATTGTCTAACTGTTTATTAAGAATTAAAATTAACTCAGGAACAGTTTTTTATTCTCACCTTTTTCATGGCCCCCAGAAAAAGCTTCGACAAACACTGTAGTATTCTACAAAGTTTAAGTTACGAAAACCACTAATCACAATCTAATCTTATTATATTATATTGTATGAACTACATAATTCAATCTAATATTTTTGAA
The DNA here is from genome assembly GCF_004210375.1 of Tachypleus tridentatus. Taxonomy (NCBI): domain Eukaryota; kingdom Metazoa; phylum Arthropoda; class Merostomata; order Xiphosura; family Limulidae; genus Tachypleus; species Tachypleus tridentatus. The sequence goes on from NC_134831.1 coordinate 158,768,071, forward strand.
ATTCTGCAAATATTGTTACAGTACAAATATCCTTGTGATGATTTAATAAATCTGCGAAAAATAATTATTAGCTCCGTATTGTTGTTGGTTTCGTCATCAGTAATTTCTACCATAACAACTTGAAAGAAAATTAATTCCATATTTTCAAACACTCATATAAAGAAACAGATGAGTAATTAACGGCTAAGTTTTTATATTTTTCTGTATATCGTAAAGTTGTGTACAACTTTATTTATATTTATATAAGTCGCATATTTAGAAGTCATTTTTGCTATTTCTCATGCTTATATATGGCCTGGCATGGCCAAACGCGCGTGCGACTCCTAATCCGAGGGTCGCGAGTTCGCGCCCGCGTCGCGCCAAACATGCTCGCCCTCCCAGCCGTGGGAGCGTTATAATGTGACGGTCAATCCCACTATTCGTTGGTAAAAGAGCAGCCCAAGAGTGGGTGGTGGGTGGTGATGACTAGCTGCCTTCCCTCTAGTCTTACACTGCTAAAGTAGGGACGGCTAGCACAGATAGCACTCGAGTAGCTTTATACGAAATTCCAAAACTAAACCTCGTGCGTATAATGTTTTAATATTAAAAATTGGCAGAAAATAATGACAACGCAGATAACACCAATATTTTACCAATAGGTTATATGATTCACTAGGAAAACAACTTAGATTATTAGATGTATTACTGTTTTTCTATGCAGGTTAAACTTATAAAATATTGACTTTATTAGTATATAAAAGTTAGCGGAAGGGAAGTTGCTGAATGTTTCCTGATTTATCTGGCAATTAGTACAATACTAACATTTGGGAACCTTACTCCTTACCTAACTTCTTACCTGAGAGCAAGAGTTAAGAAGAACACAACATATGAAGAAACTCCGCTGGATTTTCTCTTCATAAATCTGTATGTTTGACGCTTTAGTTTGGAGGCAAACTAGGTTTTCTTATTGGACGTCGTTGGCGTATTATTGTATTTTTTGATAAAATATACATTTATATATATATTTTATAATAAACACAAAAAAACAATTTTAATAACGTTATTAAATTCGTAAATGTAAAACAATTAAAATATACAAAAACAAGGTAAATAATCTAGTCCTAACTCACCTTTTAGCTATGACATGTTGAATTTCAGTATTATTATGAAACTGACACGAGCTTCTGCTATGATTACAAACATTTATTAATCTTGTAAAAGTTTATATAAATTAGGTGAAAACATCATATGTAATCTCGTGATCTATCGTCTAAATTATAAACACTGTCTCAAGTTTAAACTGGTAAATTCAGGAGATGTAGTTAAAACCTGTTATTGATGATCGTTACTGGATGTTGTTTTAGTCTTGAAGTTGTTTAAACTCACAATATTGTTGTTTTTTAGTTCTTTTACAGTTAGGTTTTTCCTCTTCTGTATAATTTTACTGATACCATTATTATTCTTAATATATTTATGTTCTATTGTTCATCACCTTTAGCATGAAGTTCTGGTCAGGAACGTAGCTATTAACTCTGTGTTTGGTGAATAATATGTTTGATATTTGATCTGTTTAAAATTTATACTTTGATTCGACATTGGTTGGAGCGGTTGATAGTTTTAGTAAGTCACAAAGTTTGAGAAGATGTTTGTAAATATAATTATCTACGCCTCTGTTCACTTAGTTTTGGAAGGAAAGTATCTGCGTGTATATATAAAAGATTACAAAGTGGGTTATGGATAATACGAAATTGTTGTAGAAATATAGTCTAACAAAAAAAATTCGATTAAACTAATAATTTTAATCTCTGTTTCCGAAACCAATAAAATATTCACCATAATTATTAATAAATGCAAGAAATTACTTGTTTATCAATTCTAAAACCCCATTCTTATTGTCCAATGATCCTTCATCAGAAATTCTAATGACTTATGGAAATTAATCCAATTCTTATTAACCTTTCGCGAAAAACAGAGAAAATGAGATTGAAAGTGTAATACCTTTCCACGGTTTTGCACCAGACCTTATGAATTTACATCAAACAAGTAAAATGTATCATAAGAAAGATAGTGAAAATGTTACCCCAACATTTAAAACCGGCTGAGGTCTTCAAGAAACAAGAAATCTCAAAAACAAAACAAACCTAAACACAATATGACGTATTTATTCATGTTATAAATCAACGAACATTTTAATCTGTTACCTTTGGAATAGCGGTGACATACTAGAGTATACTAAACAGCCTGGTGACTACTATAATCACATGTGGAGTGGTTGATACTTTTGGCTATACCTGTTACTTTGGTCATTTATAGTTACTGGTATAGAGGCGAGGAAAAATGTTTTTGAAACATCTTGTTATATAAATATGCTTACAAAAATACAATGAGTAACCTAGCTATCCATTTATTTGAAAAGTATTATTTAAGTTTAACTAAAAGACTAGAAACGAACACAGCAAAAATGTAAAAAAAAACTGTTTTCGCATGGCGGCTGCACTTTCTGCTACAATTATTTTGAAACTATGTATATTTATGTATATACATATGAAGTTGAAAGTATAAGTTATTATTTAATGAATAATTATTTAAAATTTCCAAATCGTGTATTTTTTTTTCTGCAATTCAACTGTACGAACGTTTATAAGTGGTTAAGTTATTATTCTGTTGTAAGTTTAGATACGGGTAACACTAGAGTGCAGACGAAGTTTATTTTTATTTACCACTAAACATCGGTGAAATTTCTGTTCATTTATGGTATATTGATTACCTTTGTTGATACAAATTCCTAACTTTGCAATTTATGACTACAGCATACATAGCACATTTATTATGCTTCTCAGCTTATAAATGCTATAATCTTAAATGTGTGTATTTAAACGAAAAGTTACACAAAATATGATCAATTCTTTTTACAGTGGTTTTCCATAAAAAGGCTTTGTGATGGGAATAGTTGCTTTTGGAGTAATTTTGACGAATTTCTTTATGCATAGTGTACAGACGCTCTTTGTGAACTCTTAAAATATCCAACCTGCTTCTGGTGGGTAAGATACACGTGTTTGTAAACATACGTGATGTTTCTTGAATTTAAACAATCACAACAAGTTTTATCTTTGCTCTACTTTATATTTCAAAAGACAATAATCAAGAATTTATTGTTGAATATAGCACATTAGATCATATGTAGCGTTGTTAAAACTCAGTGGTAATTATTGCAGAGTGTGCATGGCTTCTTTTGAATTTCGCGCAAAGCTAAACGAGGGTTATCTACGATAGTCTTCCATAACTTAGCAGTGTGAGACTAGATGGAAGGAAATTAATCATTACCACCCAACGCCAACTCTTGGGCTACTCTTTTACAAACGAATAGTGTAATTGACTGGGATATTATAACGCTCTCAAGGCCGAAAGGGCGAGCATGTTTGGTGTGACAGGTATTCGATCCAGCGACCCTCAGATTACGAGTCGAGCATCCTAACCACCTGGCTTAGAACGTACATGGAATAACACTTTTACATTACTTAAGTTAACATTCTTAGAAAGTACCATTTAAGGTTTAATCATTTATTCATAGTAATGAATAAATAATGTCCCCCGCTAGTACAGTCGTAAGTCTGTGGATTTTCAACACTAAAATCAGGGGTTCGATTCCACTCGGTGGACTCAGCAGATAGCCTCATGTGGCTTTGCTGTAAGAAAATACAAGCACAAATATGTGAATAAATAAATTATTAGGTTTTAATTGTTTTCACTGAAATATTTCTAAACCGCAAGAAAACCCTTTCATATGTTCACAATAGCTTTATATGTTCAAACATCATTTACTGTTATTTTACAAAACGTTATGAACTTTGATATTTGTTTGTGTCAGTGTTTTCTTATTGTAAACCCACATCAGGTTATCTGCTCATCCCATGGGTGGAATCGAACCTCTGATTGTATCGTTGTAAATCCGAAGACATACCGCTGTACTAGAGGGAGGCTTATAAACTTGGAACTTTTAAATATTGAAATCTCTTAAATAACAGTTCAGCTAATAAATTGGAATAAGGAATTTTAAATACAAAAATATAACTCATTTATCCATGGGTTTAATCTGCTACTATCTTGTTGTTTTTTTTAATGATGAGAAACCCACTTGAAATAAAAATGTATCCCATAACAGCTAGTACGGGTATTAACACTTTTATTGATAAGGAAGACCGAAACGTTGTTTTTTCCTTATATCAGTCATTCTGAGATGTATATATTCTTGTTTGTTTTATTGTTTTGAAACCAGGTTTCTAGCGTTTTAAGTCTACATAATTACGGCTGTCCCAGTATGGGGGACCGGTATGGCCATTTGGGTTAGTGCGTTTGACTCGTAATCTGAGAGTCACGGGTTCGAATCTCCGTTGCACCAAACATGCTCACCCTTTCAGCTGTTGAGGCGTTATAATATAACGGTCGATCCCACTCTTCGTTGGTATTCACCTTGTGTAGGAAAACTGATGTTCATGATTTGTGGACATTTTGCTACATTTCCTCTTCTTTTTTGTTTACATTCCGTTTGTTGTTGTTGAAGTGTTTGGTACAAAATACACTGCTGAAATTTCTGGAATGGTACTTTTTACATCAGTAAGTGTAGTGCAAGGTTTAACAATAACTTACGAAAAACACCATAACATCAATCTCTATATTGCCTAATTGTAACTTAGCAGATATTCAAGTGTATGTTAAGTTAAGGAAATGATTCATCTATGCAGATTTGTAGTTTTATATTTGTTATTCTTCGACAATATATAACATAAACCTTTGGAGTTTTGACTAATAATTTGTATCATTTTTACGATGTTGAAACAAAATGATGTCATCATTTTCGAAGATAACGATGAGTTAAAAACATGTTAAACAGTAAAAGAAATGAACGAATGTGGTAACATATGAAAGTTTTTCCTGTAAATATTGCATTAAGCATAGAAGTAACGTGTTTAACTTAGGTTTTTGTCTTTTTTTTATCACAAAATGATGAATGACTATGAATTATGGATAGAATAGTTTGTAATGAAATGTAGTACTACGGAACTCCAGAATAAACATACAACTATGAAAACATAGCCATCGCATATACCCAATTCTCTTTACGTATACGCGTTGAATAAATAAGAAGTTTCTTTTCTATCATGTGTAGGACTATAACATGCATCAGCTACATATTAAGTATACCCGGTGCTTATAACGATAAATTTCAAGACTTGGTAACAAATAGTTCAAATTCACCTTTGTGAATAAGAAAACAATATATATTAAACATAGTTCAGTAAACATTTTTTTTTCAGGTTAAACCTAAAACTTCAGTATATGTATATATATATATATATATATATATATATATATATGTATATACAAGGTCTGTTCAAAAAATACGCGGACTGTTTGAATTGCGCGGCTCCAGTTGGTTCCAAGGGAATCCGCTTGATGTCGCTAGATTCGCACAGATCAGGTGATTACGACGCCATTTCCCGATTGCAGATATCTTCATTTGTGTATTAGCTACGCGGTTTTAAGTGAAGTGCGATTTTTTCGTTTGGCGGATTTCAGAATGAATGACCTGAAGGAGCAACGACTTGCTGTGAAATTTTGTGTTAAACTTGGAAAATCTGCGACTGAAACTTTTGCTATGCTTAACACGGCTTACGGTGATGTTGCTATGAAACGTACGGCATGTTTCAAGTGGCATGAACGTTTTAAGGATGGTCGATAGTCCATTGAAGATGATGAGCGTCCTGGACGTCCTTCCACGTCAACTGACGACCTACACGTCGACAAAATCAACACCCTGGTGCGGGCAAATCGACGTCTGACTGTCAGGGAGCTTGCTAAAGAGTGTGGGATATCAGTTCGATCTTGTTACGAGATTTTGACCGAATAATTGAAGATGCACCGCGTTGCTGCGACATTTGTGCCTCAGAACTCGTGAGTTTTTTGGCTAAACACTCGATCACTGTTCTTCCCCACCCACCCCTACTCACCTGACCTTGCTCCTTGCGATTTTTTCTTGTTCCCCAAACTCAAAAGACCCTTGAAAGGAAGAAGATTTGAGACGATTCCCGAGATTAAGGCAAATGCGACGAAAGAGCTGGAGGACATTACAAATGAAGCGTACCAGGACTGTTTCAACAAGTGGAAACACCGTTGGGATAAGTGTGTGCGTTGGGGAGGAGAGTACTTTGAAGGGGTCCCAGACCTGTAACTTCTAAATAAAGTACATTTTGTTTTATGACGTCAGTCAGCGTATTTTTTGAACAGCCCTCGTATATCCCATATTTGTTTCTTTTTTAGATGTTCATAACAGAAGCGTATATGCAGCAACACTAACCTTACTGGCAGGGAAAATAGTCACAAGAAATACACTTTAAAGTAATACAATAAAAATTGTTCGTTACTCATTGCAACAAAAGTATGATAGGTAACATTATATGAAAAGTATATAGCATACACCCATTAATAACACAACTTAGATATCTGTTGTACAAGGAAATATATATAAAAGCAATTGAGGTCTACCTCACTGGCTTACCAATACCTGATGAACACAGCTTTACAAATGGCCTGAATAACATGATGTCTAACCTGACCTCCCACGACATCAGCCTGTATTAACATTCTGGATTACTCCTCATACATTTTGTACATTATACATTGAGTTTATTAACATCAGTTAATCCAAGCATTCCTTCCTTAAGATTCATAGTGTCATGCGTTATGATCAAAGATCATTCGAAATACAGTCTCTTAACTTGACAAGTGTATTTATATATAATACAAAGTCGAATGCACTTTTCAGGCAAACATAATTAAAAAAATTATGAACATGAATTTGGAAATTGTAGCTTTTTCCTATATTTCACCTTAACAATTTAACACATCTTTCTTAGTCTGATCCAGTCACTAATACTTCACAGGGTCTTTTAAATAAGAGATATTAGTCTATCTCAAAACCTTGGTGTGGTCAGGACATTTAAAGGAATGTATTCCAAAACTAATTAAAATTGTTGATACATGTAATAAATAAAGATCTGAAAAGGAACATTCCACCAATAAGAATAATGATATTGTTTGTTACCACTCTTTCCTTTCTATTATCAAGCTAATTTTCTAGGAACGTTATTATTTTTTTCCATAATTCACACAAGAATCTAACTTTTTAATCAAACCTTTGTGTGGCAGTATTCAAAACTTTTTGAAAGCCAAAATATACGTTAGTAGGACGGTTTTATTCAACAAAAAGTAGCTATGCTACTTAAAAAGTTAAATAATTTTGCTGGACGAAATTCCAAGCTGCTTTTAAGGCATAATAAAGTCTTTTAAACAGATTTTGTCTTCAAAAAATGACAACAATTATCTTCTAATCATAAAAGAATATATTTTCTCAGTGTTTATAAGATGTCTGCACTTGCAAACTTACTTCTAGAGCTTTGTGATAAGGGCAATTTTATAGTGGCTAATCAATAAACTCACTAACCTTTCACATTCTACCAATTGGTTATTATATTATCACAGATGAATAAGTGAAGTACTCCAAATAATTAATAATTAGAAACAATAATCTTATTAAGTTGAACAACTATGAATTAATTGAAAGTAATAATGAGAATATGTTATTTGTATAGCTGAAAACAATAATAATGAGAAATGCTCATCTTAATTAGATGATGATTATATTACCTAATACTAACTGATGTTGATGGATAATTGATTATATCGAATAATCAAGTTAAATACTCAGCTCTATATTTACTTCAATTCAAACTTTTTTATATTTAACTTTAAAACAAAAACTAAACTACGTGGTGCTACAACTAACATGAAGAATGTTCTGTTTGACACATTGGTTATGTATGAACAAGAATTTTTGAAAATTATTTAATTTTTGGAAAGTAATTCAAAAGTAGTGATTGAAATGATAGAGAGCATTGTGTTTATACTTTAGAAATTATTTCCAAAATAATAATTTTAATTGTATATAGTTTGTATTTACACTTTGGGAAATCAGATACAAGTTCTCACAGAGAACAGAAAACTGAACTATCACACAAGTTTTGTGATTTATTTTTGCTATGGTTAATATATAAAGTAATGTATGTAACTAAAATAAATTATTTAAGGCGGGTTCATACAACTTTAGAATTATTAAAAGTTTGTAGTTTGTCCTGTGTGATTAATGAATTACTTTAATGGACCAACTTTAATTTATACTCTTACTTATAAGTGTTTTTTCTGCTTTTTTCACAATTTATCGATTTCCTGAAAATCTCTTAGGCAAATATTATTAGTATTGTAGAACTAATTATATACAAAACAATAAGTTAACATTGATTTCATAATTCCGAATATTTTTTATACATTTGTAGACTCAGTTCTAGCACTACCAAGTACATAGTCAGCATCCCATGATGAAATCTACTAAAACCTACTTATTAATAATCATATCACATCTGACATAAAACATTTATTACAAAAAAGACCATACATAAAAAAGGATTCAACTTACCTTCCATATTACTGTTATAATTTTATGAATACAACTGAGACAAAACATATCTGAACAAATTCAAAATACATAATGATTTTCTTCACACTAAATGATATCCAAAATTAACAAAAAGGAAACTTTAATGTTCTATAGCATACATAACTGTCCAACACCACAAGAAGATGGAAGCCTATGACAAGGTCCAATGTTTACCTGTTCATGATGTACTTTTCAAATATAATTACCAATTACCCATATTTCGTTTACTTTTGAATAATGTTTCATTTTGACAACATAATGTGAAATTTCGACAGTTATGAGATTTTCTTTGTTTAGTTTGTTTTAACTGAAGTGTCAAGTTACACAATGGACTATTCGTGCTGTGCCCTCTGCAGGTATCAAACCAAAAATTAGTATTATAAGCATACGGAATTACACTTATCAATCCGAAGAAAAAATTCCCGTGTAATAGAAAGAAGTCGATAATAAAGGGTGCTGGGAAACGTACTTACGTAATTTTAGTCAGATCTGTTTCAAATGACAATATTTAATTTTTTTAATTCAACTACTACAACTTTACTATATATGGACATTATGGTCCTATATTTACATTTATGTAAATGTACATAACGTAGTCAAAATACTCGCAATTCCGCTATTTTTAAGTCGTTTAATTTTATTAGAACATTGTTCTAACTTTTTTGTACCAGCTGCAACATTTTTCAGCGTTACAACCCCGACAGCTTTTCTTTAACATTCTTTACATTGTATGCTTACATATATCACAAACAAATGTACCCGTCCGAAGTAAGGGAAAAAATTATGTTGATCTCTCAACTTAAATTATTTCTTTCACTTTAAAATTATCAAATGAGTTGCAGTCATGGTTTCACTAAAAGCCAAAGCTCTGAGCAACTTATGCCGCACAATACGAAAAGTAATTGTTAAGCATTTCAGTCTCTCAACAATAACATAATGTAAACCGCATTTTATTATTTAAGTTACGTCACAATTTGATATATGAATAATAGTATCATTAATTCCTAACAATTTAGTGTAAAATATCCTGCTTACATAATAGAATTTGGCATCAATTTTTTAATTCCTGTTTCACCGTAATTTTAAAAGTGAATGTTGAACTATGCCCACGTGCGTAAATTTCATACATGAGACCGATCGGTATTTGGACATACTCCAATGTTAGCAATGTGTATTTAAGATGTATAAAAGTTGAAAATTACATGAATAAAAATACTGGATATTTAGTCCTTCGGAAATAATTACTATTATATGCAATTAAAATGTGTTAGTTTTATATGTGTTGGACAGATACAAAATAAATAAAAAATAATTGCTTTAGTAACTGTTATCAAATTTCGCGAGAAACTGTCCTTTCTTGTGTATTTACATCTTTGAAAGCTCTACTCAAATATATGGTTGAATCTAACAACGCAAAATGTATATTGTTTCTTTATATTCATTGGCCTTAAGATTTTTGCCAGCAGTGTATATTAACACACGCACACATATATAAATTGTTGTTATGGCGACTACGAGCGATCTGCAAACAAATATTCATGTACATAATAAGTGTGGAGCTATACAAAAAAACAACAAAAAAGGCCATAACTTAATCCCTAAAATAATACCCAGGTGTAAACCTTCATAATATTATGAAACAAGTGTACACATTGAAACTGGTGTTATTCTACTTCTTTGAAAGCGTTACACAAGAGAACAGAATTTATTTGGTTCATTTCTTTTAGGACACATTTATCGTGTTTGTTTGAAACAAATAAAGACGCTATTTCACTTACAAATAAAAAACTTTAACTTCTTTTCGGTTTTGCGTTACCCATCGTTTAATTGAGTAATATTGTGAATAGATTCATTGTGTAGCGGTACATGTTGTAATAAAATATGAATACAAAGAACTTTGGAAATATTTTGATAACCACTAAGGTATTAGTATATCCTTTATACTACTGTGATAAATTACTTATTTTTACGTCGTAAAATGTGCTATAAGTAAATAAATATATATGTATAATCGTGACAAACTTTAACTATTATGTCTTATCTCCTATACTTGTTTTTGTCAGTTTTATGAATTCAGAAGTCACTGCTCAGGACGAAATTTTTAAAGAGAACTTGAGATTTATGGTTTGAACGTAAAATATTGACCTTTGGTGCGCAATAAGATTAACTCCTGATTTACTGAGACTGAATGTACAAGTAAAACGTGACCATTATATTGATAACTTTAATACTACCCTAATACGCTCATATTTGGTTGATTTCTCTATTGATATTTTTTAAGTAAATATCAAGACAGTCGTGTAGTCAAGAATTTAGTAGATAGGTAAATAAAAATTCTGTGCACCATTGATGGAAGATCCAGTCACTGTGAGCGTTCGTGACAAACAACCGTACAATAATGGTGAAACTGAATTTAGTGTATTACGAAAGGAAGCTCTGAAAATGAAAGAATTTTATCTTTTTATCGATAGTTTCTATTTCCTCATATTGTCTTTTGATATTTGTGAATGTTTTCTATCAGATAAGTATATGAACTTAACATGATTTTACTCTATCTGAGATCATGAAAATCGAGATTTCAGAAACTACGACTTCGCGAAAAATATTGAAAAATCATTCTTATCATAAACCATCTTGAAAAAGGGAATGAATCTTATATATGAAAACATTAATTGTTACTTCCATAACTATTAGAAAGTAAAATGAACTTGTAGTTTCAAACGAAATACCAACACCAATACTGTGTTGTGAAACTTTCTCCAGAGTGCTGTAAAATATTACTTTTATCTTCAAAATATTTTTTACTGTATTTATGACTTGTGGATAGACGTTTATATCTGTTAATGCGTTTTTGTCCTCTATTGGTTCTATAGCTTTTACTCTCTGTGCCTTCATCGGAGTGATGGTGGGTTTAATTCACGAAATATTATCTTAAATGATCATAGTGATTACTTTGCTCTAAAGCGAAAGCAGATCTCTATGATAATAGTCTGAGATATGGAGACGTTGAAAATGTTAAAGTGAAGGAAATTTGGTTCAACTCTTTTTTAAAAGCAGTAAGTTTAAATTTACCTTCCCCGAGCCACGATGTTATGCAATGGTTTGTCTACAGATTTACAACCCAAGATATAAGATTTTGATACTCGTATTGAGCGGAGACCTTTTATCTCATTGGATAGCTTTTTGCTTGATTTCAAATAAACAAATCTCCTGAGATTCATTTTTCCAAATTTGATAATAATTTTAACTTTTAGATTTTATTTTTTCTCTCTTTTCTACTAATGTCATTTCATGTATTTAAAAATGATGTATACAAAATTAATATCTAAATTTTGTAAAAAAAACTTTATTTTCTGAGTTTTCATTTACATTCTGTCGCTGATAATTGTAAAGAGAGTTGTTTAACTGTAAAAGTTCAGGATATGTAACACTTACATAAATACTAGAAACATTTTCAACTCTGTTATCTCTACATGAACCAAAATGTTATAGCTTTATGTCATTTTTGGAACATTATTTTTTCTAATATCTTGAATAACAGTTCCATGAGTCATGAGCGATCGTGATACCTTTGTTTTCTTCCATATTGCCTTTGCCTAGCGAAGAAATTTTTGGCACCAAATCCTATTGACTTTTATTCATATTTAGTAAAACCTGCATAATTTTCCCAATCGTTGGCCAATTTTTTAGATTACTTGGCCATTTTATTTTTCTCAAAATTATTTGTTACAAAACCCACACAACATCAAAAAACAAAGTTTACAAGGCTTAGGAGATGCAGCGCAAATCAATGTCCAAAGTGTTCTTAAACTAAAGTTGGAAAGTAATACCCAGATGATCGCAACGTCAGAATATTGTAAGTCTGTATGCACAGTTTCAAGTCTCTTGGTTTTTTCCTCTTGGAGACACAGTAGTCACACAAACAGACAGACTCTTTTGTTATTATGACGACAACGACCAGTATACAAATAATCTTGAAATATATCTTTAGCATTTATGTGTTGTTTTGATTAGATCTGTTTTCGGGTGTTTTAAGGCAAGCACATAACTAAATAATGAGCTGTCTGTTCTGCCCATCGTGTGTATTAAAATCCATTTTTCTTAGCGTTATATATCAAAATACTTTTTGCCTTTCCAAACTTTATTTTAAACAATAACTACTCAACATATGAAGTGGTGTAGAGTGGATGTCTTGAATACAATTTCAATCTGTCCAATCACACTGAATGCATAAGATTTCCATGGCTTTATATCATAATATAAATAAGATTAAATACGTTAGTCATTTTCGTCATCGAATTCAAGTATGTTTCTATATTCTGGAAACTTTTGAAACCAGGAAGCAATACCTGAGAATTTTATATCCAATGAATACCAATGAATACGAGATATTAATACGAAGTTTTTGCATAATGTTTCTTTCTTTGAAGTTAAGAACAAACCATCACAATGGGCTATCTGTATTCTACCCACTACATGTATCGAAAGTCGATTCCTCCCGCAATAAATCCAGAGACACGCTGCTATGCCATTGGGTGACGTTTTGTACATAAAGCAATAGACAACTAAATGAATGGAAAGTAAATTACTGGATGTATATTGTGACGGATTTACCATTGGATGTTTATTGTAATGACAACGCTTTTGTGGCTTTCTACGTAATACGTGTGGCTTTCTTTATTGCATCTGGTGTGTGTTGCTGACTGTGTTTTACGCAAGTCTCACCTGTTCTCGAAACTTGTAGAGAATTCTTGAATGTAAGAAGCAATAATATTTCGTTACGAAAACGTGTTAGATCACTGTTGCCAAGCGAACTTTGATGAAGATTCTAGAGACTCGTGTGATTTGTGTAAGAGTAACACACCAAGAAGGAAAATATTATTGGAGAGCTACAGTCAGTACGTTTTAGGTCAAGAAAGCTGTAATCGTGATTAGCATCTATTAATTGGAATATCACATAACTTGACCAGGATCGTTATATATTTCGAACACTACAAACCATTTAACTTCAGTGAATTACTTCGGATGTTATTATTCCTGCGAGGGCATTAAATATCTTTGCAGGAAAACGGGAACTTGTAAAGGTATGAGGTTAGCCAAGAAAGACGTTAATAGTTAAAACAAGGAACAACAATATCAACTCAAAATTAATTTGCTCGTAGTAGAACTGAATCATGGACAAAATATTTAGTTCCAGAAAGGATGACTCAGTATTATCTGTAAGTTTGTAACTGTTGTATATAAACCATTATTTTTAACAACTATTAGTAATAACCGTTAGTGTAAATTGTATTAATTTTATATTTGTATATTAAAGTATATTTGGGTTAAAAAGGAAACTGTGTGTATCAATCATGTAAGCAAAGAACATAAATTTAACACATATTAACAATTAATTAACCACTGAGCTCAATTTAAAATTCCGGTTATTTGAAGTAGTTACACCTGACGTACATAACGTAATCAATCGAAAACTCGTGAAAAATAAAATAATAATAAGTAACAGTATGATATTTATATCTTTTAAATGGTAGTTTTGCCCAAAAATTAAAATAGTATTTTTGAGAAAACGTATTACATGACATGTGTCATGCAAATTATAATTTTCACTCAGTAGCGACTATATTTGGTACTAGGTAGGGCCCCACACTTGCCTCCTAAATAGCCTAAATACTTCACGGCATACATTCAACAAGGTGCTTGAAACATGTCTCAGATATTTTGGTCCATGCTGATTCAATAATATCATGCAGTTCTTGCCGATTTGTCGGCCACATATTCATGTTGCAAACCTTCCGTTCTACCTCATCCCATGATGCTCTGTTGGATTGCGATATGAGGACTGTGCAGGCCATTGGAGTATACTGAAGTAATTGTCACGTTCGTGGAACCATCTTGAGATGATGCATGCTTTGTGACGTGGCAGATTACCCTGCTGGAAGTCGTCACTAGAAAATGGATAGACTGTAACCATAAAGGGATGCAAGTGGTCAGCAACAATGCTTAGGTACGTTATGGCATTCAAATGATGCTCAGTTGGTATTAACGGAAATAATGTGTGCCAAGAAAACATTTCACATACCATTACAACACCACCACCAGCCTGTATTATTGATACATGAGAAGATGGATCCATGTATTCATACTGTTTACGCGAAATTCAGACTAGGCGACGTTTTTCCAATCTTATATCGTCTAGGTTTGGTAATCTCGTGCCCATTGTAGCTTCATATTCCTGTTCTAATGTCATAAGAATGGAACCCGTCGTGATACTCTGCTGCTCTAGCCCATCCATTACAAGGTTAAACACGCTGTTCACTCAGAGATATAATTTTGTACACTATTGTTGTAAAGAGTGGTCATTTACGTATTTGTGTCCTTCCTATCACCTTGAACGAATCTGGTCATTCTCCTCTGACCTCTCATAAGGTGTTTTCGCCCACATAACTTCTGCTCACTGGACGTGTCTTTCTTTTTTGTTTTTCGCACCATCCTCTTTAAATTCTAGAAACTATCACGCGTGAACACCCAAGGTAGTCAGCTGTTTATGAGACGCTGGAACTCTCACGTCTTGCACCAGCCATTATTCCACAGTTAAAGTAATTTAGATCACGCATCTTATACATTCTAATGATAGTCGAACAACAACTAAACCTCTTGACCATACCTGCATGATTTATATATTGAGTTACAACTAAATGTTTCGCTGTTTGCATATTTATTTTAAAAAGCAGGTTCATCTAATCAAGTGGACATTGAGTGTGTGTTATAATAATTGTATTCTTAAAGTAATACTCTAACTTGTAAAGTATTCAAACTTTTCAGACACATGTAAATTAATTTTTAATGAAAACACGATAAATTATAATAACTGTCTTGATCAAATATTTGTTTCTCTTGTTAAGTATTAAATAACATTTAATATGTTTAATAACTAAAGAAGTGGAAACCACACTGTTAATGACCGAATTATATATTGAGATATTATCTGACGAGTTACCAGCGACGTCACTTATAAATTCACCGTTAAACTATGATGTCAATCTTTCTATAAGACACACTATGATTCCAATTTTTGGAACTATGACGTCATTGCTCCACCTCTTACGACAACATGTCTATAATCTAACTCTAATTCTTTTGCATATTACATAGCTATATTTTACCTTTCAGGTTTAGACATCTTTTGTCTATTACTTAATAGGTACTGGCAACCTTTGCATAAAAGGTAAAATGTATTAACATTTATGGAGGCATCTCTGCACTCTCTTCACATAACAATGAAATGTTAGCTTTATTCAAAAAGTTGAAAGTTACATGTTAGATTAAAATAATTTAAAAATACCTAAATGAGAATAAAAATAAAACAAAATTAGAGAAAAGTACAGTTTTGGCTGAATTGTGTTCAATTTTGAAATCCATTTTGGACGAAATATGAACTATCCTAATTTTATCGTCTTTCTTATCTCTAATGACAGTGTCTAGTGATGAGTGTCGATTCTTCGTAATGTTATGTTGTATTTGATGTCTTTGATTAAACCAGTCAGATTTCATTTTCTCTTGCTATATTATATGTTATCTTTACAACTCAATCTATATTGTTTAGTCTTTTTGCAATATTATGCTAATTAGGCATCATCTTTATCCTCTGCCTAATCTTAATCTGATCATAATCAGTTGCTTTTTAAGAAATACCTGCATTCGTATTCATGTTTTTATCACGATGGTAAGTTGTTTTTCTTGCAAAAGGAGAATGATCAATTCTATTATTAGTTTTATATGTCAAATGCTGACGCTTCACATCACCATTTGCTAATGAGTGGGAAAACCATGGGTTCTTTTAACTATTTTTCTAACATTATCTGACATCTTTTCTTTAAGTTCTTCTGCAGATCCATGGAAAATACTTTTTTCTTCCATAAGCATTATGTATCTGACGATTATTAACAGATCTGACATTCCTATATTTGTTTACTCCAGAAAAGTACTTTTACATAATTGTGAAGTTGATTTGTCCTTTCTTATGTAATAGCATAAGATTAACTTTTATATGCTTTTGGATTATATTTTAATTTGTAGCTTGATTATATTTCTCTTTGTGAATACTTACCACTGCTTCAACTTTTATCGAAATTTTATTTACTCTCTGTGTCTTTTTCTGTCACAAGACCACTTGTTGCTTCTCTGGCATGGAGCTCACCTTTCGTCTTTTCTATAACATGAACACGAAGTACTTGCTTTCTTCTAAAATCAGTGCTTGATGTAATATGCTGGCTATTTACAATGCAATGTAGTACCTTATTTCACTTAATAACAAACAAATTTCGGTGTGTTTGTTTATTTTTCAAATAGTCGTCAACGTTTACTTCAGATCATCTAAAAAGTTGGCTTTTTTAGCAATGCTTTAAGAAGTTGAATACTTTTGTGCAGTAACTTCAGTTGTTTGCTAGGTCTAAATATCGTTATGTATTTCATTCATTTTTGCCACAGAAGTAACTATTTTCCTTTTTTTACTTGGTTTAGTTTCTATAAAAGTTGATTTCTTTTTCTCACGGTCATCTTTAGGTTCTTCGTCCGTTATGGTTGGCTCTTTCTTTTCCTCATGAATAGTTCTTTTTCATAAGTAGCTTCACCTACTTTTCTTTCAATTGTTTCTGACACCGCATTTTTATCTGTGAATAATGATCTTTGTTAAATTCAATAGATATTCTCTATCCATTATGCCGATGGAGGATAGTTGTTGGCTAGAAAAAAAAACAAAAACATTTAAACTGACTGTCTCAAACTTACTTTATTTTTAAAATGGCATAGTTGCTAATATTACTTTAACATAAATTTCTAAAGTAGCTTATGTTTGCAACATCGAATTTGAAAAGGAAATTACGAAAATCGTGACATTTGCTGAGGTTAACTAATTGGATTATTGATTTTATCGTCGGAATTGCACGTTGTTGCTATTGATAATGAATATTTCAATAATAATTTTGTCAATACCCGTATTTACGATGATAGTGAAACGCAGTTACTACAAAAAATGCTCAAACATATTCGAATTTAAAACAAACTATTCAATAGATATATAAGTTTCAGTGAAACCTTTCTTTCAATTTCAACATTTAAAATCTCACAATTCTGCCGAGCTGTTGCTTTGAGAGAAATAACATTGATGCTGGACAGAGAGTAGTACCTTTATGACAGTATGTTTGACTTTTATAAATACGATGTTTTAACGATTTAAAACAATTATTAAATATAATAAAGTTTAATATAATTTTCCAGTTAAATTGCAGTTTTCATTTCATTGTGTTATATGGTGAGAAACCTCATTATTACAGCTGAAATTGTAACGGTTTTTCAATCTCTTAATCAAACAACCTTATTAAATTTGTGATTTTTGACAGATCTCTGAAATCTTTGTTAAAGACTGATATATTTATGTAAGTAAGGATTTTCAGTTTTGTTAAGAAAAAAATTGAGTAAACTTTGCTCGTTGGTACAACAAATCAATATAGATCCGATGTTCAGACCTACGACTTTGAGTAATGTTTCCTATTATTAAGTTACTATTTGTTTGTGTGTGTTTACATTAGAGTTAGTGTCAGTATTTATAAACAATTATTTTGTTTGTATGAATATGCCACTCGCTGTACATCATTTGATTTTAATTTGTAACAGGTAGTGTAGACAGACTCGTCGAAAAGGGGAAGGAAACGACCGACAGGGAGCCAGAGCGAATGACATCTGGTAAAGTCGTCACTTACCGTTAAGTAAGTAGGTTTGACTTACCTACTTATAGGTAAGTATAAACATCCGTTTAAATGTTATTTAAAAATAAATATATTTCCTCTGGAAAATGTGGAGGGAGGTACAGATATATTTATCTGTTTTTTATAAGCCAAAACAACAAATTTCTGGCTTTTATTTGCATATAAATGTTTGATACTATGGGAATAAGTGAAATGATATTTTGAGTAATAATACAAGCATCAACTCCAGTCTTGTTTCTGGATCCTGGACGTTTTACAAAATGTCAAATTCATATACTTTATTGTTCAAGTAACATGGAACCAAAACAATGATTTCCCTGATATAGACTTCATTAACGTTAGGTTAGTTTGTGGTATGGCACAAACGTTTCTCCTCTTTATCTTTGGATGTTCTAGACTGTTTCAGGATACATTTTTTGCAAGGTGTGATGATGACCATACCACCACTCAATGATGGGTGGAGTTGGGTTAGAAAACGTAACCCACCCACCACAGTTAATATCTAATTGATTCTAAGGGTTTTGCTTAGCCTGGAACTGTAGAATAGTTCAATGCTAACTTCACGATTTGCTGTATTAGCCATTCTAGAAAATTTCAGCACAAACTTAATATGTTAATTTTCTTTAACAACTTCCAGTAACGTTATTGGGGTCAGCTGGTTTACAAAAGAATGATTATAATCCGTGATGACGAAAAAACCCACTTGCTTTCTCTACCCGTACCATCCGTTTATACATATATAAAAGAAGGATTAGCATGAACAGAGGTTATGGATAGACCAGGCTAAGACTCAGTCATCTGGTGGGTAAGAGAACTTAAAGGTCTGGCACATTTTCAAAAGTTCGTGCTGTAGAAAGTAAAACCTATAGCCGAATGTTATCAGATTTTGAATGTTTGAAATTGTAACTGTAGGAAAATTATAATATTTTGTAAATATAAAATATATTTCAGATATTGCCTTGATCATTTTTTGTTTTATTATGCAACAGTAACGACTTAAGTAATTTATGAGCCAAGTAAAACTATTCTAGACTAAGATACATGTGAGTAAAAATTATAAATATTAAATATATTTAAATATACAGTCACAATCCTGCATAATTCATTTAACATTTAATAAAGTACTTAATGACCATTATTAATGTTCAGTATATGATTTGGCCTAGGCATTCATAGTCATTCTGGAACCTGTATATAATTCAGTAAATTGGAACCCATAATAATAAGAAAATTCACAAATGGATATAGTGGGACCCAAGGCATTTGCCCAACTTGTCTCATAGGTAAGACCATCTGTGGATGTGGCCCTTATTATAATATCTCAAATACACAATATCTTTCTCAACCTTGGATCCACAACTTTAAAGAACTTGAAGAAAAACAGTTCATACTGAATACTTAACGATATAATATGTTTTCTCACTTTTGTTATATTAAAAAATATATAAAAGAATATTCAAGACCTGACAACTTGGCAGGCTTCCAATTGTTAAAAGAAAGAAATTGAACTTTACTGTTAAGGGAGGATTTTGTAAATGTACAATAGAGGTTATATATAAAACAAATACATATACATACGTTTCATCTGAACCAAAGAGGTGAAGTTAGGAGGGAGGTACAGATAAATACATAATTCCTTTGTAATTTACCCTTTCTTCTTACCTCGATAGATAAATGGAAAAATTCTCACCCCTTTAAAGGCCCTTGACATGAGCTTGCATTTATGTGTACCAGCTGCATTTGCAGCCAAGAATTGTTAGCCTTTCCTTTGAATCCTTACCTCCATCTGGAAGTTCCTCAATAATTTGACCAGAGAATTTTCGTGGCATGCAACCCCATTTCAGGTCTGTTTCGTCAGCGTTGTATACCTGTTCTGAAAATAAATATTCCATTGCCATTAAGTGTGCAAATCCATCCACAAACTTCGCTTTAGCTACTGTGTAACTATCTTTCGAATATTCACAGTCATAGTCTAGTTTTAGCTCTTGATGAAAAATCTTGGTTAGCTTCATAACCATCTTACCTGAAATATACCACAGTTACGTTTGAGCTTAAATCACTTTATAAGCGCACTGTCTAAATCCTTGCACCTTACACATTTCAAAGTTTTCCGACAACTGAAACTTTTTGACTTTTATTCTCAGCAAAATACTTTAAAATCTGCTCCTTTTGTTTTTTAAATCATAAACTGCTGATGAGCCAATGTCATAGAACTCATACAAAGCCCTCACTGAAGTTCATTTATCTAATAATTTTTCAGTAATTTCACGTTTATAAGCATAGATAATGATTTATGCTTAAACTTATTAGCATTAGCATAATCTTGGTAAACACAGGTAAAATATCAGCTAAAACAGGAGTGTATAACCAACATACTCGATTTCAGATGTAAAGAAACCTGGCGCCTTGGCGCTGCTATTAGCGACTTCCATGTGGCCGATTTGCTAACTAATGCATTCTTATTCAAAAATGCCGGACCACAAAATGCCAGAATAAAGAGTTTCAACTGTATTAGGAACTTAAGCACTTCTAAAACTACGTGAGTTTGTCGCAAATAAATAATCAGGCAATTTAAGGTAAGAATTTTTCTGAAGACTTTATTTATTTCCTTATAATTATATACAATTCTACACACATACAAAACTTTTGTTGTTGTTTTTGTTTTTGAATTTCGTGCAAAGCTACACAAGGACTATCTGTGTTAGCCGTCCCTAATTTAGCAGTGTAAGACTAGAGCAAATGCAGCTAGTTATTACAACTAAGAGCTGGCGATGTGTTGTGTTGATTAGTTGCACCCATCTTTCGTCTATCACTTCTAAATTAGGGAATAATAGCGCCTACAGCCATCGAGTAGCGTTTCACAAAGCTGAATAACAATAATTCTACAATTTTGCTGTTAAGAGCGACTTTTATTAAATTTTGCTACGCATATCAGTTGCTTCAAAATGTGGAAAGTAAACGAATAATGATTTTTTTTATACTGTTAGCAGTAAGTTTGCAGAAATATAACGAAAAATATACGGGTTTCTAATACCTCGAATAAAAGAGAGTTGATAACCCAATAACCTGTCTGTTTTTATTATTTTCGTAAATGATGTAACAGCGACAGAATAATCATCTAGCCCATTAACCATAGATGGTAGGTTCATTACAGAAGTCGATATCTCACAGGAAAATGTGCAAGTCTTTAGAAAATGTACTGTACGAAGTAAAGCTAAAAATGTTTATAAGAGTTTATGTGAGAAGCCAAAAACAGAGAAGAATAAAATTGTTGGTAAAAACAAAGATTTTACAAATATTTTAAGTTATGATACAAGAGCACTTTTTCAAGCTGATAAAATTCAGAAATTGATTAGAATAAAACCCTTCTTGCTAGTTTGATTTGGAAGTTCACTAGCGATCCTGGCCCGCACTGGTAGTTATGTGGACTAATGGTTAAAATAATATTATTGTGTAATATCCTGATATAATGCAATAATTTTGTAAGTTCTTCCAGCAAGTGTTTATATTTTTTGTGTCAGGAAACACATGGTGTTAATATAATCTACATATGTGAACAGCTTGTGTGAGTGTTTGAGATCGTATTGTTTTATGGTGGCAATGAGTGTTGTGTATTTTGTGTTTGGTGTCATCTTATTACTATTATTATCACCATCAGAGATCTTGGTTACGTTGTAGTCATCATTTGTTATTTACTTTTGACTGTTGGAGAAACATTATCTTTGTTTTCCGGCACCCGTTCTGTGTATCTGTACTAGGCGTTCCTAATTTAAAAGTGAAATAGTAGAAGGAAGGTAGCTAGTCATCACCTCCGACTGACAAATTTTTGAGCTACTTTTTTTTACAAACGAATAGTGAAATTGACCTATATCTGGGATTCAGAGTCTTCAGCATGTTCTTGAATGAATCTCTCTCAATCATGTTGAAGGATGTCAAGCTGTCTCTCACAAAGTTAACAACTGGATAACTCAGTTATTTTTGGTTTATGGAAGGGGATCATGAGACTTGATGCTTGTTGGAAACTAGTTATTTTTGGCTGTACTGGCAGTTTCTTGGTTTTAACCTGGGTACAACTAGGTCCAGCAGTAACATTTGATTTTTGATAACATCTTTGTACTCATATACCAGATGAAATATCAGGTTTGTTGTATTTCCTGTAAAAGTTAAATCTCCTGTCAATGTGAGGAAATAGCACAAGTATTAATTATTATAGTATTATCATCATACTACTTTTTAACTTGTTAAGCATGTTAGTGTTACGGTACATTCTAACGTGTCATAAATGATGAAAAGCAACGATTGACATAGTGAATGTGAACATACCGTATATTGGTAGCTAATATATTGGCCCACGGCAAACGTTCTATTAGACAGTAATTAGTAAGTTAATTAATCACTTTGTGGGAATAAAGGTTAGTAACATGTTACATTTGTTGCGGTGTGTCAAAAAAACGTTAAATTTTAAAACACTTATAATTCGACATAGGCCTAGGCCCACCTTTGTAAGCGTAGGTCTTCCAACATAACTTACATGCAGCTATTGACATGTCTACAGTTTCTTTAGAATTGGGGCCTTTTTTTCCAGTCAAGGAAAAAAACCTTGAATTGAAACCCAAATACATCCAAACTATTATGGAAAGCCCGTGGGTTCCTGGAAAGTCATAAATTTCAGATCTATCGGCTGTAATTATTTATTAGAGGTTGGCAACATTCAATGTCAGTACTGTGCTTTTAGTATTTTTGACTGGAACTTGGCGTTCGTGTACACGGGTGAAGCAATTAAAACCGTTCTAAAATACTAAAACCCGGTTACGACATGCTAAGTCTGAATAGTAATATGGATTATGAAAAATGTAAATCAGGATTTCTGTTTATTGATATAAATCAGGAGGTAAATAAATCAATAAATAATTTCTGTTATGTGAAGTTTCTAACAGCATGTAGGCTAATATGCGCGATTTTATGACAATGGCGAAAGTATAGGCTGTGTCATTTCGCGTTTTTCCATATTCTTCAATACTTCAGAGAAACGTGATTTAACGCACTCCTGAGATTTCGTCTCACACTTATCACGTCGTATTTAGCATTTCGCATTCCGCAATCACCATTTAGTATTTTGTATTTAGCATTTCACAACCACATATTAAAATATGTGTTCCAAATCTCATATAGCATGTCTTAATCGGCTTTTGCGCTAAAATAATATCGACTTAGTTATAGCAATAATTTTCAGATGGCGCTATTATTCGTAGTGGTATAATAAATTTTCCAGTGTCTTTCCGAAGAAGTGGAAACATTGTTAGGCTTCTATTTATGTACTGTAATAAAACATTTTATACTGTCAGCCGTTCTCACAATTTATTTTTCATGTTGTGTACTTAATAAAAGTGTACTATCGAAAATATTATTTAAAATATAGTTAAAGTTTATGCTATCACACTTTTCTTGTAATATCGTAATTAAATTAATACCCCATAGCCAATAAACCTAAGATCTAAGATGATTATCATATAACTTGCAAATGTCACCTTTCCCCTCAAAAATAGAGACAGGAATAACAGCATTTAAAATATTTTTATCTCCACAAATCACAATCCAAAGAGCCTTTTGCTAATATCAGAATTCATAAGTCAGACTGAACTGTGAAAGACGAAATATTCTATGAAATTCTATTTATATGTTCAACCTTTTCGTTTTTAATGTTACGCCAGCTTTCGGTGTTTAAACTAAATAATTCAACAACTGAGATTTCTTTATAACGATACGAAAAATTGTTTATTATAGAACATTGTTTATGCAGTACTGCTAATCAACAAAGGTATTTATTGCTGTCTCAGTAATCCTGGAAAAGCTTGCTTAATTGTTTGGATAAAAATCGCATCAACTGCATATATCCTTCCTTCTATTCCTTCCTCGTAACTTGTCCAGTTTGTATTCAAAATAAGAGACATGTAAAAACAACGTTTTAGATCTGTATTTTCTATCCCAAAAGACGTTCAATAACCATTGATTTCTAACTCTCTTTAGCCTTTAGCATTTCAAACGCAACTTTTAAAATATTATGCTGCACATATCAATGACGTTTAGGGAAATGTTTTGCTTCTTATTGTCCAATACAGCCAGAACTGGTATATAACAGTTTTTGTGCTTCGTTAACAAGTAATTATTCTTGATGTTATTCACATTAGTATTTCAGTTTTCTAATATAAACTTTTCAACACATTTTAAAGAAGTACTATTAAAGTATGTAATAACAGATGGAGTAATAGAAAAGCAACTAGACAAATTTACCAACTACGGACTTTTTGCCAACAACAAGTGGGAATAGCTTTCACTTTATAACCCTCTTAAGGCAATACTCATTTTTATTTTTAGAAGCATTTGGGGCATTTCAAATGTCTTAAGCATTCAACAATTACTTATATTTTATAAAGAGAAGCACGATGCGTATTTACAGAAATATATAAAATGGTTATTTAACGATGATTGCCTAAAAAACGACATTTGTTGAGAAAAGTTCCTTCTTGTCTGTTTATACTCACTACAAGCTATGATATCAAGATCCTGAGAAAAGTTACAAAACCCTCATTAGAGAGATAGAACTGAATGTGTTCCCAATAAAGTGGATTCAGCCGAGCCGGGGAGAAAGTACGACGAATATTTACATTATCATGCACAAAATTACAAAACAGGAAGATAGTCACAACTTTGATCAAAAGTGTATGTATAGACACAAGTAAAAAGGATGCCAATTTACTTGCAACCAGTTAAAAAGTAGTTTTTATTTTCTTATTGAGTATTTTGATCGGTTCGGCATGGCCAAGCGTGTTAAGGCGTGCGACTCGTAATCAAAAGGTCGCGGATTCGCCTACCGTCGCGCCAAACATGCTCTCACTCTTAGCCGTGGAGGCGTTACAATGTTACGGTCAATCCCACTATTCATTGGTAAAAGTGTAGTCCAAGAGTTTGTGGTTTGTAGTGATGACTAGCTGCCTTCCCTCTAGTCTTACACTGCTAAATTAGGAACGGCTAGCACAAATAGCCCTCGAGTAGCTTTGTGCGACATTCAAAAATAAACAAACAAGTATTTTGAAATGATCAAGAAAAAGTGATTACTTAAATGTCAAAACTAGTTTGGGGTAGCTGTGTGTACTCCTTGAAAACTGTAAGTATAACAGAAAGAGTTTGTTTAAATATAAATTTTGAAGCTGAAAATCTGTTCTTTCATGAATTCGAAATAATTCTCTTGAACTCAGAACAAGTTCTTGAAAACTCGAAAAAAGTCTTTTTGAGTTGGAGTAAGCCACAGCCATCGTCGGCTGAATCTTTTTGGAACAGTCATGACTACAGTGATGATGAGTTGAAAAAACTTTTTCCAATTTAAACTCTCTGTCAGTAACTTATTGCATTATTCCCAACATCAGATAACATAGTAAAAAAAGTTGACTTAGCGATAATGAAAAAAAATTTCTTAAATAACGGTTTTTTTTCTATTTTATACTAAAAGAATTTACATTTTTGTCAGCTCAATCGAAGTATTCAACATTGTTTGTAAATATACGACATTTTGAATCACATTAAAAGCGCTCATTTTTGTGAATCTTAGCCACGAAGTCGGATTTTTTACTTTAACTGTAAATACCTCGAACTAATGCATGTATGATCCACTCGATCTCTACATTCCTAAATTAATACAAATAGAAATGTTACCAGCAAAATTAGTCAAAATTAGGATATTTTTAGTAATTGATAAAAGATTGGTTAGAGTAAAGAATGAAGGTAAAGTAGCAGTAGAAAACACTTCTTCTGGTACTGTAAGTACTGTGATTAGAAAATAATGTAGACACTACTACAGATAAAAATGGTGGTGAGAAAATGGTTAATGTTAATGTTGAAGCTGCAGCAGACCATCTTGCAGAATTAGGTTTATTTGTTACTTCGCAATTAATGTGTGCAATACCTTTATTTAATGGTAGGAACGATAAGGATGTCGAGTGTTTTATAGGTAGTTTAAATGAAGCTGCCAGAATATCCAATTGGACCAATATCCAAAAACCAGATATTTTGAGAGTAAGAAGTGCAGGAGATGCAAAACGTTTTATTAGAGTTTATGGTGAACTATGTGAGACTGCCGATTTTCAGTTTGTGATACATAAATTAACAAAGGAACACAGAAAGCAAAAAACGCCGAATACAGATTCGTCACAAACAGAAATTTAACTTAACAATGATGAGATTCACACCAAGTGTTTGGGCATAAGCTACAAGAATTGGGAAATACATTAAGTAGGCTTACAAGCACACAAAATGAGCTAATGAATCAAGATACATTAAGATATGATTATGAGCGAGGTTTACTTAGTTGTGCAGCTCGAAACCTTGTAAATATAACATACATACCAGATGCAAAACTGCTGGATATAATTGAGGTTGCTACTTGAGAAGAGCTTCGATAAAAATAAAGATACAAGCTTTAATACCCTATAGTATATTTTGTAAGTAAGGATAGAACTGCAAATGTAAGATGGCAAAGTAGACAAAATAAGCGTAATGGTTTACAATGTTATAAGTATGTCAAATTTTGTCACTTAGCAAAAAATTGCTTTAAAAATTAGGATAGAAATGAGCACATAGCATATTTAAATGATGTTATCAGAGACCACTTAGCCAGCAATTGCAGACGTCTAAAGTAGGCTAAAAATAAAGCCCCAAAGGCTAAATTTTCAGAGAAAAGTTCCTTCGGAATAATAATAGCAATACCTTTGCAGCAGAAGCAACAAAATATAATCTCTACCAGGATTACAGATTGAAATTAAATATAATTCTTTCAACATGGAATGAAAGAGTAAGTGTCTGTAACGTTAATAAGATTTTATCAATAGTTGCAGTAGAAATAGAAAGTTTAAAATGTTGGTTATTGGTTGACACAGGCTCTCAATCCTCCATGCTAAATGCAGAGTTCCTGCATAAAAATCGGATATTGTTGAATAATGTGTGGAAGGTAATTTGTAGGAGTATTTTAACTTATATAACTAGACATCCTGTTAAAATGCTAGGTAAATATAGTGTTCGAATGAGAATACAGATTTACAGACAGAACACTCGTTTTACATCTATAAGCAGTTAGATCTAGAAACAAACGATATTATAAGGCAAGATTTATTAAGAACTTTTGACAACGAAATATTATTCCCTTGTGTAAGCTGCACATATAAAGGGAAATCTTAAGTTTTGAGCTCCGAACGTATGTGCAAAAATTGAAACAAATGACACCTTCCTGCTGACTAAAGCTCATAATCAAACGCCTCATGCTAGTATTAGCAAGGCTGAGGATCAACCATCAATATACAAAAGCACTAATTTTTCCAAATCATTACGATACATGACAAAGTCAGAAAGGTAAGAATAAGAGATGTTCAAATCGAAATCCAGTGAATAAGAATGTGCGTGGAAGTTCTAAGCCTACCGGAAGTAAAAATCGTGACAGTAATAAGAAGTTAAATGAAGGGTACGTGATAACTGTGTATTGTAAATAGAGCTTTAAAACAGGGAAATAATAATTAAAAGCCCTCAGATAACGCTGACCTTGTACCTAAGATAAACAATTAAATATTCCAACAGGCATGTTTGCAAGAGAGAGTACCTGTAAGACTAGTTAAAGTAACGGAAGTGCAAGCGAGAAATCAGTTCCTTGTTGAAGCTAAGGTAGAAGAAGTAATTCTTGATTACGAGAAACCCACTTGAAATAATAATGTATCTCAGAACGGCTGGTATGGGTAGTTACACTGATATTGATAAGCAGAGAACTTGTCTCATCCTTTTCCAGAGACATCAATTTCATATGAAAAACATGAGTCTTTTATGTAAATCCATTTGTCACTGCCTTTGCATGATGATGGTGGATATAAAAGAAGCTTTTCTTTGTGTCCCTATTGATCTATTATCCCAATATCATCTTTTGTCACCATGGATAGTTTATTAATTAATTCTCCATCTATTTAATATAAATAATTGGCATATTTTTACTTTTTTGTAGATCTATTTTCTTATACGTATTTGTTTGACCATTCACCTCATTGTAATTTTTGCATGGACCATCCAAAACTCCAATTCTCCTTCATTACAAGCAGAGTATTTGGTACATGTAAGTTTTCTTTTTTTTGTTTCATAAACACAGTTCAAAACACATTAAGCATCTTCTGTGGTATTGGAAGCCTTGAATCTTGTGCAGGTACTGCCAAAGAACATACTTTCTCCTTTGGAGAAAATGGCTTAACTATGTCATTATTTCTTTTGTTGTGTAGTCACAGCTGACATCTCCAGTGGGACCTTTCTTTCTAGTTATACTGGCCCTCCCAGTGACAGAACAGTATGTCTTCATGCTGACAGTTCTAAGAAAATTGTATTAATAGCTACGGTAGTCAGAGCACAGATAGCCCATTGTATAGCTTTGTGCTTAATTTCAAAGAAATAAACATTGTTTCTTCCAGTTTTGACTGAACTGATACTTTACCCCAACAAGATCCTCAACTGTTTCTTGTGTTTAAGATCTTTAACTCCATATGCATATTTGTTGATCAAAGACAATGTTTTATAAAGTTGCATTCAAAAGTAAATTGAATATTTTCATTATCTATGTATGACAATGGACTTAATATTAATTAAGTTTTAATTTCAAAAGGAAGTATTTAAATACATTTTCAGTCTTCACTTCTGTATGTCTTACATGGTGCCTTTGTTGCTCTGAATTTTATTTTAGATTTTCTTTCTTCTCTAATATGGGTTTCAAAATGTCCACCCATGGGGTAAAATAACTGTAAGTAATGACAGTAGAGAATGCTTGATTATAACTTCAAAGCTTTATAACTATATGTTTATTACATCCACTACATAAATTTCACCATGATTCTTTGTTTTCTTAAAATTATTGGTTTATTTACCCTCACCCATCAAAAGTTCATGTTTATAAAAGGAAAGGACGTTTAATGAATCATGTAATTACGATGTCTTTATGTTAATTGATTTCATTAACATAATAATTTTTCAAAGTATCAGTTATGGTAAATATTGAATTTTCAATAAAAGCTTAAAAAGAATACACGAAAGTTCCGCTTTCTTGTCACAAACACTGTTTTCTTGTTTTTAGTAATGCTGTTAATTTCACTCACTAACTTTCAAATCTCGCTTTTTTTTCTTAAATATGTTTATGTCATAGAATACAGTTGTATAACACATTATCTTAGTAAGGAAAAGACATTTTAGAGCCAAAAATTGTTGAACTGACGGATAACAATTTCAAGAAGCTGGTGCTTCTAAAATTAAATAACAAGTTAAAACAATAACATAAGTCAATAACAATAATACTTTTTAGAATATAGCCTGAACTATTTCCTATATGATCTTGTTACACTAATAATTTCACTGATACGTAACTGAAGAAAGTTTCAAACACATTCAGCCACAATCTAATTTTCTTAGCTTGAATGTACACATGGCTGTCAATTCATGGGAGAATGTCACTCCAGTAAAACAAGAAACATAATTCTATTTTTACTTATTTAGCATATGTGTGCGACTTTTTAAATACAATTCCTAATTTCATATTAACTTGTCCCATCTTATCAGAAAATGTCTGTAGTCACCCATTAATGTGCATTTCTCGGTGACTATTTATTACAATTAAGGATCAATGTTATTGTTATAATTTATTTCCTTCAAGCTCTTCACAATGAACTTGATTTAGTCTTGTTCCATTTCCAGGAAATCTCACTTGTCATTGAACAGAACATTGTATACAGTGACCTTCATACCATCTAATTTATTTTTTATTATGAGAATGCTGTGTACCAAAATTAATATACCATTTTTTAATCAAATATTGAAATAACACTAAAAACAGCAAGTCACCAATACTTCTGAATTACTCAAGATGTAAAGATGACCTAAGACTCCATAACATTTCAGGTTTTCAGAAATTTAATGGAAACAAAATGAAAAGTGTAATACTAAGCATACAGGGTGTGTTTAAGGTCAAATTAAATTTTCAAAAATGTTAACTAGAGAATTACAAAGTTGTAGGCATTCAAAAATCCATCAAAACATAAACTATACATGGGATTAACTCAATGCGCATGGATTGGGGTCACACTTCACTCACCAATCTCTTTAACAGAGTGTCATTCAAATTGGTATTATATATTTGAAATTAGTAGTTATCAGTTTTACATTTTACCATACATTACTGATTCAGCAATAGTTTCTGTTAGAGGAGTAAACACCACACATAACATAAAAACTGTACACTTTGTTCTACTTGTTACTTTGTATTTTAATTCTCTTCATAAAATGTTGGAACATTATTCATTTATACATCTTTGTATCTTGTATTTTACCTCATTTAAATGTAAATTGTTGAAAATGGAATTGTATATTTAGAACCATTCTAGTGTTAAATATCTCAGTTGCCAGTTCACAAGGGTCAAATATTATTGTATTATTGTGCTTTATTCATCAACCCTAATATCATTTACAACTGTATATGAATTAATATTTGATATTATAGATACAAAGAAAAGTAATTAATTGCTACAAGAACTCACTTGGAGAAACAAAACTTATAAATTGCAAAAAGTTATTAAGCATATTTTAACTGTGTACAGTTTAGAAATTGCATTCTTTCTTCAGTAACAGTTAAGTAAGCTTTTTACAAGACAACTATGATATACATTTTAGAGCAATTAAATCACCAATGTTAAATTGAAAAAGTTGAGAGAAAATTTTAAACAACTATATCAGTGCACATATTTTGTTTCATAATAGCACACATATTACAAAAAAAACTGTGTATAGATTATCAAACCATCTTAGCTTATACAGTGTTAAATCTGCAAGAGAATCTAATACTTTCATAGGATACTGATTATTTTGCAGACGAATATTTCACTGTTTAGAAATGACTAAAGATTTTCGAATGTTTTATATTCAACATTTAAATTATGTGATGCATCTTATGCTTAAGGATAGAATAATTAAGATAATTATATATCCAATTGTATGAAAGATAAAAACTTCCATTTTTGTGTAACAAAACGGGCACAGCAGACAGCTGGTTCTAATGAAGAATAAAATACCACATAACGTTCCTCATAAGCACCACATATTTCATCTTACATTCTTAAATTATATATAGCTGTAGAGAAAGTATCATTTCTTAACAAGTTTTGATAAATAATTTTACTCCTGCAAAAAAGTATATGAAAAGTATATATACATAGACACATAAACATATTTTTATACTACTTGTTTTTAGTTAATATAAAGCATATATTATCATTAACTCCTCATCAAGCAAATTACTCACAGAGATCAGAACCAAAAATCAGCCCTATAATTAATAAAGCTAAGATAATATGTTATTATACCTAGAAATATATAGGATAATTACTCAAAACCTTATATTTACTTCAATGCACACCAGTTATGAATCATCACTGTTAGCAATATCTTCAGTCATATTGTGAATGCATCACTGAAGTTTCTGGTTTAGTTTATCTTAATCACTTTCTAATTGTACTAACAGCATTTTATGTCTAATATCATAAATGTTATTTAACATGAAAAGAAATAACATGTAAAGTGTAGCACTAACTTTCTTATTATTTCACCAATTCTTAGTATAGTTCACTAACATGTAATTAAAAGAATGTACTTTTCTGAAACTGGTGCCTTAACTAAAACCAGTGAAACTCCATGTGACAAATTTGATCATAACTGAGTATTTTTAGAAATTTACTGAAGAATTACCAAATGTGTACAGATCACTTCTCTAGTACTAGTAATAATATTACAATTACCTATTTTGTACCAACAGAATATGTACACAAGTTCATTATATATAAATTCATTTAATGTGATGTATCTAATCCAATAACTAATTTATACAGAACACATCACTAGTTCTTTTGAACACTATATATATGTGTGTGTGTGTACTAAATATCTCTCCATACAAGACAAAAACCATATTTTATTGGTCCTCGAAGTTTTGAAAATATCATTTTTCATGTTTAAAAAACCTATACTGTTTTGTGACTTAATATTATCAAGAACACATAATGATTAAAACATTGTAAATGTTGATTTTATGTTAATGTTTACCAAACTTAGTTAAACGTTTCTCTTTCAACCACTGCCAATAACAGGTCAACTTGTAAACAAATTCAATATCACTAAGGTAAAACATCAAAGTGAATTAATAGATTATTTTTGTTACTTTCGTGAATTCTATCTTGCAAATAAACAATACACAGACATTTCAAACAGTGAAAGCAAAGACAATGTTTTCTCAGAATGACATTTTAGATCACATTTTAGTTAAGAGAAAAAAGGTTTACTTGAAAATCTTTGTCAGACATTACTTATTATTATTATTATTATTATTATTAAAGTCTCAATCAAAATAGCAAATAAACTGTAAAACCACAGGATTGTCCTTGGACTGATGTGTTGTATAGGCATTACTATTAAAATTATAATGAATTAGTCAAACACTTAAGGTTCAAATACGTTTCATATTTAGGTCAGTTCATTAGGTGAATTTATCGTCTTTATGAGTTTTAAATTCACAAGATGGCTGTTTTATAGATTATTTGCTTGAGGACAAAGCTATACAACAGGTTAGTTGTCCTCTGTTCATAGTGGGTATAAAAAATATTTTAAAACAAGAATTACGTTAATATTTAATGTCAAGTCTGCAATACTGCAGATGTATTACCATCATTAATTTATTCATTAATTTGGAAAGAAGAATTTGTATCTATGTCTTTAAATAATCTTACTGGTAAATATGAGACATTTAGGCATATCTTTTACATTACAAACTAAGTCATTGACCTTGAGACATGAGGAGTTTAAGATCATTCAGCATTTCTTGAAAAAAGAAACACCTTAATTTTATTTATTTCAATAAAGTAAAGCCTGATTCCTAATGCAAACTTTGAACAAATCTCATTAACTGAATGCACTTCAAGCAAAATTACCTGGTTAATGATAATGTCTTCAGTTATCAGTTCTAGAACATCTGTGATGATGTTGGCTATAATGTGTGGTTTCTGTCTTGAGCTAGTTGTTAAATTACACAAAACAATCATGACCAACTGTTGCCTGACAAAGAATATGTTGGTGTATGGTATATTTGTGTGTGTGTTTGGTTTTTCATGTTTTGTAAAATACTTATTAAAATAGCTAATAGTGATCTCTATAACAATCACACCTTTACAGTGGTCTGCAAGAAACGGACCTTGGTGTAACAATTAATCAGTCTCTTATACTATCAAAGTTGCTATATAAGGCATATAAGATTTTAAGATATATATATAGAAATATGTAACAAAATTTCAAATAGAGTGTAATTTTATTGTATTGGTCATTGGTTATACCACATGTAGGGTGTTTTGTTCAGCCTTTGGCTCTGTACTTCAGAAAAGACATTGAGTTGTTGGAAAAGATTCAGAGAAGTGTTACTAGGATGATAACTGAGACGAAAAGATTATCATACTAGAACAGTTTAAAATCTGATCTCGTTTTCTTTTCATCAGCTAGAAAAGGGATCAAAGTGAATACACAGAGAAAGCTATTTATACATGAACCAGGAATCGGTGTAGAAACACTATGACATTGCATCAGTTAACGCTAAGGAAAACTAATATGAAATGTGATTCTCATCTTGATTTCAGCTATAAAACATCACTTAGAGAACAGACATCTTGATTGCGATGACTTAAAATGAACACGAGTATGAGACATCAAGAATTCTGAGAGGGTATTATCCTCTTGTGGAACTGCAGTG
Organism: Tachypleus tridentatus; assembly: GCF_004210375.1. Lineage (NCBI taxonomy): Eukaryota > Metazoa > Arthropoda > Merostomata > Xiphosura > Limulidae > Tachypleus > Tachypleus tridentatus. Next base: position 158,802,215 of record NC_134831.1, read on the forward strand.
TAGAAGATGAAATTTTTGTGTGTGTGTTTTCTTATAGCAAAGCCACACCGGGCTATCTGCTGACCCTTCTTATGAGAATCGAAACACTCATTTTAGCGTTGTAAATCCGTAGACTTACCGTCGTCCTAGCGTGGAGCAAAATTCTTGTTAAGAAAACAAAATAGATAAGATATATGAAGTCTCATGTTTTCAGAACCATGTTCAGTTTTTTGATGTTGTGTAATCAAATAATATCCCCACCTCAGACACCCATGAAAGTATTAACATGGAGTTCAGTGGTATAAAAAAACTGCGTTTGGGCGTTTAATTACACCCACTTCTTTCACCCCGTTGCTAAGGAAATTTCCCCCACTTCTTGCCTTTCGTTGCTAGGGAAATTTCCCACTGCTTGCCCTCCGTTGTTGGTAAATTTCGCCCACACCTTGCCCCCCGTTGCTAGGGAAATTTCGCCGACACCTTGCTTCCCGTTGCTAGGGAAATTTTCCACACTTCATGCCCCCCCACTGCTTGCCACAGACACAGGTCTGGGCTAAAATGGTAAATAAGCACAGAGAATAATTCATCTGTTGAGGATTTCAACTGGCCTTAAGAATCACAATCAGAGGCAAACAAACCCCAAGGTGAAGAGACAGCAGTATAAAGTAAAAAAATTAAAGAACATCTTTGGATTTGTCCATGATCTAGCCTGCAAGATATCTTTTTAAATGTATTGACAGTGACTGTGATCCTTTAACATTGTGCCTCAACCAAGAAAATAAATTGTGAGAATATGAAGATATAACGGTGATATAGTGCTAACACCAAAAGATTCAATATTCAATGAGCCATACTGTTTTGCTCTTTCAAGTTTGAGATGAGTCTATTAATTAATGGACTTTATTCACAGGTTTTTTCGCTTTTGGCCTTGAAGTTAAACACCTTTCTATGGCCAGTAGTGAACTATAACTTTAATTAGAGGAAGGTCTATTAACTAGCAGACTCAAACTTATGTTAAAGATCAAAATGAGTGGTTCATTTATTCAATATATGTAAGATCTGTCCGCACTCCATTTGTCTAAGCATTTATTGAAAAATTAACATTTACCCAAACTGATGCTTTGAAAAAATGATTCTTTTAATGAAATCAATTAACATAAAGACCCGTATAGAATCGTATAATTACGATTCATAAAACATCCTTTCCATTGGTTATAAACATTCAGGATTAACAGGTAAGGGTAAGTAAACCAATTATCTCAAGAAAACAAAGAGTTAAGGTGAAATTTTTGTAGTGGATGTAACAAAATATAGTTATCTCATTAAATACAGCTTTGAAGTTATTATTTTAAATTCTGTGCTGTCAGTACTTAAAAATGGCTTTTTAAAAACAGTAATTACAAAATTAAAGGGATACTTGAAAAAATCAGATTTTTCTCACGATATCCATCAGCTGTCAAGAGCAAAAGAAATTCCACCCATTCAACACTATCATACATAAAGCCAAAGTGAAACAAAACACTTTATTTAAATAAATGAACATATTATTAATTCTTCAATTTCTTCAAAATAAATTTATCTGAGAACAGTTTTTATCATTGTCAATAAAGCTAACGAAATGCTTCAATTCCATGTTGTTTCCCAATTTCTATATAAAAAAAATTAATTTATAAACATTTCAGACAAACATCTTGCTTACAGTTAATCATAAGACATACAAATAAATTTTAATTTTATAAATGATGTAAATTTAATTTATGTATATTCAGTAGGCTTATAAATACATGCTGCTATATTCTTTCATTTACCATACAATCTTTTTTCCTAAGGTTGCAGGTTTGAATCCCCATCACACTAAACATGGTCACCCTTTCAGCTGTGGGAGCATTATAATATGATAGTAAAAGAGTAACTCAAGAGTTGGAGTGGGTGATGATGACAAGCTGCTTTCCCTCTAGTCTTACACTACTAAATTATGGATGGTTAGCACAGATAGCCCTCGTGTATCTTTGCATGAAATTCAAAAACAAACATACAAACAACCAGTCTTTGTTGATGTTAGCTTTGACTCTGATCCTGCACAAAATACATGGAAGAAAGAGACACATAATTAATATTATTAATACATTTCAATCATTTCTGTATCAAGCTTAGAAATAAAGAAATAATAAATGTCAATTTATAAACATATTAGAACACCCATCTAATCAAGTGACTGTTAAATTACTGTTCAACATGCCAGTTTCTTAATATATTCACAATTATTGCTATTACTTTCTTTTCATTATGCAACTATAATAAATACAAATAACATTTAAAATTGAAAGTGTGTTACAAAAGTATTAAAAGAGAAAAAACAGAAATTATATATTTTTTGTACATAGTAATTTACACCAGCAATTGTTAAAAACTGCAAAACATGTTGCAATTAGTAATGTTTTAGAAGTAAACTGAAGTTAAAATGTAACTTCCTCTTGTACGTATATATATATATATATATATATGCATGTGTGTTTGTATAAATATACCTATATATAATTATTTGTCATGTGAACATGTAAATCATATAATCTTCTCTTTGCTACCTCATTAAGTGTTGAGGTGATAAATGCCACTCACAAGCTGTTTATCATATGATAGATACTAATTCTACCTTGTCTCCAACTGGGAGCTTTATACCTCTACCGAGCTCATTTTCTCTCTCAGTGCACATTAAACAAGTTTTTATAACAATTATTAGAATATATCTAAAATTACACCATAAAATCCATATCTCCAGTTCCTGACTGACTACCTTTAAACAGTCACAATGTGTAGTGAACATAGCTGAAGAAAGTTTATATTGTGTAAAGCTTTAGTTTCCAGATTTTCATGGCATTGGTTTATTACCTATCATAAATTTCATGTTATATCTAACCCTATATTAATTTCAAAGATGGTACATAATTTATACAGGTATATAAGAGTGGATTATAAACTGTTGCAAACTAGATAGCAACTTACAAAAAGGTATAATACACACCTGAAAAAAAAACATAAACCATTACGTGAAAACATTAACATCTGTTAATTAACTCTTAACGAGATTCCATGGGCAATTGTCAGTTTATTTCACACAAAGTATAGTTATATGAAACTCTAACACTCAAAATGCACAAGACAAAATTACCATTATCTGGATCTAACTAAAAATAAATTTAAAACAAAATTAAAAACAAAATGGTGAGATCAAAATTTAGTTTTGATAAGCTATCTTCAGTATAGTCAAAAAGTATGGAGATACCCAAAAGATAAAAAGGAAATGATTTTGAAAGATGTTCTAGCAGTAAGAATGAATGACATCACGTCTAACTTCGTGAACAAAACTCTCACTAAAAGTTTTTCTGCGATAAAATCTGGGAATAAGTGGCTGGAAGATAGAAATAATAGCTAACCATACACATAAACGTGTTGAAACAACATCACTCTGCACTAAAACCTTGGCCAACAGGTGGTGCTAGGCTATCAAGCAAATACTAGTAGCTTAACATATAAAACTGTGTGTGTGTTTTTCTTACAGCAAAGCCACAGCGGGCTATCTGCTCAGCCCACCGAGGGTAATCGAACCCCTGTTTTTAGCGTTGTAAATCCGGAGACATACCGCTGTACTAGCGGGGGAGTAACGTGTAAAACACAGTTAAATCACTGTTCTGAATAATGCAACAAGAAATTTAACGAAAAAGGTAATTTCAAGTAATTAGTTTAAAATTCTATAAGTTTACACAGTGAAATAATCATTTATCTTCTGCTGTAAGTTGTACATTTCTCTATTCCATCATGAAACTGATGTCATATTATTTTTGAGTACCTAAAGTTCAGTACTGGAGTTACGTTTTTGATTTGGTAATAGTTAATCAAAGCAAATTATTAATTAAATTGCAATTCTGTCTGTTTACATATATTTATTTCAAACTGAATTTAAAGTTTTGCATTAAAAACAAAAAATTATAAGTATTAAACAAATTATATATATATTTTTTCTTTAAGTGTATGTGTATGACTGAAACAGGTAACAGTTAATCAAAATTATTAGGTCTTCAATAAAACACCTTTTATGAAGACCTTTATGTCACACTTTTTTCGTTATTAGATGGTTTGCATTTATAGCTTCACATGAATGAAACCAATAGTTGTCAAGCTCTTAAGTATATATAGTCACAAAACCTTTGTGAACCTGACGAAAAAGGTCGAAACGTTGTTCGCTCTTCTACGTAAAATATTTTCTTAACCCAAACGAGCCGTTTTTGCATACAAATTTCTCTACAAGTGGGTTTTCTCGACATCACTGATTATGTAAACTACATGTTATAAATGATAACTGCATTTATTCTAAACGTTTGTTTGTTGATCTTAGGGAGAAGAGTGTAAACGGGAATGAGATTGTGGTGAGCATTAGAGTTAGAAGTAAGGTTATTAATTAATATACGTATAAATGTGTTTCTCTATATTGGTTAAATTGGAAGATGACCTGAGAAATTCGAAACGTTGCTCTGTACTTTATTTTAATTAAAGCTTTAACAGCCATACCAGTCATCTTTAGAATACAGTCTAACCATACAAATTTCACTTTTTAAATTTATTTCATGATCATTTTTACTCCTCTAATATCATAAACCTAATAAATATCTATTGTTTACCACAATTTAATAGGTACCTATTTAAATTTTAATTCTGTTAGGTGCCGTTGTCCTGTTTGGTGTTTATTGTTTCTCACTTAAATATTTCTTATTTTATTTTATATGTTATTTATTAATTTTCTTAACTTAATAGGTTGCATAAAGTTTCAGCTAGTAAATTACTTTTATATTCAGGTGTTCCTTTTC